>NC_059105.1:13990000-14615000 GCF_020740685.1 Jaculus jaculus
CTTCCCCATGCACATAAAAGGGTCGAATTCTCGTGGCTGCTCCATAAATTTTATTCCGTAAATATTAGTTTTCCCTGTGTTTAATAAAGCAGTGGCCCACCTCCCCGCCTGCCCGCCCGCTCCCCGGGGCCGGGGCTGGGGCCAGGGCTGGCTGGTGGGAGAAGGGACTCTTTCAATTGCTTTGGAGTATTTTTAGAAAAAAAAATAATATAAGGTGGTTTACACGAGCAAGCCAGCAAACCAGGAGCAGGACTTGGGACCTCGAGGAAGTTCCTGCGGCAACTGGACCTAAAAAGTAGAGAAATAGCGCCACCTAGGTTGCAGGGCCTTCTTGGCTTTGCAGGCTGCCACCGCGCGTTCAGGACAGGCCCTGGCTTTGCTAAAGGGAAGTCCTTCCTGCCCTCCAGCTCGGTGGTACCCCGTCACGCAGGTCTCATGGGGGCTTTTCTGGGAGCGCTTCAAGACAAAGCCCAAACGGGGTTCTGGAAAAGTCCCATCAGAGCCATTCCATTGCCACCAGGAGCCAGCCTCCAACTCCAGGAGTGATTCCTAGGCATAGTGAAGTGACTCAGGAGGGATGAGCTTTCTAGTCTCTTATCTTCCCTGGACTTCCTAAAGTGTAAGGCGGTATGGAGTGAGGTCTGTGCTCTGGGCTGGCAGGGCCGGGCCTGGTCAGATCAATAGTCTCCGAGAGCAGGTACCCAGTCGCTACTGTGGGCACTGGGAGAGGACGGATGCCAACCTGATCATCAGCTTCTTGTTTGTTTCCTGGGGTATGTTTGGCCTCGCCCCCTCCTTCTTGGTCATTTGAGTCTTCTATTTCCCCAGTCCTTCTCACCGCTGCGTGGAGCCTGTGGGAAGATCTGCAGGAGCTCCTTGTATCGATGGATCCCGGGAGGAGCTGCCCCTTGCCTGCCTCCTGGTTCAAGACTTACTCTCATTCTTGATGTTATTGGGAGTAATATCTTCTCTCCACCTAACATTGTCTTCTTGTTTTCTCCCACTTGTAAAATTACAATGCTTTGTTTCAAAGAGTTGGGGAACCTAACTCTCCTGACAGAAGCTCACTATGCTGTGCCTAGCCCTCACTGTTGTTATTAATGTAATGTGTCAGCAGATACATCGCCCAGGTGCCTTTTTGTTGTCTTCCTTTCATTAGATCCTACTCCACAAGAAGAGAGTTAACACATCACTGTGGTGGAGTTACAGTACTAAAGGGTATAACTTTATGTTAAATTTTCAGACAATCAAAATGTGTTTATCTAAGCCTTGTCTGGTGTAGTTTCTGTCTTGTGATATTCCTAGAAAAGGACTAAGTGACATATTGTAAGGAAGCCACCAAATTCAGAGCTCAAGAATCATGGCTGGGGCTGGAGAGATGGCTTAGTGGTTAATGTGCTTGCCTGCAAAGCCAAAGAACCCAGGTTCAATTCCCACAGAGCCCAGGAAAATCCAGATACACAAGGTGGAACATGTGTCTGGAGTTCCTTTGCAGTGGCTAAAGTCCCTGGCATGCCCATTCTCTGTCTTTTTCTTTCAAAAAATTAAAATAAATAAATTTAAAAAAAGAATCATGGCTGTTAGTTCCTATTGCCACGGTCCTTCAATGTATGGGCTAGCAAAGTTGTAACAGTTTATACTAGGCTCTTAGATACAGAAGAAACCCAGGCATAATATGTGTGGGGAGGGATGACACCCTTGCTGGTTGCTATCAGATGCTCAAGGTCCTTATTGCTGAAGGTACCTTCTGTGTTCCTTGGCCAAGGCCTCAGAAGATCCTAATCTGATGGGCCAGAAAGGTGGCTTAGTGGTTGAAGGTGCTTGCTTGCAAAGCCTGCCAGCCTGGGTTCAATCCCCCAATACGAAATAAAGCCAGATGTACAAAGTGGTGCATGCGTCTGGTGTTTGCAGCAACAAGAGATCCTGAAGCATCCATTCTCTCTCCTTGCAAATAAATAATATTTTTATTAAAAAAAAAAAAAAAGATCCCTGCCGGGCATGTTGGCACATGCCTTTAATCCCAGCACTCGGGAGGGAGAGGTAGGAGGATTGCCATGAGTTCAAGGCCACCCTGTGACTACATAGTGAATTCCAGGTAGCCTGGGCCAGAATGAGACCCTACCTCAAAAAAAAAAAAAAAAAAAAAAAAAAAAAAAAGATCCCATCATAAGGAGAAACATCTACAAAGGGCAGAGTATGAGGCAGCTTGTCTGTTTTTCATCCGAGGACCCTTTAAGAATTATTGTTGTTTATCCAGATGCTATATGTATCCTTCAGTTCTGGGGGTCTCGTTTCTCTGCCCTGGCACATGGAATGTCATGAGGTAACACCAGAGTACTCCAGAAAATGCTCTCTCTCCAAATGCTCACTCTACCTTCTGAGCCCAGAAGTCCCACCCCTCGCCCAGCTTTTCTGTCTGGAGCTAACAGATCTTTTACTGCTTTCCACACCCTTGGATCCCCTTCGAATGAGTGCTGGCCTCTGAGCACCCAACTTGCATGGACTTCTGAGAATCGGACCAGCCTACAAGGGGAACCCGGAAGAGGCATTGAAAGAACTCCAGGGTGTGGGGAGCACACGGCCATTGACTCACCTGGGAAGACTGTGCCAGGATTACTTATGCTGCTGGGCCAAGAGCCAGTGGTGAAGGCTGCACGTGGTGCCACTCTTCTTCCTCAAACTTTGGGACCCAAAACAGTGGTAGGGCTGGAGCTGGGGCATGCAGCTTGGGGGCAGCTGGGAGTCCCTTCTGAAATCTGGGTGTTGTATTTACTTTTTCATATTGGCAGCTAGAAGGGGAAGCCCATCCCAGCTCGGCATTGTTGTCTAACATGGTTAATCAGATCCTATAATCCTGCTGTGGAAATATTGGGCCTCACTCAAAACAATAGAGACCAAGAATATTGTGGTTAAATTTCAACCAACCGCCTCCTTGGCCTGTTTGCCTAACCCCTACCCCCCTCTCCCGGGCCAGAGTCCTCACAGCTTTATGGACCCCTGATAGGATCGACAGCGGTCAAAAATCGGTGACAGGAGAGGGGAGAATGGAATAGGGGAAGGGCAGCCCTCTTGACTGTCACTCCAATCTGCTCTACCCTTCCTCCCTCTCCAGGCCTTCAAGAGTGAGCAGGGTTTGGTAATGTGGATTGGAGCTGGCTTGTGAATCTTCACTTGTGTCAAGAACCACACCCCTGGGAATCATGGGTGGTACAAAGATCCCATATTCAAGTAAAAAGGACTGCTGAGATTTATTAATCCATTTATTACTGGTCCTGCATCGCACACAGGAGGAATGGAATACACTGGTTAGGGAGGTAGAATTGTTGATCATGATTTCTTTTTGTTTCACTAGTAACAATATAAAGACAAAATTAGTACTAATATCCTGATGTTCTACAAAAGTGATATTGAAACAAATGGAGTCATGGTGATAGCTAGGTCCATTGTGTCACTCTCCTTAATAGTTATGAACTAAATGTGATAAGAGAATTTAATTATAATAGGAAGCCAAAAGGAGTAGATCATTTAAGAAGGATAAGGAGATTTTGAAACAAAGGAAAAGATGAGAGATCGGGAAGGGAAATGTAATACTGTGATCTATTCAGCAAGAGACAGAAGGCTCATTTCTCTTGCAGTCACAAGACCACTTCAGATTGTACTGGGCTGTCACGTCCCCCAGACACACAGGGCACGGGTTGCAGCCACGCTGCTTTTGGAGGTGTCGCCCATCAATGACGTGAAGTACAGTGAGGCCCCAGCTCCAGCACTGTGGACTATTGAACGGTCAAAGTGTACATGCATTTTTAGGATTTGAAGAATGGAAGGAGCGAACAGTGCCAAACGAAACTGCACTAATCTGTTCGTGTAGGGTGGAGCGGCCCAACAGAAGAGAACCCTGGCAGACATTTCTTACTGAGGGTGCTCGGTGACGAGGTGGGGAGTCGTGTGGCTCCTGGCGGTCACTTATCAAAGCACTGTGACACCAAGACTATCTGGTGGGAGTGGAGCTTTGCATCAGAAAGACATCTGGGAATCAGGCAGTTTCTGGAGCAGAATCCAGAAAATAACTCAAGGATAGTCATCAAATAGAACCGAAGCAGATAGAGAAAACTGGCACCAAAGTGACCCAAATATTATGGAAAGCATGTCAACAAGCAATTCAAGTGACTGGATGGAAGAATTCAGTGGAAAGAAAGAGTCTCACGGAAGTGTTGGAGGATGGGCAGCGTCACTGACAGAAATCAGGGTGTAAGAAACTAAGATAGTGAAAATGGGAAGGTTCAGGGGGAAGACATTTCAGATTTCTAGGAAGAAATGGAAAGGGCTGGCACATGTTCATTGGTAGTGTTGGGAACAGATAGAAAACCCCATTTTCAACCAAAAACAGGAGTAATTAAACATGCATTGACTCAAATCATGTATGCGTCAAGTATTTCGACCAACAGACATTTATTTTACTTGCTATATGACCACAAAGACATACTTTGTTTTCAACCATCCTACAACCCAAAGTTGATATTTTTAAAAATGTTTTTATATATTTGCAAGGAGAAAGAGAGAATGGATGCTTCTAGCCACTGCAGATGAACTCCAGATATATGCTCCACTTTGTGCATCTGGCTTTATGTGGGTGCTAGGGAATCTAACCCCCAGGTCAGCAGGCTTTGCAGGCAGTTCCTTAACTACTGAGCCATTGATAGAGTCCCCCAAAGTTGGTATTTAAAGGATAGGGATTTTTCTCCAAATATTTTCAAATGTATGAAATAAAACTACGACAATACTTCTCTCTTTCCGAACTATGTTATATTTATCTACATTTACATGTCAGCACATACATCCCTGTAAAGGGTAAATTATCCTCAATTTGACTTTTATAAAAAGTTTGAAAATCATCCTCACTGGCTGGGGCTGTAACGTGGTGGTGGAGCACTTACCTAGCATGCATAGGGACCTGGGTTTGACTGCCCTAGCATGCTTAAAAAAATAAAGATTGCGATGGAATGTTTTTTTTTTTTTTTTTTTTTGAGGTAGGGTCTTTCTCTAGCCCCGGCTGATGTGGAGTTAGTCTCAGGCTTGTCTTGAACTCACAGCGATCCTCCTACCTTAGCCTCCCAAGTGCTGGGATCAAAGGCATACACCACTAGATCTGGCAAAATATTTAATTCAACAATAAAATTGCTTTAAAAAAGAAAGAAAGAAAGAAAGAAAGAAAGAAAGAAAGAAAGAAAGAAAGAAAGAGAGAAAGAGAGAAAGAGAGAAAGAAAGCGAGCCAAGCATGGTGGCGCACCAGAAGGCAGAGGTAGGAGGATCGCCATGAGTTCAAGGCCACCCTGAGACTACATAGTGAATTCCAGGTCAGCCTGAGCTACAGTGAGACCATACCTCAAAAAAAACAAAACAAAACAAAAAACAAGAAAAAAAAAAAAAAAGAGAAAGAGAAAAAAGAAGAGGAGGAAAGAAAACTACCTTTGATCAGAAAGTAGAAAGTAAAGCTAAGCTCACTCACTCTGTTTTCTCCCTTAATCTTATCTTTCTTACACATAGTGATCGCCTTCCTCTGTCAGGGGTATGTCAAACATGTCAGGGCCTTCACTCTAGGCCATTCTGTCTGCTTAATGCTCCTTCCCTGGATGTTTACTTGAATGAAACCTTCACTTCTTTCAGGTCATTGCAGTTTGCTCCTTCTCAATGAGATTTGCCTTGACCACTCCACTAATGGAGCAAGCGACCTACTGACCCTCCTTCCCTCAAGCCAGCTGACCCCAGATCCCTTTGTCCTAGTTAATACATTTTGCTCATGTTTCCCTGATTTTCTTTCTAAAACAATATGTATTTTCCTTGCTTTTATGTTTGTTTTTAATTGTCTATCTCCTCAATTCCTCCCACTAGAATAAAACTCCATGAAAACAGGAATCTGTGTTTTCTAAAAGAAATTTTGTGCTCTCGCATTCTAATCCCTCTGACTAGTTACGCATTAAGTAGATGCTCCAGATTTTTTTTTTTTTTTTTGAGTGAATAACTGAAGATTCACATGCATGTCTCTTTTCACATCAGCAAGATCTTGGGGCTGGGGCTGCAGAGATGGTTCAGAGGTTAAAGGCACTTGCTTGTAAGCCTGCCAACCAGAGTTTAATTCTCCAGCACCCACATAAAGCCTGACTCAAAGTGGTGCCCGTGGCAAGTCCCTGTGGCAACAGGAAGTGAAGCCAGGGAATCCAGAGGCTCCAAGGCCAGCTAGATTGGTGCACAAGCAACAGAGAGAACGTTGAGGACCCTGTCTCAAAAAGAAGGTGGAAGGAGAGGACAATCAGCCTGTCCTCTGATCTCCTCAACACCCAGGCCATGGAGCGCAGCATGTGTACACATGCACACACACACGCACGCACACACACATGCACACACACACGCACACACGCACGCACACACACACGCATACACGCACACACACATGCACACACACACACAATGTATAAAGAAAAGATCTTGGGGCTGTTTTAGGAATTTGTGCATATAAGCAATGTAGTCTTTGTGTGTTTGGGGAAATCTGTTGTAAGATGTGGGGTAAAATACCTTTTGCAGGGTCTCACTTTTAGCCCAAGCTGACCTGGAATTCACTATGAAGTCTCAGGTTGGCCTTGAATTCATACCTCACAGGCAATGTGTGGCAAGCTATTACTTTTTTTTTTTTTTTTTTGAGAGTGACAGACACAGAGAGAAAGACAGATCGAGGGAGAGGGAGAGAATGGGCGCGCCAGGGCTTCCAGCCTCTGCAAACGAACTCCAGACGCGTGCGCCCCCTTGTGCATCTGGCTAACGTGGGACCTGGGGAACCGAGCCTCGAACCGGGGTCCTTAGGCTTCACAGGCAAGCGCTTAACCGCTAAGCCATCTCTCCAGCCCAAGCTATTACTTTTAATGGAAATGATTTTCAATTTGTGGAAATTAAAAGTGTAAGTAATTAAAAAGCAAGTGAGGGGCTGGAGAGTTGGCTTAGTGGTTAAGGTGCTTGCCTGCAAAGCCAAGGGACCCAGGTTTGATTCCCTAGGACCCACATAAGGCCATATGCACAAGGTGGAATATGCATCTGGAGTTCGTCTACAGTGGCTAGAAGCCCTTATTTGTGTGCCCATTCATTCTCCCTCTCTCTTACACTCATAAATAATAAAGAAATAAACAAAATAGTTTGTTTGTTTTTTTAAGGAAAGTGAGTATACTTTCTTGCTTTCTTTGACCTGAGATCCCCAGGATCCTTTGGGGTGCCATCTCCACCAAGAGAGACTGGGTGAGAATGTGAATAAACTAGTTCAAATCCAGTTACAGAAGCCAACAGGCATGCTAGAAGAATCACTTAAGTATTAACAGAACAGTAATCCCCCCTATTGAACATTCACTGAACTGGTATTTTCCAAGATTTTCTCTTAAGCAAACAATTCCTTCCCAAGCAGACACTGGGATGAAAACAAAACTCATTAGTTAGTCAATGTGTTATAATCCATATACAGAAACACATCTTAAAGCTAGCATACAAAGTAATGAGTTTTACTGTGACATTTTCATAACTCCTGTCGTTATACTTTGTTCTTAACTCATCTTCCTTCTTCACTGTACCCTCTTCCTCATCCTGTTAGTACCCTTTCTCCCCCAAGTTGTCCCCCTCTCTGCTTTTACACCACATCCATTCCATTACCCTTTCTGTCTTAAAAAAATATTTATTTGAGAGAGAGAAAGAGAGAGAGAGAGAAGATGGGCATGCCAGGGCCTCCAGTCATTGCAAATGAACTCCAGATGCATGAGCCACCTTGTGCATCTGGTTTATGAAGGTACTGGGGGAATCAAACCTGGGTCCTTAGGCTTTGCAGGCAAATACCTTAGCCACTAACCCATCTCTACAGCCCACATTGCCTTGTTTCTTCTCCACCCCCCCCTCCCTCTACTTATTTGTGTGGTATTGAGGATTGAACCTAGAGCCTTGTCATATAACGCTACCACAGTCCTCTCTCCAATATGGAGTGCTTTATGAATTTGAGCATCAGCACTTTTTTTTTTTTTTTTTAATTTTCCAAGGTAGAGTCTCACTGTAGCTCAGGCTGACCTGGAATTCATTCTGTAGTCTCAGGTTGGCCTGAAACTCATGACAATCCTCCTACCTTTGCCTCCTGAGTGCTGGGATTAAAGGCGTGCACCACCACGCCCCTGGCTTTCCTTTCTTTCTTCCTTTGTCTCTTTCCTTCCTTCCTTCCTTTTAAAAATTTTATTTATCTCTTTATGAGAGAGAGACAGAGCGAATAGGCTCGCCAGAGCCTCCAGGCACTGCAAAAGAGCTCCAGATGCATGTGCCACCTTATGCATCTGGCTTCATGTGAGTTCTGGGGAATCAAACCTGGATCCTTAGACTTTTCTGGCAAAGCTCCTACACTGCTGCTGAGCCATCTCTCCAGCTTGTGCTTCCTTCTTTCCTTCTTTCCTTCCTTTCTTTCTTTTTGAAACAGAGCTCAAAAAAAAAAAAAAAAAGTTCCAGGGTGGCCTGGAACTCAGTTTTTAGGCCAGGCTGGCCTTGAACTTTTGATCCCCCG
The DNA here is from genome assembly GCF_020740685.1 of Jaculus jaculus. Lineage (NCBI taxonomy): Eukaryota > Metazoa > Chordata > Mammalia > Rodentia > Dipodidae > Jaculus > Jaculus jaculus. Next base: position 13,998,573 of record NC_059105.1, read on the forward strand.
TCTCAGTTACGGGTCTGTGCCCTCTGTCTATGAGTTTCCCACCATCATTGTCTCTAACTTGAGAAACAAACACTCTTTGTAACTAATTTTGCTGCCATGCCTTACCTTTTTAAAGCCATCAAAGCAAGCTCTTCAATGCCTGAGTCTCTCTGAAGTGCCTTGTAATGAGCTTATTGTTTGGCCAAAGGTAACTTGACATTCCATTTCTAATCAATAGCTAGCTTTCAAGGCATTGTTAGTTTTGAGTGACTCTAATTGGATCTCTAAATGTGTTCTGGACTGATCAGAGAGTTGAAAGACAAGTGTGCTTCGATATGGGCCAAATTTGGTGGAGTTGCTAATCTCTTAAAAAAAAAAAAAATCAACAAGCCAGGCATGGTGGCACTTGCCTTTAATCCCAGCACTTGAGGGGCTGAGGTAAGATCACTGTGAGTTTGAGGCCAGCCTGGGCTACAGAATGAGTTCCAGGTCAGCTTGGGCTAGAGTAAGACATTGCTTAAATCTCCTCCCCCCACCCCAACCCCACCCCCCCAAAAAAGGAATAATAGAAATCCAAGTGATCCTAACCAGTTGGGGAAAGAGAGTAAGAAGGCTTGAAAACCAAAGAAGGTAATAACTCCTGAAGGGAAAAACAGTTCCTTAGATTTCACAGAGAAAATGATTGACTTGAACAGAGGTCAGTAACTCAGCATGCTTATTGTAGAGTCACCCTCCAAGAAACCATGCCATTGTGGAGTCACACAGGTCTGGATTCCAACTCCCATTCCCTCACGCGCAATCTGAGCCAGCCTTGCACCATTTTGCAAGCAGTTTCCTCATCTGTAAAATTAAGATAATGGTGCAAACTTTTGTAAGGCTTTTGCAACAGTTTGTGAGATGGCACTGCCTCCTCCCCTCAGCACGTCGGGTCACTCAGCTCTTCACGACTGGTGGGGCTATCACCTTGTTTGTCCCGTGCCCTTTCCTCATGTCCTTTTCCTACCTTGTGGTCACATTAAAACCGCTTTCTCTCAGGAGGTTCCTAGCCCTAGGCTGTTTCTTCATTCCACAGTCTCCTGAATCAGGTCCATCTTATCTTCTAGCCTACCTCGTTTATAGTGCACTGCTCTGTGCTCATTTATGAGTGGCATTTGTGGCTTTGTAATTGCCTTTTATTGTAGTGATTTATCTGGAAGGTCAAATAGTAAACTCCTGAGAACAAGCGCATCTTCTGCTTTGCTGTCTGCACTCTCTCTACTGCTGTGTCCAGGTAGATGCACCCTAACTGACATTACCACCGCTGTCCCCCCCCACACACACACACCTGAGCACCCTCATGGGTGCCACCCCTAGAGAACCAGGGAGTGAAGGTAATTTACATGTAACATTTGTGCTTGATGTTTACATTCTCCAACCCTCTCAACTACATTAAGCGATAGGTGATTTTGTTTTTGTTTTTGTTTTTGAGACAGGGTCTTGCTGTAGCTCAGTCTGGCCTGGAAGTCACCATTCTCCTGACTCAGCTTTCAGAAGTGCTGGGATTACGGGCACATACCACCACACCTGGCTTTATTCTCAGCTTATTGAATGACAAAACTGGATTCCAGAAAGGTCACAGAGGTAGAAGACAATGTTCTGCCACCTCCAGAGCTAGAGTTCTTTCTGCTGGGTCAGAGCTACCGGGCCTGAGTCACTGGAGGACATTTGGCTAACTGCATTCTGAAAACTCTGGTTGTGGCCCAGAACCCTAGAGTCCAGAGCTGGATTGAGCTGGTCAAGTGGCAGAATTAGGAGAAAAAGGCTACTTTCACAGTTTGGGTGCTATGCAGTTCGTGTGTGTATATATGCATATATATTACACGTGTCTATGATTATATCATATGCTACAATACACTGTCTTTGTACTAGCCTGTAAAATTCAGACTTACTAAAAATCGAATGTGGTAGTATACAAAACAGATGTTTAAATTACCCAGTCCCATGGTATGTTTTCTTCTTTTATAACCTATTTCTCTAAATTCTGCTTTTATAGACAAAGCAATTATGCAAAGCATTAGATTTTTCTTTTCATTTCTCAAAGGAGCTGATTGAGGAGAAACAGCATGTATAAAGGTGAGGATGGAAAGCCATTTTGCCAACAGGCCCAGGACTCTGATGTGAGGTAGCGTGTTGAGGCTCTCACTGGCACTCATTCCTGAGGAGAGGCGGCTGCCAACTCTCGGTGGCTCCAGAGTGGTCCACCTCACCTCTGGTTTTATTTCTAGATTTTTAAAAATTTATTTGAAGAAGAGGTAGACAATGGATGCACCAAGCCTTCTAGTTATGTGGGCACTGGGGAACCGAACCTGGGTCCTTATGTTTCTCAGGCAAGCACCTTAACCGCTAAGCCATCTTTCTAGCCCTCACCTCTAGTTTTAATGCTGACAAAGCCTGGCAGTGATCAGAAAAAGAATCAGGTTGTGGCTCAGCATTGGCCCAGTTTAGTCACTACTGACATCTACTAAGCCACCAAGAGCACAGATGTCCAAGGTCCTCAAGGCCCTGACTTAAATTAAAAGTGCTGCTGGTCACCAGCTATGGTGGTGCATTCCTGTCTTGTCTCAAACGAAAAACGTGCTCCAGATAGCTGTTAGATAAATCTCTCTCTTTTTTTCTACTTCAGTGCTAGGGATTGAACACAGATCCTGCCTAATGCTAAGCAAGTTCTACCACTGAGCTGTATCTCCAGCTCTCTCTCTCTCCCCCTCCCTTCCTTTCTTCCTTTCTTGAACTTTTCCTTTTATTCTTGAACTAAGGATTGAATTCAGGGCTTAAACATGCTAGGCAAGCATTCTATTACTGAGCTCCGTCACTAGCCCCTGAAATAACCTGTTTTTAATTTTTATTGCATGTGTGTGTGGTGTGTGCATTAGTGTGCCCCGTATGCTCCCATGTGGAGGCTGAAGGAGAATGTTGTGTCCTCTTCTCTACTTCATCGAGATGGAGTTGCTCTCTGAACCTGGAGCTACTGGTCAGTCGGATTGGCTGACCAGCAATGTCAGTGGTCCTCCTGTCTCTACCCGCCTCAGCACTGAGCTTATAGACATGTATGGCCAGCCATAGTTGACTTTTTACATGGGTTCTGGGACTTGAACTTGGTTCCTCATCCTTTTGCATCAAGCACTCTTGCACACTGAGCCATCTCCCCAGCTGCCCCTTTTAAAAATATTTTATTTATTTATTTGTTTGTTTGTTAAGACAGAGAGAGGGAGGGAAAAAGAGAGAGGGAGGGAGAGAGTGAGAATGGTAGGGACGCCAGCCACTGCAAACAAACTCCAGACATATGTGCCCCCTTGTGCATCTGGCTAATGTGGGACCTGAAGAATTGAACTGGGGTCCTTAGGCTTTGCAGGCATGTGCCTTAGCTGCTAAGCCATCTCTCCAACTCCCCAGCCCTTTTTATTTAGGTTTTTGTTGTTGTTTATTTTTATTTATTTATTTGAGAGTGACAGAGAGAGAAAGGGGCAAATAGATAGAGAGAGAATGGGGTGCCAGGGCCTCCAGCCACTGCAAATAAACTCCAGATGCAGTATGTGCCCTCTTGTGCATCTGGCGTATGTGGGACCTGGGGAATCATGCTTCAAACCTGGGTCTTTAGGTTTCACAGGCAAGTGCTTAACCACCAAGCCATCTCTCCAGCCCCCCCTTTTATTTATTTATTTATTTATTTATTTATTTATTTATTTATTTATTTTTGAGGTAGGGTTTTGTTCTAGCCGAGGCTGACCTGGAATTCACTCTGTAGTCTCAGGGTGGCCTCGAACACACAGTGATCCTCCAACCTCTGCCTTCCAAGTGCTGGTATTAAAGGCATGTGCCACCATGCTTGGCTCCCCTTTTTATTATTATTATTACTTGGTTTTTCAAGGTAGAGTTTTGCTGCAGCACAGGCTGACCTAGAACTTACTATGTAGTTTCAGGTTGGCCTTGAACTCAGTGATCCTCTTACCTTGGCCTCCCAAGTGCTGGGACTAAGGGCATTTACCACCATGCCTGGGTTATTCTTATTAGTTTTGAGGTAGTCTCATTTGTATCTCAGGCTACCTTTGAACTCTGGATCCTTCTGCCTTGACCTCTGGTGCCAGGATTACAAGAATGTGTCACCATGTCAGGCATGCTAGAGAAATCATGATGCTTCCAATCTGAGCATTTGTTTGCTTGTTTCTTTGTGACTGGGTTTCGTGTAGCCCAGGTTGATCCTGACTCACTGTGTGGCCAAGGATAACATTGAATTTGTTTATTTATTTTTGTTTTGTTTTGTTTTTTGAGGTAGGGTCTCACTGTAGCCTAGGTTGACCTAGAATTCACTATGTAGTCTCAGGGTAGCCTTGAACTCATGGCAGTCCTCCTACCTCTGCCCCTGAGTGCTGGGATTAAAGGCACATGCCACCATGTCCAGCTTCATGACATTGAATTTCTGATCCTCAAGCACCGGGATTACAGGTGTGGGGCAGTACACCCCATTCAATATTCAGATCTTTAAGCTATTGTGTCCTCAGGAAAGAGCATAGTTTTGAAGTATAAAAATTCTAGGTTCAAATTTTAGCTGCAGCCCAACATATAAAGTAACCACCTGCAAGTTACTTCTACAGCTCAAAGTCGTAGTCTTGTAGAAAGGACAGTAGTGGTCACTGGGCATGGGACTGGGCTTGTGGCTCGGTGGTAGATCTTAGCAGGTGCTCAGCACGTGACCCAGGTTTAATCCCCAGCACACGTCCACAAAACTGCTATCTGGGCATAGACTGGCAGAGGGGTGATTGTGGAGATCTCACTACTAGGTGAAGCTCCTGCCACAAAGCAAGGATTCGGTCCATGTAAGTCTCCGTGAGCTTGTTACAGCACACACCTCAGTGATCGGACGGGCAGAGGAGGGTCGGTCTACTCTTAGTGAAGCCCAGGCTCAGCTAAGGAGGTGGTGCTCTGCAGACACCCAGCTAGTGGCCAGCTGCTGCTCTGCCTGCGTATTCCTTATTGGACATAGATCAGATCTATATAGACTTATTAAAAAAGATATGAATCACCATTTAAATGAGAAAGTGAGAAAACTAATAAATGGTTATACTAGAAGCTCTGACTCTCTCTCTATCTCTCTCTCTTTGTTTTTTTGAGGTAGGGTTTTGCTCTAGTCCAGGCTGAGCTGGAATTCACAATGTAATTTCTGGATGGCCTTGAACTCATGGTAATTCTCCTACCTCTGCCTCCCCAGTGCTGGGATTAAAGGTGTGAGCCACCATGTCTGGGAACCTCTGACTCTTAAACTCTTTTTTAAAAAATATTTTTCTAAATATTTATTTATTTATTTGAGAGAGGGAGAGAGGCAGAGAAAGAGAGAGACAGACAGGGTGCTCTAGGCCTCCTAGCCACTACAAACAAACTCCAGATGCATGTGCCACATTGTGCATTTGGCTTTACATGGGTACTGGGATATTGAACCTGGGTCCTTTGGCTTTGCAAGTGAGCACCTTAGCTGCTAAGCAATCTCTCCAGCCCCAGAAATAGTCTTTTAAAAAAGTTATTTATTTATTTATTTATTTATTTAGAGGAGATAATGCACCAGGGCATCTTGCCACTGCAAATAAACTCCAGAAACATGCACCACTTTGCACATCTGGCTTTACATAGGTATGGAGAATTGAACCTAGACCATTAGGCTTTGCCAGCAAGCACCTAAACCACTGGACTGACCATCTCTTTATCCCAAGAATCGGTCTTCAATGCAGAGAAAGAAGACAGAAAGTGAATTTCAAGACCATGCTTTTGAGCTATTAAACAAGACAATGGCCCTAAGCTAAGGCTAAAAGAAGAAGAAGAAAAATTAAATCTGCACCAGAGAGGGATGGATGAAAGTGAATGTAGCTAAACTTCTTTAGAAGATTCTATTAAACACAATAGGGTAGGTGTGGAGGAAGCCTATGGGATTTCCTTTCAGAAACTCCATCCTTGGAACCTGAAGGCAGAGGGGAAAGGCGTGAAAATACTGTTGGATGGCTCTTGAATCCTGGAAAACGCAAGTTAAAACCCTTAGAAAGATTTCACTGCAAAGAAGCATTGAGTTGAACTCATGGAAGGGCACTGGGGAGAAAGGAAGGGCCAAGGGGAGGAAAACAGACTGCCCATTGCACTTCCAAGTTACGGGTGCCGCTTCCTTCCTGGTGGAGCCCTCCTATGTATATATTTCCTGGGGTCTCACTTTTCCTTTTCTGTTATGCAAAGTGCTTGGATTAAGCACTCTTTTTAGTTCCTTCCAGTTCTGATTTTGTATTTGAAAAACTAATGCAAAAAAGAAAGAAAGAGAGAGAGAAAGAAAGAAAGAAAGAAAGGAAGGAAGGAAGGAAGGAAGGAAGGAAGAAAGAAAGAAAGAAAGAAAGAAAGAAAGAAAGAAAGAAAGAAAGAGGGAAAGAGAAGCTGGGCATGGTGGCCCATGCTTCAAATCCCAGCACTTGGGATGACAAAGTAGGTAGATGGACTCAAGTTTGAGGCTGGCATGGGCTACGGTGTGAGTTCCAACAACAAAACGGACTCCTCCCCCAACTCGGGCTGCGCTGCACACGGAAAGAGGCGTAGGTCCCAGCACCCTCGTGGGGTCAGACCCTTGCCCCTCAGCTGTCAGCTGCTTATCACGTCTGAGCTTCAATATCCTCATTTCTACAGTGGGGGTAACAGCTCATCTGGCTGTTGTGAGTTTAAATTAAGGTCATACAAGCAGCACACAGTGTACTTAATAATTCTCATAAGTACCAATAAGATGTACTAATATTGGAATAATAAGAATGTTTAGACTTTTTCCCTCATCGTTTATTTCCATTGATAATGAATTTGAGTAACCTACTGCAACCACGTGACATGGCGCTGTGCTGCGGGTGATGGGTTTTCTTGCCCTTTCTTGTTTGGGCCGTTTACATGCCACCCATTCCGCTTTTTTTGAATGCCTATGAAAACACACAGCCTACGCTCCCTTCTCTATCGGCATCTCCATAGTCGGTGTGCTTCACGTGCGTGGGATTCAGAGAGCGCCTGCATGCAGGTGGCTTGGGATCCCTTTGGCATTCTTACCAAGCTGGGCTTGCGGGGTCATTGCTACCCTCCTCCACCCGGGAGGTTGGTGTTCCTCCCCACCCCGTGGATGCCCCTGTTTTGGCTGCTCTTCTCTTAATCTTGGCCTATCTCTTTGAGCCTTCGTCTTGCTTCTTTTAGCAGTGTTTCCAACTCAGGAACCCCTGTGTGACTCTTGAAGGGACCGCACTTCCCACCCATCCACCCCAGTTTCACATCCAGCAGGTGGGGGGGGGGGGTTCACCCGGTCAATACAAAACCCAAGTCCCCCAAGACGAGGACGCGCTGCCTGAGCTGGGGTGGAGCAGCACCACGTTAGGAACGTCCTCCTGCATTTTGGGTTGGCTTCTCCGCAGGGGACACCGTAGGCGGCGGTGCGGTCCGGCCACTGTCCCCCGCCCCTTGCGTCCGGTTGCGCCGTGGGTTGCGGTCTCCGTGGGGGTGGCATCTCCTGTCCCGGAGGTTTACGCCTGGCGGGGCTCCCCGGAGCCGCGAGGAGCCCGGGAGGCGAGACGAGGGCGGGGTGGGGCGCGTCGGGAAGGCGAACGGCGGAGCTCAGGGGGCGCGGAGGGCAGCGGGCTGGCGGACGCGCGGCCCCGGAGCGCGCGGGACGAGGGCTGGCTAGCGGCGGGGCCGCCCGCGCGCCCGCCCGAGGGGGAGGAGGCTGGGCGGCCCTGGCTGCAGGTTCGCTGTCGAGCGCGCAGGAGGCAGGGACATGGGTAGGGTGCGGTCTGCGCGGGGCCCAAGCCCGGATCTCTTCCATTTCCCCTCTCACTCGACCCCGGGCTGCGCCGCAGACGGCAGCAGCTCCCGCTCCGCCCGAGCCGCCTGACCGCCGGGCCGGGGTGCTAACCGCGGGTCCCTCCAGCCCGGCGGCCCCGGCCAGCCCTGCCCAGCCCGGCGGCCCGCAGCCCCGCCGCCCGCCGCCCCCCGCCGCCGCCGCGTTGCCAAAACAAACGGGCCGGCCTATTTATTGGCGGCCGGCGAGCCGGGCAGCTCAGAGTCAAGGCGCCGAGGGGGACAGCACGCCGCCACCAGCCAGGGCCCCGGCCCCCCGCCCCGCACCTGAGTCCCGCCGGCCTCGAGCCGCGCTGCGCTGCCCATGGCGCCCCCGCCCGGAGTCCCCCGGAGCCACCCCGACGCCTGAACCCCCGCAGCGCTCCCACCGACCCGCCCACCCATCAGTCCACCAGGCACCCTCGCCCGCCGTTCTCCCGGGCTACCCGGCCATGTCTCCCGCCTGGCTCCGGCCCCGACTGCGGTTCTGCCTGCTACTGTTGCTGCTGGCGGTGGTGGTGCCCGCGGCGCGGGGCTGCGGGCCGGGCCGGGTGGTGGGCAGCCGCCGGCGGCCGCCACGCAAACTTGTGCCGCTCGCTTACAAGCAATTCAGCCCGAACGTGCCCGAGAAGACCCTGGGCGCCAGCGGGCGCTATGAAGGCAAGATCGCGCGCAGCTCGGAGCGCTTCAAGGAGCTCACCCCCAACTACAACCCAGACATCATCTTCAAGGACGAAGAGAACACGGGTGCAGACCGCCTCATGACACAGGTGAGCGCCCTCCGTCCTCCCAGCGCGCCACCGAAGCACCATCACCTGCCCAGCCCTACTCTGCCGCCTGGCATCTCTTCTCCACTGCCTGGCACGCCCCTTGGCACCTGCCCCTCTCGCCAAGCAAGGGTGTCTTCTGCCCTAGACCGGGACAAGCCAGGGATCCTAGAGGGGGTGTCATCATCCCCGATCCTGCCCGGAGTCTTTGGAAAGAGCTCCGGGCTGCCAGGCCCCACAGACCCGGCAGGTTGGCGGGCGGGCTTCTTTGCCCCCAGAGTGCTGGCGGCTCAAGTCCGACGCGGCCCCCGAAGGTACCTCGCCCCGACTGCCTTCGTGCGCCCCCGGGCCCGCGCGGTCCTTCCCGGCCCAACATTCCTCCCGGCGGCTCCCAGGTCATTTCGAAGCCGTTTGGCACCCCAAGCGGAGAAGCTCTGGGCGCAAGGGGCCCAATGGCTTTTCCTCCCCGCAGGCTGTCGTTCCCTGCGCTGCCCTCTCCTGGACCAACATCCAGACTGGGTCTGGGGTTAGGGAACCACAGGGAAGAGTTGAGCCGGGAAGCGGAGGTGGGAAAGGGAGCCCGCTGGGCGAGCTCAAGTGTCTGTGGCTGGAGCTGAGCGGTGAGGTCGTGGTTAAAGGATGGAGAGCCCAACCCTTCGGACTCTGGGATTGAAACTTGGGGGATCCTTGGGCTTGGTGGCAGGGTCGGGAAGGATTGCACATAGAAATAGGAATGCCTAGGGAGGAAGGGAGCAGAGCTGACTCTTGTCGCTGCATGCCCAGAGCCCGACCGGCGCTCCGCCAGAGCGCAAGGGCGCAAACTTCCTTCCCTTGAAGCCCGGTGCGTTAGAGACTTACGCCCCTTTCCTCTGGGGCCCCTTCGGGTCTTTCCTTCGCAAACAGGCGGCCGGCTTTCTAAACTCTTTAGGAAGAGCAGCTGAACCACGGCCTTCAGCATGCGTCCTGGCGCCTGGGCTGGCCGGGCCGATGTCGGGGCCGAAGGTTGGCTGGTGGCCGGGCCGGGCTGGGCGCCGAGGAATGCAGATAAGGATCCGGGCCACAGGCTGGGCAATCATTGACAGCGAGCGCCCAGGCTCTGCACCCGAAGGAGGGAGCAGAGAGGGAGAAATGGGCGGGAGCTGGCCCGATGGGGTGGACATACGCCTGGGGGCTAGAGGCTGGACGGCAAGGATCAAGGAGAGGCACGCGGAGCTACCTCTCCTGACTGCAAGCGCCCCCAAGCCAGGCCGTGCGACTCGTAGGACGGCCAGGCCAGACCTTAGATTGTAGTCACGGTTAACTCCTGGGAGGCCGAGTCCAAGGGTCTGTGGGGCCCGACCACATGGGGCGGGTGGGGGCTGCCCACACCTGGCGCCCCCCCACCTCAGAGTCAAGGACTGATAGAAGGCCCCTTTCCCTATAGGTGGACGCCCCGCCCCTTTCCCTTTGTCACCCAAGGTCCCTTGGGCTCTAAGGACCCAGGCACGGGGAGAGGCAGGGAAGACCCAAGATGTTGCCTGTCCTTCACTGGGGCGCTTTTCTACGGAGATGGTGAAGATATGGAGCCAGCTCTGGGAGATCAAGGGCTCCGTTTCCCGGGTCCCTTCCCCAACTAGGGGTAACGCACCCTCGTGAAGGTGCGGAGAGCTTGCAAGCCCCTTGAAAAGGAAGATCGTCCACGTTCCCCCAGTTGTTGGGTGGTGGTCATGTTACTACTGGCCGGCCCGCCAGCTTCAGAGTTCCTGCCTTGCTGTATCTGCGGCCAGCGCGCACGGGCTTGGGGTTTTAATCGGGTCTCCGTAGGAATGCTTGACGGTGCTCAGGAGAGCCGATTAGGCCTGGGATTTCCCTCCCACACACCCCCAGCCCCATGCCGTGAGTGCTGTCTGCACCTGCTGTGTGCTTACTGGGCTCGTGGTCCCGGGGCTTCAGCCCTGAGGCTGCGGTGACACCTACTGGGCATCTTGGGCCTTGCATGCCTGGCAGGTCCGCCCGCAGGCAGTCAGCTCCCTCCTTCCCTGCCCGCGGGCCCACCCTGTGCCTAGGCGGGACTCAGGGATCCCCCGAGCTGGAAAAGTGTGTCCTCCCCACCCAGAGGAGGAACCAAATGCCAGAGCAGGGAAGATGAACTCCACTTATTGGAGAGGGTGCGTGATTCCAGGTGCCCGCCACCTTTGTGGCACCATGTTTCCTGGGAACTCCTAGGTGGAAAGAATGTGTGGGGGGGGGGCACACTTCAGAATCCTCTGTTCCTAAGGAAGGACGGGTTTTGCCCTCCTGGGTTTTGCCCGTCCAGTGGGTACTGTGGGAGAAGAGGGGGTTGCGGCTTGGCACCTGCCCGGGAGCTGGCTCCTGCCCCTAACTGCGCTCACATTCTCTCCCTCAGCGCTGCAAGGACCGTCTGAACTCGCTGGCCATATCCGTCATGAACCAGTGGCCCGGCGTGAAGCTGCGCGTGACCGAAGGCTGGGACGAAGACGGTCATCACTCAGAGGAGTCCTTACATTACGAGGGCCGCGCGGTGGACATCACCACCTCGGACCGTGACCGCAACAAGTACGGACTGCTGGCGCGCCTGGCCGTGGAGGCCGGCTTCGACTGGGTGTATTACGAGTCCAAGGCCCACGTGCATTGCTCAGTCAAGTCCGGTGAGCCGCTGCCGGGGGGCTGGGCTCGGGGCCGGGGCCGCAGGGCGTGGGCAGGCAGATCGAGGCCCACCAGGGCCAAGAAGGTGAAGATGCCCTCGGGGGCATGGAGGCGGGGACACGGGGGAAGAGGATTTCCGCGGCGGCGGCGGCGGCGGCGGCGGCGGCGCTCCCCACAGCTGCTCTGGACTGCCTGCTCCTCCCAAGTCTGGTAGTGTCGTGGCAAGAGCCTAGGAAGACAGGGCCTGTCCCCCGAGCCTGCAACAGGAAGTGCAAGAGAGATGGAGGAAGCCGGGCGCTCAGGCACCGCCGCCTTCCCCCACCCCTTCCCCTTCCAGGCCCGTGCAGAACAAGGCCTGGTGGGGCCCGGGGTCCCAGGGTGTCTAGGCAACCACTTTGCCTGGCCAGGCGCCCAGAGATTCAGAACCCATCAGCCAGCTGCAGGTCAGGCCTCCCAGGGGGCGCAGGCGTTCCCACCCCCAACCCCCGAAACTGAACATTTTGGGGTAAAGCTAGCCATAAGAGCCGTAATAAACAAAGTGGACTTACTTAATAAAGTGGATTTTCCCAGATTGGCCGCCTTGTTGTTCAGCCCTGGCAGGCAATGGAGCCTCGCCCCTCCTCCCCAAGTCTCATCAGTGTTCTTGTTGCATACATTGAACCCACTCCACTCATGGATGCTTCACACGGTTCCCGGGAGCCCCCCCCCCCCAGTCCTCCACATGGGCACCACACAGTAATTGCACTTATAGACCCTGCACCCTGACACCAGCCCTGCTTTTTGGAAGTCGTGATCCACCTGACTTCACAGAGGTGATCTCACCACCTGATTCAGTTCTGTGCACTTCAATTCACCTCCACCTGCAGACACTGGCCAAGACCAGCTTCCCCAGTGGTCACTGCCACTCATTAGCCCTGACCCCCAAACACTTCTCCACGCCACCTGCTGATGCCACTGCACCCTGTCACTGCACAAGGAATCAGCTCATGACTTGAAGATGACGTTTTTGTCCTTGTCCTTGAGCTGCCCCTGTCCACTCATTCTGAGCTAACCCCAGGAGTCTATGTCTGCTCCATGGTCTAGCCTTTCCTTCCCTCCCCTTCCACAGACTCAAAGGGCCAGCTCTGTCGCAGAACTCAGGTGCCAGTGTCGGAGAGCCAGTTCTTGAAAGGATTTGAGCAAAGGGGTAGAGCAGGCCATCTAGACTCAAGAGGAGCTAAGCGGTTGGTCCTCTCGGCGGGCCAACAGCTTTCCTGGGGTCAGGCCATAACTAACCAATGGCCTCAGCTGGCTGCGTTGTGGCACTGTTGGCATGGGAGCACATTGGGGCATCACCTGGCCCTGGAGTCTCAGTGTGCAAAGGTCTGCACTGCAGAGAAGGGCCGAGGATCATGGCGTGGGTTAGGGTAGGTTCATACACGTGTGGGAAGAGAGGGTCACCGATTTGGATTTGGCCACAGTGCTCTCTCTGGGCGCAAGAGGACCTCTGACTGGGCTAGGTTGGCTACCAAAGGGGTACCGCGCCTGGGAATGTGAGTTTCCCCTCAGTAACACCTTCATGTCCTCTTTCCCCACAGAGCACTCTGCTGCTGCCAAGACCGGTGGCTGCTTCCCAGCTGGAGCCCACGTGCGCCTGGAGACTGGAGCTCGGGTGTCCCTGTCAGCTGTAAGGCCGGGAGACCGGGTGCTGGCCATGGGGGAGGATGGGAACCCCACCTTCAGTGAAGTGCTCATTTTCCTGGACCGTGAGCCAAACCGGCTGAGGGCTTTCCAGGTCATCGAGACCCAGGATCCCCCGCGCCGCCTGGAGCTCACGCCTGCTCACCTGCTCTTCACCGCTGACAACCACACAGAGCCAGCAGCCCACTACCGGGCCACGTTTGCCAGCCATGTACAGCCTGGCCAGTATGTGCTGGTGGCAGGGGTGCCAGGCCTACAACCTGCCCAGGTAGTGGCTGTTTCCACGCATGTGGCCCTTGGAGCCTACGCTCCACTCACAAGGCATGGGACGTTGGTGGTAGAAGATGTGGTCGCTTCCTGCTTTGCAGCTGTGGCTGACCACCACCTGGCTCAGTTGGCCTTCTGGCCCCTGCGACTGTTTCCCAGCTTGGCATGGGGCAGCTGGACTCTGAGTGAGGGTGTACACTGGTACCCTCAGCTGCTCTACCGCCTAGGACGTCTCTTGCTAGAAGAGAGCAGTTTTCACCCACTGGGTATGTCTGGGGCAGGAAGCTGAGAGGACTCCACCATTGCCCTCCCAGAATGGCTGTGCTGGATCTAAAGGCTTTGCCAGGAGGCCTTGGACCCTGGAAAGCACTTGAGCTAAGGATACTGGTTCCCATCCTCTGCTCCAGAGTGGTGACACCTTATTGAGACTTGACTGGGCAATGCCAAGTTTCCCACCCCTACCTTGTTGTAGTGGTAGAGCTGCAAGCTGAACTGGTGAGGGGGTGGTGAGCTCTTATTTTTCTTTCTTGAGCCATCCAGACCCAGCCAGCTCTCACTGCGATTTTTCATGCCCTGCCCCCCGCCCCATGGGGATTGGGGCCCAATCCATCTGTCTTTGGATTGCTTACTCTGGGTTTGTGACTTCACTGTTGGTAACAGATCGCAATATGAAGAGAGTCTGCCCATAGGCAGGCTTGCACCTCAGTTGATGCTGCTAGATTCCCTGGGAGCCAGCAGGGAGCTGGCTGGACTCTTTGCCTCCCAGACCTGAGAAGGCCATAGCCAGTCTGGCCATCCTGAGGCATGACTTCCCCCTACTGGCCACACTCCTCCAGATATCCTGAAACTGTCAGTGGGCAGAGTTCTCTGTCCCAGCCAATGTGACCACAGTGCCTGGGACTGGGGAAGAGGCCTGGATGTCTTTGCCACCCCTGCCCAGGCTAAGCTCCCTCTTCTGCTGAACCATGACCCTCCCCACCTCCTCCATCAGCCTCCCCCACCTTATTTATTGGCATGGAGTGGGATGCCCATGGGAGAATTTTGGGAATGTTTTGGTCTTTCCTTCCTTTTGTAATAAAATTATTTAAGTTGTTAGAGTTTCGAGTCCAGGATGCTGAGAAGAGACTATACGCAGCGGTGTGGAGTCATGGGCAGGTGGGTCTAGAGCTTGCCTCCCTCTTTGGTCCCTTCCCCCAAAGACACCTCAGAGCTCCCATCCCTTCTGCAGATCCTTTCCCACCCAGCAGCTGAGAGCTGAGCAGGGCCTTTGATCAGATCGCCCCTAAACATGGTTGGTGCAGGGAGAGTGCTGAGCTAACTAGCCCATGGTCACGTCGCGCACCTGGAGCCACGGCATTGTGCCTTAGCCAAGGTCATTCTCTTGCCTCCTCTGATTCTTTTCAAGGCCTGGGTTTCAGACACTTTGTTATTCGTAATGGACCATGAAATGACAAGACTCTGTGGTATTCACGGTTGTCTGTGGCCCATTCTGACGTCTTGGATAAGTGAGAGGTCAGTAAGCTGGCAGTTGTCAAACCTCACAATGACCTGAACAGCTTGTTTAAAGGAGATACCTGACTTCACATCCAGTATTCTACTTTCAAACATCTCACTCAAGACCCAGAAACTGGGCTGGAGAGATGACTCAGCAGTTAAGGCGCTTGCCCGGAAAGCCTAATGACCCAAGTTCAATTCCCTAGTACCCACATAAAGCCAGATTCACAAAGTGGCACATGCATCTGGAGTTCGTTTGCAGTGGTTAGAGGCCCTGGTGTGCCCATTCTCTCTCTTTCTTTCTCATTCTCTCTTGGGTATGGTGGCATGTGCCTTTAATCCCAGCTCTTGGGAGGCAGAAGTTGGAGGATCATGATGAGTTCAAGGCCAGCCTGAGACTACATAGTGAATTCAAGGTCAGCCTGGGCTAGAGTGAGACCTTACCTTGAAAAATATAAAAAGACCCAGAAACTTTTTTTTTTTTTTTACAAATATCCCAAACGTGACAAATGGGCTATATATGTTAATTCGTTTTTCATACCTGGGAGAAAACACCTGAGGAAAACAACTTAAGGAAAGAATGATTTATTTTGGCTCATGACTCATTTAAGAGCTTCATGGTTGCTCTGAATCTCTTGCAGATGAGAACAGGGTAGAGCAGAAATACTCACCTGATGACAGTTAGGAAGGAGCAAAAAAGTTTGGGGACTAAGATGTATCCCTCAAAGTCACACCTCAAGTGACCTACATTTTTCAAGCCTTTTATTTATATTTATTTATTTATTTGCACGTGTGTCAGGGTCTTTTGCCCTTGGAGTCTGTTGTAGGTCCCCTCAGGCTGTAATGATAATCTAAAGAAGGCTATTTGGGGCTGGAGAGATGGCTTGGTGGTTAAGGCGCTTGCCTGCGAAGCCAAAGGACCCAGGTTTGATTCTCCAGGACCCATGTAAGCCAAATGCGCCAGGTGTCACATGCATCTGGAGTTTGTTTGCAGCTACTGAAGACCCTGGCATGCCCATTCATTCTCTCTATATATCTCTCAACCCTCTCTTTCCCTCCCTCTCTCTCCATCTTTCAAATAAATAATAAAATAAATTTTTAAGAAGAAGGCTAACTATGGATAGGTGTTATTCTAGACTTTTATTCTCAGGAGCCAATTTAGCATACGTGTGTGTGTGTGTGTGTGTGTGTGTGTGTGTGCAGGTCAGAAAACAACCTTGGGTGTCATTCCTCAGAATATCACCCACATTTTTTCATATTTTATTTTTATTTATCCACGAGAGAGAGAAAGAGAGAGAAACAGGCACGGCGGGGCCTCTAGTCACTGCAGAGGAAACTCCAGACACATGTGCCACCTTGTGTATCTGGCTAATGTGGGCCCTGGGGAATCAAACCTGGATCCTTAGGCTTCGCAGGCAAGCATCTTAACTGCTAAGCCAGCTCTCCAGCCCTCACTCACCTTTTTAAAACCGGTTCTGTCATTGGCCAGGAGTTCATCAATTAGGCTAGACTGGTTGGCCAGCAAGTTCCAGGGATCCTACTGACTCTGCCCTCCCCCAGCCCCCAGTGCTGGGATCACAGGTGCACACCAGCACACCCGACAACTGTGTTGTGTGTTCTGGAGATTGAATTCAGTTCTCCATGCTTGTAAGGCAACCACTTTAGTGACTGAGCCGCCTCCCCAGCTTGGGGTTTTCTTATACACCTGTGTGGTATTTGCTCTACTGTTGCTATTTTCCAGATGAGAACATACTCCAGATCATACAGTCTGGTGAGATGGTGGGGGGAAGGCTCACAAGCAGAACATGTCCAAAAGCTCCTCTGGCTGCAGTATGGAGGGGACATGGAGGGAGGCAGCTGGGGAAGCAGGGAGTCCATTAACTGGGGAAGGACGTAGGTGACCTGGACTGAGGAAATGGCCACGGCGTCAGAAGCAAGATGGCCGGTTGTAGATATTCAAGTAATAGGAACCAGGGTCCAGGGGTTTCCCATACCAATATCCCCTCGTTGTTGCTGGAGGCTAGTCTGTTTGGGTTCAAGGGACTCTCCAGGCTCCTTCTGTCCCTGCGGTCATTCCTGCTCCTGTCTTAATCCATTTAGTGATGCCAAACAGAATACCACAGCTGGGATAATGTATCACTCAGTTCTTGAGGCAGCGGCATCCCCCAGCAAGGTGCCGCACCACCATCGATGAGACAGCAAAAGGAAGGCAGCTGGAAACATCATTGCATCAGGAACTCACTCAGCAACTATCCGCTCCAAGCACGTGGGCATTAACTCCTGACCACAGGCAGTCCTCATAACTGACCACTCTTACAGGTCTTGCCTCTGAGCATTGTTGCATTTGGGAGTTACACTTCCAACACATTTAAAAATATTTTATTATTTTTATTTATTTATTTGAGAGAGAGAGAGAATGGGTGTACCAGGGCCTTTAGCCACTGCAAATGAACTCTAGATGCATGTGCTACCTTGTGCATCTGGCTTATGTGGGTCCTGGGGAATCAAACTTGGGTCCTTTGGCTTTGCAGGCAAATGCCATAGCCACTAAGCAATCTCTCCAGCCCCCAACATATATATTTTTTTAAAAATGTATTTGCAAGGAGAGAGAGAGAGAATTAGCACACCAGGGCTTTTGCTACTGCAAATGAACTCCAGATGCACATGATACTTTGTGCATCAGGCTTTATGTGGATACTGGGGAATTGAACCCAGACTTTCAGGCTTTGCAAGCAAGTGCCTTAACCACTGGGCAATCTCTCCAGCCCCTAACACAATTTTTTTTAAGTTTATTTATATATCCATTTTGTGTGTATGTGTGTGAGGGTGCACGCATGCACGTGCACATAAGGATATGCCAAGGTCTCTTGTCACTGCAAACAAATGCCTGTTCAGCTTTACGTGGGTGACTGGGGAATTGAACCTAGGCTATCAGGCTTTGCAAGCAAGCACCTTCCAACCACTGAGCCATCTTCCCATCCCCCAACACGTAAATTTTGTGCAGGGAAAGAATTCAGAGTGGCTCCCTATGTCCAAACTCACCAATCATGGGGGAAGCTATGATAGCAGCAAGACCTGGAGTTGGAGTCCAGGAAACAAAGTGGGAGAACTGGCTGTGGGATCTCTGGCGTTGTCTAGACAGGCCATCCCTCAGAGGGGGACCCAGTACACTTAGGCTCCCATTCTTATCTTCACTGGGGCCTCTCTGCAAGACCACAGCCCAAGTAGTACCTGCCACCTCCTTTTTTGTTTGGAAAACCCCAGCGACACTGGGAATGCTCTTTGGAAGCCATATGGGCTTGCATTCCTTTCCCTTAGCACCCATGGGAGGCTTTTGATAGTTGGTAGCCCTGTGTTGGGAAGGAGTGAGTCCAAAGTAACATCTCTTCAGGTGGTGGTCTTACTGCTTGTACCAGGGGTCCTATGGAGGGAACTTGAAATAGGCACCTTCCACTGAAAAGCATAGGGTCTTCAGAGCCATGAGTTGTTTGGGTAAATGGATCCTCAGGAGCAAATGCATGGAGAGAAGGTTCAGGGCATGCCCAGGGACTCAAGGTGGCTGGGCAATTGGGGCTAAAAGTGCCAGAAAGAAAGGCTAGGACATGGGTCGTGGGAGGGGTTGTTGTTGGGGGCAGGAGCAGAGACAAGGGTCTGATGTGAAGTGTCCAGAGCAGCCTTCCAAACAGGGTGGACTCCAGAAACGGAGGTCTGTGAGGGAGAGCATAGACTTTACTTCTCACTCCAGAAGGTGCCCCTGTGCAGGTAAAAACCCCCAGTAGTGGCAGCTCTCCTACACTGCGCCCTCTTGCCTCTGCGTGGCTGTACCTCCTGGGGCTCAGCCCCACGTCCCACACCCTAGCCTGGTTCTCAAAGGCTCTTTGTTCCTAGAGCTGAATCTGGCCAGCCAGGATCCGATAAAGCCTCTTTGGGTAGATAGCTGCCCAGCCCTACGTGCTACACCGCCCCGAGCCACACCTGCTGCTTCGCACGCATGCATTCACCCCAGCTGGGCAGGGACCCAGGGACCTTCCATCTGTTTGGGGAACATTTGTTCCCTAGATTGTCCCTATCCATGGCCTCTTTAAGACCCCTCTTGGCTAAGGTTGTAGCTCAGTTTGTAGAGCACTTACCTAGCATGCACGAGGCCTTGGGTTTGATCCCCAACATCACGTAAACCAGATGTAGTGGCAGGCATCTGTAATCCCAACACATGGGAGTTGAAAACTGGAGGATCAGAAGATTAAGGACATTTGCAAGGCCTCCTGAAGCTAGGAGGGTGAGAGCTGATAACTCCCAAACATGATGTAAAGAATCTGTAAAGCCCGAAGTGGATGGCTCCCTGTTACAGAAAGCGGTCCTGGATCAGTCATGTTCTACGCGTTGTGAGGGAAGCCAAGATAGGGTCTTAAGACACTGCACAGGGTTGGAGAGATGGCTTAGCAGTTAAGGCACTTGCCTGCAAAACCAAAGGATCCAGGTTTGATTCCCTAGGGCCCACGTAAGCCAGATGCACAAAGTGGCACATGTGTTTAGAGTTTGTTTGCGGCAGCTGAAGGACCTGGTGCACCCATTCTCTCTTTCAAACAAATAAAATGAATAAATAAATGAATATATTTTAAAAAAATACATGTGCACAAATTCTTTGATACTCCTTAGGAAAGGGTCTGATCTGAGAGTAGCTCAAAATATGCCTGGGAAGCTCCACCTGACTTAGAGGTAGGTGTTCTCATCCATGGTTTAGCTGAGCTCCTTAACAGCTGTCAGCCACATGAGTGTGCCATTTAGGACACCCTAAAGCTAAAAGCAGCCCTAATCAATATAGTATTGCAACTAGGGGTGACATCCCAAGTAAGAATTTCCTGGATGGATCCTGGCTTCCTAACCCACAAAACCATAAGCAAAATGAAATGGTTGCTTGGCAATTTGACATTTTGGATTAACTTCTTAGATGATGCAAGCCACAATAGAGATCAGAGAGAAGGAACAGGGACTTAGGAAGTTATCAACTCTGTGTGGTGTATATGTGTGTGTGTGTGTGTGTGTGTGTGTGTGTGAAGAGAGAGAGAGAGAGAGAGAGAGAGAGAGAGAGAGAGAGAGAGAGAGAAGGAACAAACACCTTGTTTGGCACAGAGTCTCCCTTGTCGTTTGCCATAGCAAATGTCAGACTGGATGGTCTGTGAGTGCTGGAATTCTCCTGACTCCACTTTCCATTGTCATAGGTTCACTGGGACTACAGATAAATGTGCCACTGTTTCTGGCTTTACGTGGGTTCTGGGAATCTGACCTCGAGTTCATAGCAAGCACGTTTAACCACTGAGCCATCTCCCCAGATCTTTCCTGAGGTCTTTGCTATGATTTAGCTGCAAGGCTTTTACATATGGAGCCCTGGTGAGGGTGGGGAAGGTGTGGTGTTTCATCTTCACCTGGAGGGGAGGCATGAGAAGATACTGGAAGAACTTAGCTCAGGGAAGATGGAAATGGAGGGAAAAGGAGGGTCAGATGAACATATCTCTCCAACTCAAATGATTCAAACATGTGTGTTTGGCCTTTTGCCCCCCCCCCTTTGAAGTTATTGATTGATTGATTGATTTGAGAAATAGAGAGAGGGGGTATATGGGTGTACCAGGGCCTCCTGCCACTGCAAACACAAACTCTGGATACATTTGCCACTTTATGCATGTGGCCTTATGTGTGTACTGAGGAATTGAACCTGGACTGTCAAACTCTGTAAGCATGCACCTTTAACCACTGAGCCATCTTCCCAGCTCCGTCTTTAGTTTCTTTGGTAGGATCTCTGCTGATAGTCAAATCTTTTTTTGAGGGGAGGTCCTAATTAGAAACAGTTCTGACATTTTTTGTGTGTTTATATGTGTGCAAGTGCACATGTGTGTGCAAGTGTGCATGCACATAA
This sequence comes from Jaculus jaculus, assembly GCF_020740685.1. Lineage (NCBI taxonomy): Eukaryota > Metazoa > Chordata > Mammalia > Rodentia > Dipodidae > Jaculus > Jaculus jaculus. The sequence continues at coordinate 14,019,186 of NC_059105.1, forward strand.
ATGTGGAAGCCAGAGATCAACATTGGGTGTCTTCCTCATTTGCTTATTTATTTCCAAGCAGAGAGAGATAGAGAGAAGAGATACAGACAGAGAGAATGGGTGTACCAGGACCTCTAGCCTCTGAGAATGAATTCTAGACACATGTGCCACTTTGTGCATCTGGCTTTACGTGGGTACTGGGAACTCAAACCCCAGTTGTTAGGCTTTGTAGGAAAGTGCCTTAACCCCTGAGCCACCTCTCCAGCCCTGCTTTTTTTTTTTTTTTCTTTTTCTTTGAAGCAGGATCTGAGTCTAGCCAAGACTGACCTGCACCTCACCTTATAGCTCAGGTTGGCTTTGAACTCATGGCAGTCCTCCTACCTCAGCTTCCCCAGTGTTGGGATTAGAGGATTGTGCCACCACACTCATCTTTTATGGGGGTTCTGGGGAAATGAACTTAGGTTCTCTTGTTTGCATGTCAAGCACTTTACTGACAGCTATCTCCCCAGATCCAGACATGGTGAAGTCTTTTATCTCACTTAAGCTTCACAAGCTTTTGAAGAAGCTGTTATAGTTTTCCAGGTTGGCTGATGAGACTGGACCTTCCAGAAGTGAATGAACAGGACCTTCACAGGTCATAAGAGTCAGGGCTGGAGTTAAATCCAGTTGGCTGGCCCTTGGCCTCTTTCCTAACTCTTCTGCTCCACTGTCTTCTCAACGATGCTCTCATGTCGTTTATACCTTGGGGTTTCTGAGTTGATGATGGGGTGCGTAGGGGAAGAGAAGTTAGAAAGCAGATGGAAGGAGGAAGGGGATGGCGGTTTTTTGGTGGAGCTGTCCGTGGTGCTGCCACCTCTCAACTTGGTATGGAGCTGAAGAGCCAATAGGAGATGGTGGTGGAGTGTGGCATGGGAAGCAGTGAGATGTGGTGGTGAATATTCTGCCAACGAAGAGGAATCAATATGCAGAGACTTCAAATTTGAGAGGCTCTGTGTTGAAGTAACTGGTGAGGCAGGGCCATGTGCTCAAGACTGTCTTGCAATTGTGTATATAACACACTGGTCGTCAATATCTGGTAACACATTAGCACCCATTAGTAAAAGTCAATAGTCACTGACTGAACCCTTCACTGCCATGATTACTCCCTCAGTCCTCTATCACATGCGCAGACCCTCCTATGATCCAAGAACTAAAGATTTAAGGCCGGATATAAAGTGGGCTTCAAGGACACTGCTTCAGCTTTGAGGCCAACTGGTACCCATTCTGAGAAATCCAGTGCCTGTATCTACCACTTGTTAAGTGTTTTAAACACTACTTATATCTGTTCCCATTTTACAGATAAACAAAATGAGGCTTTACAATCTGCCTGACATGTATCTATTAAAACTTGAAACCAGGGCTGGAGAGATGGCTTAGCGGTTAAGCGCTTGCCTGTGAAGCCTAAGGACCCCGGTTCAAGGCTCGGTTCCCCAGGTCCCACGTTAGCCAGATGCACAAGGGGGCGCACGCGTCTGGAGTTCGTTTGCAGAGGCTGGAAGCCCTGGCGTGCCCATTCTCTCTCTCTCCCTCTATCTGTCTTTCTCTCTGTCTGTCACTCTCAAATAAATAAATAAAACATTTAAAAAAATAAAAAAAGAATAAAACTTGAAACCAGGGCTGCAGAGATTGCTCAGTAAGGCACTTGCCTGCAAAGCCTAAAGACCTGGGTTTGATTCCCCAGTACCCATGTAAAGTCAGATACACAGTGGCACATGCCACTCTTCCCTGTCTTCTTCCTTCCCTCTCTTCCTCCCTCCCTCCCTCTCTCTCTCTTTGTGAATAAATGAATAAATTAAAATATTTTCAAAAGTAATAAAAGTTTAAAAATTGAAACCAGTAGTTGAAGCTTAGTATTTCCATATTAAATCTCATGTTCTTTTCCCTCTATTCCATTAGTACTGGTCAGTATGTCTTTCTAAGCTGCAGTATGGTAAAGGACAGCTATAGGGGAAAATTGTTTAGGGAAGCTAGGCCCTACTAGAAAAAAATTAGAAAAGTCCATGTTGGAGGGGTATAAGGAGATGATTCAACAGTTAAAGGTGGTTGCTTGCAAAGCCTGATGTCCTGGGTTTGATTACACAGAGCCCACATAAAGCCAGTTACACTATGTGGCAATGCATCTGGAGTTTGTTTGCAGTGGCAAGAGGCCCTCTACCCTGATGCATTCTCTCTCTCTCTCTCTCTTCTGTCAAATAGAGAAGCAAACATATTTTTCAAAAAGTTCAGAAAAGCACATATTGGTCCCAAGCACGTTGGAATTCTCTTATTTGAATTTGTGCCGTATGACAGCTATGATAGTTAATTTTCCTTGTCAACTTGACTTGATTTAGAATCTCCTGGGAGGCACACCTCTGAGTGTGTCTGTGAGGGTGTTTCTAGAGAAGACTGACTGAGGGGGAAGGGCTCACCTTGAATATGGTTGGCACTATCCCATGGGCTGGAGGGCCAGACTGACTAAAAGGGGGGAAGGAGAAAGGCAGCATTGCCCCTCCTCTGCTTCCTGGTCCATCAAGATGGGAAGAGTCCCAGGCACACCCTCCCCTGCCATGAGCTCTGCTGTGCTGCCCCCTCCCCCAGGACAGACAGCCCCTTCTCGAACCTGGGGCCAAAATAAACCCTTTTTTTTTTTTAATCAAGTATTTCATCATAGAAATGAGAAAAACAGGCTACCCCAAACTCCTCAAATTGTGGAGAAACAGCCCTTTTAACCATAAGCTCTGGAGCTGTCTGGATTATAGACTGGTCAGCAAGCAGAACACCGTCAGCCCCTTTCAGCTTCCTGTTCCTCAGTGCAGAAAGGCGGCCTCCTTGCTAGAGAAAAAGAGGAGGAAGGTGTGGAGAGTGTCCTGCAGAGAGCCTTGGAGCTGGGGTACAAGTGTCCAGGAAGCTGAATGACATATTTACAGAGACCTTCCACTTCAGGAGTCGTGTGTGTGTGTGTGTGTGTGTGTGTGTGTGTGTGTGTGTGTGTGTGTTGTAAGTTTATTGACTGCTTCACACATACTTGGTCACTCAATCTTCACATGGCCTTTGGGAAATTATCCCAGATAAAGCCAGCCATAGAGGCTGAAGTAAGAGGATTGCAAGTTTGAGTTCAGCCTGAGCTAGAAAAGAGACTCTCTCTCAAAACATACCAACAACAACAACAACAACAACAAGAAAAGCAGACAGAAAAGGAAACAGAGAAAGAGCGGGGGTGGGGGTGGGGGTGGGGGGAGAATTGTCCCCAATAAACATGAGGAAATTGAAGCAGAGTATGATCATGTGACTTTCTACACAGCCAGAAAAACAACAGTCATGATCAACCCCAGGCCTGCCTGATTTGCCAGTCCAGAATCATCTATTCCTGGCAGTGGATTGGGGCCATGATGAGAAGACCTTTAGAACAAAAACGTAGCAAGTATATTTGAACTTAGCAAGGACATTGAAACCGAAAGTGTGCTTTATCCCCCATTCCCAGCTTCCAGGCTAGCCTCTGTGGGTCCAGGGAGGACATGACCACCAGGACCCAACACCTGTTATCTCCCATAGGATCTAGGCTCCTGAGAAGGGGACTTCCAAAGCAAGCCTGGCTTTTGTTTCCTCCTCTTCATAACCAATCCCTAGCCATTTCTAACCTCTTTCTAAGCTATTCACTGTCCTGGGCAAAGTCCAGTAGGCAGGCCTCTCCCTGGGAGTTCCCTTCATGTCAGCTCAGGTCACTTCTGCAGAGCTTCCAAGAGGCAGTTAGAATCCTGTGGAAGCACAAGCCACAGGGCCCTGCTAATAGAAGGAATCATTTCCTTTCTTGTCTCAAACTACAAATACACCAAAGCATGAACAGACAAGGACTCTGGCGGGAGGCTCCCCCAGTGAGGAGACAAGTGTGTGCACAACTACTAGGAATTTTATTTCCTTCTCTGGGTTTTCTTACTGGATTCCTGAAGTCTCCAGCCAAACCTTGTTTCTACGGTCAGTGCTGTTAATTTCTCTTTTGGTCCGGAAACGAAAAGGTCCCTGTCTTTGTCCCCAAAGTCCAGCTGAGTCAGGCTAAGCATTTCAAAAAGAACTTGAGGAAAAACACAAAGCAACTCATTATAGAAACTCTAAACAACATAAAAGTCGTCATGTCCAAAGTACAGGTTTTCAGATTCTGAGAATCCCGTTAAAACCTGTGAAACGCTCAGTGAGTTTCACATTCCTTGATCCCAAGAAAATATCAGGCTTAATCTTGCTGGCATGACTTAACTGACCCCTTGGCCTGCCCCTTCTCTCCAGTCCTGCCTCCCTGCCCTGTCATCTCCCAAGATGACTCGGGTCACTTTGCCATCCCAGGCTACCCGAGTAGCTTTTTAAAAAATATATATATATTTTCAAATTTTTATTAATAGCTTCCAGGATTATAAACAAAAAATCCCATGGTAATACCCTCCCTCCCCCCTACCTTCAGCTTTTTACAAGCCAATCTCAACCCTTCAAAATGATAGTTTACTTTCTGGACTTAACTCTAGCCCTCTCCCCATAACCAGACCACACCCCTTTCACTCTGAGAAGAAATGGGCTCACTGTCTAGGCAACAAAGCATCTTTGACTGTGGAAGAATTGAAATCTTCAGGCTGGAGAGATGGCTTAGTGGTTAAGACTCCTAGCTGAGAACCCTAAGGACTCAGGATTGCTTCCCTCAAACCCATGTAAACCAGATGCACATGGTGCTGCGTGCGTCTGGAGTTCCTTTGCAGTGGCTACAGGCCCTGGTGTGCCCATTTTCATATATATAGCAGGTGAGCGTCGTAGCACACGCTTTTAATCCCAGCACTCGGGAGGCAGAGGTAGGAGGATCCCTGTGAGTTCGAGGCCACCCTGAGACTCCATAGTGAATTCCAGATCAGCCTGGGCTACAGCGAGAACCTGCCTCGATCAATCGATATATATATATCGAGAGAGAATTGAAATCTTGGAACCTTTGAAATCTTCGACTTTACCCGCCTAGTCTTCGCTCAGTGCTCACGCCAAACACATGAACAATTGGGCTTCCAAAACCCCTCATGCAGCCACTTCTTCAGACGTTAACTTCTTTTTTATTTGAGTGACAGAGAGAGAAAGAGGCAGAGAGAGAGAAAATGAGCATGCCTGGGGTAACGTGGGTCCTGGGGAAATCGAGCCTCGAACCAGGGTCCTTAGGCTTCCGAGGCCAGCGCTTAACCGCTAAACCATCTCTGCAGCCCCGGACATTGACTTCTGACTCCCTTCTAAAGGGTTAATTTATCTCGGCGACGGAGCAGAAGAAATGCTGATAGAGATCGTCGCGGACATCCTCTCTCCATGCCCGCTCGCCAGCGGAAGGAACCCCTTTACAAACGAGCTGCTTTGAAGAGGACGAGGCCAGCCCAGGGGACGGGGTTCTGACCCACGTGGGCCAGGCTGACGCCCCATGCGGAGATGGAGTCCAGCAAGCAGTCTCCTGCGGACTTGACCAGCGGCTGCGTGATGCTTGCTGGGCCGCCCTGACATCCGGGGCCTGTGCTCTCCATGCCCGGACTGGGACGAGACACGGTCGCTGCTAGAGAGAGAAAATCGGGGAACGGCGGGTATCAAATTTGCACGGCGGGATCCGGGGTGTCGCTTAGTGTTGTGGGGTGAGGGGCTTGCCTAGAATGCTTGAAGCCTTAGTTGATCCCTAACACCGAAAACGACTACAACAACCCCCCCTCCCAAAACACAACACAAAACAACATCTGGGAGGCGCATTCGCTTTCTATGACTCTTGGCTCCTGTGGGTTGCCGTCGTTGCCCTGGGATACCGAGAGACGCCCTGTCCTACGCGTCCCGTTTCTACGGAGACGCCTGCATGGCGGCTGTTTGAGTGCTGAGCGTTGGGTCCCGGCGAGCTAGCTGCAGGAAAGGGATCTGTACCGAGAGACCGCCTCCTCCGGGAAGTCGTGGCCAGGGTCCTCCCCGTGCCCTTCGCACATTCCGGGGGACCGAGATTTGGATGAGATTACTCAAGGAGAAGCAGCTCTAGGTATGCCGTTGATTTCCTAAGTATGCTTTGTTCTCTTTATTTTACCCGTTTCGTCTTCGGTTCCCTACAGTTATTCCATTGGTTACTTTGGGAGTATTGTGTGGGCGGAAATTATGCAAATAAAGAAAGTTTGGTGTTACAGAAACTTTTTCCTCTCGAGATAAGAAAGCTAGGAGAAACTGAAAAAACTAAAAACCCACGATTGCACCTTCTCTTCACAATTATTACAGAAATGTCGTTGGGAGAGGAGTGCATGCGAGTGTGGAAGTGGTGGTTGTTAGGTATAGTGACAGATTTTGAGTGCTTTTAGAAATCCCCTGTCCCTCTAAGGCTCCACTTTGACTGTCAAAAGGCCAGGACAATACCCATTTTACAGGCAAGGAGACTGAGGCTTGAGGAGACAGAAAATTTCGTCTATCCCTTGCTGAAACCTGCTTGCCCTTTCTACCCCATTGTCTCTATATATTCTGGGCACTCTCTGTGATAGATCAATGTGTTGAGTGGAGACTTTCAGGGGCCTAAGGCAGGAGCTCTCTGTTGAATCTCTGAAGTCATGGACATTAATGAATAGGGGGCAGGATGTGGAAGGCAGCCAGCAGCAGAAAAGTAACATATCTCTCCTCTTAGCCACTTCAGCTTGTATTTCTTGGGTTCTGTCTGAACATCCATCTTATAACTGGAGGTCGGAGGAGCCTTGCCTGTCTTGTCTCCTGTCTAGAACAGTGCCTATGTAATAGGCACTCAGTAAATGCTTTCTGAATGAACGAATGAATGAGAGCATGAGAAAGGGAATGTGAGACTCAGTGAGCTGGGATTAAAGGTGTGCACCACCACACCTGGCTTCATTTGCCACTTTTTTTGTTGTTGCTGTTTTTTTTTTTTTTTTTTTTGAGGTAGGGTCTCACTGTAGCTCAGGCTGACCTGGAATCCACTATGTAGTCTCAGGATGGCCTCGAACTCATGGTGCTCCTCCTACCTCTGCCTCCCGAGTGCTGGGATTAAAGGCCACACCTGGCTTTCATTTACCTCTTTTTATTTCCCAGTATTAGAGCAATGCTGTCCATGTTAAGTCACTAGGCAAATGTAGCTATTAAGTGCTTAAAGTATAGGCAGGCTCAACAGAGATGAACTGTGAGTATAATATGAGCACCTAATTTCAAATTCAGGACAAAAAGAATGTGAAATATCTTATTAATTAATAATTTAATGTCAATTAAGTATTAAGTGATAGTGTTTTACATAGTGAGTTCCATAAAATAATATATATGATATTCATTAATAATATATATTCATTTCACCTATTTCCTTCTACTTTTTAAATGTAGCTACTAGATCTTTATTTAGTATTTGTAAAAATATTTACTTGAGAGAGAGAGCACACCAGGGCCTCCTACCACTGCAAACTCCAGATGCATGTACCACTTTGTGCATCTGGCTTTATGTGGGTACTGAGGAATTGAACCTGGGTTGTCAGGCTTTGCCGAAAAGTATCTTTAACTGCTGAGCCATCTCTCTAGCCTGCTACTAGACATTTTCAAAAGTCTCTATTTATTGTGTTGGAGAGATGGCTTAGCAGTTAATCCATCTGGAGTTTGTTTGCAGCAGCTAGAGGCCCTGGCATGCCCATTCTCTCTCTGTATCTGACTCTCAATCAATCAAACAAACAAATTAATTAATTAAAATATTTATTTATTTGCCAGTAGAGAGATAGAGAGGGACAGAGAATGGGTACACAAGGGACTCTTGCCATTGCAAACAGACTCCAGATGCATGTGCCACTGTCGGTATCTGGCTTTATGTGGGCACTGGAGAATCGAACTTGGGCCAGCAGGTTTTGCAAAGTGTTATTACCTGCTGAGCCCAGTCTCTGGACATGTTTAAATAACATGGTGTTTGTATGAACTAGGAATGGGCAAAGCCATGTTTGGTGACTTTGTGGATGAAGGCTGCATGTGAATGGAAAGAATGAAAGTGATGCGTTTTGAGGTGGATCATTTCAGAGGTCTGCAAACCTCTCCTGCATATGCCTGAGCATGGCTGGCCACAGTTGGAGCATCTGAGTGTGGAAACTGCTAGCCTCCTTAATAGACATACTTGAATGTGCAGGCTTAAAAGAAGCCTGCTAAAAGAAATGGGGATTTGAGGTGATAGAGCCAGAGTATAAGACTCTTTGTTCCTATTCCAGCAAGGACAAATAACCTTTTTTTTGTTGTTGTTGTTGTTTATTTTCGAGGTAGGGTCTCACTCTAGCTCAGGATGACCTAGAATTCACTGTGTAGTCTCAGGGTGGCCTCGAACTGCAAAGCAGGCTCTCTCTTTCATCTCTGTGTTGTCCATGACAAGCCTCCCCCTCAACTCACTGTCTTCCTCCAAGCTCCGGACTCACATGACTCTTCCTGGCTTAACAGTTTTGAATTTATATTCCAGGTGCCCAATGCTCACCCAAGCAAGTCCAAACTCTGTCACAAGGCCCCGAAACTATGTGGCCTCTACTGTAAACTCTGGAGGATCATGTCTGAGTGCCAGCACGATGCCTGTGCCCACCATCAACAGCAGCAGTGGGGCCATGAGTGCCGACAGCAGCAGCAGTGTCCAGGTGAGGACTTGGCCAGGGCGGGCAGAGCAGGGCGTGGCTGGGTCAAGTGGGGACATGGTGGCGGGGCAGTGGAGTGGGAGTCTGGGTATGCACAGTCTTCCATCTACACCCCAGTGGCAGCCCCTGCCTAGGTGGAGCGCCGACTGACTGGTGGCAGCAAGCACGCAATAATAGGGGAGCTCCAGGGAGGGCCAAGATGGAGGCTGGGTGGGTAGACAGCATTTCTGTGCTTATTGTTATTTATTTGTTTGTTTGTTTTTTGTTGTCGTTTTTCAAGGTAGGGTCTCACTGTAGACCAGGCTGACCTGGAATTCACTATGTACTCTCAGGCTGGCCTCGAATTCATGGCCATCCTCCTACCTCTGCCTCCCGAGTGCTGGGATTAAAGGCGTGCGCCACCACACCTGGCTGTAGACAGCATTCCTCTCTCCCATCAGGAAGCACTTTTCGCCTTGACCCCTGGGATTTTGTGTTTGACCAACATGTGGATGTTATTTACTCTTTGTAACTCTTTCTGTCTGTGTGTGACACTACCTAGGGGCATGAGTATGTGCTTAGTGCAATGTGTCTGTTACATGTGGGGTGGTGCAGTGTGTCTGAGTAGGGGTGATACCTTTCTCCTTACATGTGATGTGCATTGTACCCAGGGACCCATGGAAGATGAGTCTCCCTTCCGTTGGGCCTGCTTGCGTCCTTCCCTTCTGTGCTGTGAGCTGAGAGGAGATTGAGAGGAAGGGAGAAGCCAGATGTTTTCCTTCTTCTCTTATTAGAGAGAAAGACAGAGGGGGGGGGGAGGGAGAGAGAGAGAGAGAATGGGTGCACCGGGACCTCTAGACACTGCAAACGAACTCCAGATGCATGTGCCACCTTGTGCATCTGGCTTACATGGGTTCTGAGGAAGTGAACTGGGGCCTTAGGCTTCGCAGGTAAGTGCCTTAACTGCTAAGGCATCTCTCCAGCCTCTTCACTGGATGGTGTACTCACCAGTAGCTGCACCTCCCCATTGCTCCTCTTCCCCCCAGACAGACCACAGGGCTGCAATGTCCCCTCCCTTCATTCATGTATGTATGTATGTATGTATGTATGTATGTATGTATGTGTATATGCCTATCTAGCTCTCTATAATTTTCATTAGTGTATCTTCACTGTCTGTTGTACTGCATTACATAAGGACATTTTCATACTAGTATATAATATCCCTCCCCTTCACTTTCTCCTTCCTCCCTTTCCCATTAGTCCCCTTTGTTCCCCTCAACAGTTTCACTTCTACTTTCATGTCATACATACATGATTTTATGCATCTCTATATATCTAGGATCCACAAAAGAGAGAAAATATGACTGTCTTGTCTTTCTGAGACTGGCTTGATTCACTTGATATGATCATCTTCAGTTACATCCATTTTCCTGCAGATGACATGACTTAGTTCCTTAGGACAAAAAAACGTCCATTATAGTCTGGGGGTGTAGGTCTGTTGGTAGAGTACTTCCTGAAAATGCACAGAGTCTTGGGTTCACGTCTAACATATCTAAGCAGGCATGGTGGGGCTTTCCTGTAACCTCAGCATGTAGGAGCTGGAGACATAAGGAGCAGAAGTTCAAGATCATTCTTCGCTACAAGTGATTTTGAGTCCAGCTTGAGATATATGAGATCCTGTCCATAAACAAAACAAAACAAAATTCATCATATATATATGCACACCCACACATTTTATTTATCCACTCCTTTGTCGATGTGCTCTGAGTTAATTCTACAACTTAGGTCTTGTGAACAGTGCTGCAATAAACATTGAAGTGCAAGCATATCTGTGATAGGTTGACTTGGAATCCTTTGCCTATACACCTGCAAGTGGTACGGCTGGGACATGTGGTAGATAGTTTTAGTTTGTGTATGTGTATGTGGGTATTGTTCCTCAGGCAACTGAGCTAGCTATCCCTCAGCCCCTATCTTTAGTTTTAGTTTAACTTTTTTTGTTGTTGTTGTTTTGTTTTGGGAAATCTCCACTGATTTCTATAGCATCTGGACTAGTTTGCAGTCCCAGTGGCAGTCCAGGAGGGTTCCCTTTTGTCCTCAGCCTCAGCTGCATCTGTTATGGTGGCCACATCACCATGTTGCTAATCCTAGGATTACCTACTCACCCTGTGAACTAGACAGTCCAGTCCCTATTTTCTTTTCTTTTCTTTTTTCAAGGTAGGATCTCACTTTAGCTCAGGCTGTCCTGGAATTCACTGTGTAGTCTCAGGGTGGCCTCCAACTTACAGTGATCTTCCTACCTGTGCCTCCTGAGTGCTGTGATTAAAGGCATGCGCCACCATGCCTGGCTACAGTCCCTGTTTTAAACACAAGGGTGTCACCTGTTTTTCTGGCTGGATCCTGACTGATGCACTAACTGCTACTTATGGTCCATTATCATTCATGTCACTTTTCATCTATGGGCAGTCCAGAAAAGAATATATCACACTGGCCATCCAGCCCTCTTGGTGAATGCTGAAAGTGAGACTGTAAGCTCTTAGAGAGGGTTTGGAAGTGTTGTTCGCCATTGTAGCAGCATCTAGCATACCATCTGGCACATGAAAGGTAGTGAAGAAATATTTGTTGAATGAGTGACTTCATCCTGTGTTTTTCAACAGGGGACAAGCAATACTGGCTTAAAGATGAAACAGCTATGAGTTGAGTGCTTATGGCAAGGGCCATGGTAGGAAGATGTGTCTGCTTCATCTTCCCTCCTCCACTTTATTGTCTCAGGCAGGAATGGGAGGCACCACCCCTCTCCCTTCTCAGATAGGCAAGTGGCCTTTTCAGTCTATGAAGGATTCTTCACTATGGACAAGGAAACATGGGCACACTAAGTTTTTGAGTGATTTCAGGAGGCATGGCTAGAGTTTGTTCTCAGGCAATGGGCTTCTTCCTCTGCTTCAGAGGGGTAGGAGAGGAGTTGTGGTGTGCCCAGAGATCTGGAAAAGGGCCTTAGATAGAACATTCCAGCTAGGAGAGCCTCCTATAGTTCAGGGCAGGATGGGGAAGAAGAAGAGGAGGAGAGGGAGGAGGAGGAGAAGGAGGAGGGGAAGGAGAAAGAAAAGACAGCTGCCTAGACCTGCCCTGCCCCGGGACAGAGCACTGCATTTGTGTAGCTGATAGAGTGGCTAGGTAGGAAGGCCTGGGCCTCTTATGGGCAAACTTCCAGTGATCTTGGAACATTGTCCATCTCCAAGGTCTGCCTTTTCTTCAACCCTGTCACTCTGTAAAAGCCCTAGAGTGAAAGATATTCCTCCTTCCTCCCTCCCTCCCTTCCTTCTTTCCTTCATTCCTCCCTCCCTCCCTTTCTGCCTTTCCTTCCCCTCCCTCCCTTCCTTCCTTCCTTCCTTCCTTCCTTCCTTCCTTCCTTCCTTCCTTCCTTCCTTCCTTCCTTCTCTTTCTTTCTTTTCTTTCTTTCTTTCTTTCTTTCTTTCTTTCTTTCTTTCTTTCTTTCTTTCTTTCTTTCTTTCGGTTTTTGAAGCAGGATCTCATTCTAGCTCATGCTGACATGGAACTCACTCCATAGCTCCAGGCTGGCCTCAAACTAACTCATGGCGATCCTCCTACCTCAGCCTCCCACGTGGTGTAATTAAAGGCATGTGCCACCACACCCAGATGAGACGCTGTTATTTCTTATGTGCTGAAGTCAGGAATGGAGGTAGGGGAATCTTTGCTCATTATTGGAGTCTTTATATCCTGTTGCTACTCATGCAATCTTCCTTTGTCCCTTCTCCCTGCTACCTGAACAGGTTGCCAGCCTCCTGGATGCTCAGGGGTGCTTCTCACAGAAGCAGGAAAGAATGAAGAAGAGAGTCATGTGGGGCATTGAGGTCGCCGAGGAGCTGCAATGGAAAGGCTGGGAGCTGGGAAAGGAGACTACAAGGAACTTGGTTCTGAAAAACCTCTCCTTAAAAATCCAGAAGATGAAGTACAGGTACCAGAAGAGGGACCAGGGACCCAGCCTCTGAACCCTCAACCCCCCCAAAGTGGGCTCTCTTTAATTTTTAATTTTCTTATTTGCAAGGAGAGAGAGAGAGAGAGAGAGAGAGAGAGAGAGAGAGAATGAATATGGCATGCCAGGGCCTCCAGCCACTGCAAACAAACTCCAAATGCATGTACTACTTTGTGCATCTGGCTTTACATGGGTACTGGGGAATCAAACCCTGGTCCCTAGGCTTTGCAGGCAAGCACCTTAACCTCTGAACAATCTCTCCAGCCCCAAGAGTTTCCATTTTTCTATGCTGTTATCATAAGTGCTATCATCAAGTTTGAAAATATTTGTCAGGGGTCTGGAGAGATGGTTCACTGGTTAAAGCAGTTGCTTGCAAAGCCTGATGACCTGGTTTTGATTCCTCACTACCCACATAAAGCCAGTTGCACAAAGTAGCCCATGTATTTGAAGGTCATTTGCAGTGATAGGAAGCCCTGTCTCTGCCTTTTGTTCTTTTTTTTGAGGTAGGGTCTCACTCTATCTAGCCCAGGATGACCCAGGCACTCACTCTGTAGTCCCAGACTGGTCTTGAACTTGTAGTGATCTTCCTACTTCTGCCTTCTCTGCATTCCTCTCTCTCTCTCTGTCTCAAATAAATAAATAATTTTTTAAAGATATTTTAAAAATACTTGAGCCGGGCGTGGTGGCGCACGCCTTTAATCCCAGCACTCGGGAGGCAGAGGTAGGAGGATCGCCGAGAGTTCGAGGCCACCCTGAGACTACATAGTGAATTCCAGGTCAGCCTGAGCCAGAGTGAGACCCTACCTCGAAAAAAAAAAAACAAAAAAAACCTTGGGGCCAGATAGATGGCTTAGTGGTTAAGGCGCTTGCCTTTGAAGCCCAAGAACCCATATTTGATCTCTCTTCAGATCCTATGTAAGCCAGACACACAAAGATGAGGCAGGCACAAGGCCGTACATGCCCACTAGGTGGCACAAGTGTCTGGAGTTGTATTGCATTGGCTGAGGCCCTGGTGCAACAATTTTCCCTCCCCCCCCCCTCTCTCTCTCTCTCTCTCTCAAATAAAAAAAAGGAATAAAAGAAAATGTTTGTTGTGGCTTTAATTTAATCTGTTGTTACTGATTTTCTGAAGGACTACTCAGTGAGGCTAAGTATCTTTGCATAGACTTGTGACCATTTGCATTTTTGCAATTGTCAGGCTAACATTGTAGTCAGTACCCACTTTCCTATTACATCATTTTAAAAAACATTTTTATTTGCATATTTGCAAGCAGAGAAAGATAGAAGATAGATAGACAGAGAGAATGGGCACACCAGGGCCTCCAGACACATGCACCACCCTGTGCATCTTGCTTTATGTAGGTACTGGGGAATCAAGCCCTGGTCCTTAGGCTTTGTTGGCAAGCACCTTAACTGCTGAAGCATCTCTCCAGCCCCTTGATTTTTTTGAGAAAGGGTTTCTCTATGTATCACAAGCTGGCCTCAAATTCATAATCCTTCTGCCTCTATTTCCCAAGTGCTGGGATTACAAGCATGTGCCACCATGTCCAGCTATATGTGATATATATACATATGTATGTATATGTATATGTTTTTCAAGGTTGGGTCTCACAGTAGCCCAGGCTGAGCTGGAATTCATCATGTAGTCTCAGAGTGGCCTTGAACTCATAGCAATCCTCCTACCTCTGCTTCCCAAGTGCTGGGATTAAAGGCGTGCACCGCCATGCCTGGCTTCATATGTGATATATTTTAAAGTTGTTTTCATTTTTTCTTGTTTTCTCCTAGTTTTTTGAATGGTGCTAATTTTTTTTCTTGTTTTTTTTTGTTTTCTGGAGTAGGGTCTCACTCTGGTTCAGGCTGACCTGGAATTAACTATGTAGACTCAGGGTGGCCTCGAACTCTCAGCAATCCTCCAACCTCTGCCACCTGAGTGCTGGGTTTAAAGGCATGTGCCACCACACCCAGCCTTGAATGGTGCTAATTTTTATGTGGATATTTTACCCAGCAACCTTGGAAAAGCCTTTCATTAAACCTAATAATTGATTTGTCCTTTTTGTTTTCCTCTCACATGCACATTTGTATTTTATATGGAAAATGGCATCTTTCTTTCTTCCCTTCCAGTTATTATGCCTCTTCTTGCTTTGTGTTTCCTTACTATGCTGCTAAATATGAAAGTTTTGGAGCAGAAGTGTTAGAGAAGACAACCTTGTTAGTTCTTGGGTTCAACATGAAAGATTCTAATGTATGGCTATTAAGTTGAATGTTCCCTGTAGAGTTTTGCTTTCATTTTGTAGACTTTATCAGGTTAAGGAAATTTTCTGTTGTTTGTTTGTTTTGGATACAGGGTCTCATGTAGCCCAGTCTATCCTCAAACTTACTATGTAGACAAGACTGGCCTTAAACTTTTGGTCTTCATGCCTCCACTTTCCAAACACTGAGATTACAGGCATGAGCTACCACACCTGGCTAAGGAAGTTTTCTTCTAAACCTTTCCTACTTCACAGATAGTTTTTTCTCATAAACACACATTAAAGAATTCCTTCCTCCCACTCTCCCATCCTCCCATTTTCCCTACTTCCCTCCCTTTCTTCCTTTCTCCCTTCCTTCCTTTGTTCTTTCCCTCCCTCCTTCCTTTCCTTTCTTCCTCTCCTCCCTCCTTCCTTCCCTTCTTCCTTCCTTTTCTCCTTCATTCTCTCCCTCCTTCCTTTCTTACTTCCTTCCCTCCCTCCTTTCTTCCTTTCCTCCTTCGCTTATTTCTTTCGTATGTTTTGTTTTTAAGACAGAGTCTTTTGTGTTGCTTTGCCTGGCCAAGAACTTGCTATGTAACCCAGGCTGGCTTTGAACTCTGGTGATCCTCTTGCCTTAGCCTCCCACATGGAGGTATAAAAGGTGTGAGCCCCCATGCCTGGCTATGTTTTTCTAACATTTTAATTGAGATTATGATATTTCAATTTGTTTTTCTCTTTTATTAAAATGGTAGATTATGTTAACTAATTTGTTAAGTAATTTTCTATGTTAAACTAAACCATGTATCCCTGGAATAATCCCAAATTGACCATGACTGAGTATGCTTTTTGTACTTTGCTAAATTCTCTCTCTCTCTCTCTCTGTTTTTTTTGTTTTGTTTTGTTTTTTGTTTTTTTTTTTTTCCCAAGGCAGGGTTTCACTGTAGCTCAGGTTGACCTGGAATTCACTATGTAGTCTCAGGATGGCCTCAAACTCACTGCAGTCCTCCTACCCTCTGCCTCATGAGTGCTGGGTTTAAAGGTGTGCACCACCACGCCCTGCCCTTTTTGCTTATATTTTGTTTCTGGCTAAGATTGGCCTTTAGCTTCCTTTCTTCTGACTTCTCCTATCAGCCTCTGGTAATAGCACATGGTGATTTCAAAGAAGATGCAGAGTGTTCTCTTATTTTTATTATCTGGGTGAGTCTAAGACTGGAGTAGTTTTTCCTCCAGTGCTTGGTAGGACTTGCAGTGAGTTGAAGCTATCTGGCTTTGAATTTTCTTTGTGGGAAGATTTTTTTGCTTGTCTTCTCCATTTCTTTGATGATTTTAAGTAGAATGATTGTAACATTCATTGCCTAATTCTTTTTTTTTTCAGTTTCTTTTTTAATTAACAACTCCCATGATTGTAAACAATATCCCATGGTAATGCCCTCTCTCCCCCCACTTTCCCCTTCAAAACTCCATTCTCCATCATATCCCCTCCCTCTCTCAGTCAGTCTCTCTTTTATTTTGATGTCATGATTTCTCCTCCTCTTATAATGGTCTTGTGCAGGTAGTGTCAGATACTGTGAAGTCATGGATATCCAGGCTATTTTGTGTCTGGGGAGCAGGTTGTAAGGAGCCCTACTCTTTCTTTGGCTCTTACATTCTTTCCACTACCTCTTCCGCAATAGACCCTGAGCCTTGGAAGGTGTGACAGAGATATTGCAGTACTGAGCACTCCTGTCACTTCTTCCCAGCACCATGATGCCTTCTGAGTCATCCCAAGGTCACTGCCATCTGAAAAGAGAAGATTCTCTACCAAAAGTGAGAGTAGCATTACTATATGACTATAAATGTTGAAAGAAGTGCTTTCTGGGCAGTTTGGTATATAGATATACATTTAGGCAGTCATTGTCTAATTCTTGAGCAAGTTTGATAGGTTGTATTTTCCTAGAATGCACTTATTTGTACATGGGTGCTGAGTTGTTGACAACATTGTATTCTTGTTTAATGCCTGTGCTGTCACCTGCCCTGGGACCTGCTGCTCTGTGTCTCTGGCACTTCCTTTCCCAGCCTTGCTTCCCTGGCTGACTGCTCAGGGATTCTGTTAGGACAGGGTGAACGGTCCTTCCAGTCCCCATAGCCATCATGTTAGCAGAGATACAAACCTGTCTCCCAGGCTAAACATGGTGGCACAGACGTGTAATCCTTGCAGTTGGGAGGTGGAGACAGGGGGGTTAAGAGTTCAAGGTCAGCTTTGGCTACATGAGACCCTGTCTCAAGGACAAACAAATAAAAAATGAGCTGAGGAGATGGCTCAGTCAGCAAGATTTTGTCTCACAAGTTTGCAGGCCTGAGCTTCATCCCCAGCAGCTATGTAAACTCCTGGGTGTGGGGGTGTGCATCTGTAACCCCAGTGCTGGGGAGGCAGACACAGGTGGATTCCTGGAGCTTGTGGGCCAGCTAGTCTGGCCTATTCATTGAGCTCCATGCCAGTGAGAGTCCCTGTGTAAAAGGAGGTGGATAGCATATGTGAGAACACCTGAGGATACCTTATGGCCTCCTTGGGCACATGCACCCCACTTTGGCAAGTGAAGAACTGGAAGGAATAGGAAAAGTAGGGGAGCTAGGTGTTACAGTCAGCTCCTCGTTGCTGGATAAACATCCAGCCAGAAGCAGCTTACAGGAGGAAAGGGTTTACTTCAGGCTTGCAGAGTGCAGGGGACACACCATCAATGTGGGAAGAAGCCAGCTCCCTTATATTGATCCAAACAGACAGACGCCCACAGCCAGAGCTCCAACTGCTCTCTACGTACGGTAGGGACAGACTTCAAGATCCGCCCCCAGCGACATGTATCTTCCCTAGTAGGGCTGTGCCCACGAGAGACTCAAAATTCAGGCCTGAGTCTATGGGACCAGACACTGGGCACAGTGGCACACACCTGGAGTACCAGGAGTTCCAGGCCAGTGTCACCTCCATACTGACTCTAAGGCTAGCTTGTGCTTCATGAGAGCCTATTTAAAAAAAAACAAAAGGGCTGGAGAGATGGCTTAGCGGTTAAGCGCTTGCCTGTGAAGCCTAAGGACCCCGGTTCGAGGCTCGGTTCCCCAGGTCCCACGTTAGCCAGATGCACAAGGGGGCGCCCGCGTCTGGAGTTCGTTTGCAGAGGCTGGAAGCCCTGGCGCGCCCATTCTCTCTCTCTCTCCCTCCATCTGTCCTTCTCTCTGTGTCTGTTGCTCTCAAATAAATAAATTAATTAATTAAATTAAAAAAATAAATAAAATTAAAAAAATATTTTAAAAAATAAAAAAAATTAAAAAAAAACACTTTATTTCTTTGAGAGAGAGAATGGGCATGCCAGGGCCTTCAGCCACTGCAAGTACACTCCAGATGCATGTGCCCCCTTGTGCATCTGGCTTACTTGGGTCCTGGGGAATTCAACCTGGGTTCTTTGGCTTCACAGGCAAGTGCCCTAACCACTAAGCCATCGCTCTAGCCTGAGAGCCTATTTTTAAAAATCATACATGTGTTTTGTGTGTGTGTGCGTGCATGTGTGTATGTGTACCTGGGCCCCTCAGCTCTGCTGGTGATTTGGAGCCCAGATTGGAAGTGCTCATCTCCTGGCTTTTTGCCACAGGCCTCCCAAGACCAAGTTCTTCTTTACCATCATCCCTCAGCCCATCTTCCTGAGCCCAGGCATCACCCTCACACTCCCCGTCATCTTCCGGCCGCTGGAGGAGGTGAGGTCTGCCCGACAAGCAATGGAGTGTGAGACGGGATATGAAAGCAAAGACTTCAGAATTGCAGGCAGGATGGGGAGCAAGGATCCCCCCAACCCACCCATATGCTCCGCCAGCTCTGGCAAAAACTCCAGCTCAGAAAGACCTCAGGAGGGGCTTATACTTCGATCTCATTCAGTAGAGGGGTGATATCAGTGACTGCCAAAAAGCCCTAATCCATGGGGTCTTTTCAGTCTCTGCAGATTTTCCCAAAATTGTTTGTAAAACTTTCCTTTCTTTGAGACTTACTATGTTGAGCCACAGTTGCCCTATGTTGCCTAGGTTTGACTCAAACCCCTAGGCTGACATAACCCTCCTACCCCAGCCTCCTGAGCAACTGTGATTATAGGCACATGCCATTACATCTGGCTCCTTAAAATTCCTTGTTCCCTACAAAACAGGTCTTCATCTCTGAGATCAAAGTATAAGAGTTCTGGAAGGGACTGGAGAGATGACTTAGTGCTTAAGGCACTTGCCTGTGAAGCTAAAGGACCCAACCAAAGGGGGCACATACTCTAGAGTTGGTTTGCAGTGGCTAGAGGCCTTGCTGTGCCCATTTTTTTCTCTCCTTGTAAATAAAACAAAATAAAAATTCCTTTAAAAAAGAGTTTTGGAAAGGGCTAGAGATGGCTCAGCAGTTAAGGTGCTTCTCTTCAACACCTAATGACGTGGGTTCAATTCCCCAGTACCCATGAAAGCCAGATTCACAAAATCACACGTGTTTCTGGAGTTCATTTGCAGTGGCTAGAGACCCTGGCATACCTGTATTCTCTCTTTCTCTCTGTGTCCATATCTCTCTGCTTGCAAATAAATAAAATATTTTAAAAAGCATTGCATTTAAAAAAAGAGTTTGGTGGGCTGGAGAGATAGCTTAGCGGTTAAGTGCTTGCCTGTGAAGCCTAAGGACCCCAGTTCAAGGCTCCATTCCCCAGGACCCACATTAGCCACATGCACAAGGGGGCGCACGTGCCTGAAGTTTGTTTGCAGCAGCTGGAGGCTAACAAAAAGTTAAAAAAAAAAAAAAAGAGTTCTGGAAACTGATCATCTCCTCAGACTGACACAGTGGTTCACAGCCCAGCCCACCTGCCGGGGGTTGTGGATGGGATGTGTGGTCCATGAGTGTCACCTGGGCACCATTGGCTGTGACTGTCCCGCCCCCTTCATCGTACCTGCAGAAGGAGTACGTGGACCAGCTATGGTTTGAGAAAGAAGAGGGGATGTTCTGTGTGGCCCTCAGGGCCACCTTGCCCTGCCACAAGCTAATGTGCCCACCATCCCTGAAGCTGCCCATGTGTGCCATCGGGGACGCAGTGGATGCCTGGTTCTGCCTGAAAAATGTGGGGTAAGGGGAGAGGCTGCGACTCCAGGGTAGTAAGAGCAAGTCCTGGGAGGAAGGGTGTGGGGAGCAGGGGACAGCAGCATCCCCTGGTGGGGAGCAGAGAGAGCCCGACAGCCTTCACTTGGCTGAGTCGGGAGCGGGTTGAGGAGTGCTGTGGCTCTGACCCAACCCCTTTGTACCCAGGGACCTACCCACCTTCTTTGCCTGGGAGGTCCCAAGCCCTTTCCAGATACTTCCCACCACGGGGTTACTGGAGCCAAACCTGACCTGCAAGATCAAAGTGACCTTTCAGCCTGTCAAAGCTGTCGTCCACGAAGTCGAGGCCACGTGCTGGTATGGGGAGGGCTGCAAGCAGAAGAGCAGCATCCAGCTTCAGGCTGTAGGTACGACGTGCCCCCACCTGTCCCTGGGACCCTGCTGCTGCCTCCCAAGTCCCCAGTGTTCCCCACAGACCCCTGCCAGCCGCTCATCCTCCCCCTGCCCCAATCTTTACCTCCCATCATGTCACTGACTCTTCTTTCTCTGGGGACTCACCTCTTTCTTTCTTTCTTTTTTCCCCCTGAAGTAGGGTGTCAACCTACCCCAGGCTGACCTGGAATTCACTATGTAGTCTCAGGGTGGCCGGGAACTCACGGCGTTCCTCCCACCTCTGCCTCCCAAGTGCTGGGATTAAAGGCGTGCGTCACCATGCCCAGCCGGGACACGTACTTTCTAAGGGCTGGTCAGTTGGGGCAAGCGAGGTCCCTATGTCTCACCCATCCCTACCACAGCTAAGTGTGCCCAGCTGCTGGTGAGCATAAAGCGTAAGCTGCCAGAGGACCAGGATGCCGAGGGCTTGCAAAAGGTGCTGCACTTCGGCTCCGTTGCTGTGGGCTGCGTATCTGAGAGGCAGATCCAGCTGTACAACCCGACTGGGGTACGTGCAGCACTGGCGAGGGGGCAGCTTGCCCACGTCTGCGGATGCGCATGCGTTTCAACAGGTGCTCCTCTCCTCTCAGCTGGGACTTGCCTCTGGTGTCCTGGGTCCCCTGAAACAACAACCTCTAGAGCTAACTTTTACCCCATGTCTAGCTCTGACAGTGTCTTTTTTAAAATTAGCTTATTTGAGAGAGAGAGAATGAGAATGGGCACTCCAAAGCCTGTAGCCACTGCAAGCAAACTCCAGACGCATGCGCCACCTTGTGCATCTGGCTTATGTGGCTTCTGGAGAGTCAAACCTAGGGTCCTTTGGCTTTGCAGGCCAGCACCTTAACCACTAAGTGTGACAGTATCTTTGGGTAAAGAAAAAGATGCTCTCCTCTGGGAAGCCCCCAGAAATGGCATACATCTTGGCTCTTTCCTCCGGGTGGAAGCAGTATTACTGGCCAGTGGACCGAGGGTTCTGGGTTCTGGTTTTGTTTTGTTTTGTTTTGTTTTTGTGTATGTTTGTTTGTTATTTCAAGGTAGGTTTTACTCTAGCCCAGGCTGACCAGGAATTCATTATGTAGTCTCAGGGTGGCCTAGAACACGTGGCAATCCTCCTACCTCAGCCTCCAAGGTGTGCACCACCACGCCCAGCTCCCATCTGGGTTCTTTTGATGTTGTTGTTCTTTATTTATTTACTGGAGAGAGAAGAAGAGAGAGAGAGGCAGACAGAGAGAGAAAGAAGGGGCATGCCAGGGCCTCCAGCCACTGCAAACTCCAGACGCGTGTGCTACCTTGTGCAGCTGGCTTACATGGGCACTGGAAAATCAAACTTGGGTCCTTACACTTCACAGGCAAGCACCGTACCAGCTAAGCCATCTCTTCAGTCCCTACTTGGGTTCTTGATGCAGGCTGCCCAAACCTGTGGCCTGGCTCTTCACCCTCCTACCTGGCCCCACAGGTCAACGCCCCCTTCAGGATTGAAATGGCTCCAGACATGCAGGCCAAAGACCAGATCTTTTGGTGCTCCGTAAACCATGGCGTTGTACCCCCAGGAGAGAAGAAATGTGTGTCAGTGTTCTTCCACCCCAAGACCCTGGACTACAGAACCATAGAGTACTTCTCCGTCATGCCTTCTGGCTCTGCCTCCCAAACCACGGTCCAAGTTGTTGGTTTCTGTCGAGGTACTGAACAGCCCAAAAGACCACACTCCTCAGGCTGGAGACGTCCTCTCGGGCTTCCTTAGTGTTCCTGCCTGGTCTGCTCTTAAGGGGCCTTGCATCCTGACCCCTTAGCCCGAATGTCTGCTGCCCCCTGGTGGTCCTTTGGAGAAGCATTGTGGACACCTGAATCTTTCCATCACCCTAGTGTCTGGGTTCTCTCTAGGTTTCAGGGTCTCTGGATCCAGGAGACACCCCATCTCAGCAGTGGAACCCCTTCTGAGGCATCCTCGGAAGCTGATCCCCCAACCTCACCCAGGGGGCAGGGCCCCCTCACAGGAACCCATCTCCTATGCCCAGGTCCCGCTGTGTTCCTGCAGCACGGCTGCGTCAATTTCAGCTGGGTCAACCTTGGGGAGCGCTCAGAGCAGAGCCTGTGGATTGAGAACAAGTCAGACTGCCTAGCTTACTTCCAGTTTGACATTGACGGCCAGGACAGCGTCTTCAGTATCAAGCCTGCCCTGGGAACCCTGGAAGGCAAGGCCCGCCTGACCCTGCACTGTGCCTTCCAGCCCACCCACCCCATCATCTGCTTTCGGCGGGTGGCATGTCTCATCCACCACCAGGTGAGTGGTGGGAAAGGGACCAAGGCTGCGGGCGAAGGGGCCCCTCTGGCTCATGAGGGTCCAGTCTGAGGCCCGGTGGGCCCTCTCCTGTGTTCTGGAACTTCTGAGGCAGGTCATCTTCAGAACCCCTGATCTGGCTTTTTTTTTTTTTCTCAATTTTTATTAACATTTTCCACGATTATAAAAAATATCCCATGGTGTTGCAGTCCGGTTCTCATTGCTGGTATAAATCACCCAACCAAGAGCAGCTTCTGGGAAAAAGAGATTTATTTTGGCTTACAGGCTTGAGGGGAAGCTCCACGATGGCAGGGGAAAACGATGGCACGAGCAGAGGGTGGACATCACCCTCTGGCCAACATAAGGTGGACCACAGCAACAGGAGGGTGTGCCAAACACTGGCATGGGGAAACTGGCTCTAAAGCCAATAAGCCCGCCCCC
The DNA here is from genome assembly GCF_020740685.1 of Jaculus jaculus. Lineage (NCBI taxonomy): Eukaryota > Metazoa > Chordata > Mammalia > Rodentia > Dipodidae > Jaculus > Jaculus jaculus. The sequence goes on from NC_059105.1 coordinate 14,042,224, forward strand.
AACAATACATTCCCTCCAGGAGGCATTAATTCCCAAATATCCATCAGCTGGGAACCTAGCATTCAGAACACCTAAGTTTATAGGGGACACCTGAATCAAACCACCACACATGGTAATTCCCTTCCTACCCCCCCCCCACTTTCCCCTTTGAAATTCCATTCTCCATCATATACCCTCCCCATCTCAATCAGTCTCTCTTTTATTTTGATGTCATGGTCTTTTCCTCCTATTATGATGGTCTTGTGTAGGTAGTGTCAGGCACTGTGAGGTCATGGATATCCAGGCCATTTTATGTCTGGAGGGAGCATGTTGTACGGAGTCCTACCCTTCCTTTGGCTCTTACATTCTTTCTGCCACCTCTTCCACATTAGACCCTGAGCCTTGGAAGGTGTGATCAAGATGTTACTCAGTACTCCAGTCACTTCTTTCCAGCACTATGATACTTTCTGAGTCATCCCAAAGTCACTGCCATCTGAAAAGAGAAGATTCTCTACCCAAAGTGAGAGTAGCATTAATATAAGGGTGTAAATATTAAGAGAAGTGCTTAATGGACAGTTTGATAAGCATAATATATACATTTTTCCAGACATCAGCAGATGTTACACCCCTAGGGCTCCTGACTACCCCTATTTTAAGTTTTCAGTATCAGGGATGTGTTTCCCTCAGGGAGCGGACCTCCAGTCCAATTGGAGGGCAGTTGGTTTCCACCATGACAGACGTGACACTATTGCACCCATTGACTCATTTGGGCTGGCTGGCCAATTATAAGGCTTGCAGTGTCCACTGTTGAGTATCTTCACTGGTGGTATCTCTTTCTCCCATTGAACTACATATAGAATGGCTTCTTCCAGCTTTCTGTCAGCTGGTCTACATGGAGGAGGTTATCAGCTCAGTTTCAGCAGGATTTCTCAGTGGTCTTGCAGCCCAAGTATGTGGAGTCTTCAGCAATAGTGTCTTACCATCTATTCCTGGTGGGAAACCAAGGGCCACAGCAATGGCCTATAATGTTTTGGGGACATCAGGGTGATCTGGCTTTTTTTTTTTAATTTTTTATTTATTTGAGAGTGACAGAGAGAGAAAGACAGATAGAGGGAGAGAGAGAGAATGGGCGCGCCAGGGCTTCCAGCCTCTGCAAACGAACTCCAGACGCGTGCGCCCCCTTGTGCATCTGGCTAACGTGGGACCTGGGGAACCGAGCCTTGAACCGGGGTCCTTAGGCTTCACAGGCAAGCACTTAACCGCTAAGCCATCTCTCTAGCCCTGATCTGGCTTTTGAAAGCAGAGTATGACCACACCATCAGGGCCTACTGAGCCAGGCAGATGTGCCAAATTTATCCTGATTGTTGCCAGGCTAGAGTCTTTGTTGTTGCTGCCAGGAGTGAGCTGGGCAAGACATGGGCACACCCGCCCCCTCCACACCCAGCAAGTGCAGAGCAGAGAGCGCTGAGGTTAGAACCGAAGCCCAGGCCTTGAAAAGGGTAAGGGCACCCAAGAGGCTTGGGCATGATCGCAGGTAGGTGCTGCAGTCTAACTGGAATCCTGGCCTCCTCCTGCCACACACACACCTGAGCTGGTCACCAGGCTGTGGTTATACCCCTTTGCATGAGGGAGAAGAGCCTGTGAGGCCTTGAAGCCAAAGGATGGGTTAGATAGGCTTCTGTTCCTTCCAGGTGGGGCTGCGTGGTGGTCTGGTAGGCTCCTAGCTGGCACTAGGATGGGCAGGAGGATACCCAGGAGCTGTATACAGTGGAGGAAAGGCAGGCAGATGGCTCCTTCTGTCTCCTCAGCCAGTAGGCAGCTCTCAGGCGGCTCCCTGCCCATGTCTGTCCTCAGTTCAACCATCCATCCTGTGTCCTGTCTCACATGGACAAATGTCACAGGACCCCCTTTTTCTGGATTTGATCGGGACCTGCCACTCAGATAGCACCAAGCCAGCCATCTTGACGCCTCAGCACCTTGTGTGGCACCGCACACACCTGGCTCGGGGCCTGGCGCTCTATCCGCCTGACATCCTGACGGCCATGCTCAAGGAGGGGAAACTGGAGCAGGATGCGGACGGGGCCCTCATGGTGCCTGTGGAGGTAAGCAGTTCTCTCTGGGCCCCGTGTGTTCAGCCTCCCGGAGTCAGGCTGCCCTCCCTCGGTCCCTGCCACCTTCCCTAACAGTCGGGCAGTCTTGTGTTCCCAGAGCCTGTGGATAACACTGTAGCTGGGGCTGACCTGTATGGAGCGCTTGCAGTCTTTTCTGGAAAGTAGGGGGCAGAGGAGGGCAGGAGCAGAAAGAGCAGTTGGGCCTGTTGCTGTCTCTCCCTGTGCAGGACCTGGAGGATTTTTCAGCTCCGCCGTATCCCTGTGTCCCCCCCATGGCAGAGTACTTCTGTGATGGCACCAGAGACGTGGCCATCTTTCCCCCAGCCGTCAGTCTGGAGCCTGTTGAAGTGGACTTTGGAGCCTGCCCTGGGCCCGAGGTCCCCAACTCTGTCCCCCTGTGCCTGAGGAACTATACCAAAGGCAAGATCACAGTGGTCTGGACTCGCAGGTCTGACGGCCCTTTCTGGGTGACCCCAGACACTACTGAGGTGCCTCCACTCAAGTCCACCGCCATGCGTCTGCACTTCCGGCCACCCGCCCCCAACTGCCTCTACGCTGCGGAGCTGGAAGCTTTTGCTGTCTTCAAGGTGTGTACTTGCAGACCAGTCAGACTGGGGAAACTAGCCATCTTTCGGGAGCCTCAGGGGAAGGGTGGGTCAAGGGGGCTGCCGGGTGCTTGCTTTCCACGCTAGTCTTTTTTCTTGGCTGGACGGCGCCCTCTACTGGTTTGATCTTTCCAGGCTCATGACCTAACCTCCCATCCCCCAGGGAAGAGCTCAGATCAAGCATTTTGGGGTCTTGCTCTATCCCAGGTTGCCCTGGAATTCACTATGTAGTCTCAGGGTGGCCTTGAACTCTCAGTGATCCTCCTACCTCTGCCTCCTCAGTGCTAGGATTAAAGTCATGCGCCACAATGCCTGGCTTAAAGAATTTGTTTAAGGAAGTTTTTTTAAAAATATATATTTTATTTAGTTATTTAAGAGAAGGGGCAAGCGTGTGTGTGTGTGTGTGTGTGTGTGTGTGTGTGTGTGTGTGTCCAGAGAGAGAATGGGTGGACCAGGGCCTCTAGTCATTGCAGAAGAACTATACACACTTGTGCCATCCTGTGCATCTGGCTTTATGTGGGTACTGGTAATCATACATGGCCCTTTGGCTTTGCAGGCAAGTGCCTTAACCATTAACCACTAAGCCATGTAAGGAGGTTTTAAAAAGTGGATTATTTATGGTTTTATTTTTTTCCTTTTCTTTTGAGGTAGGGTCTTGCTGTAGCCCAGGCTGACCTGGAAATCACTATGTAGTCCCAGGCTGGCCTCGAACTCATGGTGATCGTCCTACCTCTGCCTTCCAAATGCAATTAAAGGCATGTACCACTATACCCATATTGTAGCCAGGCTTACCACTGTTGGCAGAAATCACCTGACCAAGAGCAGTTTTGGGGGAAGGGGAGAGGGGGGTCATTTTGGCTTAGGGGAAGGTCCAAGATGGCAGGGAAAACAATGACATGAGCAGAGGGTGGACATCACCCCTTGGCCAACATAAAGTGGACAATATCAAGAGGAGAGTGTGCCAAACTCTGGCAAGGGGACACTGGCTATAATAGCCATAAGCCCACCCACAACAACACACTGCCACCAGGAGATGTCAATTTCCAAATCTCCTTCAGCTGGGAACCTAGCATTCAGAACACCTAAGTTTATGGGGAACCCCTGGATCAAACCACCATAACACACCTGTTTTTATTTTTTATTATTTTGTTGTTGTTGTTTTTTGAAGTAGGTTCTCACTCTAGCCCAGGCTGACCTGGAATTCACTATGGAGTCTTAGGGTGGTCTTGAACTCACAATGATCCTCCTACCTCTGCCTCCCAAGTGCTGGGATTAAAGGTGTACACAACCACACCCAGATTCTGTTTTTATTTTTTGAGACATGATCTTGCACTGTAGCCCAGATCGGTCTGGAACTGACTGTGTAGCCCAGGCTAGCTTCTCTTGAGAATCCTTCTGCCCCAGCCTCCCAAATTCTGGGATTACAGGCATGAGCCACAAGTGACTCAAAGCCGTCTTTAACTGCGCCTGTTCTCAGATGCTGACAGGAGCGTGCGGGGGGGGGGGGGGGGTGGAGGAGCTCACTTCTGCCAGTCCTGGACACATCAGAAGCTTAGGTCGCAGGCGCTAGACCTGTAACCCACAAGGCGGGCACCAGTCACACATGCCTGGCAAGTGCATGACAATGGCTGGTCCAAATAGAAATGTGCTGTGAATATAAAATATGCCCAGATTTCACAGACTTATCATGAAAGGAATATGAAATCATTTTATAGTGATTCTAGAGTAAAATGATATGATTTTTAATTTATGGGACTAAATAAAATATACTATTGAAGTTAATTTGATTTGTTTTATTTTTTCGTGTAGCCACTGAAACATTTAAAACTGCATTTGCGGCTGGCATGCGTGGCTCATGTTATATTTCCATTGGCCAGTACTTCTCTGGGTTCATTTCTACAAAATGAATGCCTCCTCCACATCCTGCCCCACCTTTCTCCTGGCAGCTGTGGGTCTCTGCAGTCTCCCCGGCCCTCTTCCCTGCGCCTGCAGTACGGGGCTGGGAAGGGAACGGGGGCTGCTTCCGGGGTCAGGCCCCAGGCGCTGAGCTCCTTCGCGGGCGGGCCTCCTGCAGGTCCTGCAGCACTACAACAACGTCGAGGAGGACTGCACTCTGTCCCCGTCCTGGTGCCTGACGGTGCGGGCTCGAGGCCACAGCTACTGTGCTGCCTTGGAGCACCACATCCCCCAGTATTGCTTGGACGCACCTAAGGTGAGCAAGACCCCACCAACAGTGGGAACAAGATGGGGAATCCCGGCCTGAGGATCCTTGTAGCCTTGGACACACATCCCCATCTCTTCCTGGCCATCCTATGGAACTGGGCCAGTGGAGGGCTTGCTCTTGGGCCATGGTGCTGGCCCAGGAACAGTCTAGGGGTTGGACACGGCCTCCCCTGCTCCGTGTAAAGCGCACCCACCTGGTCCCCTCATCCTCCACCTCTTTCATTTGTCAGTGTCCCAGCCACTGAACACTGCTGGGCCCCAAGCCCCAGGCTAGATCCTTGGGGATTCAACAACCCAAACCATGAACGCTGTCCTTCGGGAGCGTATCTCTGGGGACAGGCCTCTTCTCTGGCCCCTTGCAGGCCTTGCTTGACCTAGAAGCATGATAACATTAGGCTGAAAAGTGCACAGCCTGAGGGCTCAGGCTCCCAGCTGCCAGCTCCGTGTCTTCTCTGTGGCCTCCTCCAAGCTTCTAGCACCATGATCAAAATTGAATTCGTCTTCTTGTTGCTAGGAAGGTGCCATTTTAAGACAGTGGCTGCATCCTCAACCAACTGCACTTCTGCCTTCCAGCCCCAAGCCCACACCACCCAGGCATCTGGTTCAAGACTCCCCTCTCCTCACTCACAGGACTTTTCTCACTGCTGTACTTGGCTCCTTACCAGAACCTACCAGTTCCCTGAGGCCTTTCCTGCAGCCCAGCAGATTCTACCAGCCCATGTTAGTCTCACACCGACTGGATGGGAATTCAGGACAGGGACTGTGGGTCCTGTGCTGTGTGGACTGCTCGGCTCTTAGCATCTTGACCACACTAGAGATGCACAAGGACAGTATAGGAGCTGGAACTATTGGCACTGACTCTCTCCTGCCACCTGAGTCAGAATCATCTAGAATGTGGATCACCGGGCTTCCGGATTAGGAGTTTTAGAAGTCGTTCTTATGAGTGACTGGAGGGCACACTGAGAAACAACTCCTGCAACTCTGAGGACAGGGTTTTGGCCGGGTTGTATGCAGGCATCTTGGGTTTCTTTCAAACCAGTGTGCGTAGCCTGCACCTGAGCCCTGAATGTGTATCTAAGGGTGGCGATCTGAGCAGGGGTCCCCTTCCCACTTATTCTCCACCACCTTCAGCTGTTTCCTGCCGTGTCCTCTGGAAGCCCCTCCTACAGAAGCCTGCTTCTGGTCAACGAGGGCAACATGCTGCTGACCTTCAGTCTGTCCCCCAAGAGCAGCTCGGACATCACGCTGCGGCCCACTTCCGGCCTTGTAGTCCCCGGGGCCCACCAGGTGTTCCTTATCTGCACCTACCCCAAGGGCACTTCCTGGAAGCAGCACCTTTTCTACCTGCAATTCAACTTCTACCCCCAGTACCTCAAGGTAGGAGGCAGGGTGAGGGGAGCCACGTCCTTGGGAGTGGGCCCTACTCTGGGATTTCTGTTTTCAAAATCACATTCTGGGATGGGCCTCATGGTGGGGGGAGACACTGCTTTGGGAAATTGTGTTACAGTAGTTGTTCAGTGAGCAACTCTATCACTTCTCAGAGCCCTGCGTGTCCACCTCATGGAGTCTGGGACCGAGACAGAGGCTGCAGAAGTCTCAGACTCATACGTGCAGGTGTTAGAGGAGGGCATTTGCAGCCAGCCCAGGGGTAGCTGACACCATGAAATGGTCTGGACATCCTCTTTCAGTCCCTGAGAGAGAGAGGGAGTGTGTGTGTGTGTGTGTGTGTGTGTGTGTGTGTGCAGCACAGGCTGGCCTTAGATTTGCAGTTGTTCTCAGCCTCCCTAATGCTGGGATTGCAGATGTACACCATCTTATCCAGCCCATACTCCACACGCAGCCCTGAGTCACTTTATTTTTGATTTATTTATTTGCAAACAGAGAGAGAAGAGAGACAGACACAGAGAGAGAATGGGCATGCCAGCTCCTTCAACTGCTATAAACAAACTCCAGATACATGTGCCACTTTGTGCATCGTGGGCACTGGAGAATGAAACCTGGGTGCTTTTGGCTTTGAAGGCAATTGCTGTTGAGCCATCTCTCCAGCCCAAGTTTTTTATTTAAAAACAAAACAAAACATGTTTTTGTATTTTATTTATTTGAGAGGAAGAGAGAGAGAGAGAAAGAGGCAAATAGAGAATGGGTGTGCCAGGGCCTCCAGCCATTGCAAATAAACTCCAGATGTATGTGCCACCTTGTGCATCTGGCTTACATAGCTCCTGGGGAACTGAACCTGGGTCCTTAGGCTTCACAGGCATGCACCTTAACTGCTAAGCCATCTCTCCGGCGCCCCCTACCCCTGAGTTCTTGGTTTTTTTTCTTAATTTTTATTTATTTATTTAACTTTTTTTTTTTTTTTTTTTGGTTTTTCAAGGTAGGGTTTCACTCTAGCTTAGGCTGACCTAGAATTCAATTCACTATGTAGTCTCAGGGTGGCCTTGAACTCATGGTGATCCTCCTACCTCTGCCTCCCAAGTGCTGAGATTAAAGGCGTGTTTCACCACACCCAGCTTCCAAGTTCTTTTATTTTTAATTTTTTGTTCTTTTTTTATTTATTTGAGAGTGAGAGAAAGAGAGAGAATGGGCACGCCAGGGCTTCCAGCCACTGCAAATGAACTCCAGACGCGTGTGCCCCCTTGTGCATCTGGATAACTTGGGTCCTGGGGAATCGAGCCTTGAACTGGGGTCTTTAGGCTTCACAGGCAAGCGTTTAACCTCTAAGCCATCTCTCCAGCCCCCAAATTCTTTTTAATCTGCTTTCAACAGAGGCTGCTATGCCCAGGCTGGCAGAGAGCCTTTGCTGCCTCCTTCCAGGTTGGAAATCTGCACACCCATGGCCTCTTGGATGTGGGTGTGGGAGCCAAGGGGTCAATGGTGCTGCCTTCCTTTCTCTTGACCCAGGAGGTGAGCATGCAGAGTCGGGAGGAGCCACTGCAGCTGGAGCTGGACAACCACAAAAGCATCTTCTTCAAGCCCACCTGGGTGGGCTGCTCCTCCACCAGCAGCTTCACCTTCCACAACCCCACACGCCTGCCCCTGGAGTTTGAATGGAGGGTCTCCCAGCAACACCGTAAGGTGCTGGCTGTCCAGCCCTCGAGGGGCATCATCCATCCTAATGAAAATCTTGTGAGTGCATGAGCCCATTGCCAAGGGTAGAGGACAGGGTGTCCATCACCTTCACCATCTGTCATGCATGGCTTTCATCAGCTACAATGTATACCCACCCACTCAATCCACAGTCACGGATCCTGATCTATGAGCAGCGTCAGTACCACCTTTCTCACTCCCATCTTAGAGCATGTTGAGACTTAAGGAGGAAGAGTTCTCTACTAAGATCAAGGTTAGGAAATGCAGAGCAGGGACTGGACCCAACACTGCTGATGCCACTTCCAGAGCACGTTCATGTTCCATCACCCATAATGCCAAACGGCAGGAACCCTGGAAGGTGGTTTAAAGCAGGTGGATTTGGGCCACACAGGTGGCTCTTACTAAGGAGTAGGGAAGGAGACACAGGGTCCTGGGGGGCGGGTGTGTGTGCATAGGGTGGGACTCAAAACAGCAGACTTTTTGTCTAGGGAAGTCACACTTGGGGCAAGGACTACTAACACATGGCATTTGTGAACACTGGGGGACAGGAAATGGAGGTGCAAGAAAAACCACAGACTCAGAAGTCATCTTGAGCTCCCACCAGGCACCCAGCTCTGGCTTTCTGGCCCTAGGTCAGTTAATCCTTACTCTACTTCTCTGAGGCTCTAGTTTTTCGCCACCAAATGAGTCTCAAAAAAACTGACTTGTCCTAAAAAAATAAATAAATAAAAATAAAAAGCTGACTTGTGTGCATACAGGATTAAGGGGCTTTGGGAAGTGCCATGGTATGACACTTGGATAGAAACACAGACAGAAAGCATTACCAAAGCATGGCCCTGCCTGCAATGGGACCTCCACCAGGCAGGAGCCCAGAGAGAGGTGTCCTGGAAGCCCATGCAGGGGCTCATCTCTGTCACCCCAGATGCTGACATGGGCGTTCAGCCCTTTGGAGGAGACCAAGTACCTGTTCCGAGTGGGGATGTGGGTCTGGGAAGCTGGCCTGCCCCCAAATGCCAAGCCCCAAGCCACCATGCACTACATGATCCGGCTGGTGGGCATGGGAATCACCAGCTTCCTGTCTGTGAGTGGAGACCCCCGTGGGGACCTGGACCCAGGTGGGAGGGAAAGCCCTGGTTGCTTGATCTCGGGAGAGGAGGGTGTAGTTCCCCGCTCACACCCCAACCTGCCCTGCCTTGGGGGGATGCTCTGAGGTCTGGAGGCCTTGGGGAGTCCCCAGTAGCTGGCTGGCTGTGACCTCAGGCACAGGTGCGGGAACTGGACTTCGGGAATGTGCTAGTGAACAGTCGGCAGTGTAAGTCTCTGGTGCTTCTGAATGAAGGCAACTGCACCCTCTCTTACCGCCTGGTGCCGGAGCAGCATGAGCCCCAGGACTTCAACAACGACCCTCCTGGTATTGGGGCCAGGGAGGTGCATGTGTGTAGACGGTGGGTAGGTGGTTAAGACTGATCAACCACTCCATTGTGTGAGTCAGAGCTGGAAATGGAGCTCCTACTTGCTATACTGTGTGGCAGATACCAGTGACAGCAGAAGTATGGTCCCTCTGTCTCAGCCTGGGAGGAAGGGCTCTGCTTCCTGTTTCCCACCTTGGGCCTGCTCTTGGGCAATGTTCTGCTGACCAGGGAAGAGTATTGAAAAAGGAGCAGAGGAGGCCAGCTGCCTTTGCCCAACTGCCCACTGACCTCACCTGTATTGTTCCCAAGCAGCTCTGCAGCTGGACCCCTCAGAGGGGAGCATGCCACCTCACTCCCAGGACACCATCTGCCTGACCGCCTGCCCCACACACCAGTCCCATTACTCCTGGACCATCAGCTACACTATCCTGTCTCACAGAGGTATCTTGGCACCCGACAGAAGGGCAGCACCAGGGAGGGCAGAGGAGATACGGGGAGCTGTGAGAATTAGGGTTGGGACAGCTGCCACAGTGAGTGGGGGCAGGCCGGGCTAGGCCTCTGGACTCTGATGCAGGTGCTGTATTTGTCTATATGGGCATTCACATAGGTATGGCCCTGAGCTTTGAAGACACAACCCAAAGAGTTGTGTTGCTTTCTGGTGGGATCACGGGCAAATCCTCAGTGGCCTGGGCCTCAGTTCGATCCTCCATGTTACTAACCCGCCCTGTGGAAGCTGGAAGGTAAGCAGGCACAAGAAGAATGTGGACTCATCAGGATTGGATCCTGGTTCCCACACTTACTAGCTGTGTACGCTTATCCAGCTGTTTCACCTCCTTGTGCCTCAGTTTCCCCATCTATAAAATGAGACAATCATGGCACACAGGCCACAGAAAGGAATGAAGCAATAAGACATTCCACCATGTAGGTAAACTAAAAACACGAAGCTAAGTGAAAGAAGCCAGTCACAAAAAGCACCATGTTGCATAATTCCATTTATACGACACATTCAGAAGAGGTAAACCATACAGGTGGCGAGTCTGGTGGCTGTCAGGGGAGGAGGAGGGTAGGTAGGAAGTAAATGATTATCTGGTCCTGGGTTTCTCTCAGGGGTAATGGGCAATTTTCTATAAATAGATGATGGCGGTAAATTCTTAGTTCTAAATGTGAACAAATCCACTGAATTGAATGTGTTAAAAGAGTAGATTTTTATAGTATATAAACTGTCTCTCAAAACTGCTATTGAAAAGTAGCTTAAGCCAGGCGTGGTGGTGCACACCTTTAATCCCAGCACCGGGGAGGCAAGGTAGGAGGATCACCATGAGTTCAAGGCCACCCCGAGACTACACAGTGAATTCCAGGTCAGCCTGGGCTAGAGTGAAAACCTACCTTGAAAAACCCAAAAATAAAAAAAAAAAAAAAAGAAAGAAGGAAGGAAGAGAAGGAAGGAGGGAGAAAAGTAGCCTCTTGCTGGGCGTGGTGGCACACGCCTTTAATCCCAACACTTGGGAGGCAGAGGTAGGAGGATTGCTGAGTTCAAGGCCACCCTGAGACTTGCATAGTGAATTCCAGGTCAGCCTGGGCTAGAGCGAGACCCTACCTTGAAAAACCAAAAAATAAAAAAAGCTTAAAATTAAATTGCAGTGGACATTAAATGCCAGGACATGTGTGAAGCACTTAGGACAGTGCCTGGTCCGTAGAAAGTAAATCAGACAGAGCCTAAGGTGTCTCACCAGGGTCCTGCCCACTTTACCCAAGGAAGATGGAAGGTAAGCTGCCTCCTCTCTCCCACACCCACTCTCCCAGGTAACATAATTGGTGAGAAGGAGGAGCTGTGTCAGGTCTCCCTGATGGCTGTGTACCCCTTACTCTCCATCCTGGATGTCTGCTCCATGGGCAGCGCTGAGGGCATCACCCGGAAGCACTTGTGGCACCTCTTCTCCCTGGACATGCTCAACAGTTACTTGGCACATAACCCCACCCCCTTGGAGCTGACCTACAAGGTTCCCACCCGGCACAGGTGAGCTGGGCTGGGGAGCTGGCAGGGTCTGCTGGGGGTGTTCATGGCACATGGTACATGTTCAACCAGCACCCCAAATCCTTACCTGTTCCTGGTGTAGCAGGGTGAGGGCAGGAAGGGAATAGTTGGCTTGAGGGCGGAAGGGCTAACCCACTTGTGCCCCCTGGGTCCCACGTTCTCCATTTTGTGCCTGTGCAGGGATGGGAGGAACACCCAAGGGGAGAGTTTTACCCTGTCTCAGTTCCCCACTCTGAGCCCGGCTTCTCCATTTCACACAGCATGAGCCAGATCCCCACTGTCTTCACCCCTTTGAAGCTTGACTTCAATTTTGGGGCAGCACCATTCAAGGCCCCTCCCTCAGTGGTGCTTCTGGCCATGAAGAACAGTGGACTGGTACCCTTGGACTGGTATGGCTGGCCATAAAGAGGTTTCTGTGGGAGGTTGAAGAACAGGGTTGTAGGGCCCAAGGGTGAGAGATCCACTTCCTGGCTATTCCTCGGAGATCTGACTACCAGGTGTCTGTGAGAAATAGGCCTCCCATTGACAGGATGAGGGAATCTGGTGGGACTGAGGTCTCCCAGCAACTCTCAGGACATGTCACTGACTGTAACTTGTCAATAAGCCCAGGGCAAGGTAGAATTTTCCAGATGGATACTATATTGCTATCTTAGTAACTGATGTATGAAAAGCATTCATTCAGCTCTTGCTACATGACATCCTTCAATCCTCAAATCTTCCCAGCATTCCTGTGAGAAAGTCCTCTCCCGTATCATACACAGACAGGACCTGAGGGTCAGTGTGATAAGGACTCGGCCAAGGCCACTCAGCTATTAGTGTGCAAACTCGCATCTGTCCAACTCCAGCGCCCTGCTTATGCCAGTCAGCAAGGTGGCTTCAAGTTGCTTCTTCTTACCCCAAGAGTGTCTAGGCACTGTGCTGCCTAACATCCCAGTTCAGGGGTTAGGCCAAGTCAGGGACTGGGGGGAAAGTCAAGAGTGTTTGAGCCTGCACTCAGAGGTGTGGGGCTTCAGGGAGGGTGAGTGGAGGCTGGACACAGTGCAGGGTGAGCCTCGCAGGTCGCCGGGAGGCAGGCATGGAGGCCTGAGCCTGCCAAGCCTGGCATTCCTGTGCTCCTCTGTCTTCCCGCCGGGGCCCAGGACTCATGCCCAGCAAGCCTCCTATCCAGGCCTTGTTCTTGTTCTTCCTTCCTGCCTCTGCCACGTGCCAGGATTTCCTAGTAAACAACCTTTTGAGGACTTTTAGCTTTGCTTGGTTAATGAAAAGTTAAGAAGAAAAGAGGGGCTGGAGAGATGATGTAGTAGTAAAGGCGCTTGCCTGCAAAGTCTAAGGGCCCAGGTTCAATTCCCCAGAACCCACATAAGCCAGATGCACATGGTGCAGCAAGAATCTGGAGTTTCTTTGCAGTGGCTGGAGGCCCTGGCATGCCCATTACCCCCTCCCACTCTCCCTCAAAAATAAAAATTAAAAAAGAAGAAGGGTCCCAATCTGGGTTAGTCTGGCAAGAGAGAAGTAAGGTCCAGCTCGAACATGGTGAGAGGGTGGGTGAGTGAAGGGTACAGGGAAGGGCAGCTGTGGTCAGGACTTGCTTGGCCGAGCAGAGGGGATTATGGGAGTGTAGGGTAAAGGAGGGTGGGGGTTGTACCGCCAGCCAGACACAGGACACGGGTTGTCCCACTCCGTCATGATGGACTAAGATAGGGAGGTTGGCTTATTAGACAGCTACCAGCAAGGGTAGCAGTGTGACTAGGTGGGGAAGCTTGGCAGGGCTGTTGGCCTAGTGGGGAAAGTCCAGAGTCTGCCTTGAGCTCTAGGTCTGCATTCACTGCACCTCCAAGCAGGCTAAGAGCCAGACCCTACAAAACTGAAGGCATTGGCTTGTGTTATGGGGTGTTTTGGTGGACATGGGCATGCATGTGTTTGTGTAGGATCAGCCCAGCTCACACTCTCTGTGGAGTGGCTCCAAGCTGTTGGAAACTAGGCCAGGAGGGGCCCAGGCAGAATGCCCACTGGGCTGCATCTGCCAGCAGATCGTTTAAAGTACAGGAAACCTGGCTGTGCTTCTTCAGGGCTGCAAGCAGCCGACTCTCCTGTGCTTTTTGTGTTGTGTTTCCTTTCAATTTCTTAGAAGGCTATTTTTGCAAATTCTAATGTGTCTCTGCTGAGCTCATAAAGAACAGATGGAAGGTTTTATTTCTGCCAGGACAAGTAGGACCCGGGAGTGTGGACTTGGCCTGGCGATGTCAGCAGGTAGGATGGAGGGAAACCTCAGATCTGGGAGAGAGCAGAGAGCTAAGAAGCTGTCCATCTCTTTCTGATGCCCCTGCTCTGTTTGGCCTGAGGATGCGGATGTGTAGGGTCATGACTTTACAGATGTCAAATATGTTGATTACTATTTGTTCACACATGAACTGTTTTGAAAAAAAATTTTTGAGGCAAGACCAACAGACTGTCTTTTAAAAATATATTTATTTATTTATTTGAGAGAGAGAGAAAGAGGGAAAGAGAGAGAGAAAATGGGCATGCCAGGGCATCCAGCTACTGTAAATGAACTCCAGATGCATGGGCCTCCTTGTGCATGGCCTGTCACTCTGATGTCCAGAGGAGGATGGATTTGGAAGTTGTTGCTGTCCTGCACATTAGGCCGTCAGAGGACATACCCACACTAGAGGCAAATCAGGGGAAAGGAGGACTGGAATTATGTAGGCAAGAGTCCAGTTGTGTGTGTGTAAAGATCTGGGGGCTGCAGAGATGGCTTAGAGGTTAAGGCGCTTGCCTGAGAAGCCTAGGGACCCATGTTCTATCTCTCGCCAGATCCCACATAAGCCAGACACACAAAGGTTGCAAAGCGCAAGGTTGCACATGTGCACTAGGTGGCGCAAGTGTATGGAGTTTGATTGCGGTGGCTGAGGTCCTGGTGTGCCAATTATCTCCCTCTCCCTCTCTCTCATTCTGTCTCAAAAAAAAAAAAAAAAAAAAAAGGAGTGGTAACTACCCAATGGATCCTGAAGTAGCAAGATCTCCAACTGGGTGCCTATCACCATACCCCCCCCAAATAAAGTAACTGAAGCACTTTGCTCACGTGCAGCCAGCCAGCTGGTGGGGGTCATGAAGAACGGCAGAAACCCCCAGTTCACTGCTGAGGTAGTACGCTCAGTGCTCACGCCAATGCAGACACTTGGCTGCGTTCACAGAATGGTTCTTGTTTGTCTGATTGTTTTTATAGGCAGCACAATGCCACACTTTCCGGAGACTATTTTTAGTAAGCATCCTATCAATAATATTCCTCCCATATAGACTAGTGCTCCTGATAACATCCCACAGTCTAGAGGGGCCTAAGTTATTAAGACACTCCTTTACTGGATGGCTTTATTCCCAGGGTTTGTGGGTCATTTTTTTCACCTCTACAAAAGAAAGTTATTTAAAAATTGTTTTAAGCCAGGCATGGTGGTGCACACTTTTAATCCCAGCACTCAAGAGGCAGAGGTAAGAGGATGGCCATGAGTTTGAGGCCACCCTGAGACTGCATAGTGAATTCCAGGTCAGCCTGGGCTAGAGTGAGACCCTACCTCAAAAAAACAGAAAACATTTTTTTAATAGGGCTGGAGAGATGGCTTAGCAGTTAAGCGCTTGCCTGTGAAGCCTAAGGACCCCAGTACGAGGCTTGGTTCCCCAGGTCCCACGTTAGCCAGATGCACAAGGGGGCGCAAGCATCTGGAGTTCGTTTGCAGAGGCTGGAAGCCCTGGTGCACCCATTCTCTCTCTCTCCCTCTATCTGTCTTTCTCTCTGTGTCTGTCGCTCTCAAATAAATAAAAATAAAAAATTTTTAAAAATTTAATATTTGTTTATTTTTATTTAGAGAGAGAGGCAGATGAGAGAGGGGGGTGAATGGGCACTCTAGGGCTTCCAGCCACTGCAAACAAACTCCAGATACATGTGCCACTTTGTGCATCTGGCTTTACATGGGTACTGGGGAATTAAACCCAGATAATCAGGCTTTGCAAGAAAGTGCCTTTAACTGCTAAGCCATCTCTCTGGCCCAAGAAAGTTATTTAAAAAAAATATATTTTATTTGAGCCAGGTGCGGTGGCACATGCCTTTAATCCCAATACTCAGGAGGCAGAGGTAGGAGGATCACTGGGAGTTTGAGGCCACCCTGAGACTACAGAGTGAATTTGAGATTGTCTGGGCTAGAATGAAATCCTCTCGAAAAACCCGTGTGTGTGTGTGTGTGTGTGTGTGTGTGTGTGTGTGTGTGTGTGTATGTATGATTTGCAAGGAGAAAGAGAGAGGGAGGGAGAAAGGAATGCATGTGTCAGGGCCTCTAGCCACTGCTGGTTAGAGTATGATACCTACATTCCTACAGTGCAAGGCACTGGTCCTCTAATTCTATGCATAGCCTAGCTTGCTTTAAGAGGGCCAGCCCTGCATAAGGCCTGCTCTCTACCTTGTGCCTAAACTGGCCTCCACACCCTCCCTCCCAAGAACCTTACCCTGGCCTTTTCCTGTGGGACTCCAGGGGACCTGAGGTCATCCCCTGGGAGGCTGATCCCTTCAGGGAGGTCTAATGTTGTTCCTGCTACATCTGAACTCAGGGTGAGTCTTATCGGGCCCCTCCTAAGAGCTCACCAAAGAAGGGTCAGTGGCCAACTCTAAGTGGCTCACATATGCAGGTAACTAACACCATGGCCCCTGGCATCCACAATGGCACCCTCAATCTTCTTTTTTCCTCAGTCTACATGATTCTGCCTCTATTCCCAGTTGTTTTATTTTATTTTTTTTCTTCTTTTTTGTTTATTTTTTTTTATTTTAAAGAGACACAGAGAGAGAGAGAGACTTGGCCCAGGACCTCAGCTACTGAAGTCAAACTCCAGATGCTTGCACCACCTAGTGGGCACTTGTGACCTTGTACTTGTCTCACCTTTGTGCATCTGGTTTATGTGGGATTTGGAGAGTTGAAAATGAGTCCTTAGGCTTCACAGACAAGCGCATTAATCACTAAGCCATCTCTCCAGCCTAATTTTTTTTTTTTTTGGTTGGGTTTTTTTTGTTTGTTTGTTGTTGCTATTTATTTTTGTCTCTCTCTGTATTCCTGGTCTGGAACTCTCTATGCAGCCCAGGTTGGCCTTGACCTCACAGCAGTCCTCCTGCACCCGCACCCTTCCCCTGTGTTTGTATTACAAGTGTGAGTCACCACTCCCGGATGTTCCCATGTTTAGGGACCATTATGAAAGGAAAATCCACCTAGCCACATTTGCTTAGCTAAACATGGAGCACCCTACCAAATGGAGGTGTGGCATGCAGGAGATGTGACATGGCAGAAGTCCCCGTCTCCCCACGGGACTGAGAACTCCCTTCTTTGAGGCCAGCCCATCCTTTGCATGGCTTTATCCCCTTGCTTCACACCCTTTCCCAGGGCCTTCCTCTTTCCAAGCGACCAGCAGATCGACCTGGAGATATGGGCAGATCAAGCAGAGCTTAACCTCACTGAACTCCACCAGATGCGTGCAGAGGACAATTGCCTCTTCTCCATCAGTCCCAAGTCTGGGTCCCTGAGCCCCGGACAGGAGCAGACGGTGGAGTTCAAATACAGGTACTCCTCTACCCCTCACCCAGCCAGCCCTTCCTGGCCAGGAAGACACCTTACCCTGGCCTTTTCCTGTGGGACTCCAGGGGATCTGAGGTCTTCCCCTGGGAGGCTAACCATCTGAACTGAGGGTGAGTCCCTCTCAGAGGCTGGCTGGCTCAAGGCCACAAACATGCCATGCCCATTTGTTCTCCTGCTCAAGCCAGGCTCAGAAGCTCTCTGTCTGACTGGTCTTTTCCCTTCCAGCCACCTGTTCATCGGCACTGACCGTCTCCCTGTACTCTTCAAAGTGTCCCATGGCAGGGAGATCCTGGTGAGTCCCCAGCATGCTGGTCCTGCTTTGGGTGTCCGACTGGAGTATGAGCTTTCTGGACAGCCAAGAGAGGAGCAGAGAGGGATGGCCCCTGGAGACCTGGTACCCAGATTTCTCTGTTGGTTGTTCCAGTTCTTCCTAGGGCAGGGTGCCATCCTTGGGCTCTTTATTTGCAGGTACATTTCATAGGTGTGACAGTGAAACCGGATCAGAAGTACGTGCACTTCACCTCCACGAGACACCAGTTCACCCCTGTCCCCATTGGTGACACACTGCCCCCCCGTCAGGTCAGTGGTCTCATGGGGCCCTGATATCTGTCTGCATCAGGCCTTAGAGGTGACAGTCACTACCCTCAAGAATGTGGCTGGCAGGCTGAACCCCCAGAGCAGGCGACCAGGGAGACCCAAGTCCAAAGACTTCATGGTACCAAGCCCTTTTGGCAAGCTCTATTCCTGTTGCAAAAGTGAGGGGTTTTCACCCTTTAGTAAGGAGGCCTTGCTACTTCTTTGGCCATGGAGCATTACAAGTGTAATGTATTTTATATAATGTATGCTTACACCCTAGTTTTTATATGTACATGCAACTGGACAGAAGTATTGCAAATCTACACTTAGTCTCCTACAAAGTACACTGATACTTCCTTTTAACTTTATTCTGTTCTATTTATAAATGCTGAATATGAATATTAAGGAGGTAGCTAAGTGGACAAAGGGCTTGTCTTGTAAATGTGATAGCCTGGGCTCAAACCCCAGTGCTCATGTAAAACTGGCTTGCTGGCTAGCCATTCTTGTCTAATTGGCAAGCTCTAGGCTAATGATGTACCCTCTTAAAAGAAGGCGTTCCCGCTGGGCGTGGTGGCGCACGCCTTTCATCCCAGCTCTCGGAGGCAGAGGTAGGAGGATTGCCGTGAGTTCGAGACTACCCTGAGAATACATAGTTAATTCCAGGTCAGCCTGGGCTAGAGTGAGACCGCACTTCAACAACAACAACCAAAAAAAAAAACAAAACAAAACAGAGAGAGATGCTCCTGAGGATATTACTCAAAGTTGTTCTCTGGCCTTCACATTCACATACACACCTGTGCACCCAAAGGCATATAAACATGCATACATATACACAGCATGCATGTGCATACACACACACAAAATAAAAAATGCTGGATATAACCCACTAAGTTCATGTATACCTGCCTGCTAATTGGTTTGAGCCACAGTTTGGAAATCACTGCACCTAGAACACCTTGGTGAAAGACAGGAATGGGAGTCTGTGGGAAGTTGTAGACTTTACTTTCTTAATCAATAGGCAAAAATCTAAGTACCTTTGCTCTAAAATGTATATTGGAGGGGCTAGAGAGATGGCTTAGCAGTTAAGCACTTGCCTGCAAAGCCAAAGGACCCAAGTTTGAGTCCCCAGTACCCACATAAAGCCAGATGTACAAGATAGTGCATGCATCTTGAGTTTATTTTTTTTTAAAGCAGCAAAAACAAAAACATGGGCTGGAGAGATGGCTTAGCGGTTAAGCGCTTGCCTATGAAGCCTAAGGACCCCGGTTCGAGGCTCGGTTCCCCAGGTCCCATGTTAGCCAGATGCACAAGGGGGCGCACACATCTGGAGTTCGTTTGCAGAGGCTGGAAGCCCTGGCGCGCCCATTCTCTCTCTCTCCCTCTATCTGTCTTTCTCTCTGTGTCTGTCACTCTCAAATAAATAAATAAATAATTAAAAAAAAAACATAAAATGCACCCTGGAGCTGGGTGTGGTGACATACGCCTTTAATTCCAGCACTCCGGAGGCAGAGGTAGGAGGAACAGTGAGTTCCATGCTATCCTGAGACTACATAGTGAATTCCAGGTCAGCCTGGACTAGAGCAAGACCCTACCTCGAAAAATAAAAAAAGAAAGTAAAATGTACATTGGAAATCTCCATTGTCTGTGTGTCAAACATGTCAGTTCTGGGAAGTCTCCAACCATTGAGAAGCCACTGCTTTTGGGCAGGGTCCAAAGCCACTCAGCATAAAGGCCAACAGATGGGCTTCCTGGGCCTGGAAGGGGTTCTCCCAGGCTGGAGTCCTGTTCTCCACACCACCCTCCTCCCCTCTGGCTTCCCAGAAGCCTCCCTCAGGACTGTGACAGAGCAGCTGGCTTGGACTACACAGACATGAATACCACTTGTGGAAAGGAGCAGGGCTTACAGTGAAGAGTTGAGGGCTCATCTGGAGACAGTGGACGCTGGTTGTCATAGTCCCTTCTGGATGTGGCAGTGAGTGACTTGGAAAGGACAGAAGCTAATTTCTTACAGTTCTAAAGGCTGGAAAGGGGCTGGAGGGATGGCTTAGTGGTTAAGGCATTTGCCTGCAAAGCCAAAGGACCCAGGTTCGATTCCCCAGGATCCATGTTAGCCAGATGCACAAGGGAACACACACATCTGGAGTTTGTTTGCAATGGCCGGAGGCCCTGGCACCCATTCTCTCTCTCTCTCTCTCTCTCTCTCTCTTCTCTGTCAAATAAATTAATTAAAATAAAGGCTGGAAAGTTTAAGACGAAGGTCTGGTGAGGCCTTGTTCTCATGGCTCATACATAGCAAGTACCTTCTCTCTGTGTCCTCACACAGTGGAAGAAGCAAGCAAGCTCCTCGGACCAGCATGAATCCCACTCCTGAGCTCTCCACCCTCATAACCCAATCATCTGTTAAAGGACTCACCTCTTTAGTTTTATTTTATTTTTGAGAAAGAGAGAGCGCACGCAACTGCACACCAGGTCCTCAGCCACTGCAATTGAATTCCAGAAGCTTGCACCATCTAGTGGACATGTGCAACCTTGTGCTTGCCTTACCTTAGTGCATCTGGCTTACATGGGATCTGGACAGTCAAACATAGGGTCTGTAGGCTTCGCCTTAATGGCTAAGCCATCTCTCCAGCCCAGGGCTCACATGTTAATGCTGCTGCACCAGAGATGAGGTTTCAGCCTATGTACTGTGGCGGGCTAGGCACATGGAGATCAAAGGGATGGGTCTGGCTGGAGTAGAAAGAGTCAGCATACTGAGAAGTGAGAAGGAAAGGCCTAGGACCACACCCAGGTGAGCCCTTTATTCTCTCTGACTTCCATTTTCTAATATCTAATGAGAAGTATGGGACAAGGATATTCTTTAGAGCATGTGGATTAGTAACTCGAACCTTCCTTCCCTCTCCCCCTGAACATTTTTTTTGTTTGTTTATTTTTATTTATTCATTTGAGATCAACAGACAGACAGAAAAAAGAGGCAAAGAGATAGAGAGAATGGGCACATTAGGGTCTCCAGCCACTGCAAACAAACTCCAGATGTATGCACCACCTTGTGCATCTGGCTTACATGGGTCCTGGGGAATTGAGCCTTGACCCGGGATCCTTAGGCTTCACAGGCTTAACCACTAAGCCATCTCTCCAGCCTGCCCCTGACCACTTTAAACAAAATAACTGTAGATCTGAAAAGAGACAGCATCATGGAGGACTAGAATGAGAGTCTGTAAGATGGTGAAGGGTCTAGATGGTATATTTATGGACATTTCCTCAAATCTCAACATGAAAGATGCTTATAATAGGGTCCCTTATAAACTTGACAGAGGTAAGCTGGGAACAAATAAAAAACAAGCTGCTCCTTATAGAGTTCCAGATTATTCTAAAATGCCATAGATTCAATATACAGGTGGTCAAGCCATAGGGAAGTCAGGTCTTTGGGGAAGCTCATGGACTTTCAGAGTGGCTATGGAGATCAGCCTGCCCTCCCACATTAGACACAGAGTTCTAGGCTTTCTGGTCTGCATTTCTGAGCTGGGGTGGAAGTCTCTTTCCTGTCTCCTGCAGATTTATGAGCTGTATAACGGTGGCTCAGTGCCCGTGACATATGAAGTGCAGACCAACGTGCTGTTGCAGGTTCAAGAGAAAAATTTCAATCACCCCATCTTCTGCTGCCTGAACCCCAAAGGGGATATCCAGCCAAGCACTACTGCTCGGCTCCTGTGGATCTTCTCACCCATTGAGGCCAAGACCTACACAGTGAGCAGCAACTTGGAGAATGTGCTGGGTAGGGGGGAGCATGACTTCTTCACCAGGTCGTGGTCTGACCAGACCCTATCCCACCTCCCTAACTTCGTAGGTGGATGTGCCCATACAAATTCTGGGATGGAACTCCGCTGTCATCTCCTTCCAGGGAGTAGGCTATGACCCCCATGCCATGGGTAACTCAGCCCCTTTCTACAACATCTCCACATGGGACAACAGCTCCATATACTCCAGGCTGATGGTTCCTGGACAGGTGGGAGGAAACGATGGGGAGGTGTGATTCCTTGCAGAAGGGCCTTCAAGTCTAAGAGCTGGGGAGGCTGGGGAGGAACTATGAAGGAGTTTAGGAGGAACAGACAGAAGCGAGGCCAGCAATCAGCCTGGCTCCAACTTTAACCTTATTTATTTATTTGTGTTGGTGTATGTATGTATATGTGGGGGCATGCATGTGCCATGGTGCATGTGTGGCGGTCAAAGGACAGTCTCAGGGCTTTGTTCTCTCCTTCCACCTTGAGACAGGGTCTCTCATGTCACTGTTGTTTTTTTTTTTAATTATTAACTTATTATATGAGGGAAGTACAGAACCAAGGAAAGGTACCTATGTGGCTAGAGACCCCACGTGGAGGGCCTGGGAAAACCATGGAAATAAAAGAGAGAAAAGACATTTCAAAGAGCTTTTAACATGTGGGGAGTTGGAGAGGATACAGAACCCATGTGGAGCAGAGGCCAGTAAGTTAACAAGGAGACATAAAGGGAAGAGAAAGGAAGGGAGGAGGGTACTTAATAGGTTGATATTGTATATATGTAAGTACAGTGATTGAGATGGGGAGGTAATATGGTGGAGAATGGAATTTCAAAGGGGAAAGTGTTGGGGGGGGGGGAGGGAGGGAATTACCATGGGATATTTTTTTATAATCATGGAAAATGTTAATAAAAATTAAAAAAATAAAAAAAATTTTAAAAAGGTCACTTAAAAAAAAAGAACCCACGTGGAGAGTAATGGCCAGGGGGCCTCCCTTCTGGGCCTGGACTCAGCCCAGGCCAGGCCCAGCCAAGGGAAAAACTCACCCATAGCTGGAAGTTCCCAAGTGGTCTGAGCTCCTGTCACGGTTGTGCTGCTAGAAAGGCCAGTCTAACTGGCCCGTGAGCCTACAGAATCTCCTGGCTCTGCCTGCCGCCTGTGGTCATAAGGCATTGGGATTCCAGAGGCGTTCACCACTTTGTATCCAGCCCGACATGAGCACTCAGGATTGAACTTGGGTTGGCACACTTGCAAGCAAGCAACTTTAAACATGGAGCAATCTCACGAGTACCCGCCCCCCGGCTCCAGCTTTGGAGGCAGCACGAGCTTCACAAGGGGCTTGCCCTGCCAGCCAGCTAGTGCCCACAGTGTTCTTGTTCATGCTACATCACCTGCTTCAGGCCCTTGATGCCAGTTTTTGTTTCTGTTTTCCTTCTGTAAGCATAGAGCAGGGATGTTTCAAGGTTTAGAAAGAAGGCCTCCCATTCTGGGGATATCTTCTTATAGAACAGTCCGTCTCCTAGATCTAGATGTATTTTGCTGAAGATAGTAATAATTCTACCTTTAGTTCTCTTTTTATACTTTATTTACGACAGAGAGAGAGTGAGTATGGGTGTGCAGAAGCGTCATGCCACTGCAAATGAACTCTAGATACATGCAACACTTAGCATATCCGGCTTTATGTGGGTACTGGGGGACTGAAACTGGGCCATCAGGCTTTGCAAGCAAGTGCCTTTAACAGCTGAGCCATCTCTCCAACTGTCTTTAGTTCTTCTCATTGTTGGGAAACCTAACCAATTCATCCATCTACCTATACATGCACTCATCCAACTATATACCACCTACTGATCTCTGTACCCATCTATCCAGCCATCTACCCATGGGGCAACTCATCCAATCATTACCCACCTGTCCACCCTTCCATTCAGAGTCTGACCCCCACCCCCCGCCTCCATGGCAAGGTCTAGTCCAGGATGAGCACCGTGGAAGCACTGAGGACACACAGAGGAGCCCGACAAAGGCCTTCCCTGGGAGCACTCAGGCTCAAGGCAGGGAGAACATGCTCGTTCCATGTGGTGTGTCTTTCCAGACAACCCCACGGTGCAGCTCTTATTCCGTGCCCAGTGAAGATATCCAAAGCTGATTACTGTTCATTTACACTTACC
Source organism: Jaculus jaculus (assembly GCF_020740685.1). NCBI lineage: Eukaryota > Metazoa > Chordata > Mammalia > Rodentia > Dipodidae > Jaculus > Jaculus jaculus. The sequence goes on from NC_059105.1 coordinate 14,065,798, forward strand.
CATTAGAAACTCAAGTGATGTTGGTGTGGTGGTTTAAATCAGATAAACTGATGTGTTTTGAATACTTGGTCCCCAGCCAGTAGCAATTTTGGTGGTGGAGGCCTTGCTGGAGGAGGTGTGTTGCTAGGGGTGGGCTTTGGGGTATTGTATCCAGCTCCCCCTTGCTAGAGCTTGGCTCACTCTCCTGCTGCTGTTTTTCACTTGCTGTGGCAGAGGTGATGTCCACCCTCTGCTCATGCCATGTTTTCCCATGTCATCATAGAGCTTCCCCTCAAGACTGTAAGCCAAAATAAGAAACTCTCCTACCATCAGTTGGCTTTGGTTTTGCTTTCTGATCTTCTTTAATAGTTGATATCATAGGCTTTATGGTAAGGCTTTATGAGTTTACTCCAGCTCTCCTCATGAGAGGCATTTGGAATAGTTATCTACGTTCTCTGAGCCTTAGCAACAGATCTGTCAAATAAGCACTGCAGCATAGGACCACGGTGAGGGTCAGGTGCACCTAACGAAAGACCTGGCCTGTAGAAAAATCTTAAGAACTGGTCGTGTTTGTGTGGTTGTTTCTTCACTTCTCAAAGTCACTGCTACACTGTCTTCGTCAACAGACCGTCTTCCTGTCCCAGTCTCACATCTCCCTGGGAAACATCCCTGTGGAGAGCAAGTGCAGCCGCCTGCTATTCCTCAACAACATCTCTAAGAAGGAGACTATCGTTTTTATCTGGCAGCCAAGACCCCTAGACCTTGGAGAGGTGAGAGTCCCTTTGCCCACAGGCTCGGGGCTCCAGTCTCATTCCTGCCCTGCCCTATCTCACTCTATCCCATCTTATCCCATTCTGACCCATCTCAGCTTGTCCTATCCCATCCCGTCCCATCCTATGGCATCTCACCTTGTTCCATCACAACCTGTCCTGTACTGTCTTGTCTCATCCTATCCCGTGCCACCCCACCCAATTCAGAGACTCCTTCCACAAACTGACAGGTATCTGTGAGTCCCATGGAAGGAGAGGTGGGCCCTGAAGAAGCAATCCCAATCCTGGTTACGCTGAAGACCTCAGTGCACGCCAGCTTCTACAGCATGGACCTGATATGTAAGGTAGGGACCAAGCATGGAGAAATGGCAGGGATGGTAAAGGAGCTAAGTGCAATGTTCACGGCACTGACCCAGGCCAAGCTGCAACTGAGACCCTCCAAGCCTAAACCTTTTAAAATTTGTTATTATTTATTTATTTATTTGAAAGAGGAAGAGGTAGAGAGAGAGAGGGCTGGAGAGATGGCTTAGCAGTTAAGGTGTTTGCCTGCAAAGGCTGAGGACTCATGTTTGACTCTCCAGGTCCCATGTAAGCCAGATGCACAAGGTGACACAAGCGCACAAGGTCGCACATGCGCACAAGGTGGTGCACGTGTCTGGAGCTCGATTACAGTGGCTAGAGGCCCTGGTGTGCTCGCTCGCTCTCTCTCTCTCTCTCTCTCCCTCTCTCACTCCCTTTCATAAGGGAGCAGTCTGTTGGGTTTGCCTCAAAAGAGAGAGAGAGAGAGAGAATGGGTGCACCAGGGCCTCTAGCCACTGCAAACAAACTGCAGATACATGCACCACTTTGTGTATCTGGCTCACATGAGTACTGGGGAATCAATCCCAGGTCCTTACGCTTCACAGGCAATGTGACTTAACTACTAAGCCATCTCTCTAGCCCCAGACCTAAGCTTTTTGCTCACCTTATGTTGGGCCCAGGTGTACAGAAAGGAACTCATGAAGCAATACCACCGAGAGCTGCAGGAGTGGAATGATGAGAAGGTGCGGCAAGAGGTGGAGTTCGTCATCACCGACAGGAAAGTGAAGGTGAGAGGGGCTGAGTGGGTCTCATCCACTCAGATCTCACTGGCCTCACCAGAGGTGATGGGCTGGGAGGCCCTTCATTCAAAACTGGCTAGCCTGCCCTAAGATGTTAGCTTCTTCTCACTAGACTTGGCATAGCATCTCCACATCCATCCTGGGCCACTCAGGGTGGAGAAAGTTAGCTGATCATGCCATGCTTCATGTAGCAGGATTTCATGAGCTGGGGACACAGAGGAAAACACAGAGTTCACCTTCTGAGGGAAGATACTGTGGCCTACTGGCTTTGGGAGCAGGCTCTGGAAAGATCACCCGTGTTTGGTAGTTGTCTTTGTTATTATTCTGTAATCTTGGTCATCTTACTTCACCTCTCAGTTCCTTCAGCTATGAATTAGGGATTTCCTTCAAGATAATCCACGGGTAGGGGACAAACAAAAAAAAATATTGAGGGCTGGAGAGGTTTCTTAGCAGTTAAGCGCTTGCCTGCAAAGCCTAAGGACCCCAGTTTGAGGCTAGTTCCCCAGGACCCACGTTAGTCATATGTACAAGGGGGCACACGTGTCTGGAGTTCGTTTGCAGTGGCTGGAGGCCCTGGCGTGCCCATTCTCTCTCTCTCTCTCTCTCTTCTCTCTGCCTCTCTCTCTGTCACTCTCAAATAAATAAATAAATAAAAATAATAAACAATATTGAGCATGAGTTGCATTTTAAAATATGTCTTTTAAAAATATTTTACTTATTTGTTTGAGAGAGAGAGAGAAAAAGAGGAGCAGATAGAGAGAAAGAGAATGGCTGTTCCATGGCCTCCAGCCACTGCAAATGAGCTCCAGACACATGTGCCATGTTGTGCATCTGGCTTTATATGAGTCCCTGGGAATCAAACCTGGGTCCTTCAGCTTTGCAGGCAAGTGCATTGACTGCTAAGCCATCTCTCCAGCCCAAAAATATATATTTTTTTTTGGTTTTCTGAGGTAGGGTCTCACTCTAGTCCAGGCTGACCTGGAATTCATTATGTAGTCTCAGGGTGGCCTCGAACTCATGGCGATCCTCCTACCTCTGCCTCCTGAGTGCTGGGATTAAAGGCATGTGCCACCACACCCGGCTTAAAATATGTCTTAATACTAGTGAAATATCTATTCTGTAACATTAAGAGAAGTAAATGAGATGACACATATAACATGTGTACACTTGAGCCCAGCAAACAATGAGCTTCCCTACATGCACACTGTTCTGCCTCCCAGGGCGGGATTTCAGTAGTAAACACCAGACGAAGTTCCCTTGGTTCCTGCTCATTTCCCAGTCTGTCCATACAGGTGTTCTTGCCCTTCAGTCACCTCTGTGACCACCACACGTCCCAGAAAAGCTCTGCTCCCCCTGAAACTCGTCCCCCAATGAATACAGATCCCTTTTGTGGGGGGATATGGAGAGTTTTCCCAGTCAGGTTTCCACAGACTGCTTCCTAGTCTCCAGGAACCCCAGAACCTGGTGACTGGGGAGGGGACGGGGCTTCTTGCCTCCTAAAGTGGGGTCTCTGCACTTCCACAGAGGAAAACACATTGTGTGACCTGCAAACCCGTGAGGAGGTACGAGGTGAGCCCTAAAGCCTGGCGTGGTTCTTGCAATGACTTGGGAGGGTCCATGTTCACTCTCAGAGATACTCCAACCCCTGAGTCAGCCTTCTAGAAGGGGGTAAGCCAGGGGACCCACTGGTGGTGGGAATGTGGTCACCCTGTCACTCGTGACTCCCCGTTCCCACAGACGCTGCCCCCCATTACAAACCAGCCCTCTACTGGCCAGCTTGCTAGCTGGAACCTGAACGCCACAAAAGAGAAGACATCCTGGCCTTGTCCCCAGCCACCCGAGCCAGGCCTGCTCTGCCTGGGCCTCACTGCCCGGGCCCATGCCACTGACTACTACCTGGCCAACTTCTTCTCCGAGTTTCCCTGCCACTTCTTGTACCGGTAAACTTGGGGAGGGGGGCAAGGGTCATCTTCCTGCAGCCTGGGTTCCCTCCTCCCCCATTTCAGAGCACAGCCTGCCCACCTCCAACATTTAATGGGGATGGGAGCAAGAACAGGGGCAGGGACACTCACTGGGCACCATGGGCCCAAGATACCACCATGACAGCTTAGGCCCTCGTGAGGAGGTGAACAAAGACACCCCTGGAGAGCCCACCCAGGCCTCCCACCCCTCCTCGCTCCTTTGTTTGCCAACTGGGAGCCTGTGGGTCCTGCGCGGACGTGGCATGGCTTGCCAAATGCGGCAGTGCACTAGTGACATTTTCATTAAGGCTGGGGGCGCCTCCAGGGGGTCAGCGCTCTCACAGGCGCAGAGCTGCAACCATGGCTGTGCCTCTCACCCCCGAACGGTGACTTACCCAGGCCACTCAGAGTGTCATGGCCTGTCCCAGGAAGCTGCCACAGAAGAAGGCCCTCAGGGAAGAGCTGGAGGCTTCTGATGAAGACTCTCCCAACAGCAAGGAGGCTCCTGTCTGCAGGCAGAAGAAGCAGCTTCTGATCGACTGCCTCAGCACTATCATCAGGTCCCAGCACTCTCTGAGCTCTATCCTTAGCCTCCCACCTCTCCAGCTCAATCTCTCCGTGCCCATAAAGTCACAGCATCTCCATCCTTGAGAAATAGAGAAGGGCCTTGCAAGATATTTCTGTACCAGTGGCCCAGGACAGAACAGCTCTAACGGAGACAGCTAGGAGGATCCTCAGGGCTGGGGCCTGAGTCTGTCCTTCGCTAGTAGATGAGGTCTGTAGCCAGTTCTCTATCACCTTAGGGACTCTGCCCTCACTGTGCCATTCTGACCTGCTGGCTCTGCCAACACCATATCCTGCTCACCTCTAGGAATCTACAGGGTTCAAAGATGCCTGGTTCCAAGGGCTCTCCTTCCACACCTAGCACTTGCTGACGAGAGTAGTAAGCAGGAGCTGTCTCTCGGGAAGCCAGGGCTCTCTAGGGGGCTTCAAAGCTCCTCTTCAAGTCTCACCTCCTCTTCCCTTCTACCCAGGGGCTTACTGGAAGACAAGAACTTTCAGGAGGCTGTGGGCCAAAGCCTGGTAGAGCAGGTGCCTTACTTCTGCCAGTTCTTGAATAAGCAGCCAGCCAAGTGCACGACCCAGAAGAACAGCATGCACTTAACGCCAGTCCTGTCCCCGCAGTCCAGCTGCTGCGAGGATGAGAAAGGCAAGGAGCAAGGGGAGGACAAGGACAACCTGGGGAGGGAGGAAGGCAGGGAAGAGGAGGAGGAGGACGAAGAGGAAGAGGGGGAGATGGAAGAGGAGGAGCTGGGCAAGGAGGAGTTGGAGGAGGAAGAGGAGGAAGTAGAGAAGGAAGCGAGGTTGACCTGGTCAGAGATTAAGAGTGCACAGCAGACTGTGTCCCAGCAGTCCCTACAGTGGCGATGGCAGCAGGACCTGAAAGCCAGACTGAAGGAGGAGCGAGAACGAGATGAAAAGGAAGCCATTAGAAGGTGAGCAGTCCACATGAGAGCTGGGAGGAATTAGGTATGCTGAGGCTGTGTGAGTCTCTTCCTAATTCAAGGTCCAATGACATCTGTTGGCAGCTTAAGGCCTATGTGGGAGTGTTTGCAAAACGGAGCTTTTTTTTTTTAATTTTTAAAAAAAATAAAATTATTTTATTTATTTATTTGAGAGAGAGAACGTGTGCGAATGGGCATGTCAGGGCCTCTAGCCACTGCAAACGAACTCCAGACACATGTGCTACCCTGCGCATCTGGCTTAAGTGGGTTCTGGGGAATTGAACCTGGGTCCTTAGACTTTGCAGGCAAGTGCCTTAACCACTAAGCCATCTCTCCAGCCCTCCAAGCTTTATTATTTTAATCTTCCAAGTCTCCTCAGTAGGTGTCCAGGACCAGAGGAGAAAAAGTACCATTTCTGGCATCACCTCCTGAGGCCTTTGGGGGCCTTTTTTTTTTTTTTTTAATTCTCCAGTTCTCTCATCAAGGTCTTCCTGTAAACCTGGCTCTGAGGTGTCGATTACACTGCCTGGGTTTGAATCTCACTATTTCAGCAGCAGATCACCTACTAATTAGTCTCTTGTAGCTACCCAGCTGGTATGAGAAGCTACAACAGGATGCCCCCACAGTGCAGAGGTGGGGCTAAGCAGTTTAAATGAGAACCTGTACAGAGCTCTAGCCCGCTGTACTGCACGCAGGTTGAGTGAAGCGGCTCACAGGTCTGTGGCCTCTCTGATGCTAGCCTGCCCACGCCCCCACTTCCTCTCCCGCTCCCCGCAGGCTCCCTGCCTTCGCCAACCTGCAGGAGGCGCTGCTGGAGAACATGATTCAGAACATTCTGGTGGAGGCCACGCGCGGGGAGGTGGTGCTCACCTCCCGGCCACGAATCATCGCCCTGCCCCCCGTGGCCATGCACAGGTGGGGGTCTGGGGTCCACTAACCCAGCTGGAGCAGCCCCTGCAGTTAGGAGTGTGACCAAAAACCTTGTGCCTCCCCCCACACACTGTGACCTGGGGCTTGCTGTTTTCCAGGACCGATCCGCTGCTGCCCATGCAGCAAGGAGAAACACCCTACCCAGGGGGGCCACTTCTGACTGACTATTCGCTGGTGCCCAGCGCCTCTTACATGCTGCCCTAAGTCCTTCCTGGCCCCACCTCCGGCCGTCCTGTCTTGTCAGTAAAGCGTCTAGTGAGTCTTGTTGTGATTATCTACCTGGATTTTACTCTTCCCGACTTGGGGAATGAGCGCCCTGAAGTGTGGGGCAGGTCGGAGCAGCCAGGGTAGGCTGCAGGAACCGAAGAGCTGGGGAGATGCCTTTTCCCTGGACGGGTGAGAGCTCTCTGCTCACCAGGAGGTGCTAGTCTCAGTCTGGCCAGCGGAGGGCGCTCGGAGAGGGGCCTGGCTGGCCTTTGCTCCTGCGCTGGCTGGTGGACAAGAGAGCCCAGCGCCAGGCCTGGTCAGCTAAACAGGTGTCCAAGAAAGCAGAGTGGACACCCCTTCCCATGGCTCCTTGCTCCAGCATCTCCCAGGGTCAACCTTTTAGCATTTGCCTGGCTCCTTGAACTCTTAAAGAGGTTAGGAAGGAAGATAAAGTGAAATGGCCTTCAGAGGGCCAGGAAGTAGTCTTGGTGCAGCTGGAGGTCACGATTAGTGGGCTACAGACCCTACTAAGCGACGCTTCCCCTTCCCCACTGTAAACCCATCTCCCAACCTGGAGATGCCCCACCTTCCCTTGGACACCCCCCTCTCCATTTCCCCTTAACCCACACCAGGCAGCCTCTGTCTTCGGCTCCTCCCCACTCAGGGCCAGGTGGGTGGAAAAGTGACATCTGGTGTTGTTCCAGAGGCGCCCAGGTCCCCAGCACCCTCCCCTCCATCCCCCCACCGCCAAGGCCTCCGCAGAGGAGCTCCAGTCTCAGAGCCAGGGCCGGGAAGGGGAGGAGGGCTCTCCGCCTCCAGGAGTCAATATTTGTCCCGAGCAAACGGGCGCCGGGACAGGTGTGCGTGCGTGCGTGCGTGCGTGCGTGTGTGTGTGTGTGTGTGTGTGTGTGTGCGCGCGCGCGCGTGTGTGTGTGTGTGTGTAGGGGCGGGGACTGAACTGGCAGTATAAGAGTGCCCTGAGCCCGGGCTCGGGCACAAGCTCCGGGGCGTGGGCTGGGGACGAAGCCAAGCTGAGCTGGGCTGGGCACAGGGGCCGGGAGAGCCGGTGGAGGGTGGCCGGGGGGAGAGGGAGGGAGGGGCGGGCCAGGTGCGCACCTGTGACCGCCGCCGCGGGCGACGTGTCAGCCCCAGCGGCGCGCGGGGGAGCGAGGTGGCTAGCGAGAGGACCGGGACCAGCCGATCGCCGAAGGCCACCTCCAGCCAGGCCCCGGGCCCTCCGCTCCCGCCCCGCGACGAGCCCCTCGCACAAACCGGACCTGAGCGTTTTGTTCGTTCGGCTCGCGTGAGGCTGGGGCGGTCCCGCAGCACCGTCCACCCGGGGCCGACCGGATCGCCACGCAGGCACCTTCCGCCACCGCCGCCGCCACCACCACCATATGGGTCCTAGAAGCCGCGCGCCGCTCCCGGGGGTTGGGGACATCCGGCTCCCATCCGGCCCAGCCCCACACCTGTCCTGCCCGCAGACTCCGAGCTGCCTGGTAATGCGGGCTGAGGTGGCTCCCAGTGACAGAGTAGGCTGTGGCCCGGAACAGAGGCTCTTTTGAAAGTGGAAACCCGGATTCTTGTCCGGCTTAGTCCCAGCCACTTCTGTGGCCTTGGGCAAGTCTTTTCCCAGCCTTTTGGTTTTCCCATTTGTACAGTGAGGGGCTCCGGCTTGGCCTCCCGAGAGGTGAGGACATCTCCACCCTCCATTACCTGGTTGCTGGGCTCCTGGGCCACACTTTTGACGTCCCACCCCCAGACCAGGCCTTCACCGGGCTCGCGGTGGAAGCTAACAGGTGTGGAAAATGTGGGTGTGGAGGGCAGAGACTCATATCCAGCCCCACCCCCCACCCCCATCTCTGGTCGGCCTCCATCCTGAGACTGTCATTCTTGCCACCTCCCTGGCTTCTCTTTCAGTCTAACGATGTCGAGACTATTAGACAGAGGAGCATGCCACCTTTCCCAAACCCGGTAATAGAGCATCCTCTTCAGCTGGGCCGGGCTGGCTGAATCTAAGTAGCCCATGGTGCCTTGGATGGGTGGCTCATGAGCTACAAGGAAGACCTGAGAAGGGCCACCCTCTTTCAGTTCCCCAAGTGCTATGATCTGGCTACAGAGGGGAAGGTGGGTCTGAGATTGCCTGGGCCCTGGCCAACGCACCCAAACTGAGGACTCCACACAAGGCCTGGGGTTAGGCTGGGCCAGGATTGAGGCTGTCCTTTGGCTCCACTCCTCCTTACCAGAATGTTCAATGACAGGGGTCAGTTGTAGGTTGGGGGATGGACAACGGCTCCTTGAATCGCGATGTGGTGGGGAGACATGTTGGCTGCACCACTTACCCACCAAGGCAGAGGCAGCCCTCGGGGAGATGGGAACTAGTATGAGAAATCAAATGTGCCCTTGGAGGTGATAGCTTGTCCCCCGCACCGCTTTACTGTCAACACTCCCCCACACATGTCCCCAGTTATCCAGAGGCCCCACAGGATCTACGGAGACCCTGTGTGGAGGCTGAGAGATGGGTTTGATGAACGGGCACAGGGGAGAGGGCGCCTCTTGATGGAGCCATCTCGGGGGCTGGGTTACACCCCTGCCTCCCCAGCTGGGCACATCCTGGCCCATCCTTTGGTCCCTTCTTGCCAGCAGTGAATGATTGACCTGTCAGGGCCTGACCTGGCTTGGTGTGCCTTTCTTGTGTTTTGAGAGCATCTTCTCCCCTCCTGCTTATGACAAAAGGCTAGTGCTTCCCTCACACAGGGGTGCCAGCTCTTGAGATCTCCCTTTGGGATGATCCCCCAAGGCACACGACAGCAGTCCTTGGAAGGAGGATGGCAAGAAGAAGAATGAAGCCCAGTGGGCTGGAGATGGAGATGACTGCCCCTTCCACAGGGCCTCTTTCCCCAGACCGCCACTCTCCCTACCCATCCCCAAGACCTTCATTTCCAGGCCATAACTGGGGATCTGGCTTGCCAGGTCCCCCCCCCCCATTGAACTGGGGTGGAGTTTCCAGACGCCTGGCAGGCCCGCAGGTGCAGGGCTGGAAGGGGGGTATCCAGCAGCTGGTGTGCGGGTGGCCCCTCCCCCTCCCGCTCCAAGCCAGAGCCTGCTTCCTGTCTTCCCTGTCAGCAGGGGGAGGGGGTGCAGGGGACAGGTAGTGGGGGAAGAGAGAAGGGGACTGAGCAGCCGGAGTGCAGGCCTGGGGAAACCAGGGGAAAGAGGCAGCGGAGAAACACAGTCGGTGGGGAAGGATGAGATGGGGAGCTGAGAACAAGGGCAGAAGAAAGCCAATAGAAAGAACTAAATATGCAGAAAAATGGATGGAAAGGATTATACTAAGTGAGGTAACCCAGGCCCAGAAAGCCAAGCGCCACATGTTCTCTCTCATATGTGGATCCTAGCTACAGATGATTGGGCTTCTGCCTGAGAAGGAAAATACTTGGTAGCAGAGGCCAGTACGTTAAAAAGGAGACATAAAGGGAAGAGAAAGGAAGGGAGGAGGATGCTTAATAGGTTGATATTGTATATATGTTAAGTACAATGATTGTAATGGGGAGGTAATATGATGGAGAATGGAATTTCAAAGGGGAAAATGTGGGGGTGGGGAGGGAGGGAATTACCATGGGATATTTTTTTATAATCATGGAAAATGCTAATAAAAATTTAAAAATTTAAAAAAAAAAGAAAGTTAGAATTCAGGGGTGGGGGAGACCCCAACAGTGAGTGGAAGCCCTAGGAGGAGACCTGAGGCAGAGATCACCAGAGAGAGACAGAGGGACAGTGTGAGAGAACAAGAGAGGGGACCTGCAGGGGGCTGAGGCTGAAAACACACAGAGGTGCACAACTGGCACCCAGCCAAGGATGCAGAGGTGGGCTACAAGGGGGGACAGCCAACGTGAGGGTGGCACTGGTGATGCTCCTGTGTTGGGAGATCATTCTTCTCCCGTGCAAAGTACAAGACTCATTCCATGGCTGAACACTGAGGGCCATGAGCAATGATGGACACCATTCCATCTTTCCCAGGCAGGTCACAGCTGGAGAGACCAACAGCTGGGGCAGCTGCCCTGGCCCCACCCACTCTGTAGCTTCTGGCCTAGCCTTGAAACATCAGGGATTGGAGGCCTCCCCGGGTCTGTGTGAGTGGGGGACTCTGGCGGGGTGTGTGTGTTGGGGGGGGTTCACAGCCAGGTGCTAATCCCCATCCAGCCAAGGCAGTACCAGAGCCTTGGTGACCTTCTTGGAGATTAATCCCCATGGAGACCAGCAGCAGCTCGCCCCCTCACTCCGGCTAGGACAGGTGGGTGGCCGGGTGGGGCCGACAGGGGCTGGATGGGGAGGAGAGAAAGCCTTCCTCAGGACAAGGCGAGATCCCCGGCAGGAGGGGCTGAGAGGACCCTCAGTCAGCCAGTTTAGTTTACAGACAAAAAAAATAAGTAAATAGAAAGAAAGGAAGGAAGGAAGAGAGGGAGGAAGGAAGGAAGGAAGGAAGGAAGGAAGGGGAAAGAAGAAAAAAACACTAAGGCCCCAAGAGGGGGAGTTACTTGCCAAAGGCAACGTATGGAGCCAAGAAAAGCAGAGAGAGTGTGCAGAGGACAAGTCATCAATCCCCAGCGTGTTTTCCTTGAGAGCAGAGAGGCCTGAGCAAGACTGAGGGATCCCAGAACACCTCCTGGGATCCCATCAAGCTGAAGTCATGAGCATAGTGGCTCCCGGGGGGAAAAAAAAAAAAAAGCCCTTATTGAGTGCTTTGCAACCTCCCCCAGGACCAAGGTGGGAAGGGGGCCAGGACTGCTGTCCTGACTCCTCCCAACCTAGCTCCACCCAAGCACAACCCCAAGGGCAGAGGGGAGAACCTCTGAAACAAAGGCAGCTATAACCTGAAAACACAACAGTCGCAGCTTTGGTACATGCATATTATAGGACACTTCTGTGTTTTATTTGCATTTGCGCTTTCACAGCATTCAAGACAATCCCACTTTACAGAGGGCAACACGCAACCTTTGATCTTAGGCAGCAGCCTGGCTATAGAGCCACTTTCGTAGCCTTCTGTGCCTGCATGATCGACCTCCTGGCCTGGCAGCTACAACCCAGAGGTGCCTGTGTGGGTGATGCAGAAGGGGCACGCACACACCCTCCAGTGTGAGTCCCACCCTCCCAAGTGTTTGGCATATGGCACCAGAAATAAATGACCGGGCAAATGTCCGTCCACAAATGAACAGACGTGAAGGTGTCTGTGAGACCTGCAACAGAGTTCACATGTGAAGTGTGTGGGATGCCAGTAACTGTAAATGACTGGGTCTCTATTTGACTGTGAACTTGTCTGCTGCCTTGTGAAAGCCCTGTGGCTTTGTGTCCAGGTGAGCTGCTTGTGGTGAAAACTACCACCCACCTGTCAGGATAGCAGCCAGTTCTCTAGCCCTATGGAGGGGAAGAGAAGTTGGAGGTTAGATAATAAGTCAATGTAGGTGGAGTTCCCTCAAGCTTGACTGAACTGGGCCGGTCTCTGCACTGAATTATCTCTGTCTCCTGGGAGACCAGGCTTGTATAGCCCCAGGGAAGGAGCTCACCACTTGTTCCAGACCCAGGCTTGGGCAGAAACTAAAGGAGCCGGACTGGAAAGAAGGGCTGTGGACGGAACCAGGGTGGAGGAGGGCGTCACACAGCATTTGCATCTTCCGTCTCCAATGCTCTCGATAATTTCCCAGTGAAATGAGGGGACGAGGTGGAAGCAGGCCACCTTGAGAGGACATTGGCTGCCAGTACCTCTGTGCTGCCTAGCAAGACTGAGAAGTCAGGCTTTTTTAATTCATTTATTTATTTATTTATTTGAGAGTGAGAGAGAGAGAAAGAAAGAGGCAGATAGACAGAGAGAATGGGCGCGCCAGGGCTTCCAGCCACTGCAAATGAACTCCAGACATGTGCGCCCCCTTGTGCATCTGGCTAACGTGGGCCCAGGGGAATCAAGCCTTGAACCGGGGTCCTTAGGCTTCACAGGCAAGCACTTAACCGCTAAGCCATCTCTCTAGCCCAGAAGTCAGGCTTTTTAAAAAGCATTTATTTACTTATTTGAGAGAGGGAGAGAGCGCAAATGAGCCCAGGTCTCTAGCCACTGCAAATGAACTCCAGACTCGCTGCGTTGTGCATCTGGCTTAATGTGGGTATTTGAGAATCCAACCTGGGTCCTTTGGCTTTGCCAACAAGCACCTTAACCACTAAGCCATCTCTCCAGCCCAGAAGCTGGACTTTTCATGGGATGAGACATCTGTGTGAGGGTGGCGCTGCTGCTCGGGGAATTCTCAGAGCCTTCACTCAGGATTCAGTCTGAGGGTTTCTTTGCAGGATTTTTATGGCCCCACATGGGATGAGGGATCTGGATAGGGGGTCTAAGTGTCCTCATGTTTCTCTGCAGGATCTAAGGGTGTACACGAGATGGGTGGGCTTTTGTTTTGGAGGTCTCGCTGTAGCCCATGCTGACCAGAAATTCGCTATGTAGTCTCAGGCTGATCTCAAACTCACAGCAATCTTCCTACCTCTGTCTCCCAAGTGCTGAGATTAAAGGTGTGCACCACCACGCCTGGTTGAAGTGGGTGTTTCGGTAGAATCATGGTCAAAGTCCTGAGGATTTCTCTGTGGGATCGGAGGGGAGTACATGAGGATGATGAGAAACAAGGTCTTGTAATGATTTTGTGATACAGATCTGAGGATTCTGGTGGTTTATTTTTTTCTGCCTGTTCCCCGAAGGTCAAATCTGTGAATGTGGAGGGGGTAGAGGAGATGATGCTGAGATGGCAAACAAAGCCACCTGGGCATCCATCCTTCAGGAAGCTCTAAGCTCAACTGATCTGGGAAAACAAACAGGAACAGCTGTAGAGGTGGGAGGGGGCATGTGGGAGGTACTGGGGCTGGTGTTGGGCCAGATTGGTGGGCAAAGGAGGAAAAGAGGAGGGGGTCTACAGCACAGAAAAGGACAACATATTCTAGTGTCCCATTCTGGAGCACAAAGGGCTTGCCTGAGATCCTCTTCCTGTCTCCCTGTCTCGCTGACTATGAGTTCTGGTGGGGGGAGGGGGACTTCAGTGGCTGTAGATGGTGGTGACAGGTGTGTGCCTGATTCTGAGGGAGCTGTCTGTACATATAACTAAAACCATGAGCAGGGTGGTGAGACCCACAACTACTTTTCTTATGAGGAAACTCATATACAAAGAAGGGAGAAACTGGCTTGTGCCAAGATTAGAACTTCAGACTGGGAGGGGTCGCAAGATCCAGGGGTTGTCCAATTCTAATGGGAACCTCACTTTCCCTTCACCCTTCCTTAAATCCTGGCACTTGGCGCAGGCACACACCTTTAGGGAATAATACGGGGCTCTGACCACCTGCCCTGGAAACCATCCCCACACCAGTTGGAGCCCAGTGTTCAGGGGTATTGCCAGACCTCAAACCCAGCTCCTGGCAAACACAGCCTCAGAACAAATACACTCATCTCACACAATGGACTAGACAGACACACAGCCTGAGGCCATTGCCAGTGCAGGCAGCCTTTCTGGATCTTAACAGCTCACCAACGCCTGTGCCCACTGCCAGCAGCAGCTTTCCTGCCAGAGCGGACTGGATCCGCCCCCTGGTGGCCGCCTCTGGAAATGAATTTGATACAGGAGGTATGAGGTCTGATATAAGCCTTTACCTCTGTCACCATGGGGACTTGAAAAACAGAGAAGTGGCTAGGACATTGAGGGCCCAGAATTGACTTTCCCCCTCAGCTTTGTCTGGGGGAGAATTAATACACCAACTGTGTTTGTCTAGAGGGTTTGTAGAGGGCCATGGAACTAACTGTGCAGTGCTTCTTGTCCTGTCCCCCTGTCAAACCCCATCGAGTTTGTCCCCATTTCTCATCCATGTGCTTTTTGTTTGTTTGTTTTGTTTTTCGAGGTAGGGTTTCACTCTAGTCTAGTCTAGGCTGATCTGGAATTCACTCTGTATTCTCAGGGTGGCCTTGAACTCATGGTGATCCTCCTACCTCTGCCTCCCAAGTGCTGGGATTAAAGGCGTGCACCACCACGCCCCGCTCATCCATGTTCCTTTAACTTGGAGTCCAGCTTCAGTTCTAGATCACTCATCGTTATACTGTGAGACCTACCAGTGATTTCTCAGCAGTGAAAGGAGACGCTCAAGGGAGGGTCTACCAGGCCCCAGTACCAGCGACCTAGTCAGAAGGTTAGCCATCATCTCTCACTCCCACTGTAGAAATCACACACCTTCCATGGACATTGAGCCCAAAGCTGACCATCATGCTTGCTCACTCATTTTGCTGAGTGCCCACTAGGTATGCACATCCAGCACTGCGCTAGCTTTGAGGTTAATTCTGCATAAAGCCAGACATAGTCGGTGCTCCTTTGAGTGACGCTTACATTCTCGTAAGGGAAAGACTGGTGCGCCCATAAACACGAGTAGAAAAAAGACGTCTTTATAGAGTGACAAACACCAGAGAGAACGCAGACCACTGCGGTGAATGGTGAGAGCGGCAGGAACAGCATCACCCCAGGAGGTGACAAAGGAGTGGTTAAGCCAGGATCTCAGGGCTGACACTCCAGAGAATGGGAAGAGCTCACCCAAACCTTTAAGCTGGGAGTGAGTTTCGCAGGTTGGAAGAAAAAGGTGGCAGGTGGCGAGGGTGCACTTTCACATGGGACCCGGGAGCCTGTTTAGTCACAGGAGTTGGGATGGGTAGCCGCGAAGCCCTGGCTTGGGAGTCAGAAAGTCAGTTCTAGCAGCTAAGATGCTTGCCTGCAAAGCCTCATGACCCTAGCTCAATTCCCCAGTGCTCACATAAAAAGCCAGATGCACAAAGTGGTGTGCGCGTCTGGAATTCCTTTGTAGTGGCTGGAGGCCCTGGTGTACCCATTCTCTCTCCTTGCAAATGAATAAATAAATATTAAAAAAAATAAAAGTCAGGGGTTGGAGAGATGGCTTAGTGTTTAAGCTCTTGCCTGTGAAGCCTAAGGACCCCGGTTCGAAGCTCAGTTCCCCAGGACCCACGTTAGCCAGATGCACAAGGGGGCTCACGCAACTGGAGATCATGTGCAGTGGCTGGAGGCTCTGGTGCGCCCATTTTCTCTCTGCCTCTTTCAGTGTCTGCCGCTCTCAAATAAATAAATAAATAAAAATAAAACAAAAAATCATTTTTAAAAAGTCAGTTGTGTTCTTGCTCTAAACGTGGCCAGCAATGAGTTTGTCAAAGACCCTGCATCAATTCAATTCCCACATCTACCCATGCAAATTGACTTCTTTGGGCAGCTGTGGGCCTATAAAGGAAGCACTTGTCTCATATGAGAAACAATAGCTCCAACCTCTCCAACCCTCACACTTCTGGTGGAATATTCTCCCAGCTATTTTTTTTTTAATTATTTATTTATTTATTTGAGAGCGACAGACACAGAGAGAAAGACAGATAGAGGGAGAGAGAGACAATGGGCGCGCCAGGGCTTCCAGCCTCTGCAAAGGAACTTCAGACGCGTGCGCCCCCTTGTGCATCTGGCTAACGTGGGACCTGGGGAACCGAGCCTCCAACTGGGGTCCTTAGGCTTCACAGGCAAGCGCTTAAACACTAAGCCATCTCTCCAACCCCTGACTTTTATTTTTTAACTGCTAAGCCATCTCTCCAGCCCTCTCCCAGCTATTTCTTTTTCTCTCCCAGCTATTAAGGAGTACTTGCATTTTAATTTTGCAAGAAGCTTTTATGTCTAGTTAGCATCTATGGTGGTGAGGATATCTTCCTGGAGCTACCAGCTTGGGCTGCTAAGCTTGTCCCATGTCCTTGTACCCCTTTCCACCACCGCCACAGGTGGCACTGGGGTTGTGTGAGTAAGAACTGATATATACGCGACAGAGGTGCAGCTTCACCTCTCAGCTAGGCCACTTCTCAGCTGTGCACCCCGAACACGTCAGGGCCCCCTTTCTAGCCCTCCCCGCCTTCAGGAAGCGACAGCATCCACTTCACGGGAGTCTTAGGATTTCTCTGAGGCCAAGGACGCAGAAAGCCTGAGCAAAGAATCCAACCTCCACTGAGCGCTGGTTCCTCGGGAGCTGCTAGCTCTGAGGCCAAGGTCAGGGCCGGAGCTTCGGACCCTAAAGTTGGCGATGGGGAGGGGGAAGGGGGAGACTTGGCAGCTTTTGCGGGTAGGGTGGGAGATGAAAGGTAGAGGTGTTCTTCATAACTAGCAAGGTTAGCCCCTCACTTGGCTACTGTAGTTCTCAAACTATCTGTAAGCAGCCCAGCTGTCCTCGCCCGGCGCCGTGCTGCGAGGTCCGCCCTGGGCGGGGGAACCTGCGCTCCGGAGGACGGGGTTGGCGCGTACCCATCTTCTAGGGGGAAAAATTTTTTAAAAAATGCAAGGCCGTTGGCAGACAGCCTGCTCCCCCTCAGGCCTAGCTTCACCCCTAAAGAGAGACTGGCCTCTAGGGCTGCTGAATGGAGAACTCAGGCGCCGGGTCAGCCCGGAGGCCTGGGAGCGCGCTTTGCCCCCCACCCCCAGACTGGGGACTCCCTGCCAGGCTCCCCGGCTGCAAAGAAAGAAAAGAGCCGAGTCAGCCCGGGCGCGGATGTGCACGTCAGCACTTTCTCTTGTGATCCCCGCCGATGGGGGACCGGGGGTGGGGGGTGGGGGCTGGCTTTGGGAAACGACTCTGCTGCCCCGAGGGACACCATGGCCGACTGCAGCCCGCCGGCTGACTCAGCTCGTCCACCCCAGCCGGGGAGGTGCGTGAGGCCTGGGTACTTTATAAAGCGGCTCGCGCGCAGCCTCTCCATTTTCCGTGCCAGCCTCGCTCATCCACCCGGTGAATGCCTAGGGCTGGGGGTGGGGGAAAGGCGAGATGCGGGAGAGCCCCGGGCGGCCGGGGTCCAGAGTCCAGCCCCTGGGGTCCCTGGGGATGGGCCGGCTTTGGCTAGGCAGGGGTCTCTGCAGAGCTGAGCGCACCGCCCCCCTCTCTCTCCTTCCGTCCGCAGCAGCATGAGCAGCGCCCCCGCGCCGGGCCCAGCGCCCGCCTGCCTCACGCTCTGGGACGAGGAGGACTTCCAGGGCCGCCGCTGCCGGCTGCTGAGCGACTGCGCCAACGTCGGCGAGCGCGGAGCCCTGCGCAGGGTGCGCTCGGTCAAGGTGGAAAACGGCGCGTGAGTGATGCTGCGGCCCGCCGCCGCCGGGCGGGGTGGGATGGGGTGAAGAGGGAGCTTAACTCTGGCCAAAGTTGGAGCCATGGAGGGAGTCCGGCAAACCCCAAGACTCACCAACACGGAACCCCCCCCCCCCCTTGTTCTCTCCAAAACTCCTAACTCGCTTCGACACATCCTGTGAGAGTGTTCGCAAATAAACTAGACACGAAGGCAAGGAGCTGTCCATGCGGCCACCCTGAACTCCAAAAAGATCCGTGCGCTGTAGGCATTGCCAGTCCCAAAGCTTTTCTTTGTGCAAACTTAGCCGGCTTTGTAAAGCCAGATCTCTTTTTTTCTGGTCCCATCTTAGTCTTCTAGAGTGACAGCTTGTGGTCCTGGGGAGACCAGAGACCCTGATGTTTGCTGCTTTAGCAGGCTGGAAGGTCCGATGCGTCATTAACAGGAGCCTAGATTCTTAAATAAAAGTCTTGGTCCTGTGATCTTTGTAACTCGAAAAATCTCTTCCCGACCTGGGGGCCTTGAAATGGGAAGTTTGAGCCCTTCAGACCGCATGTAGCAACAAGTTTGGGGGCTTCAGCCTCAAAAAAAAAAAAAAAAAAAAAAAAAAGCTTGTCAAGAGATGAGCGTGTCCAGGGGAAGAGGGTAGCGCTGGAGAAAGAGTTTGGGTTCTTTGGTCTTTCCAACCACAGCAAGCAAGAGGAGAGGAAGGAGTGAGGCTGGATAGACGCCTCTGGGCTCCTCTTTTTTTTTTTCCAGATGGGTAGCCTTCGAGTACCCGGACTTCCAAGGACAGCAGTTCATCCTGGAGAAGGGAGACTATCCTCGCTGGAGTGCCTGGAGCGGCAGCAGCGGACACCACAGCAACCAGCTGCTGTCATTCCGGCCCGTGCTCTGTGCAGTGAGCTCCCTTCCCCTCCTCCCCTGACTCCCAGCTCTCGGTCCTGTCTCAGGGCCCTGGGAAGGCCATAACCCGTACATGGGGCATGAGAACAAACTCTTAGGTCTGTGAACCTAAGAACCAGGTCTCTGAAAATTGGGACTCTGTGTGTGTGTGTGTGTGTGTGTGTGTGTGTGTGTGTGTGTGTGTGTCAGCACCATGGACAGCACCTAGGCCCTCCTGAGTGCCCAAGATAGTCACATGCAGCCCACCACAGGCGCGATTGGGAGCCTCTGTCTTCACACAGCATTGAAAGGTTGGGGTGGCTGCTGTTAACCACAACCAGAGATAGATTTGCACATGATGCTCAGCAACAAGGGCTATGTGGAAATGTCAGGAGAAGTCAGTCTAGGGACCAAGGCTGAGAACCGTCACTGTTGGCATGTGTTTGAGGAGGGGTGGTGTGTCAAATGCCTTGGGAGGAGGACCTGGCTTTCCACTTTGCTCACTTAGGTACTGAAGAGTCCTGGGGCTGTTGGGGGGGGGCATAGAACCTACCTAGCCCAGCTTCTCTGTTCCAAGAAGCTAAGAAACCCAGCAGGAGGAAGGTTTTTGGACTAGGCAGCTGTCTGTATGGGATCTGCCATCCAGTACCCTTTAGCTGGGCTGTGCCCTGTGAAAGGCTGACCAGGAGCTTGGCAGGGAATTGGGTACTCAGAGAGACTTGGCCAACGGACCAGATTTCTCTTGGAACTTAAGATTTCCTACTAAAAACAGGCCTACATGAGTGTAATGCTAACTACCAGGGAGGCTGAGGCAGGAGAATCACAAGTTGGAGGCCAGACTAGCATATGTAAGAACCTGTATTCAACCTCCAATACCACAAACAAAACAAAACAATTTTTGTTTTTTGGTTTTCTGAGGTAGTGTCTCACTCTAGCCCAGGCCTGACCTGAAATTCACTATATAGTCTCAGGGTGGCCGCGAACTCACACTTCTACCTCGCCTCCCAAATGCTGGGATTAAAGGCATATGCTACCTCGCCTGAGCACAAAACCATTTTTAAAAGCCCCAAAGTCACAAGATGCCCTCTAGCTTTGATCTCAAAGGATCTCTGGGAATTCCCCCAACCCCAATCTGATGATATCAACCCAAAGTCATGGGAAGGCCCTGGTGGGGTCTTGGAGCATCCTATCTTGCCAGACTGCTTGGAAGCTGATGAGGTGAACTCTGCCAGTGTTTGTAGTGTTCAAGAGGCTTGTGTTGGACAGGGAGATGGGGGCCCGGGGCTAAGACTATACCCACGGACACCTCTTTGGAGGACCTGATCTCTCATCATGCTCCCTCCATTCCTGTGCCTCAGAACCACAGTGACAGCCGGGTGACTCTGTTTGAGGGAGAAAACTTCCAGGGCTGCAAGTTTGAACTCAGTGATGACTACCCATCACTGCCTTCCATGGGCTGGGCCAGCAAGGATGTAGGCTCCCTCAAAGTCAGCTCTGGAGCGTAAGTCCTGGGACTGGAATAGGGGGAAATGACAAGGTCAGGGAAACAATGGGAAGGGAGCTAAGGGAGAGATGGAGAAAAATGACAAAGGATGTTACAGACATGAGGGAGAGATTGGGGGCAAGGAGAAGAAGGGCAGTAAGAGGATGGAGAGTCAGAAGAGGTCATGGAGGAAGCCAGTGGGGTCATGTGGGTGGGGATAGAGGGAAGGATTGAAAATATGGGTAAGGAGGCCATGGAACGTGGGGAGAGGAGCAATGTAGAGACAGGCTGGAGGAAGAGACCACATAAAGGAAGTTAAAGCCAGGGTCTTGAGCTGAGACGGTATATGGCATGGGTGGCAGTGAAGCAGAGTATATTCACCACCCCCTTTCCTCCCTCACTGACCTAGGTGGGTAGCCTACCAGTACCCAGGCTACCGAGGTTACCAGTATGTACTGGAACGGGACAGGCATAGTGGGGAGTTCCGCAACTACAGCGAGTTCGGCACACAGGCACACACTGGGCAGCTGCAGTCCATTCGGAGAGTCCAGCACTAGGCTCCACGGACCCAGCTGCATCCCCTAGGAACAGTTCTCAATAAAGGCTCTTGAACCTGTCTGGCCTTCTCGGCTCCTTCTTGAGGTGCACTGGGGTGTGTGTGTGTGATGTTGCTTCACTGAGGATAGAAACCAGGGCTCGGCAGGTCCTCTGCCTCTGTACTACGTCCCCCCATGCCTCACACTGTGATCTTGACTCTTATCTGTCTGAGAATTGCTCTCTGCCAACCTGGACCTCCCTCAGGCTCCAGGACCCAAGCATGAGCTGGCTTAGGACAGAGACAGGTTAAGTGGAAGCCGCTGGGAAGAGCTGAAAGCACCTAGTGAAACACTACCAGCCTACATCTCTGGGTCTGGGGTACTTCAAAGCCAGATGGCACTTTGGCCCCCCCACCCCCACCCCAACACACAAGCAAGGCTCATAGCTAAGTTTCCATCTCTGCACTCTCCTGGGCCAGGTAAGCACCACCAAGCAGAAGCAGAATTCATTAACCCAGGAGTTACTAAGCCCGGCTCATCTTCACACTGGTTTCCCACTAATCATGGAAAACTTGTCCGCCTCTTTCAGTAGTCCCCTTTCTTCTATTCTTGGGAGAGGAATTAGTAGGAGGTCTCATTGTCCCCCAGGCTCATCTAAGGGGGAGACTTGGCCTTTGAATAATAACAATCTCCTGTATGTCCTGAGATAGTGAACTATGGCATGTTCGAAGGATTTACATACCTTCCTTTCAGCCGATCTGAACTATTTTCTCTTCATTCTTCTTTCTCCCCTTAGAGAACAAAAGACCTGAACATGCCACTCCTCAGACAGCCAGTGACTGACATGTAAGCCTGAGTTCTGGGACATTTGGCCAAAGTCCACAGCCATGGCAGCTGAGTATGACAGAGCCATCAGAACCCCTGGATCTGTAGTGCCCCCCCCAACTTCCCTCGCTGCTCCCACATCGGCAGACCTTCATCTAACCCTTTGGACTCCCCTGGTCCTCCAATTCTTTAAGGATTCCCATGTTGTCAAGCCCCAGCGGAAGGGGTGGCACAGTTCAACAGAAATACAAACATCTGTAAACCCCAGAGGATCTCAGGGTTCCTAGTCCATTAATTTCTTGCAGGCTGGTAATAATGACAAAAATGTATGTATGAGAACCTGAACTAAACATTTCACATGTGCTCTTATGTAAGGCTCACAATTGTATAAGCAGGTATTTAAATCCCCATTTTAGCCAGGTGTGCTGGCTCACCTTTAGGTAGGAGAATCACTGTGAGTTTGAGGCCAGCCTGGAGCTACAGAGTGGATGCCAGGTCAGCCTGGGCTACACTGAGACTCTATCTTAAAAAAAAAAAAAAACAATAAATAAATATATCCCCATTTCACAGACCAGGAGACTAAACAGTACAGGCTAGGTGACTTCCTCAAAGCCATACAGGCAGAAAACAGGCAAGCTAGTTGAATGTAACCCACATCAACTGCCCTCAGAGCCCCATCTCCCGGCCACCTGCTGCAGGCAGTAGGCAATGGACAAATAAGAGACCTGGTATTTCCCCTTGTTGTGTACCTCCGTCTAGGAGGGTTTGTGGGTAGTGAGAAGTGCCAACAAATCTTCAGGAATGGGTAGAGAGATCCACAGGGCACCCTCTGTACACTGGTGAAGCTGGAGCTGGAGAGATGGCTTAGCTGTTAAGGCACTTTGCCTGCAAAGCCTAATGGCCCAAGTTCCCCAGTGCCCATGGAAAGCCAGATGCATGGTTTGCAGCAGTTGGAGGCCCTGGAGTGCCCTATTCTCCCTCCCTCTCTCTCTCTCCCTTTTCTCCTTGAGAACAAATTTAAAAAAAATAAAAAATAAAGAATGGAGAAGCTGGCGTGGTAATATTTCCTGCACCCTTTCCCAGCATGCATCTTTTTAGCTGTCTGGCACCTAAGGGTCAAGCTCTTTTCCTTGCTTGTGTCACCCCCGGGCAGCTGGAGCGTCGGTCAGATCTGAGTCCTCTCACCTCCACTCTGGCACCCTGACAGTCTGTAGACTCCCCAGGGACTGCTGCACCCGTCCAGGAAGGAGGAGGTTGGAGAAAAACTGCCAAAGACTCTCACTGGACTCAGTTCCATCGGCAGGAGGGGATATATATGAAGGAAGTGGAGCAGAGGGGGGCCCCTTTGCACACACACTTTTGCTAGTTCCCCACCCATTCAGCCCCTGAGTCCTCAGACTGGACACAAAACCTGAGCGGTGGGTCCTTGCCCAGCTCAGAGCTGGGGACACCCCATCTCTTAGGCACCTCTCCCTTCTGTCTCAGCCTCCCAGTGAAAGCATTAAGTGACTGAACCTCCCTGCCCACCGGCTCTTACCTCCTGCTTGTTGCCGTGAGAATCGCAGTGAGGATGAAGGAGGATGCCTGGACCCGGGCAGCAGCCTCAGTACCAGGCCTGGTGCTTGGTCCCCAGGAGCCTCTTGGCTCCCACCATATGCCAAGTCCGCTTCCTGAAGTCGCCATCCTTGTCCCTCTAGGATGCTGGGTAGCCCGCCCTTCCCCACACACAGTCTCCTGGAAGACCACTACCTACTCACCTTCACCAGCAAAGACGAACACTCCAGAAGCTACAGCGCTCGGGGGTGGGCAGGCCCTGTAAGAACCCCAGGAGTTGAATTTCACAGCCAGCCTTATACAAGTACCTTAGAACCAGCCAGTGTACAGGAGACTTGCCCACTCCCTGGCCTCTTCACTCCTGGGGAGGGGGGGACCCAGAGAGTCTTAAACCTGGTAGCAGCCACCTAGTCCTGCACTCCCGATCCAGGCTCGCATCTTCAGCTAGCATCCCTCCTTAGTCTTCAGAACCCGAAGATTCTCAAGTACCCAGACAGTCTAGGTCTCCCGGGAGTCACATCAGCCTCTTTACACGTGTGACGGAAAGCCACCTACAGGACATAACCCGAGCACCCCCCCCCAAACACCACAATTCTACACGTGGTTCAGGTATAACGGGAATGGGAGAGGTGGTGAAGGTGAAAGGCAGGCTGGGGTGACGGAGGGCAGAGGATGGCGGGAGAGAAATACTTGTAGGAAGGAGGAATCAGGAGTCCATCAGAAAAAAAAAAAAAAAAAAGCAGTTCAGACTCTACACGTCTCTGGGGCCAGAGAGTAGGCCCAATCACAACCAATTTGTGGGCACTGGATGAATAAAACCCGAGGGAGGAAGAGAGGAGAGTGGAAGAGAGAGGGGGCGGGGGACGGAAAAAAAAAACAGTAGAAACTACTAGGAAAGACCTAGAAAGAGGATGGGGAAGAGGAAGAGGGAGCAGCAAGAAGTTGCCAGGGGAATCACCCCGGCGCCCCACCAGAGACCTGGGGGCCAGTGTAGAACAGGAAGCCTGTGAAAGCTGGGCGAGGCCGGGCAGGGGATCGGGTCTCCAGGGACCAGCAGAGAGTGGGAGAAGAGGAGGGAAGAGGCGAGGGGGTGGGCTGAGATAAAGGGAGCCACGGCTGCAGGGCCAGGAGCGCAGCGACAGGCGAGAGGGAGGGAAGCGGAAATTTAAAAAGTGAAGATGCAGATAACGCCGCCTGGAGACGGGCACCCCGGGGCGGGGGGGAGGGGGAGGGGGCGGGAGCAGGTAGGAAAGATGACTCTGGGAAGGGGGCCTGGGGCTGTGGCCTCTGGGGTCCGAAGTGGGGCCGGCACTCCGCCCCATCACTGTTTGCCCAGAGTCAAGGAAGCGGAAAAGAAAGGCGCTCCTGGCCCCCCATCGGCCCCGTCGTGGCCCATCCCTCCCCCGCCCAGCCGCGCGTCTCCCGGGCTGCGGGGCGCGGGGGGCTGCCGGGTGCGCTGGGCTCCGGCGCAGCGCGCAGGGAGACTTTATTGCGATGGGAGATAAGAGGGGCGGGGGCGGGGTCTGGGGGGCCGAGGCGGCGCACTTTAATTAAAACGGAAATTGCGGCCCCTGCCCGCGCGGGGCCGGAGGGTTCCAAGCGGCCCCGTAGCGTCGCTTCAGGACCCCCCCCTTTCCCTCCCCGCCACACCCTGACCGCCCCCTCCCGCCAGGCCTCGCCGGACCTGGCGCTGTCTTCTCCGCGCTGCCACCCTCGGTCGCCTCGGGCGGGGATCGGCGCCCCAAAGCGCAGAGCTGACGCGCCCCCCTTTTCCGTCCCCCCCAATCTCCCACCGCCCAGTCCCCTGGCAGCGATGAGACAGAGCGGCGCCTCCCAGCCCCTGCTGATCAACATGTACCTGCCAGGTACCAGGGACCAGCCGGTGGCTGGAGGCACCGGGACCAGGGGCGGGGAGTCTAGGCCAGGGAAAGGGACCAGGGGTTCCGTGGTCCAAAGAAAGGGAACGCAGCAGACTCGAATCGTGGGTGTGGGGACTTCTGGTTGCAATTTAGGGCATTCAAGGCACCTGCAAGATGGATGGATGGAGGGCTCTGGGGTTTCAGTGTGGGGTCTAGAGGATTTGCAGATGGAGAGCCTAGGAGGCCAAGAGCAGAGGCCTGGGACCCAGAAGAGCCTGGCAGGGGCCGCGGGGGTCTTCGGCGCGGTGGACCCTGGGCTCCGACCGAGCGAGGAGGCCCTGGCTCGGCGGCGGGCGTCGCCCGTGCGCGCTCGAGGGTCCTCACCTTCCCGCTCCGCGCTCGCCCGGGCGCGGCCCTCCAAGTGCCTCCCCCCACCCCCACAGTCTCCTCTGCGAGGGGCGTCGCTCGCCCAGGCTGGGCTGGCGCGATCCCCAGCTCGGCTTTATAAGGCTCCAGCCGGCCCCTTCGGAAAGCGGATTTCCTTTTTCCTGGACGCGTTTCCTGACTTGGGCGCTATGGAGGGGCTCGGCGCCGTGCGCGCCGCGGTCGAGCTCCGGGAGGGAGGGGGAGCTGGGTGGCCTGGACCCCCCAGAACACAGCTACCCCCCTCGATACTGGGGCCGGGGGTTCCCTTTCGGTCAAGCCCACAATTTCCGCCCCAGTCTGCTTGACCGTTTTCTTCCGCCACCGCAGATCCCGTCGGAGACGGTCTCTTCAAGGAAGGAAAGAGCCCCAGCTGGGGGCCCTTGAACCCCGCGGTACAGAAAGGTGAGCCGGCCGGTACGCTGGGAAGATGGAGAAGCGAGCAGTAGTTGGGGGCTGGGGACCCCATTAAGAGCCGTACTACCGCCACTGGACAGAGCGGCGGAGCGCTGCGTCCGCAAGCTAGGGAAAAGCATTAAGGTCTTGGCCGAATTGTGGGGAGGCTGGTGTGAGACGTTCATTTGACCTGAGGCTTGCAATCTTCTGAGTCCCGGGACTGGACGTGTAGGCGAGGGCTGCCGAAGAACATTCTGGCCTCCAGACCTTTCTCTGCTGAGTGATTTCCCAAGCTTTAGGCCTTGGCTGAGGCGATTGGCGTCATTTTCCCTGCCGGCTGCACGTCGTAGCAATGTCTGGCAATGGTTCCCCATGAATTACGCCCCCTTTCACCCCCCCCCCCCACTGCTGAGTGCCTAGACCCCGGTGGATGCTACCTGCTTCGTCCACCAGAGCCCGCAGACTCTCACATGTCAGCCAGATAGGCCTGCCTCCGACATCGTCGTTCGTTCTGAGGTTTGCCACAACATACGGCTCCGGGTCACTAAAAGATCCTGTGGCCATATGGTCTTGGGTCTCACGCAATTCGCGCGCGCGCGCGCACACACACACACACACACACACACACACACACACATACACACATAACAAAGGTTGACTAGTGATTTTTCTATAAGAAAGGGAACATGGATGGAGGTCCAGTCTTCTGATGTTGTTCCCACTTGGTGTCAGATGCATCTTTTATGCCCAACTATCCCTTGCTTCTGACCCAATGTTGGCGAACTGGGGAGCTCCAGGCTGGGTTGACTTGGAGGCATTGGGGTGACTCACCAGACCCCATCTGAGGCAAAGCTGTTTTATTCTAGAAGGCAGTGGGGACGATTTATCAAGACTCTTCCGAGGCTCCAGGATAGGAGAGTGGGAGCTCTGGGCCCTGGCCACTTGTATATGTCAGGGGACACCGCATGCCATCTCCAGCAATCCTGAAATCTGGATTGATTGGGAGTCACCTTGGACCCGTTCTTAGTCCCCACTCTCTCCTCAGAAATGTCCACCGAGACACAGGGAGCATGGTAGCTTCCCACACAGGGAACCCTGCCTGTTCTGGAAAAGAAGGGGGGACTGTAGTGTCTCAGAGGTCTGTGCACCCGAAGGTGGCAAGAATGGGGGTCCTCTACGGGTCTACTTCTCCTTAGTGTGCAGGGCACCTGTCCTGCCTGCTGGTGGGGTGCCAAAGGAAGCCGCTGAGCCCACGTCTGGAGGGGTCTGTTTAATTGTATTCCTTCAAGTGCCGGTGGGCCTTGCGCGGCACTGCGCTGATATCTATCTGCTCGGGCACCGCCCCTTCTCTCCTAGGTCTCTGGTCAGGGTTCCAGCGTGGTTGGGCAATTCAACCTTCTGCACAGGGCTTTCCCGCGGGGTTGTGCGGGCTCTTTCCTACACTGGAAGGGAGGAAGGGATGAAGGCTGGTGTGGGTTCCTTACCTTAGAAAGCCAAGGGCCATGGGTTCCTCCCTTCTTCGTTATGGAGGAAAGAAGCAATACCCCCCCGCCCCCAAGTCCCACGAAACAATCAGCCCAAGAGCTGCGTTTCCACTGTGCAAAAGCTCTCCCCGGCTAGAGAGCGCGCTGCTGGCCGCCCCTCCCTGACTAGCCTCCTCCAGCCGTGGGCAGCTGCGCCCCTGGACGTGCCCTTTTCCTCCCCAGGGTGGGTCGCCTCCCGGTACAGTTGTGGCTGACGGCGCCCCGTCTCCCCCACAGGCAGTGGGCAGATCCAGCTGTGGCAGTTTCTCCTGGAGCTCCTGGCCGACCGCGCGAACGCCGGCTGCATCGCATGGGAAGGCGGTCACGGCGAGTTCAAGCTCACCGACCCCGACGAGGTGGCGCGGCGCTGGGGCGAGCGCAAGAGCAAACCCAACATGAACTACGACAAGCTGAGCCGCGCCCTGCGCTACTACTACGACAAAAACATCATGAGCAAGGTGCATGGCAAGCGCTATGCCTACCGCTTCGACTTCCAGGGCCTGGCGCAGGCCTGCCAACCACCGCCTGCCCATGCCCACGCCGCGGCCGCCGCAGCCGCAGCTGCGGCCGCGGCCCAGGACGGTGCGCTCTACAAGCTGCCCGCCGGCCTCGCCCCGCTGCCCTTCCCGGGCCTCTCCAAACTCAACCTCATGGCCGCCTCCGCCGGCGTCTCACCCGCTGGCTTCTCCTACTGGCCCGGCCCGAACCCCGCTGCCACCGCCGCCGCCACGGCCGCACTGTACCCTACCCCGGGCTTGCAGCCTCCGCCCGGGCCGTTCGGCGCGGTGGCCGCGTCGCACTTGGGAGGTCATTACCACTAGATGGGGTGGCTGGGTACCGAGTGGCCTCTCCCACCCATACGCCCAGAGCCAAGACCAAACCCCTCCACATCCCAGGGAGAAGGAATGCAAAGTCCTCTTAGGTCTTCCTTAAACACCAGGCTACCCCCATCACACTTAACTCCCCCAAAAGGACACTTGTGTCCCCTCTTTCATATTTCTCTTCTGGGTCCTTAGATCCCGGAGGTGGGGGGGGGGGGCTCTTGGAACTCCGGTGTCTTTTAATCTCCTCACCTGGACCGCTGGCTCCTAGAGGCTCCCCTTTTTCTAGTTTGTCTTTTGTGCTTTTCTCTCCCCCCCCCGCAACGGATCTACCCCAAATCCCAGCACGTGATGGGGGGGGGGTCGGTCTCTCACGTTCCTTCTCCTTCCAAGGACCTGAGCACGTTGGGTAAAGACCATTGCTCCCCCAAGGCATATCGCTCCCCTTCCTCCTTCCTAACCCCATTAAGGTGCGCCCCCCTCACGTGTTTCTATTCCCTCCCAGCCCCATTAAAGCTCCTGAGTTCCCCAGTGCCTTCTCTCTGTTTTGTCGCACAGCACCTTTTATAAGGGGGTTAGAAGGCAGAGCCTCGGCAGCCCGGCAGAAAGGTCTCTAGAGCGAGGCCAGAGCCAGCTTGGGCGCCAATGGCCTGGAGCAAGGAGCCCTGGTGGGTGCGCCCTGCGCACCTTCCACCTGCATCCCATCTCAACTTGTAATAGGCCTCCACATCCCACTTGCCTCCATCTCATCATCTCCCCGCCAGCCCACTCCACTCTCTTCCCCACCTCCACGCCTTCCCCCAACTTCACCCCCTCTATCCACCCATTCTCCCCAGACCTCCCATTTTCCCCTCACAAACCGTCCGCCGTCCCCAGTAGCTCTGGTGATTCATATTCTGTCTCTCCCCCCCCTCCCTCTCTCTCTTTCTCCCTCCCTCCCTCTCCTCTCTCTTTTTCTCGGTTTTCCGAAGGGATATCCCTCCCGCCAGCTCCCGCGCGGTCTGCTCCCAGCCGCAGTTGGCTGCGCCTCTCTTCTTCCCGCGGGTGGTGCGCGCCCTCTGCTGGTCATAGATAGAGTAGGCAGGGACTACAACTGAATTTCGGATGCAGCATGGTGGAAACTCAGGTGTTTCTCCAGGCGGTGACCAGGTCTGGTTGGCTCCAAATTGCTTTAAGATTTCAGAGAGAAGCCGGAGGGAGCGGGAGAAAAAGGCATCCATGCAGTTTATCCTGGACGCGGCCTTGGGAAGTGGGTCGCGTGGGTCTTTATGACGGGTTCTTCTCACCGCCCAAAGGCCCTTCTGAATACTGTTAGCAACCGCCCCTGTCCCCTTCTTGCCTTTGCCAAAACTTGTTTGGGAAGAGTCTTGAAGGCTTCCCTCAGAAGAATACAACTTTGGCCAGTCTTTCAAGATCCTCGCAAGTCGAGCCAAGCAACTCCTCCATCCCTTCCCGTGGTCCAGGCATTTCTTTCCTGAGGGTCTCTTTCCAGAATAAGGGTTCCTCTTAGTAGGTGGAAGAGCGCCTGGGCCTCCGCACGCTGATTTTCCTGTGTCCTGAAGACAGGAAGAGGAAAAGCGGGAAGATGGGATACTTGGGGTTTGGGTTTGAGTCTGAGTGCCTCTTTCCAGAAAGCGCATGAATCACTCCGGTCCACCTAGGGAAGGAGCCTTCATTCATGTTTATTTTACTCTTCACTTTATTTTTTCTGGTTTTTCAAATAACACATACTTAATGTAGGAAATCCAGCCAGTTATGGTGGCGCATTCCTGTGATGCCAGCACTTGAGAGGCAGAGGCAGAAGGATCCACTGTCTGAGGGTAGCCTGGGCTAAAAGCAAAACCCTATTTCAAAAAAAAAGGAGCAAACAAAAAAAACCTTGAATAATATACACATGAGGCCTCCATTAAATGCTGATTGGGGGCTGGAGAGATATCTTAGCGCTTAAGTGCTTCCTGTGAAGCCTAAGGACCCAGGTTCGAGGCTCGATTCCCCAGGACCCACGTTAGCCAGATGCACAAGGGGGCGCTCACATCTGGAGTTCGTTTGCAGTGGCTGGAAGCCCTGGTGAGCCCATTCTCTCTCTCTCCCCCTCCTTCTCTCTGTCGCTTTCAAAGAAAGAAATAAAAATAAATAAATAAATGTCTTTTCTTTTAAAAAATGCTGATTGGATGAAGAGTGTATGAGGCATAGGGGAGGGTGAAAGATCACCTGCTGCCCAATTACACAGAGGCCACTCTTCCCTCTGTCCCATCTCCTTCCAGTTTCTCTATACCTTTTAAATGTTTTATTAATTTATTTATTGGTGAGAGAGAAGAGAGAATGGGCAGGCACGCCAGGGCCTTCAGCTGCTGCAAATGAACTCCAGAAACGTGCATCACTTTGTGCATCTGGCTTTACATGGGTATTGGGGAACTGAACCCAAGTCGTTAGGCTTTGCAGGCGAGTGCCTTAATCACCTGGCTATGTCTCCAGCCCCTCTATGTCTCTTAAACAATTGTAGCTTCCATGTTGGGGCCTCCAACCTCACCAGCCACCAGATTTTTCACTAGGTTTCTCCTTTATGCCTTAAAACCTGGTGGTGCTCTGCTTTGATCACCTGACGTTCTGGCAGAAGTGTATTCGGCATCATTATGTCATGTAGGATCAGGTAGTCCACAGAGTCCATGGACCAGGGGGACCCTGGCTTGCTGAGGGCTCAGTGACTTGCGCAGAACAATAGAGGACCTCTTTGCAGCCCTGTTTGCACGGAGGGAGTACACCTGAGGAGACCAAGGCAGGACCCAGGAAGATATGAGCTGCTAATAATTTCCTAGCACAAGTTGTGAGGTTTCTTTTCTGAGATCTTTAAGTGACACGGCAGGAGGCCAGAGTGTGAGCTGTGGCAAGGTTGGGGCCAGCAAAGGCTGTATATAGAGATTGATGTCTTAGGCAACACAGGGCGAAAGGCAGAAAAACTGTGATCTGAGGATGCATCTATGGAGGAAAGGATTAATCTGATGTAATGACTTATCTCGCAGAACGTAGCACACAAAATTAGACACTACTTTTAGGAGATGAATGAAGGGAAGATACCGTGTAAGGGACCAAAGAGCAAAGCGGAAGAACTTGGGAGAGTCCACCACAGTGCAGATGCAGTCTGGCCAGTCAACAGGGGCAAGGGCTTGTCCTGAAGGAGAGGGACTTCATGCGTAGGATAGAGGGCTGTACTGCCACATGCGCTTCGAAGCTGGAGGGGGACTGATACACCTTGGATCCAACAAACAACCTTTGTTATGGGACCTTGTGAGTTCTCTGTCACCAGAGTGTCCAGCAGATCCCGTTCTGGGAGCAGTTGAAAGGGGAACTAGATGACCTCTCTGACCTTAAGCCTCGGGAGGGCCCATTGAGGAGTAGGCCAAGGAGGGATTTCAGTCACTGTTGAGTGGCTGGGGCAGATGTTCACTTAAGGCATCTTCTCACTTATGAAAGCCTGTTCTTTTTTTTTAAAATTTTTTTTCTGTTTTATTTATTTATTTGAGAAGGACAGACACAAAGAGAATGAGGCTGATAGACAGAGAGAATGGGCGCGCCAGGGCCTCCAGCCACTGCAAACAAACTCCAGACGCGTGCGCCCCCTTGTGCATCTGGCTAACGTGGGACCTGGGGAACCGAGCCTCGAACCGGGGTCCTTAGGCTTCACAGGCAAGCGCTTAACCGCTAAGCCATCTCTCCAGCCCCAAGCCTGTTCTTTTTTTCTAAAATTCTTTATTTATTTATTTGAGAGTGACAGACACAGAGAGAAAGACAGATAGAGGGAGAGGGAGAGAATGAGCGAGCCAGGGCTTCCAGCCTCTACAAACGAACTCCAGACACGTGCGCCCCCTTGTGCATCTGGCTAACGTGGGTCCTGGGGAATCGAGCCTCGAACCAGGGTCCTTAGGCTTCACAGGCAAGCGCTTAACCGCTAAGCCATCTCTCCAGCCCGCCTGTTCTTTTTATGTTTTAAGTATTTTTATTTATTTGAGAGAAAATATGGGTGTGCCATGGCCTGCTGCTTTATGTGCATGTGGCTTTAGGTGGGTAGTGGGGAATTGAACCCAAGCTGATAGGCTTTGCAAGCAAGTGCCTTTAACCACCGAGCCATCTTCCCAGCTGTCTGGCTATTCTTTTTCTTTTTAAATGTTTTATTTATTTATTTATTTGAGAGAGAATGAGAGAATGGGCATAGCAGGGCCTGTACCCACTGCAAACAAACTCCAGATGCATGAGCCATCTTGTGCACCTGGTTACGTGGGCTCTAGGGAATTGAACCTAGGTCATTAGGCTTCACAGGTAAGTGCCTTAACCACTAAGCCATCTCTCCAGCCCTGTATCCCTAATTTCTTTTCTTTTTCAAGGAAAGGTCTCAGTCTGGTCCAGGCTGACCTAGAATTCACTATATAGTCTCAGGATGGCCTTGAACTCAAGGCAACCCTCCTGCCTCTGCCTCCCAAGTGCTGGGCTGAAAGGCATGTACCACCATGCTCTATAGGCTTATTCCTATTCTTAAAATCCACCCACCTCTTTGTTCTTCCCTGAACACACAGTTTGTTTGGGAGGCTGATAGAAGACTGGGAATAGAAAGCCTGCATCCCGTCCTGGCTTGTTAACTAACTTGCTATATGACCTTCACTTTTCTGGGATTTCACTCACAGGGAAGAACCAGGGATTTGCAAACTCTATTCTGTGGCACCTCAGGGATCACACAGACTATCTCTGCCCACAAAACACAATTTGGAAAGCATTTGTTCAGAGCAATCAGTACAAGGAAATCTAGCCGCAGCATCTGCAGTCCATTTCAGCTGTGGTAGTTTCCTGCTGTGATGTGTCCAAGCCGAGGGTTACTGTAGTCTGAGGGTGACTATTCATTCCATTCAAGCTCTGAAGGAGCCAGTCTTGCAGTACTGGAGTTTGAATCCAGGGCCTTGGTAGGCCAACACTCTATCACAGGCCCAAGAAGACATAGTCTTCTCATAGCCAGCTTCCTGACAATGCAGACCTCTCCCCACTAACCCTAACTCTTTTTTGTTGTTGTTGTTGTTGTTTGTTTGTTTATCGAGGTAGCGTCTCACTCGAGCCCAGGCTGACCTGGAATTCACTCTGTATTGGTATCTTAGGGTGGCCTTGAACTCATGGCAATCCTCCTACCTCTGCCTCCGGAGTGCTGGGATTAAAGGCATGCACCACAATGCCCGGCTTTAACCCGAACTCTTGGCCCTCCAATGTAATGATCCCACTACAGGAGGATAGGAGAAAGCTAGCTTCTTTTAGGCAATTTCAGTTAGAGATTGAGGCCTAGAAGAGAACGGGCAGGAATGGAGCTCCTATCTGATGGAGACTGATCTACAGTGCCCCCTGGCGCCCACAGTCTAGTATGGTATCTAAATAAAGTGGCCCAGGTGGGCTGGCCCTGCAAATCTACAAACCAATCAGGTCTTCCCCTTGCACACCTGAATCTGGTGTTATAAAGACTACTGCCTTCCCGTCCCTCCCCTCTCTTGGCACAAACTTTGATGTGTGTATTGAGGTGGATGGGGGGTCCTCTCTGGATTCCCTCTCATTTCTGATTACCTGTTCCATAGTTTGGAATACTTTCCCACATTGATTACTTGTATGAGGTTCCTCTGGTCTCCAAATCTACTTTTGTGTATTTTCCTTACACTCTATATCTACCATGTGGGTGTTCTCACCAACTCTGGGCTTGCTACCTGTGTGATTTCTTTAAACTTGGGGTAACCATGAGCATAACTCACTCTCTCTCTCTCTCTCTCTCTCTCTTTCTTTGAGACAAGAACAACAGACTGGGGCATTTTTTATGCAAGAGAACAAGAGTGAAAGACAAAGAGAGAATTGAGAATTGGTGGGTCAAGGCCTTCAGCCATTGTAATCAAACTCCACATGTGTGCTCCACCTTGTGCGCATGTGCGACCTTGCACACTTGCATCACCTTGTGCATCTGGCTTACGTGGGATCTGGAGAGTCAAACATGGACCCTTAGGCTTCCCAGGCAAGCACCTTAACTACTAAGCCATCTCTCCAGCCCTTTTTTGGTTTTTCAGAGTAGGGTCTCACTCTACCCCAGGCTGACCTGGAGTTCACTATGTACTCTCAGGCTGGCCTCAAACTCACAGCGATACTCCTTCCTCAGCCTCCTGAGTGCTGGGATTACAGGCATGCACCACCACACACAACAACACCCATTTTTAAAATCTATTTATTGACATCTTCCATAAAATAGACAATATACCATGACACTTCTCTCACCATCCTCCCTTTTCCCTCTCCCAACCCTCCTCCACTGAATCCCTTCTTCGTTACAACTAGTCTCTCTTCTATTTTGATAACATCATTTTTTACTCCTATTATGCAGATCTGGTATAGGTAACATCAGCCACTGTGAGGCCATGAATATCAAGGCTACTTTGTGTCTGGAAGCCAGCATTATTAGCAGTCATCCCCTTCCCTTGGCTCTTACATTCTTTCTACCACCTCTTCCAAAATGGTCCCTGAGTATTGGAGGGTATGATAGAGATATCTCAGAGCTGAACACTTCACTGTTACTTCTTCTTAGCCCTATGGTGTGTTTTGAGTCACCCCAGTGGTCACTGCCACCTGAAAAGAGAAGCCTCTCTAATTAAAAGTGAGAGCAGTGAGCCGGGCATGATGGCACATGCCTTTAATCCCAGCACTTGGGAGTTCGAGGCCACCCTGCGACTACATAGTGAATTCCAGGTCAGCCTGAACTAGAGTGAGACCCTACCTCAAAAAAAAAAAAAAAAAGTGAGAGTAGCATTAACATATGGTATAAACGGAAGTGTTTAGAGGACATTATGTGCTAAGGCCTCTTAAAAGTAAGTATAATGGGTTGGAGAGACAGCTTAGCAGTTAAGATACTTGCCTGTGAAGCCTAAGGATCCAGGTTCAATTCTCCAGGTCCCACATAAGCCAGATGCACAAGGTGGCACATGCATCTGGAGTTTGTTTGCAGTGGGTAGAGGACCTGGTGTGTCCATTCTCTCTCTTTCTCTCTCTGTCTCTAATAAGTAAATAAAATAAAAATAAAAATAAATCTTTTTTAAAAAGTAAGTATAAGGGCTGGAGAGATGGCTTAGCGGTTAAGTGCTTGCCTGTGAAGCCTAAGGACCCCAGTTCGAGGCTCAATTCCCTAGGACCCACTTAGCCAGATGCACCAGGGGGCGCACGCGTCTGGAGTTCGTTTGCAGTGGCTGGAAGCCCTGGTGTGCCCATTCTCTCTCTGTCTGTCTCTCTCTCCCTCTCTCTCTGTCACTCTCAAATAAGTAAATAAAAATGAACAAAAAATATTTTTAAAAAAGTAAGTATAAGAAGGGAGAATACTGAACATTTATATCCCACTCACTATTCAAAGAAGTTTACATTCATTTAAATAATTAAAATCCTCTGCAGAGCTGGAGAGATGGCTCAGCAGTTAAGGTACTTGCCTACAAAACCAAATGACCTGTGTTTGATTCCCCAGTACCCACGTAAAGCCAGATGCACCAAGTGGTTCATGCATCTGGAGTTCATTTGCAGTAACTAGACACCGTGGTGCACCCATTCTCTCCATCTGTTTCTCTTCTCTCTTTGCTTGCAAGTAAATAAATAAATGAGTAATTTGAAGACCTTCTGGAGTTGACTCTGATGTTGTATCAGTTACCTTGTGTATTGCTGTGACAAAATATCCCTGACAGGAGCAATTTAAGGAGGATGGGTTTGAGTCAGCTCACAGTTTGAGCGGAGACAGCAGCCATGGCAGGGAAGGCGTGGGCAGCAGGAGCATGGGCAGCTGCTCACCGTCAGCCCACAGTTAGGAAGCGGACGGAGGTGAGCTAGTGTTCAGCTAGCTTTCTCCTTTCCTTTTTTTTTTTTTTTTTTTGGTTTTTCAAAGTAGGGTCTCACTCCAGCCCAGGCTGACCTGGGATTCACTATGGAGTCTCAGGTTGGCCTTAAACTCACGGCAATCCTCCTACCTCTGCCTCCCAAGTGCTGGGATTAAAGGCGTGCGCCACCACGCCCAGCTTTCTTTTTTACTTTTACTTTTAATTTTTTTTTTTTTTTTGAGGTAGGGTCTCACTATGGTCCAGGCTGACCTGGAACTAAGTATAGAGTCTCAGGGTGGCCTCAAACTCACGGCGATCCTCCTACCTCTGCCTCCCGAGTTCTGGGATTAAAGGCATGATCCACCATGCCTGGATTTTTTTTTTCTGTTCAAAA
Organism: Jaculus jaculus; assembly: GCF_020740685.1. Lineage (NCBI taxonomy): Eukaryota > Metazoa > Chordata > Mammalia > Rodentia > Dipodidae > Jaculus > Jaculus jaculus. The sequence goes on from NC_059105.1 coordinate 14,101,969, forward strand.
TTTTTTTTTATTAATAACTTCCATGATTATAAACAATATCCCATGGTAATGCCCTCCCTTCCCCCCATTTTCCCCTTTGAAACTCCATTCTCCATCATATCCCTTCCCCATCTCAATCAGCTCTCTTTTATTTTGATGTCATGATCTTTTCCTCCTATTATGATGGTCTTGTGTAGGTAGTGTCAGGCACTGTGAGGTCATGGATATCCAGGCCATTTTGTGTCTGGGGGGGAGCACGTTGTAAGGAGTCCTGCCCTTCCTTTGGCTCTTACATTCTTTCTGCCACCTCTTCCACAATAGACCCTGAACCTTGGAAGGTGTAATAGAGATATTACAGTACTGAGCACTCGGTCACTTCTTTCCAGCACCATGATACCTTCTGAGTCATCCCAAGGTCACTGCCATCTGAAAAGAGAAGATTCTTTACCAAAAGTGAGAGTAGCATTAATATATGGATATGAACATTAAGAGAAGTGCTTGCTGGGTAGTTTGATAAGCATAGTATATACATTTAGCCAGACAGCAGCAGACGTTACACCCCTAGGGCTCATGATTATCCCTGTTTTAAGTTTTCAGTATCAGGGATGTATTCCCTCCCATGGAGCAGGACTCCAGCCCAATTAGAGGGCAGTTGGTTTCCACCATGAAAGATGTGACACTATTGCATCTGTTGGCTCATTTGGCCTGGCTGGCCAATTATAAGGCTTGCAGTGTCCACTGTTGAGTATCTCCACTGGTGATTTCTCTTTCTCCCATTGAACTGCATGCAGAATGGCTTCTTCTAGCTTTCTGTCAGCTGGTCTACATGGAGGAGGTTATCAGCTCATTTCCAGCAGGATTTCTCAGTGGCCTTGCAGCCCAAGTATGTGGAGTCTTCAGCAATAGGGTCTTACCATCTATTCCTGGTGCACGCCCGGCTTTTATTTATTGTTGTTTATTTTTATTTATTTATTTATTTATTTGAGAGTGACCCGCAGGCAGAGAGAGAAAGAGACAGACAGACAGAGAGAGAGAGAGAGAGAGAGAGAGAGAGAGAGAGAAAATGGGCACACTAGGGTCTCTAGCCACAGCAACAAACTCCAGACGCATGGGCCACCTTGTGCATCTGGCTTACATGGGACCTGGTTTGAGCCTCAAACTGGGATCCTTAGGCTTCATAGGCAAGTGCTTAACTGCTAAGCCATCTCTCCAGCCCCAGCTTTCTACTTTTTATAAGCCCAAAGCTCCAGTCCAAGTCCACCCACAGTTATGGTGGGTCTTCCCACCTTGATTAACCTAATCTAAAAAAATCCCTCACAGACAGGCCCAGGGATTTGTTTCCATGGTGATTCTAAATCCTGTCAAACTGACAACTGAGGTTCATCATCACAAGTCAATTTCACACTCAAATGTATTACTTATTTTTATAAAATTAACTCCCACCCGCCCCCCACCTTAGGTTCTTTTCAAGGTAGGGTTTCACTCTATCCCAGGCTGAACTGGAATTCATTATGTAGTATCAGGCTGGCCTCAAACTCACAGCGATCCTCCTACCGCAGCCTTCCAAGTGCTGAAGGAATGCACTAAAGACATGTACCATTAAGCCCAGCAATTTGTCTCTTTTAAAAAATATTTTTATTTATTTATTTGCAATCAGAGAGGAGGAGGGAGGGAGAGGGAAAGAGAATGGGCACATAAGGGCCTCCTGCCACTGTAACCACACTCCAGATGCATGTGCCACTTTGTGCATCTGGCTTTACATGGGTATTGTGGAATTGAACCTGGGTCATTAGACTTTGTAGACAAGTGCCTTAACCACTGAGACATCTCCCCAGCCCAAATATATCACTTTTAAGATATAACCTTTCACCCCCTGTCCCTGTTAAGCTCAAACCCATGTCATAATACATTCAATCCATCTCTAAGTGTTCCCATAGTCTTTAACAGTTTCAACACTGTTCAAAACTCCAAGCAATTGCTGACACCCCTATAAAATTAATAAACAAGTTACATGCTTTCAATATACAATGACACATTCTTATCCCGAAGGGGAGGGATGGGGACATAGCAAGGAAATAGTAGAACAAAGCAAGACTGAAACTTAACAAGACAGGGTCCAAATCTGGTATCCAGAGATCCTGATGGGATCGTCTGGGCTCTAAAGGACTTGAGTAGTCTCGCCCTCCAGCTCAGTTGCACGTAACTCACACGGCCTAGCTCCACTACACACGTAACGGCTTTCTTCTACGCATGCTCTATGATTCTGGAACCTCCAACTCCTGGGGTCCCATTGCAACTTAGGGTTCACTTTCGTAGCTTCACACAGTGGCACTGCACTGACTCTAAACTGCCGCACCTTACCCGGCCTCAGCATCTCTCTGTCTCTGTGGAGGAAGACTTCATGCCCCCACCCCCAATCAGGTCACCTCCAAAATCAGAACTATGTGGACAATGCAGCCAAGTTCTGCTGCCAGCTTGGGGTGCAGCCCCACCCCATCAGACCACAGGCGTTTCTGCCTCTGTGTGCCTTCCAGGCTGACCCTAGAGAAACACTTCCTTGGGTGGCTGTGTTTGAGCAGGAGATCCCTTCAGGTGAGGCTTTCTTCTTTCAAATGAACTTGTAGTTTCACAAGATAGATCCCCTGATGAGTAGGAGCTGCCCCTCAAAGCACCTTTCTTACTGTCCCCGTGTAGTACAGGAGGGCTCTCTTCAATGATGCTGTTCTTTTTTGTTGTTGATATAAATTTTATTATTATGATGATGATGATTATTATGCTTTCAAAGCAGGGTTTCACTCTAGCCCAGGCTGACCTGGAATTCACTATATAGTCTCAGGGCAGCCTGGAACTCACAGTGATCTTCCTACTTCTGCCTCCCGAATGCTGAGATTAAAGGCGTGTGCCATCACACCTAGCATGTTTTTTTTTTTTGTTTTTTGTTTAATTTTATTTATGTATTTGTATATTTATTTATTTACTTGGGAGAGAAAGAAGCCAAGAGAAAGAGAGATAGAAAAAGAATGAATGTGCCAGGGCCTCTAGCCACTGCAAATGAACTCCAGACGCATATGCCACCTTGTGCATCTGGCTTACATGGGTCCTGGGGAATTGAACCTAGGTCCTTTGGCTGTGCAGGCAAGTGCCTTAACCACTAAGCCATTTCTCCAGCCCCAGTACGTTACTTTTGAATTCAAACTCATTCAAGTTTTCAGCCTATGGGCAGAATGCAGCCCAATTTCTTTGCCAAGTGTATAGTATAAACTACTTCTAACCCAGTTATTGAAAGTCATTGTTCTCTCTGAAATATTATGTCAGGCATTCATTCTGATCTTCCAAATTTCTGCCAGACTGGCCCATTAAGTCTTGCCTACAGCATTCTATGGCTTTTATAGTCCAAAGCTTCAAAATCTTCACGTTTCCCCACACACACACACAAACCAGTTGCAAAGTCCTAAGAACCACATAGTCAGGTTTATTACAGCAATGGCCCTATTTCTTGGTACCAATTTTCTGTACTTGCTACTCTTCTTATTGCTGTGACAAAAGCAACTTAAAGAGGAAGGCGGGGTGTGTTTTGGCTTGCAGCTTGAGGAGATTCAGTTCATCATGGCAGGAAATGCATATTGGTAGGAGCATGAAGCAGCTGGTCAGCATCAGTCCACTGTCATGAAGGAGAGAAGGGGGGCATGAAACTCAGCCAGCCTTTTCTTTTTAAAAATATTTATTTATTTGTTTATTTGAGAGAGAGAGAGAGAGAGAGAGAATGGGTGTGCCAAGGCGTGTAGCCACCACAAAAAACAAAACAAAACAAAAAACTCCATACTTTTGCACCACCACATGCAACTGGCTTACGTGGATTCTAGGGAATCAAACCTGGGTCCATAGGCTTCTCAGGCAAGTGCCTTAACTGATAAGCCATCTCTCCAGCCCACTGTTTCTTTTTTATGCAGTTCAGGACCCCAGTCCACACTCATGGAGGGTCTTCCTACAGATGTACCCTAAGATTTTACTTCATGGTGATCCAAATCCTGTCAGTTGACAACTGAGATTAGCCATCACAGGTATATCACTCCAGTCCATAGATGAGGAATAAAATGTTAACGAATTCGCTTGGGATCCCAAAGCCACCACGTGGTAGGGCTGTGATTCAAGCACTATAGTCCAGTTTTTACTTCCCTTCCCACTCCTTATCATCACATTCACAAGAGAGTAAGGGGTCAGAGATTCTGAGAAGCCCAGGAAGTGACAGATCAAAATGACCAAGTCCCAGCTCAACACCAGCACAGGTTTCCAGTGCCAGCAGTCGCCATGAGTTCCAGACAAACAACAAAGTGGGAAAAGCATTTTAAAATATATTATATTTGTCATGGAAAATGTTAATAAAAATTGAGAAAAAAAGAAAAATATATTGTTTTTATTTATTTGAGAAAGAGGCAGAGAGTAAGTGAATGAGAGAGAGAGGGAGAGAATGAGCACGCCAGGGCCTCCAGCCATTGCAAACAAACTCCAGATGCATGCACCTCCTTGTGCATCTGGCTTATGTGGGTCCTGGAGAATTGAACCAGAATCCTTGGCTTTGCAGGCAAAAGCATCTCTCCAGCCCTGGAAAAGCATTTTAGAAGTCTCATGACCCACTGTGATCCTTGCACTTATCTATGACAGCAGAGTGGAGAAAATGGAGAAAAGGACCTCAGTAGATGTGGCTTCAAACCCTTCCATTTATTCCTGTGACCCTGAGGCTACTTAACTTTTTCTGAGCTTCAGTGCCCTCATTATAAAATAGAGTCTAGCCGGGTGTGGTGGCACACACCTTTAATCCCAGCACTCAGGAGGTAGGAGGATTGCCATGAGTTCGAGGCCGCCCTGAGACTACATAGTTAATCCAAAGTCAGCCTGCACCAGAGTGAGAACCTGCCTCGAAAAACCAAAAAATAAAAATAGAGACTGGGCTGGAGAGAGGGCATAAGGCTCTTGCCTTGCAAAGCCTAAGGACCCATGTTCAACTCCCCAGGTCCCATGTAAGCCAAACGCGCACAGTGATGCAGTGTGCAAGGTCCCTCATGCACACGAGGTGGCACGCATGTCGGAGTTTAACTACAGCGGCTGGAGGCCCTGGCATGCCAATCCTCTCTCTCACTCTCTCATATAAAAAAATGGCCAGTCTGTTGGGCTTGCCTCAAAAACCAAAATAAAATAAAATAGAGAGCATAATTAGACCAATCTCCTCAGTCTTCTGTGAAGACAGACATTTTCCTGAGCAGTCCAGCACAGAGCTCTGCTCCAGGCCTATCTCTACTCCCAGCACTGCTCAGGGCAGAGCAAAGCCATGCCCTGGAAGTTCCTGTTATTTTCCACTGTCTAATCCTTCAATTCTTCCCCTCTAGGAGGGAAGGAAACTGCCTCTGTGACTTTCTGTTCTTCCTTTAAGTAGGAGGAGGAGGAAGTGGCTAAAAGAATCTGGAAGGCCAGGTTCTGAGCACTGGGCTCCTCTTTTTGGATGAGGAAGCCAAGTTGCTTAGCAACATAGCAGGAGTTGTCAGGGAGGCTCCTGAAAGAGCTGTCCTTTTCCATCCCGCAGTGCGGAGTGATCGGGAGGTCACTGGATGAGGAGATGAATGGGGAAGATGGAAGGGTCCTGATGGTAAGCTGTTGAATGAATGCTTATTCTCTGTCATCATTTTCCCAGTACCCTCCCACCCTTCCTTTTATGTTTCAACATAGTTGCAGGGTCTGTCTGCACACACCATCTTGTGATGCCCCATCTCTAAACATGCACTTAAAAACCAGACTCAAGACCACCTTGTGTGGTTTATAGCTTACAAGGGCATCCATCAACATGGTTTCATCTGAAATTTACAACAGTTGTTCTTTACTTCTAAATGTTTTTATTTATTTGCAAGGAGAGAGAGAGAGAGAGAGAGAGGAAGAAGGGGAGAGAGGATAGCATGGTCACACCAGGGTTTCTTGCCACTGCAAATGAATTCCAGATGCATGTACCACCTTGTGTGTCAGGCCTCATATGAGTAATGGGGAATCTAACCCAGGCCAGTAGGCTTTGCAAGCAAGTGCCTTTAAATACGGAGCCATCTCTCCAGCCCTTACAACAGTCTTTGAAATAGAGGAATGCCACTATAATTGGCCCTTTATATCCAGGGGTTCTGCACCTGTGAATTTGACTAAGCATGGATCAAAAATACCATGCGTCATTTATACAATGGAGTTCTACTCAACGGTAAAGAAAAATGAAGTTATGAAATTTGCAGAAAAAATGATGGATCTGGAAAGGATTCTACTAAGTGAGGTAACCCAGGCCCAGAAAGCCAAGCGCCACATGTTCTCCCTCATATGTGGATCCTAGCTACAGATGATTGGGCTTCTGCATGAGAAGGAAAATACTTAGTAGCAGAAGCCAGTAAGTTAAAAAGGAGATATAAAGGGAAGAGAAAGGAAGGGAGGAGGGTACTTAAGAGGTTGGTATTGTATATATGTAAGTACAATGATTGAGATGGGGAGGTAATATGATAGAGAATGGAATTTCAAAGGGGAAAGTGCGTGGGGGGGAGGGTATTATCATGGGATATTTTTTATAATCATGGAAAATGTTAATAAAAATTGTGAAAAAAAATATCGTGAGTGTGTGTTGTATGCATGCGGATGTGCTGATGTGGTACCCCACGGCCTTGCTTGTATAGGCCAGAGGGGTCCATCAGACATCTCCCTCCAACACTCACGGCTTGTTTGTCTTTGAGACAGAATCTCTTACTGATTCTGGAGCTTACCATTTTTCTTTCTCACAAGCTCCAGCAATTCTCCGGTCTCTGTTCCTCACAAGGGGGGCTGGGGTTACAGACATGCAGGGCCACAGCCAGCTATTTATGTGGGTTCTGAGAATTTGAACTCAGCCAATCTCAGGCCCTCTCAGACCCTCATACTTGCATAGGTAGCCCAGTTAATCTTTGAGCCATCTCTTCAACCCCTCAAAAATTGTTAAATTACATCTGGAGGTGCTGAGAAGCTGACTCAGTGGTTAAAGTCACTTGCTTTCAAAACTGCTAGCCTGGGTTCAATTCTGCTAGGTAGGGACAGGCTCCCAAAATGGAGTCACCAAGGACAGCGGGATGGTGACATAGACTTGTTCACACTCCTCAAGAAACCACCCAGCCATTATCCCTTCCTAGCCTAACAATGCCCCCAGGTCATGGTTTCCTGCCCCTTATCTCGTAAGTCCCCTGTTCACTGTTCTGGTCTCACGCCCTAGCTATTTGAAATGGCTAACGTAAAGAACAAAGGAGTTCTTTTCCCTTCCTCACTTTCCCCCAACTGAAGAAGCCCTATGAAGCCCACTATCTGGAATCTCAGGTAGTCTGTGCTCCTCTCTTGTGAGCCAGCCCTGGCAGCTCGTGTTTTCCCTAAATAAAAGCCATCATCTTTGCCTCAGAGTGGTTTGCATGGTCTTGGTCACTCCCAAACCTTAAAAATTCCCCAGCCACCCACATAAAGTTGGAGGCAAAAACCAGCACAAGCACCAGGTGTTGTGGCACATGCCTTTAATCTCAGCACTCAGGAGACAGACGTAGGAGGATTGTTATGAGTTCAGGGCCAACCTGAGACTTCCTAGTGAATTCCAGGTCAGCCTGGGCTACAGTGAGACCCTACCTTGAAAAAAATACAAAAAAAAAAAAAAAAAAAAAAAGTGGCACAAGCATCTAGCCTTTGTTTGCAGTTGCCAGAGACCCTGGCACTCCTATGTGTGTGCACGTGCATGCCCACATGTCTAAATAAATTTAGTTTTGAACATTGTATTTGAGGGCTGGAGAGATGGCTTAGCAGTTAAGGTGCTTGCCTTCAAAGCCTGAGGACCTAGGTTTGATTCCCCAGGACCCATGTAAAGGCAGATGCACAAGGTGGCGCATACATCTGGAGTTCGTTTACAGCAGCAGGAGTCCCTGACATACCAATTATCTCTCTAACTCTGACTCTTCCCTCCATCTCTAATAAATTAATAAAATAATTTTTAAAAATTGTATTTGTGGGCTGGAGAGATGGCTTAGTGGCTAAGCACGTGCCTGTGAGCCTAAGGACCGCAGTTTGAGGCTCATTTCCCCAGGACCCACATTAGCCAGATGCACAAGGTGGCACATGCATCTGGAGTTCATTTGCAGTGGCTGGAAGCCCTGGCGCGCCCTCCCCCCCACCCCGCCTCCTTCTCTCTGTCTGACACTCTTAAGTAAATAAATAAAAATTAACAAAAAAATTTTTAAATTAGATTTGTGTTGAACACATAGGATATTTCTTGTCATTATTCCCTAAACAAAATAATAAAGCAGCCACTTACATTGTATAAGACATTTTTAGTTATCTAAAGACCATCTAGAGCCTATAAAAGAAGATGTGTATGTTCTATGCCAATACAACACATTTATTTTATTTTATTTTTATGTATTTATTTGTCAGAGAAAGGGTGGGGGAGAGAATTGATGCGCCAGAGCTTCCAGATCCCTGTGCATCTGGCTAACGTGGGTCCTGGGGAATCGAACCTGGGTCCTTTGGCTTTGCAGGCAAATGCCTTAACCACTAAGCCAACCCTCCAGCCCTACAACACATTTTTTGTTTGTTTGGTTTGCTTTTGTTTTTTGAGGTAGGATGTCACTCTGTCCCAAGCTGACCTGGAATTCACTATATAATCTCAGGGTGGCCTCGAACTCTCGGAGATCCTCTTACCTCTGCCTTTCAAGTGCTGGGATCAAAGGTGTATGCCACCGCACCCAGCTGCCATACCATTTTATTTTATTTTCCACACGATTTTATTAAAGGGACTCGAACAACTACTGATTTTGTTATCCAAGGAAGGTGGTACTTGAGTCAGTCTCCCTGGTCACTATAGTATGCTTTTATTCCCTTTTCACATTTGAGAGAAACAAAGTCCCACAGTGAGGGAATAATGGAGCTCAGATTTGCTGCAACTCACAAATCCGGTTCCTCACTCCCTGCAGCATGAACACGAATTCAGGCAATGGTACACACAGGCATGCAGTCCATCTTCAGGCTCAGGTTGTACCAAATATGCACCTCTCCTCTCCCGTGACCACCAAGTAGGTGAGTGGTGGAGGTGGAGGTAGAGGTGGAGGCGGAGCTCAGCTGTTCATCCCTGGAGTGAAAGGTTCCCAGAAAGGCCATGTCTGCTAGCAAAGGCCTAGACTGATCAATGCTACTGAGCTAAGCCAGGCTTGCACGAGTTGCCTATGCACCAGCAACTGAATCAAGTCCCCTGGCTGGCATTCCAGAGAGAGGCACGTGGGTCCCACTGGGCTTCAGGCCTGGCAGCAAGGAGTAAACACAGGTCACCCAGGTCACAGGAGAGCTCATGGGAGGCCCAGCCCCCAAGATCCCCATGGCTTCAAAGGCTTGCAGTGCATGGGGAGGCCCTATTCTGGACTTTGTCTCCTATTGCCCTGACAATATGTATTAGTAGATTGATTACCATAGTAATAGCGGTCGCCAAAACAACAGCCCTATTATCATTCCTATCACAGGTATTTGATTAACACAAGAATTCTGAGAGTCTTATTTTCCATTTGATGAGAGAACTGTAATTCAGAGATGCTAGATTAACGTTTTAGGTTTACAGCTATTAAATGATAAAGGAGAGACTCAGACCTCTGCTTCTCCCATCTTGTTTTTTTTTGGGGGGGTACTTATTTATTTATTTATTCATATTTTTTCCAGGGTAGGGTCTCACTGTAGTCCAGGCTGACCTGGAATTCACTCTGTCATCTATTCCAGGCTGGCCTCTAACTCTAATCCTCTTATCTCTGCCTCCAGAGTGCTAGGAATAAAGGCATGCACCACCACAACTGACCCATCTTGTTTTAGACATCACATCTACTGCCTCTAAATGCCATGAGAAAGAAGGAGTTTCAGGAGTTTTGGGTTCATTGCCCCATTCTTACATCCTCAAATTCCACATGCCCAGAATCATGTAGGCCATCATGGCTCAGATGGCAGCTTCATTCAGATTGAAGTTTTTTAAAATTATTATTATTTTTTAAATATTTTATTTATTTATTTTAGTGAGAGAGAGAGAAAGAGAATGGGCAGGAATGGACAGGCCAGGTCCTCTAGCCACTGTAAATGAACTCCAGATGCATGTGCCCCCTTGTGCATCTGGCTTACATGGGTCCTGGGGAATTGAACCATGGTCCTTAGGCTTCGTAGGCAAATGCCTTAACCGCTAAGCCATTTCCCCAGCCCCTAAATTATCTTTAAAAATATTTTTATTTATTTTCAAGGAGAGAGAGAATGAATGAGAATGGGCATGTCAGAGCCTCTTGCCGCTGCAAACAAACTCCAGATGCAGGTGCAACTTTATGCATGGCTTTACATGGGTACTGGGGAATCAAACCCAGGCTATCAGCATTTACAAGTAAGCATGTTTAACTGCTGAGCCATCTCTCCAGCCCCTTCAATTAAAATTTTACACAACTTTTAAAAAATGACTCAAGCTGGGCATGGTGATGTACACCTTTAATCCTGGCATTTGGGAAGTGGAGGTAGGAGGATTGCCATGAGTTTGAGGCTACCCTGATACTACTACATTGTGAATTCCAGGTCAGACTGAGCTAGAGCTAGACCCTACCTTGAAAAAACAAAACAAAACAAAAATGACATGAGATAATTTATTCTACAGGAATGTTTATAAAAGTGAATATCCAAGTTTAAAAGACAAATGTGTCTGTGAAATAGGAGACGCATTCCTGTGAAGTTGTGGACAAGGAACTGGGTGTGGTGGTACATGCCTGGACCCCTAGCATTCAGGAGGCTGAGGCAGAAGGATCTTTCAATCCAACCTGGGCTATGAAGTTATACCTTGCCTCAAATAAATGATAATAGCAACACTAAGGCATTCACCAGGGGAGGACTGTTCAACATTGGAACAACTTGCTATTAACTTGGGAGAAATAGTTGTATCTCAACTTCCTACCATATACAAAAATAAATTTCCAGTCGGGTGTGGTGGCACATGCCTTTAATACCAGCACTCAGGAGACAGAGGTAGAATGATCACCATGAGTTCATGCAAAAGAAAAAAAAAATCACTTGGGCTAGAGGGATGGCTTAGCAGTTAAGACATTTGCCTGTAAAGCCAAAGGACCCAGGTTCAATTCCCCAGGACCCATGTTACCCAGATGCACAAGGGGCGTCTGGAGTTCGTTTACAGTGGCTAGAGGACCTGGCCTGTCCATTCCTGCCCATTCTCTTTCTCTCTCTCTCACTAAAATAAATAAATAAAATATTTAAAAAATAATAATAATTTAAAAAAACTTCAATCTGAATGAAGCTGCCATCTGAGCCATGATGGCCTACATGATTCTGGGCATGTGGAATTTGAGGATGTAAGAGAAGCACCCTGAGACTACATAGTGAATTCCAGGTCAACCTGAGCTAGAGTGAGACCCTACCTCAAAAAACCAAAATATAATAAATAAATAAATTCCCAAATAGCTCAATGGATAAAACAAATACACTGTAAATGTGCCAGACTAAATGTTAGAAATTTAAATAAATCAACCCCCAAATCCCAGCATTAAACAAGAAGGTCTGAAAAACAGAGAGAAATATGAATGGCTAGAAGGTGTACTAAAGATATATATTTTATTTTTTAATTTTTAAAAATAATTTATTTATTTCAGAGAGAGAAAGAATGGGTGCGCCAGGGTCTCCAGCCACTGCAAATGAACTCCAGATGCATGTGCTCCCTTGTGCATCTGGCTTACATGGGTTCTGGGGAATCAAACCTGGGTCCTTTGGTTTTGCAGGCAAGTGACATAACCACTAAGCCATCTCTCCAAACCCTAAAGATACATATTTTATTTATCCATTCATTTATTTATTTGAGAGAGAAAGAGAAAGTCAATGGTCATGCCAGGGCCTCCAGCCACTGCAAATGAACTCCAGATGCATGTTCCACTTTCTGCATCTGGCTTTATGTGGGTACTGGGGAATTAAAACTGGGTCCTTAGGCTTCACAGGCAAGCACCTCAACCAGTAAGCCATCTCTCCAATCTAAAGATATAGTTATACATTCATTGAATATGAAAAAACCATAAAGACTGTCACTTTTATTATAACATTGAAGTAGGGTCTCACTCTAGCCCAGACTGACACGGAATGCATTCTGTTGTTCTAGGCTGGCCTCAAACTCACAGTGTTCTTCCTACCTCTGCCTATGAGATCAGGAATACAACAGCTCTGTCGTGTCTAGAAGACAGCGCTTTAGAGCACTCCTCCGCATTCTCTGACTCATACATTCTTTCTGTTCCCTCTTCTGCAATGTTCCCTGAACCTTGGGGAGGGTAATATGGATGTCTTATTAGACTGTCACTTTAAAAAATATATTTTTGCTGGGCATGGTAGTACATGCCTTTAATCCCAGCACTCAGGAGGCAGAGGTAGGATTGCCATGAGTTTGAGACTAGCCTGAGAATACACAGTGAATTCCAGGTCTGCCTGGGCTAGAGTGAGACCCTACCTTGAAAAACCAAAATAAATAAATAAATAATTTACTTGAAGGAAAGAGAGAGCATGCGCATTGGCATGCCTGGACCTCTAGCCACTGTGAATTAACTCCAGACACATGCAGTACTTTGTGCATCTGGCTTTATATGGATACTAGGGAATTGAACTCAGGCCTACAGGCTTTGCAAACAAGTGCCATCTCCCCAGACCCCAAACTGTCACCTTTAAAAATTAATTCAAATACTGTACTTCTATAGTTCTTTAAAATCACTTATTTAGCCAGGAATGGTGATACACACCTTTAATCCCAGCACTTGGGAGGCAGAGGTAGGAGGATCACCACAAGTTCACACTGAGACTACATAGTAAATTCCAGGTCAGCCTGAGCTAGAGTGAAACCCTACCTTGGGGGAAAAAAAATCACTTGGGCTAGAGGGATGGCTTAGCGGTTAAGGCATTTGCCTGTAAAGCCAAAGGACTCAGGTTCAATTCCCCAGGACCCATGTTACCCAGATGCACAAGGGGTACACACATCTGGAGTTTTTTTTGCAATGGCTGGAGGCCCTGGTATACTCATTCTTTTTCTGTCCAATAAATAAATAAAGATAACATTTTTAAAAAATCATTTATTGTCCTAAGACAATAATAGAAAAAGATGTGACACACTGATGCATAGCATTGTCATGATAATGTAGGGATTGAATACAACCTGAATGGACCTCAGCTTGTGTATTGAGAACCCACTGCACACTGGACTCTATGCTACTTCTCTTTGTTTAAAGGCCAGAAACAGGGCTGGAGAGATGGCTTAGCAGTTAAGCGCTTGCCTGTGAAGCCTAAGGACCCCGGTTCGAGGCTCGGTTCCCCAGGTCCCACGTTAGCCAGATGCACAAGGGGGCACATGCGTCTGGAGTTCATTTGCAGAGGCTGGAAGCCCTGGTGTGCCCATTCTCTCTCTCTCCCTCTATCTGTCTTTCTTTCTGTGTCTGTCGCTCTCAAATAAATAAATAAATAATTTACAAAAAAAAAAAAAAAGGCTAGAAACAGAGCTGGGCGTAGTGGTGCACACCTTTAGTCCCAGCACTTGGAAGGAAGAGGCAAGAGGATCACCATGAGTTCAAGGCCAGCCTGAGATTACATAGTGAATTCTATGTCAGCCTGGGCAAGAGGGAGACCCTACCTCAAAAAAAAGGAAAAAAAAAAAAGAATAAGATAAGGTCAATGTGAAAATTTCCTCTGGTTTTATAACTTGGATATACAACTTTTTAATTTAAAATAAAAGTAATTTCCAGCCGGGCGCACGCCTTTAATCCCAGCACTCTGGAGGCAGAGGTAGGAAGATTGCCATGAGTTTGAGGCCACCCTGAGATAACATAGTGAATTCCAGGCCAGCCTATGCTAGAGTGAGACCCTACCTTGAGAAAACAAAAATAAATAAATAAAAAGTGATTTTTCGGGCTGAAGAGATGGCTTAGCGGTTAAGCGCTTGCCTGTGAAGTCTAAGGACCCCAGTTCAAGGCTCGATTCCCCAGGACCCACGTTAGCCAGATGCACAAGGGGGGCCCACGCGTCTGGAGTTCGTTTGCAGTGGCTGGAAGCCCTGGCTCGCCCATTCTCTCTCTCTCTCTCTCTCTCTCTCTCTCTCTCTCTGCCTCTTTCTCTCTCTGTCACTCTCAAGTAAATAAATTAAAAAAATGAACAACAAAAAAAAATTTTTTTTAAAAAGTGATTTTCTTCTAGTTTTAGTATTTGTAGTGGCTCTTCTGTGGTGCTTATCAAAAGAAAGAGAAGTGCACTTTAAGATTTTTTTTATTTTTCATATTATTTATTTATTTATTAGAGACACAGAGAGAGAAAGAATGGGCATGCGAGGGCCTCTAGTTCTGCAAATGAACTCCAAACACAAGCACCACCATGTGCATCTGGCTTTTGTGGGACCTGGAGAATTGAACCTAGGTCCTTAGGCTTCTCAGGCATGTGCCTTAACCGCTAAGCCATCTCTCCAGCCCAAGAAGTGCACTTTAAATGGTCTTGCACCTATGTGCATTCATGTTCTCTGTGTGTGCATACAACACACATGGGCTGTGTGTGTAATCACACATGCTTGCTGAGCTAGACGGGCCCCAGCTTCCTTTATGCAGCAAGAGGCATTCTTGATCCTATCAGTTGGAAAGAGCTTGAAGAGGGTGAGAGAGCAGAGGGACGGTGGAGATGTGTGAGAGAGCAGGAACCAGCACTGTGAACGTGAGCTTCTCCTTTTCCAGTCACTGTCCAGTCTCTCTCCTTTCTTGTCCCTCCACGCTTCCCTTCTTATCTTCTTTCCCTTTTGCAGGGGAGGGCAGAGGGACAGAGGCTCTTGTAGCCCAGGCTTGGCTTGCCCTGCCTGGAACTTGCTATGTAGTCCAGGGGCAGGTGACGTCATGATGCCCCTGCATTCGCCTTCTGAGGGCTGGGATGGCAGGTGTGCAGCCCCATGCCTACTGTATGTGGTTCTGAAGACTCAGCCCAGCACCTTGTGCATGTGAGGCCTCTACTGCTTCCTTAGCCCTCCTCTGTCCTTCTCTCACTCTCTGGTGAGTTCCCCACATGATAACAGATGCTGGGGATCAAGCAGTGAACAGGATACACCGTTTATTGACAGGACATGTAAAATAAATGAGAAAAATTATCAAGTATGGAAAGAATAGTCTGAAGAAAAGAATCAGGGTTATGGGATGGAAGGTGAACCTCTCTCTCTCACGTAAATAAATGAAATGGAATATTTTTTTTAAATCTCTTAAAAAACAAAATGTTAAGCTGTAAAAGTAAGGTGGAAGTCCCGCAGACAACATTAAACGCAGTCTCTCCAAAAGTCACTTGTCAAGAGTGAGGTGGATTTGTGTTCCACCCCCAAAATGGCAAACAAAATAAAATGTGATATGACATATCTCTTTCTCAAGCTTCTGTTATCCATATGCAAATGATATTTGCTTTGTTTTGCATAGTTTATGTTGTTTCATATGTACTGTGACAGAGCTCTTAATTTATCTACATGTTTCAGATCACTTTTATGTCAGTACATACAGTCGAAGATATTTTATTTATTTCTATTGTTTTGAGATAGAGGCTTGCTATGTAGCCCAGCTTGGCCTCAATTTCATGATTGTTCTGCCACACAATTTCCTGAGTACCCAGGTTACATTGTTTCCTCTTCTAAGACCATATATGTGTACATGTATAGGTATATATATTTATATCTTTCATATATAACTTTTTATTAAATATTTGATCAGTTTTGGATTTATTTTTGCAAAAAGAATGGGGAAAAATTCACCCCCCTTTTTTGTATGTTTGGCTTTTTGAGGTAGGGTCTCACTCTAGCCCAGGGTGACATGGAACTCTCTCTGAATTTCCAGGCTGACCTCGAACTCACAGTGATTCTCCTACCTCTTCCTTCCAAGTGCTGGGATTAAAGGCATGTGCCACCACACCTGGCCTTTTTCTTGATCTAAATGACTACTTGGTTGTACCAAAACTGTTTGCTCCCTATTCTAACCCCTCAGTGAATTTCTAGTGCCTTCATTCTATATTAGATTCCTATCTAGAGCAAAGTTTACCTTTGGATTATCTTTATTCATCTCCTGTCTATTCCTGTACCAGTGCCATGTGTTTTAGCAAGCCCTTTATAATTTGCTTGTTAAAAATATTTTAATTTAGACTTCCAGTTAAGGTGGCAGCATAGGTACCATGCCAAAGCAACCTGGAGGGAAAAAGCCAAAAAAAAAAAAAAAACCTCAGCAAAATATACACTTTTACTAAAAAGTGAGGTGTATAGGAAATTGAAACAGCAGCGGAGAAGTAGGAGGAATCCAGAGCATCCAGAGCCCACAAAGGCCGGCAGAAGCAGCTCCAGCAGGTCCACTGAAGCCAGGTGAGGGGATTTTTCCATTCACACCAGAGCACTCCGCAAGCTCAAGAAACGCGAAGGGAGAGTGTCAGTAAAAAACAGAGGAGTAGATCCCAACGTAGAAGAACACGTGGAACAGCGAGAGAACTAGAGCAGCATTGGCAGCCTCCCCTTCCCCACTGCCAATGCCCAGCTCCAGTGAACACAGCAGTGGTCCAGGGACCCGGCCATGCCAACTTGAACCAACAGTGGGACCCAAGCAGGAGGTCACTGGGATTACACCAGGGAAAGGTCTCACCTGGTCACAAGCTGACTTGGAACCCTCAACAGACCAGAAATCATAACCTCCTTATTGTCAGGATTAAGGGTGTGGTGGGGCACCACATACCCTAAGGGACAGTTAGAGGATCTGGTTGTCATAATACCTACTCTTGGGGCTGGAGAGATGGCTTAGCAGATAAGCGCTTGCCTGTGAAGCCTAAGGACCCGTTCAAGGCTCAATTCCCCAGGTCCCACATTAGCCAGATGCACAAGGGGGCGCACACATCTGGAGTTCGTTTGCAGTGGCTGGAGGCCCTGGTGCACCCATTCCCTCTATCTGTCTTTCTCTCTGTGTCTGTCGCTCTCAAATAAATAAATTAAAAAAAAATACCTACTCTTGGATAAATACTCTGACCTGTTTTTCATTGAAAGTGTACGTTGTTTAGTTAAACTTTAAAATCTGCCTGTTTTTTTGTTCCACTCAGTCTACTTCTACCTCTCATAGCAGGCAAACCCAACACCTAGGGTCACTGTTGACGATACTCGGAGAGTCTTGAGAGCCACACCTAATGCCTTAACCTCCTACCCTAGTAGGCGTCTTCAACAAAATCATAGAAGAAAACTTCCCCCAAATTGGGAAAGAGGTGCCAATGCAGATTCAAGAACCCTTTAAAACCCCAGCCAGACAAAACCTGGAAAGAACCTCTCCTCACCATATTTTAATCAAATTACCAAACACACAAACCAAAGAAAAAATATTGAAAGCAGTCAGAGAGAAAAATCAAGTTACCTACAAAAGCAAGCCTATCAGGATTACAGCAGATTATTCAACACAAACTTTAAAAGCCAGAAGTGCATGGAGTGATGTATTCCAAGTCCTGAAAGATAACAACTATCAACCAAGGTTACTTTATCCTGAAAAACTATCCATTCAAATAGATGGAGAAATAAGGACATTCCATGACAAAAGCAGGCTAAAGGAGTATTTGAAGAGAAAACCACCTCTACAGAAAATACTTGAAAGAATCCTCCATGCTGAAGAAAAAGAAAAGCACACACATAAGGAACCGGGAAAAAACAAACAATACTCAAATACTAGTTAATACAAGAGAGCAAACTTAAAACCAGAAGAACTACAAAAAAATGGCAAAAATGAATACACACCTTTCAATATTATCTCTTAATATCAATGGCCTCAATGCCCCAACCAAAAAGCATGGGTTCGCAAACTGGGTTAAAAAACAGGAACCTTCAATTTGTTGCCTCCAAGAAACCCACCTTTCTACAAAGGATGGACACTATCTTAGGGTGAAAGGTTGGAAAAATGTGTTTCAAGCAAATGGGCCTAGAAAACAAGCAGGGGTTGCTATCTTAATATCTGACAAGGTAGACTTCAGTCCAACATTAGTTAAGAAACATAAGGAAGGTCACTTTATATTGATTAAAGGCACCCTCCAACAGGAGGACATTACAATCCTAAACATATATGCACCTAACATGGGGGCACCCAAACTCATCAAACAAACACTATTAGAACTAAGGTCACAGATAACACCAAACACAGTGGTAGTGGGTGACTTCAACACCTACTCTCATCAATTGACAGGTCATCCCGGGAAAAAATAAACAGAGAGGCATCTGTATTAAATGAAGTCATAGAAGGAATGGACCTAACAGATATCTACAGGACATTTCATTTCAACAGCACATGGAACATTCTCTAAAATAGACCATATATTAGGACACAAAGCAAATCTTAACAAATACAGGAAAACTGAAATAATTCCTTGCATTCTATCTGACCACAATGAAATCAAACTACGAATCAATAGCAAGAAAGGCTATAGAGCATACACAAAATCATGGAAATCAAATAACACACTACTAAATAATGAATGGGTCAATGAAGAAATCAAGAAGGAAATAAAAAAAATTATAGAGTCAAATGATAATGAGAACACAGCATACCAAAATCTCTGGGACACAATGAAGGCAATCCTAAGACGTAAATTTATAGCTTTAATTACCTATATTAAGAAATTAGAAGTCGCAAGTAAATGACCTAATGCTTCATCTTAAAGCCTTGGAAAACGAAGAACAAGGCAAACCAAAAATCAGTAGACGGGAAGAAATAATGAAGATTAGGGCAGAAACTAGTGAAGTAGAAACAAAAAAATCCAAAGAATCAATGAAACAAAGAGTTGATTCTTTGAAAGGATAAACAATATTGATAAACCCTTAGCAAATCTGACCAAAAGAAAGACAGAAGAGACACAAATTAATAAAATTAGAGATGAAAAAGGTAACATCAAACAGATGCCAGAAAAATTCAAAAAATCATAGGGACATACTATAAAAGCATATACTCCACAAAGTATAAAAATCTGAAATGAATGATTTCCTTGATTTATATGACCTACCTAAATTAAATCAAGATGAGATTAATCACTTAAATAAACCTATAACAAGGATGGAGATCCAAGCAGTTATCAAAAATCTCCCAACTAAAAAAAGTCCAGGCCCAGATGGATTCACTGCTGAATTTTACCAGACCTTCAGGGAAGAACTAACACCATTGCTTCTTAAGGTTTTCCATAAGATAGAAAAAGAAGGAATCCTACCAAACTCCTTCTATGAAGCCAGTATAACCCTGATACCAAACTAGACAAAGATAGAAAAAAAAAATTATAGACCAATCTCCCTCATGAACACAGATGCAAAAATTCTCAACAAAATATTGGCAAACAGAATACAAGAATATATCAGAAAGATCATTCACCCTGACTAAGTAGGCCTTACCACAGAGGTGCAGAGATGGTTCAACGTATGCAAATAGATAAATGTAATAACGTTATATAAATAGACTGAAGGACAAAAATCATATGATCATCTCATTAGACACAGATAAAGCATTAGACAAAATCCAACATCCCTTCATGATAAAAGTCCTACAGAGACTGGGAATAGAAGGAACATATTTCAATATAATAAAGGCTATTTATGATAAGCCTACAGCCAACATATTACTAAATGGGGGAAAACTGGAAGCTTTTTCACTAAAATCAAAAACAAGACAAGGGTGCCCACTGTCCCCACTTTTATTTAATAGAGTACTGGAAATCTTATCCATAGCAATAAGGCAATAGACACACATAAAAGGGATACAAATTAGGAAGGAAGAGATCAAGTCATCATTATTTGCAGATGACATGATTCTATACATAAAGGACCCTAAAGACTCTACTAGCAAACTGTTAGAGCTGATCAAAACCTACAGCAATGTAGCAGGATACAAAATAAATACACAGAAATCAGTAGCTTTCCTATATGCTAACAACAAACACACAGAGGATGAAGTCAGAGAATCACTCCCATTCACCACTGCATCAAAGAAAATAAAGTACCTTGGAATAAACCTAACCAAGGAAGTAAAGGATCTCTACAATGAAAACTATAAAACACTCAAGCAAGAAATTGCAGAAGACACTAGGAAATGGAAAAACATCCTTTGTTCCTGGATTGGAAGAATCAATATTGTGAAAATGGCAATCTTACCAAAAGCAATCTACACATTTAATGCAATCCTCATCAAAATTCCAGAGGCATTATTCATGGAAATAGAAAAAACAATCCAAAAATTCATTTGGAATCACAAAAAACCTCGAATATCTAAAATAATACTGAGCAACAAAAATAAGTCGGGAGGCACCATACCTGATTTTAACCTATGCTACAGAGTCATAGTAACAAAAACAGCATGGTACTGGCACAAAAGCAGATATGTAGATCAATGGAACAGAATAGAGGACCCAGATATAAGTCCAGGTAGCTATAGCCAATTGATATTTGATAAAAATGCCACAAATACTCATTGGAGAAAAGACAGCCTCTTCAGCAAATGGTGCTGGGAAAACTGGATATGTATCTGTAGAAGGATGAAAATCGATTCTTCTCTCCCTCCATGCACCAGAATTAAATCCAAATAGACTAAAGACCTTAACATCATACCTGAAACTCTGAAATTGCTAGAGGAAAAATTAGGGGAAACCCTTCAACATATTGGTCTTGGCAAAGACTTTCTGAATATAACCCCAATTGCTCAGGCAATAAAACCACAGATTATTCACTGGGACCTCATGAAATTACAAAGATTTTGTACTGCAAAGGACACTATGAAGAAAGCAAAGAGGCAACCTACAGAATGGGAAAAAATCTTTGCCAGCTATATATCTGATACAGGACTAATATCTAGGATATAAAAAGAACTCAAAAAGTTAAAAAATAAGAAGTCAAACAAGCCAATTTAAAAATGGGCTATGGAACTAAATAGAGAGTTCTCAAAAGAAGAAATATGGATGGCATATAAGCATCTAAAAAATGTTCTATATCCCTAGACATCAGGGAAATGCATATTAAAACTAAATTGAGAATCCATTTCACTCCTGTCAGATTGGCTACCATCATGAAAAGAAATGATCATAAATGCTGGTGGGGATGTGGAAAAAAAGGAACCCTTCTACACTGCTGGTGGGAATGCAATCTGCTCCAGCCATTGTGGAAAACAGTGTGGAGGTTCCTAAGACAGCTAAAAATTCATCTACCATATGACCCAGCTATAGCACTCCTAGGCATATATCCTAAGGACTCATCCCATTTCCTTAGAAGTACATGCTCAACCATGTTTATTGCTGATCAATTCATAATAGTTGGGAAATGGAACCAGCCTAGATGTCCTTCAACTGATGAGTGGATAATGAAGATGTGGCACATTTGACAATGGAGTTCTTCTACTCAGCAGTAAAGAAAAATGAAGTTATGAAATTTGCAGGAAAATGGATGGATCTGGAAAGGATTACAGTAAGTGAGGTAACCCAGGCCCAGAAAGCTAAGCACTGCATATTCTCCCTCATCTGTGGATCTTAGCTACAATGATTGTGCTTCTGTGTGAGAAGGAAAAAACTCAGTAGCAGAGGCCAGTAAGTTAAAGAGATATAAAGGGAAGAAAAAGGAAGTGAGGAGGGTACTTAATACATTGGTATTGTATATATGTAAGTAAAAGAACAGATTAATGGAGGTGAAAAGGCCCAAAGTGAGGTCAGGGGAAGAGATTGAGTAAAGGAAAGGTGGAGGGAGGGCTAATAAAAATCTAAGAGGATGCAAATATATCATATGGAATCCTCTGGTTTCAGACAATGGAACACTCAGGAGCCATAGATCATTGTTAGAAAATTTTCAGTGCCAGGGATGTTGGCTAGGGAAGGTCCTGATGCCCCCAAAACGTTATAGGCCATTGCTGTGGCCCTTGGTTTCCCACCAGGAATAGATGGTAAGATCCTATTGCTGAAGACTCCACATACTTGGGCTGCAAGGCCACTGAGAAATCCTGCTGGAACTGAGATGATAACCTCCTCCACGTAGACCAGCTGACAGAAAGCTTGAAGGAGCCATTCTGCGTGCAGTTCAATGGGAGAAAGAGATATCACCAGTGAAGTTACTCAGCAGTGGACACTGCAAGCCTTATAATTGACCAGCCAGGCCAAATGAGCCAACGGGTGCAATAGTGTCACGTCTGTCATGGTGGAAACCAACTGCCCCCCAACTCGACTGTAGGCCCGCTCCACGGGGGGGGGGGGGGACGACACATCCCTGATACTGAAAACTTAAAACAGGGGTAGTCATGAGGCCTAGGGTTGTAACATCTGTTGATGTCTTGAAAAATGTATATTCTGTGCTTATCAAACTGCCCAGTAAGCACTTCTCTTAATATTTAAATACCCTTATATTAATGCTACTCTCACTTTTGGTAGAGAATCTTCTCTTTTCAGATGTCAGTGACCTTGGGATGACTCAGAAGGTATCATAGTGCTGGAAAGAAGTGACTAAAGTACTGAGTAACATCTTGATCACACCTTCCAAGGTTCAGGGTCTAATGCATAAGGGGTAGCAGAAAGAATGTAAGAGCCAAAGGAAGGGTCAGACTCCTTACAACGTGCTCCCTCCAGACATAAAATGGCCTGGATGTCCATGACCACACAGTGCCTGACACTACCTACTTAAGACCATCATAAGAGGAGGAAAAGATCATGACATCAAAATAAAAGAGAGACTGATTGAGATGGGGAGGGGATATGATGGAGAATGGAATTTCAAAGGGGAAAGTGTGTGTGGGGGGGAATATTACCACGGGATATTTTTTATAATCATGGAAAATGTTAATAAACATTGAGAAAAAATGTTTTAATTTATTCTTTGACAATTTCATATATCTTATATTCACACTCAATTAACCTCCCTTATCTTCCTCCTACTCTCACTGACCCCTTCTTCCCCAAAGCCCTCCCCCTGCTACTTTCATGTGTGCACATGTCCCACTCAGTTTAGTTAGGGGTGCTCGCATGAGCGTGGTTGGGGGCGCAAGTTACCAGTGGCTACATGACAAAAGAACATGACACTCGAGGCTCCAGAGATGGCTCAGCAGTGAAAGGCCCTTGTTTGCAAAGCCTGCCTGTCTGGGTTTGATTCCCCAGCACCCATGTAAAGCCAGGATCACGTATCTGGAATTTGCAGTGGCAGGAGGCCCTGACACACCCATGTTCTCTCGCCAATAAATAAATTGCTTAAAAAAGAACATGACTTTCCCTCCTACAGTAACCTTTACGTACCAATAGCATCTCATAAGGAGAAAAGCTATTTGACTTGAAATTGAGGTACAGGAAGGTCAGGCCCCTCTATCTGAGCTTTCAGCTGCCCCTGATTGTGGTAGCCTGACTGGAAAGGCCGCTTTGGCTGTCAGTGTGGCAGAAATCTTCCAGTGGAACCCATCTGCGTGACCAAGGGGGGAACCCAGTGTGCAGAAGCCATAGGATGTTCTCTTGGATAATAACAGACACTCTGGTTGCTGGGCACCCTGGCTGGCTGGCAAAGTAGTTGTCATGACAACTTTCCTCCCTTCATAGCTGAGGGTTTTTTATTTTTTTATTTTTATTTTTTGCATTCCTCTTCTTGCAATAAGTACTAAGGTATTCTAGGGACAGGCAAACATGGCTCTCAGAACCGAATGTCCTCTGCTCCAGCAAATGGGACAATTAAGGTGTGGGGGAAGCACAGAGATATGTATGCATTACGATTGAATGAACCTTCCTCGGTATAAATGCATTCGTTCGTGCCTGTTTCTAAGTTAAAATGTGCCAATGCCTACCTCATGCAAAGGGCCTCACCACTTGTTGTCCATCTATTGGCTTTCTCCCTTAGGCCTCCACTCTGCTCCCAGAGCAGGAAGAATGGCTCCAGCGCTTTGCTGGGGGAAATGCTGAGTCATGTGGCTCCAGCCGGGTTCTCATCTCCCATTCTCCATCTCCATATAGTTCACGTCTGGTCCCGCTGGGCTCAAGAGCTCTGGGCCCTCTTCACCAGCCTGGACTCACTTTTCCTACTTCTTCGCCCTTACTCTTTTCTCCCTTTGGCTCCTCAAGAGTGTTCTGGGTGGGTCCTTCTGCCTACTGCTGTCCTGACAAAGAAAACAGGACTGACCAAATCTGACCCAGGGAAGCTAATTCCTGTTGTTGATCCATCGTCCAGTGCGCACCCTCCCCCCGCCCCCGGTAATCGTATTATAGAAGTATCTCAGGTTTTGGAGCATGGCGAGGAAAGATTTAGCTTGACGCCATTCACGATGCTTCTCCACTACTTCTAGTTCTCCAAGTGCCAGGCCACAGGTTCCTGGAAGCGCTTGCTCGCGCGCGCGGACGTGAGGACCTGTGCGCGCGCGCGCTCAGAAAGGGAAGATGCTGTGTCTGGGAGCTCGCGAGCAGGGTCCAGACGCCTCCCAAGGGCAGGGTATTTGAAGATCTCGGTGGGTTCTCTTGTCCCCTATCACCCTCCGACCCCTACCTTTAGGCTGCTCTAACTCTGAATTCCCACCAAGAAGCTAGTCTCGCTAATTAGTTCCAAATAAAGAGAGCCAGGGTTGTTTCCCCAGTTATAGGTAGGCGAGTTGAGAGGCGGCCCCGCCCGCTCAGTCTGGTTACTATGGCGACAGCCGCCGAGTGACCCAAGTGATCCTCCCTCCCTCCCTCCTCCCAAATCCAGAGAGATGACGGCACCGCGCTGACTGCGCCAAATTCCAGCCAATGGGCGGCGGCTCCCGCCTCCCCTTCCGCCAGTGCCCCCTCCCCCCCTCCCCCGGGAACTCGATTCACAAATCTGGACTGAGGATTTCCGGCTCTGGGCCGGGTGCTCAAGCTCAGGGCGCTGGGTGAAATCTAAGTCTTGCCCCGAGGACAAGTGGGAGAAGACATTCCTGGGTTCTCAGGCCGACTTCTGTGATCCGCCCCGGAACAGCTCACATCCCATTCCTGAATAATCCACAGGACCTCGTTGAGGCCGAGTCCCCAACGCTCTGCTGGTGCAAGCCCCCACCCTGCACGAACGCGCCGGTCAGCACCACGGACAGCGAGCCCGAGGCCCTAGTTCGGCCGGCGCATCCCCCTTCCTCTCCGGATCCTCGCCGCGTCCATGGAGATGAAGTCTGGAGCCACAAGCTCTGTGCTTTGAAGCCAGGCCTCCCTCAGCCAACGCAACAGTGAACAGGATGTTTAGTAGAGTCGTTAAGAAGGCAATCCCTAAGACTAGGGATTTTAGGCCAAAATAAATAAGCTTATTTCTTCCCTTCTTTCAAGCACGGAAAAAGGCTGTGTTCTCCCCCACCCCTTTTTTTTTTGTTTTTTTGCCTGTGTCTGAGGGCCCCTGGTGATTAAAGCACAAGGTCTGATTCTCAAGCAAGAATGGACCTCCCAAGACTGCCCTGGGTGGGGCACATGACCCAAGTAGCCTCGGAACGTCCCAGTAGTAGTGATGGTTGGGCACATGGAGGGTTGAGTGTGGCAGCCAGGCCCCTAACCATCCTGCGCCCCAGTGGTGACCACATAGTCAGGCCTGACTAGTCTTGACACATGATGGTGCCTGGTGGGGAGAAGAGAAAAACAATGATAGCTGCTGGCCAACGGGTAACCTCATGGAGGGGAATGGCTTCTGCTATCCTCACCACTCGACCTTAAGTGGCCTGGGCATTAATAAGGAGCTAGGTAAGACAAAATGGAGGTCAGTACAGGGAGACCGATTCAGCCTCAACCCTTGGCTAGGTCGCTTTACTCTCTGAAAAAATGGAAGCCCCTAACATGGACAGGTACCTACAGTTCTAAGGGACTGCTCTTCCCAACTAGGCCCTTAGGTCTTGCCCTCCTGCCCAACCCTGACAGTTTTACCCCCGCAACCCATTCCTTCCCACCCTCCGGGGTCCCAAAGAAAGGCCGGCGCAAAACCATCTGCAGGCGCCTCCAGCGCTTTATAGTTCTCTCCGGGACAGACGGACAGACAGAGATAGTGCGGCCCGCGTCGACGGCCCGCATCATTGGCACCTTGGACAAGGCCCCAGGTCCAACCCAGTCCCTGGTACTCTCCCGGGAGGATTCCGGTCCCGCCCAGATCAGCACCTCGGACAGTTCCCGGCCCAGCCCCTCCCACCCCTCCCTCCGGAAACAGCAAAATAAATTAACATGTGGGGGGGGGGCAATATAACAGGAAGTCTAAGGATAAGGAAGAGGACGCCCCTTCCCCAGAACACTAAGAGTTTTCTCTCTTTTCACCCATCCAACAGAGGCACCCCACCACCGGCAGAGTGCCCAGGTTGGATTTCATCCCCAAATCTCAGCCGTCTGAATGAAAGAGGTAGCCCCTTCTCCCTCAACTCCCAGCATGCAACACGTTGGAAAAGGTGGGGAGAGGCTATGGGGGTGGGGCAAGGGACCATTCTGGTGTTTGGGCACCTGGGGCTGCAGTTTCTTGTCGCACCTCAGTTCATCCAAATTAAAAACTAAAGGTCCCTTAGACCTGGGGAAGAGGGGGGAGAGGGTCTCAGTTGGAGGAAGAAATGCAGAATGACAAGCACAGAGGGAAAGCAGAAAGGAGGAAAGATGGTGACACGTGACAGGAGGAAAGGAAGAGAACAGGAAGGGAAGATGGGGACACAGGTTTGGAAGAGAAACAGGGCAACAGGGTACATCATCGGGCTCCGCCAGGGTTAAGGTGGAGATGGGTAAGGATCCAAATGGAAAAGCAGAGATAGGAATACAGACCGAAGGAAAGATGAACACACAGGTGAGGGAATGGACCAAACCCAGGGAGAGGCAGACTTACAGATGCTCACGGCAGGGAAGGAAGAGACCGGGGCATAAATGTAGATAGATAATGGGCGCAGACAAGACAGACAGACAGACGGGAAGGGCGAATGAAGTCGGGGGCGTCCTTCCCGTGGTCACCCCCTATGGCCACCCCACGCCCAGCAAATCCAGACACCGCGGCCTCTGGTGTCCTAGCCTCCACCTTCCCCCCCGCGGGGCAGGGGAGGCTCCTCCTCGGCCCAGCCCGGGCGGGCGCGGAGCGGCGGTAATAGCTGCGGTGGCTTGATGGTCCCGGGGGTTCCGGGTATGTGTCAGGGGCTGGGACGGGGGACGGGTACGACCCTGGGAATCCCTAGCGGTCCAAGTTCATAGTCCAGTGCTTGGCTCCGGCCGCGCAGCTGTCCCTGGCGGCCGAGGAGGAGGAAGAGGTGGAGGAAGAGGAGGTGGTGGCGGCGGCGGTGGTGGCGGCGGCGGATGCGCCTCCGCTCGGTGGACCCCCGGCGCCCGCCGCGGCCTCGCCCTCGTTCTTGAGGTCTTGAAAGACTTGCGTGAAGAAGTGGGGGTCGGCGTTGAGCCGCAGCATCTGCGGGCTGAGCCGCTGGATGAGGCGCAGGCAGCGCTGCCAGAAGCGCTCCTTGTCGGGCTCCACGAGGAAGGGCTTGAGCGGGTAGGAGATCTCGTTGCCCATGTAGGAGTAGGCGAGGTAGAGGCAGGTGAGGAAGGCGGCCTGCAGCTCGGCGGCCGACGCCAGCTCGTCCCCGCGCAGCGACTCCCGGCACAGCAGGTACACGAACACCAGGTTGGCGGGCGTGATGAAGGCCTGGTCTTGCCAACCCTGCAGCAGCAGCGAGCGGTCCACGCCGCGGAACCAGCCCACCAGCTCGCCGGGGCTCAGCTCCTTGAGACGGTAGCAGCGCCGGCACACGAAGTCCCCCAGGCAGCGCAGCAGCTCGCCCGTGGACGCCTGCACGATGACCCGCCGCGGAGAGCCACCGGGCACCGGCGGGGCCGCCTGCGGAGCTGGGGGCGGCGGCGGCGGCGGCGGCTTTCCCCCGCCGGAGCCCGGAGGCTGGGCGGTAGCGCTGCCAGCCGACGGGGGTTCGCAGACGGCGACGGCGGGGACCGTGGGCACCGGTACGGCCAGGGGCTTGGCACCGCCGCCGCCGCCGCCGCCGTCGGGGGCGTCCCGGCCCTTGCGGAGAAGGTTCTCGCGGTTGCGCTGCTGGACGAGCGGGTCGGGGCCGGTGGAGGCGGGCTTGGGCGTCACCTTCTTGCTGCCTTTCTTCTTCTTGGCGGACGCGGCCACCAGGCGCTTCCAGGTGAGGGCCGAGATGAGCACGGACGGCCGCTTGAGCCGACTCTCGCCCTTGCCGCCCTTGCCCGCCGGCGGCGCCCCGTAGCCCCCCAGCGCCTCGTCCCCCGCGGGCGGAGCCTTCTTCTTCTCCTCGGGCAGCCCGCCGGGCCTCCGGCCTTTGGCGGAGGAGGCAGGGGACAGCGACAGCACCGTGCCCATCCTGCAGAGCGGGGCCGGCGCCCGGGCCCCGGCGGGAACCGCGGGCGGAGCCGCTGCTGCTGCTGCAGCCCCGGGGGACCCGGCGGTCGACCGGGGGGGGGGGGCCGCCTGGCCCCGGCCGGGGCGCGCGGGCCGGCGGGCGGGAGGACGGGCGGGGGACCGGGCTGCTCCGCTGCTCGGCGGCGGCGGCGGCGGCTCGGAGTCTGAGCTGCGCCAGCTGCAGCGTCAGCCCCACCCCTCGGGCCCGAGCTTTGGCCGCGCCGCGCCCCGCCGCGCGCAGCCAATCCGGACTCGAGCTGTCCTCTTGACTGGCAGCTGCTCTGACCAATAGGAACGTTGCTTGGCAACCATAAGTCCTGCCCTACCCACCGCCCAGCGTCTCCCTGATCCTTTACCTAAACCCGAAAAGGGGAAAGGGGGAGGGGGCGGGATGAGACCGTGGATTTAGGGTCCCTTTCGGGGTCTGAGCCTGGCGTGGAGGTGACGTGGAAATGGCTGCTTCCACCTGTAGGTGCCAGGGGCCGTGGCTCTGCCTGTTTTCATGCCCGGGGTCCCGGCAGCAGGTAGTAGAGAAGCCATAGGAACAGCCTTTCCTTCTGACTGCCTTTGAGTTTATTTAGGGGTGGGGCAGTGAGTCCCCACATCCAGACTCCCCGGG
This sequence comes from Jaculus jaculus, assembly GCF_020740685.1. Taxonomy (NCBI): domain Eukaryota; kingdom Metazoa; phylum Chordata; class Mammalia; order Rodentia; family Dipodidae; genus Jaculus; species Jaculus jaculus. The sequence continues at coordinate 14,130,960 of NC_059105.1, forward strand.
TCCAACGAGGTTGGGCTGCTGGTCCCTCCAGTCCGGCAGTGGGGTGTCTGTCCTTCCTCCTCCCCACCCCCACTCGGGGGCTGCCGCAGCACGTGTGAGAGGGGGTGAGAGGATGCTGGGGGCAGGGCTTCCTGCAGGTCAGTCTTCTTCCTGTGGTGGGGGGGGGGGTTCCTTGCTTCACGGGCAGGGAGAAGAGTGGGAGAAAGACCCCTAGGCTAAGTTCCTGATTCAGCTGCGTGTAGTCTTGATTCTCTGCCTGGGCGGCTCCTTTTGCTTGGTTGTGCCCACCAACACATTGGATGACTGGTCTCTAGACGAACAGTGGACATTGAATCAGTAGGTTGGGTCAGTGATGGGGCCTTCTCTGTGGGAAGGGGTCCATGAAGGTTGGCCCAAATGCCACTCCAGACCTAGGTCCAACTCGAAGCAGGTTTTCATCGTTAAATGCTTCCAGCTGCTTAGATGAGATCCCAGCTGGTCCCACTCGCAGCTGCTAGGTGTTCGCCTGAGTCCTGCCCATTTACTTCTGGGACTCGCCGTTCCCTCTGCAATGTCCACAGGCCTTTGTTGTGGGGTTTGGACTCTCAGGGTCTTACCTGGGGGTCCTGAGCACCACTCACTCTGTCCTGTGTGCCTTATAGGACCAGTCCATCCCTCTTGCATTCTACTCTCTGTGACTCTCATCCCAGGAGTCTTCCAGTTTCTTAGGTGGACCTTGCAGGTGGGTTGGGTTTGATGCGGAGAGATGGTCACATTGCCCACCCATTCAGTAAAATCCCAGGAATTATCCTCGATACCCTCTGTCCCTGTGTCTGTGTGTCTGTCTCTGTCATGTTCTCTTCTCATAAAGCTGAACTGAAACTCACCATCGTTCTTCGTCAGCTTCCCAGGAGTACCTCCATGCCTGCCACTATCTCCTCCCCGACCCAACACATAAGCAAAGATCCACTGCAGTCAGAGTCAGTGTGCACTCACGTGTGTGTGTGCACGCACACCCATGTGTATACACACACTTCCTTCCAGATAGGCTATCTCACAATCCCCCTGGGTGGCAGCTGCCTTAGCTTTTTCTTTGCGGTCTCACAGCCCCCACTCACACACCGCCTCCTGGAGGCCTGAAGCCTGGCTGTCTTGAATCACCTTCTCTTCACCACAGTCATGGTCACATACTGTACCTTCTCCCTGACTCAGTGCCTAGTGTACACTTTCTCAGCAGGGTCTCTCTTGTCTGTGCCTTTAGATCCCATCTCTATTCTCTTGTAGCCCAAGCTGATCTGCAAACCTCTCATTCTCTCCATAGTTTCAAGGAAATGTTCCCTCTTTTCAGCTCCTGTAATTGGCCCCACTTCCTCCTACAGGGCCTTCTGAGTCAGCCTTTATTTGACACCCAAGGAACAGTTGGCTCACTGGTAGTTAAGGACAGGCCCCACAGAGACTTAGTTGTGCTGGCGGAGACTGGGCACGTGGATCTGAATGGCACATGGGTCCTTCCTGATCTGCTCCCAGGAGCCCCTTGTTGATGGAAGGCCTATTGCTGGTGTCATTTAGGACAAGACCTTCCCTGCAGCACCTATGGATATCACCATCTTGGTCTCCCCCCCCACACACACACACACCAGGCCTAGACCTACTGCAATCCTATTTGTCAGAACCAAGAATGTCCTGCTGTGCTTCAGGATCCCCAAACTAGGTGGCAATGGTGGCAGCAGAGTGTGCCAAACATTGGCAAGAGGAAGCTGGCTATAACACCCATAATCCTGCCCCCAACAACACACCACCTGGAGGAGGCTCCAATTCCTAAATTGCCACCAGCTGGGAACCTAGTATTCAGAACACATGAGCTTATGGGGGACCCCTGAATCAAACCACCACAGCCTGGATGTTGTTTCTCATCTGACCACTTCCAGTATGGACCTGTAGAACAGTGCTGAGGTCAAGCTCCGTGTCTGTTTCCAACACTCTGTAGGTCACCTAGAATGGCACCCTGTCCAGGTAATAGGTTATTTCTGGAGGCTCTTCCATGCTGGAACTTTAGGCCCATACCCAAGAGCTGTAGGGCCCAGGGCAGGATTGTGGTCTCATTGATGAGGGTCACCAGAATTCAGCTCAGGAGAGCCCAACACTCATCTACCTGGGCAGGTGAGCCTGCAATGTCTGCAGGCCATGAATCCTAGACTTCCTCCCTTGGTCTCCCTCTGTGAGACGACGTAGTCGAGAGGGCAGGAACCAGGAGTTCTAGCCCGTGCTTTGCTAGTTATATAACCTTGGGGAAGTCATGTCAGCTCTCCAAGCCCCTGATTCTTCATATTTAAAATGCATGGATTTGGCATATTTTACTTCTTTATCGGATAAAAATGAATATTAAAAGCATAAAATGACACTTTAGGAATTGTGTAGGAAGAGGATTCCTAAAGGCTCATCCAGTTCTTCAGCTCTGATTCCAAATCAGATCTTGCCTAGGAATCGGTCTCCCTGAATCTCTAGCCCTGTCAGCTTCTCCCTAATCTGGTCCTGTCTGTGGGGCTCAGGCTTTGTGTGCACAGTGTCGGCACTTCTGCAGCTCAGCCTGGGAGGGAGAGGGAGAGGAGCTCAAGGCCTTAACAATGTAAATGGCTCTCGGTCCCTCTGAGCTTTTCAAGAGTCCTGGAAGATTAGAAGGCATAGAGAGGATGTCTGAAGAAGCTGTGAGGTCCAGGAGACCCTTGGTAAATATCAAACCTGGAGATCCCAGACCCCAAGGTCAGTGTATGCACATGTCCCCTAGGAGCCCCTACTAAGAGTAATGGCAACACAAGTTCTTAAATCAGTCAGAAGGGAGGCCCGGCCTGGGCAGCCGAGTGCCTGGATTCCGCTGCCCACCTCTAACTTCCCGGGAAATCCAACAGCCCCACCCCAGGCTCTTGGGTTCTGAGCTGTACGAGGTAGAGGGTATACATCAGCCCAGCTCTCTTCCCTCTCCTCTCTCCTGGCTACTTTATCACAGGAGAGCTGGGGAGGGAGGAGTAAGGTCTTGGTGGGGGGGCAGTGATAGATGGGACCAGAACCCTCCCAAGATAATAGGATGAGTGGGAAGAGAGAAGAACCTGCTGTGAGGAAGGAAAACCCCCCCCCCAATTTTTCACCTCTTTCCCTAGCAGTAGGCTCCTTGCTAAAAGGACTTAATTAGGGCTGGAGAGATGGCTTAGCGGTTAAGCGCTTGCCTGTGAAGCCTAAGGACCCCGGTTCGAGGCTCGGTTCCCCAGGTCCCACGTTAGCCAGATGCACAAGGGGGCACACGCGTCTGGAGTTCGTTTGCAGAGGCTGGAAGCCCTGGCGCACCCATTCTCTCTCTCTTCCTCTATCTGTCTTTCTCTCTATGTCTGTCACTCTCAAATAAATAAATAAATAATTTTTAAAAAAATAAAATAAATAAAAGGACTTAATTAAAGTGTCTACATACAGGATTTTTATAACAGGAATAGGACTGGGAATGTGGACAAAGAATGTGGCACTCTGAGGTGGAGAGAAGGGACCAATCCTGAGGTAGAGGAAGGGTAGATGAAGGCACACAACAGGGCAGAGGTGAACTGGAAGCTCCCTGCCATGAGTTCTAGTCCTTCCAAGGGAGCCATGTGTCCCTTCTCCTTACCCATACAAGCCCTCTCCTGTCCTTACCTGCATCGTCTCTCCTGGCTCTGGTTACTCCCTGGGGACAGCTCACTCCTCCCAGCCTTCCCTAGAAATTCTTTCTCGGTTCACCTTCTGCCTCCACCAAGCCCCTCTTGGCCTCCTCTCCCTCACCCTGCACCCCACAATCCCCCCACTCCATCTCCTCACTGTACCCAGGATAGCACTACAGATGTAGGCACAGATCAAGAAGGGCGGGGGTGGTGGCTGTTGCTCGGCTGAGATATTCTTAGCCTGTCTGGGGGCTGGAGCTGGAATCAGCGTTTCCATCTCAACCAGGCAGGTGGCTGCCAGAAGCTGCCACTGTGACTGGGTCTTCATTTAGTGCCGTGTCCATTATCCTGCCTACCTTCCCACCCCATGCCCTGGGTTAGAAGGTTCTGTCTGTGCCCAACCTAGCCCAGCAAGATTTGAAAATCCCGCTCCTGAGGACTCTTGGGGAAACTTTGAGAACTCCAGCTCAGATGTACCCCAAAGCTGCACATAGCTTTCTCTCTCCCCAAGGCCCACTTTCATCTGTCCCCAACAGTCTCTGCAGGGTACTTGGTCCCTAGACTTCACCTGCAACCATGATCTTTTTTTTTTTTCTTCAAATTTTTTTTATTAACAACTTCCATGATTATAAAAAATATCCATGATCTTTCTTATCTTGATTTACAGGGATCACTGAAGAATAACTCCTGGGAGGGGCTGACCTCTAGGGTCAAGTCCACCTTTGGGAAGGAACAAGGAGTTCACTGGCCAGATTTTATTAGCAGAACGAAGAGCCAAGAAGAAATGTACTCTTTCACAAATAGCACAGAAAAATTTCTGTAACCTTGAGTGAGAGAGATACAGAGACATTTGTGTGTGTATGTATGTATGTATGTATGTATGTATGTATATAATATTCTTTGAGGTAGGGTCTCATTCTAGCCCAGGCTGGCCTGGAATTTACTATATAGTCTCAGGCTAACCTCAAACTCACAGCAATCCTCCTACCTCAGTCTCCCAAGTGCTAGGATTAAAGGTATATACTACCATGCCTGCCTTTAAAATATTTTTATTTATTTACTTGCAAGCAGAGAGAGACAGAAGGAAGAGAGAGACAAAGAGAACGGGATTATGAGGGCCTCCAGTCCCTACAAATGAACTCCAGATGCATGTACCTCTTTTGTGCATCTGGCTCTATGTGGGTACTGGGGAATCAAACCCAGGTTGTTAGGTTTTTCAATCAAGTGCCTTAACCACTGAGCAATCTCTCCAGCCCCACAGAGACTTTTATATGACTTATGGAGTCACTCAGGTCTGGGTTCCAATCCAACCCTCCACTTAGGAGCTAAGACCTCTGAAAATTTTAATTCTTCTGAGGTCTATAAAAGGGGATCATTGGGCTGGAGAGATGGCTGAGTGGTTAAGGTGTTTGTCTGCAAAGCCAAAGGACCCAAATTTGATTCCCTAGGACCCATGTAAAGTCAAATGCACAAGGTAGCACATGTATATGGAGTTTGTTTGCAGTGGCTTAGACACTGGAGCGCCCATTCTCTCTCTCCTCACCCTCTTCTCTTTCTTGATCTGCCTCTCTCTCAAATAAATAAATAAAATATTTTTTGAAAAGTGTATCATCACCATAGGGTTACTATAAGAGTTTATTCCATCTTGCAATGTTCAAACAGTGTGTGTATATTACATGTATTTGGTGTTCAAAAATGTTAGCTGTCACAAATTATATACGATCATTATATCTAGAGCTTGGCCTGCTCCAGTGTATGAGGCACTAACCCCCTTCCCTGGTCCCATTGCAGGCCTCATGAACTTCATGAGTCAGGCCCCATGTTCTGCCTGTGGGGTGTGTGTGTGTGCATGTGTGTGTTCGTGTGTGTGAGTGCAGTATGTGCATGCCTCAGCACCTGTGGAGAGCAGAGGAAAACCTCAGGTGTGCCCCGCTTTCCTCTTTGCATGAGGCAGGGTCTCTGCTCCTTCCCTCGTTCACTATAGCCCTCACCAGCTAGCTGTCCTGTGAACTTCAGGGCTGTTCTCCTGTTTCCACCCCCCTTCTTGTAGGCACACTGGGATTACAGTACTAACGTCATAGCATCTGGCTTTACTTGGGTGTTGGGGATCCGAACTCAGGGACTTGCACTTGTGTAGCAAGTACATTATCCACAGAGCCCTCTCCTCACCACTCCCCCCCCCCCACCAGCTGTACTTTCTATAAGGCATTCCACACACCCATTGTCTCTCCAAAGCTCTAGATACTCCATGGAGAGTCTGTTCTGCTTGTCAAGGGTTTGGAGAAAAGTGTTCTGCAAATTTGTAAAATCTGTGTGAACTAAGAGTAATTAGGAAACTTGGTAAGGTAAGGGACTTTGATAGGAACACAAAAAGGTGGGAAACAGGGCTCAGTCTCCAAAAGAAGGGTGCAATATAGGCAGAAGAGATATGAAAAATGGCAATAACTAGTGAAATGATCAGCACTCTAGGATCACTTACAGATGGGATTTGACAACTGCTAATCCTGCCCATCCCCCTCCACCTTCCATCGTTATAGTTAATCCAGTTCCAGCTTGCCCTAAATTCCCATACACAGGGAGCTTAAATCAACTTTCAGTTAAGATCCAGGTCCCCAACTTGGTACTGCATCCCCTCCAATCTGGCCATTCTTGTCATACCCAAGCAGTGATGGTCAGCACCTTTCGGGCCTCTGCTCTACCATCCTGACAGAGATCCCTCCCCACCGAACGTGAAAGGGGTTAATGAGTAACTGCTTGTGTGAAGGTTCCTGGTAGGTCTGCTTATTGCTACAGCATCTTTGGATAAAAGCCATTTCTGTTTATGTCTTACTGCTCCAAGATTAGGGGTGAGTGGGGGATGGCTTTGAAACAGGTTCATTAATTTATACTTGCCTCTCCCTAGTTCTAGAACATCATCATTCTTTTGTTGTTTTGTTTTGTTTTTCAAGGTAAGGTCTTACTCTAGCCCAGGGTGACCTGGAATTCATTATGTAGTCCCAAGCAGGCCTCAAGCTCACAGCAATCCTCCTACCTCAGCCTATCTGAGTGCTGGGATTAAAGGGGTGTGCCAACATAGTCCACTCTTTTTTAGTCAAGGTTCTATGACTATGTAGCCCAAGGTTATAAATGTGTAGCACCTCACTCAGCTAAAGACCCTTCCTTTCTTCCTTTCACTTTTGTGGGCTCAAACCCAGGGTTTTGAATGATAGACAAACACTACCACTGAGCTAAAATCCACAATTCTAAAGACAATTTCTTAATATATTTATTTATTTGAGAGAAAGAAAGATGTGGGGGGGGGGAGAGCGAGAGAGAGAGAATGTGCATGCCATGACCTCCAGCCACTGCAAATGAACTCCAGATGCTTGCGCCTCCTTGTGCATCTGGTTTACCTGGGTCCTGGAAAATTGAACCAGGATCCTTTGGCTTTGCAGGCAAATGCCTTATCCACTAAGCCATCTCTCCAGCCCAAGACAGTTCTTTATCTTGGTCTGGTTGTAGTTAACTTCACATTGCTGGAACAAAACACCTGACCTAAAGCAGCTCATGGGAGGAAAGGATTTATTTTAGCTTACAGTTCTGAGGGAAAAGTATCATGATGGCAATTTAAAAATGGAAGAGCAGAGGCTAGATATTGCCTCTGCCATAGCAGGTGGAAAACAGGAGAGTGAGCTCAGCCCTGGCAAAGGGGAGCTGGCTATAGCAACTCTAAGCTCACTCTCAGCAAAACACCTTCTCCAGCAAGCCTCCACCTCTCAAATTGCCACCTCCTGGGCACCAAGCAGTCAAAAGACATGCATTTATGGGGAGCACCTGTTTGAAATTACCACAGACCTCTGAGTAAAATGCATTCCCAATTTCATAAACTAGAGCCCTACACATTTTTATTTCTAATTTATTTTTTTGAGATAAAGAGTATGGCACACCATTGTAACCATCTCCAGATGCATGTGCCACTTTGTACACCTTGCTTTACTGAGGTACTGAGGAAATGAACCCAGGCCATCAGGCTTTGCAAATAAGTGCCTTTAATCACTGAGCCATCTATCTGCACTGGTCTTTGAACCATTGAGACCAAGGTGAGAGTTGGGCCAGGTATGGTGTGAATCCACCTCTGGGGATTAGGTGGAGTTAATCCTCAAATAAACCACATGGTTTAGCTGAGTAGGGAGCAAAGAATTAAGAGATTGCCCACTGGATTAAAAGTTCTAAGATGCTCTACTGAGCAGACCCTCCTTGTGGGTTCCTGGGTCCTTGGGCTGGCTGTGGTCCCCCAAGGCATCTCAGGCAACTGGGGTGGTGAGTGCGTGAAAGTAAAGACTTTCAAGAGATAGTTTCAGTGAACAGCTCTTGATTTATTGTCAGGGAAATGGATTTATAAGCATCTGAGGGTGGGAAGAGGGTCCTAAGGGGGTTGGATGAACAAGGTTGCTTGCTGATGCCTAATTAGCATATGGGGACATTCATTCCAGCACATAGGCAATGGTGTGTGTGGGGGGGCAGGGGATCTAGTGGCAGGAAGAGAGTCTCAGGGAGATGGGCTGTGTGAAGGTGCTGGCTGATAAGGCGTTTCCTAAGCAACTGGCCAAAGGTCACAGGGCTATGGGCAAAGTTCAGGTGTGCGGGGCTTGGAGAGGGAGTGGCCTCCTGTAGCTCGGGGGTCCTTAGCTGTACCTGGCAGCTCAGGTCCCTCTCCTGAAGGCTCCAGCCTGTGCCTGGCAGTGCCAGACACCTCCTGGGGGAGTTTTGTAAATATACATTCTCTGAGCTCTACTTCCAAGCTATGGAATCATCATCATTCATTGTGTGGCTCAAGATGAATCACTACAAGAAAAATTCTGACTGGGCCTGGTGACACAGGCCTATGATCCAAGCTACTAGGGAGTCTGAAGGAAGAGAATCACAAATTCAAAACCTGGCTGGACTACAATGAGATCAAGGTCACCCTGAGAAACTTAATGAGACTCTGCCTCAAAATAAAAAAGTAAAAAGAGGGCTGGGGATATAGCTCAGTAGTAAAGTACTTGCCTATCATGAGTTCAGTCCCCAATACCACAAAAAGAAAGAAGGGAGGAAGGAAGAGAGGAAGGGATGGAGGGAAGAAGGGAAGGAAGAGAAAGTTGGTCAGAAGATGGTTGGATCCCATCTGTCTTCTGGAAAGTACTGTGGTTGCTGTTGGTCAGGCAGCCTAGCCCCTTGCCTCCCTGCTCCCCCATCGTGGTAAGAATATTCTACTTTACCTTTGGGAAACCACTTCTCCCACTCTCTTAACCCATGTGGTTTATTTGAGGATTAACTCCGCCTAATCCCCAGAGGTGGATTCACACCATACCTGGCCCAACTCACCTTGGTCTCAATGGTTCAAACACCAGTGCAATAAGACTTAGTTCTTTTTTAAAAAATGTATTTTTAGGGCTGGAGAGATGGCGTAGCGGTTAAGCGCTTGCCTGTGAAGCCTAAGGACCCCGGTTCGAGGCTCGGTTCCCCAGGTCCCACGTTAGCCAGATGCACAAGGGGGCGCACGCGTCTGGAGTTCGTTTGCAGAGGCTGGAAGCCCTGGCGCGCCCATTCTCTCTCTCTCCCTCTATCTATCTTTCTCTCTGTGCCTGTCGCTCTCAAATAAATAAATAAATATTTTTTAAAAATGTATTTTTATTTATTTATTTGAGAGAGAAAGAGGCAGATAGAAATAGAGAATGGGCACACCAGGGCCCCTAGCACTGCAAATGAACTCCAGATGCATGTGCCCCCTTGTGCATCTGGCTTATGTGGGTCCTGGGGAATCAAACCATGGTCCTTAGGCTTCACAGGCTTAACTGCTAAGCCCAAGACTTAGTTCTTAGAGTTTTACTGGAACTATTGGGAAAGAGATGTTTGCCTTCCTCTGAGTTTGCTCTGAGATGAGATGAAAACCACGAGCTGCTGATCCTATTTGATGGGGAGAATATTCAGTCTCAGCGGGGTGTGTACATGTGCGCGCGTGAATGTGCGTGTGTGTTGCTGGGCATCGAACACAGAGCCTTAGGCATGCATTCTATCCCTAAGCCATATCCCCAGCCCAGTCTTAGTTCTTGTGAGGTTTTAGTCCTACTTCCAAAGGTTACATACGTCCAGAATACGGAGGGAGGTTTAGCTTCTTTGGAGAAAGTTATGGTCTAAGTGGAACCATGAAAGATGCAAAATCTGGCATCTTCACTGTTTCTAGGTTGTGACTGAAAGCCAGGAATCCTTAAAATTGTTGTGTAATATGTGAGACTTATGATAAAAAATATAAAATTAATATAACATGTGTACTGTCCTGTTTAATAAAATAGTTTTTTTGGGTTTTTTTTTTGTTTGTTTGTTTACAAGGTAGGGTCTCGCTCTAGCCCAGCATGACCTGGATTTCACTATGTAGTCTCAGGGTGGCCTTGAAGTCATGGCAATCCTCCTACCTCAGCTTCCCAAGTGCTGGAATATGCCACCACACTGAGCTTAAAATAGTTTTTATACAATTCAGTATCCCTTATCCTATCCCTAATGACCTCCCCTTACAGAAACGACTGATGTTCTAAATCTGGTATTTATCCTTTCCACATAGTTCTTTATCATTTAGCACATAGGTAGATAGCCTGTTAAGCAAATGTGAGTATGCTTTACCGTTACAAAATTATCACAATTTAGAAACCTAAAACAATATCAAGCTATCATCTCACCTCTGTAGGTCAGAAATTCAGGGGGACTTGACTCAATTCTCTGCTTAGGACTCCACAAGGTGACATCAAAGACTGGTCAGGAGAAGGGCAAGCTTTGGAGTTGTTGGCAATTCCTTGTTATAGACTTGAAGCCCTCGTTTTTTTCATTTTTCAGTCTCTAGGCCCCAGTAGCTCCTCCATTCTTCATCTCTTGCCTTGTGCATCACCAGGTCAGCAACTGAAAAGCAAATCCTTCTGACATTTAGAATGTCTTTTATGTACAGTCTGAGGTTGACCAGCTAAAAGAAACATTTTTCTTTTTATAAAAAAAAGATTATTAGGCCGGGCATAGTGGCACACACCTGTAATCCTAGCACTTGGAAGGCAGAGAGAGGTAAGAGAATTAATTGCCATGAGTTCGAGGCCACTCTGAGACTACATAGAGAATATTCCAGGTCAGCCTGTGCTACAGCAGAACCCTACCTTGAAAAACCAAAAACAACAACAACAACAAAAAAAAAAGAAAGAAAGAAAGAACGATTGCCAGGCATGGCGGCACACACCTTTAATCCCAGCACTAGGGAGGCAGAGGTGGAGAATTGCTGTGAGTTTGAGGCCAGCCTGGGACTACACAGTGAGTTTCAGGTCAGCCTGGGTTAGAGTTTGACCCTATCTTTAAAAAATTTTTTTATGTGTGTGTGTGTTTGACTGGTGGCTTTACATGGCTGTTGGGAAGTTGAGCCCTGGCTGGCAAACTTGCATTATCCACCCAGTTTTCAGGAAACCTGCCCTACACTAGAGGCAGAATCTTGAAAGCATCCCTTCTCCAGCCAATAACCTTCATCCCCAAGTACATGAAGCCTTGGGGAAAGGAGGGTGCTCAGCTGTGAATGCCGCAGGCGGGGGAACTTTCCAGGAAGGAAGGGTTTTTCTCTGGACTTAAAGGCAAGCTCGGAAGGGCGCCACCCTTCAAGCTAGGTTCTTTGCCTCCTGTGAGTTTCCTGCATGCCATTTGACAGCTCGGTTTTCCAGCTGGATAACAGCTTAGACCACACACATGCTTGTGCACCTCCAGTTGGACTAACCCTAGCGCCCCACTCAACGCAAGAGGAGGCAGGAAATATTTTCCTGATACTGACTCAGCCTTTTCAAGAGGCTCTGCTGGCCCCATCTGTAAGTCCCAAACTCTCTGCCTCCTTGCATTCTTCCCCCAACCTCTTCCTAAGTGTGACCTTCGAAACCAGGAAAAAGAAAAACCTCTTCCAGGGCAGGTCCCACATAAGCCAAATGCATAAGGTGGCGCATGCATGCGTCTGGAGTTCGTTTGCAGTGGCTGGAGGCCCTGAGCTCATTCTCACTCTCTGTCTATCTCTCTCTCTCTGTCTCAAACAGAAAAATAAAATGGTTTAAAACAACAACAACAAAAACCTATTTGCTCTCTACTGAAGGAAACGTAATTGAAAGATGTATTGAAGATTAACCTTTGAACTCCATCAGTTACCTAGCAAAATCCCACCCCTCCCCCACTGTGTGGTTCAAGATGTGCAAAGCAAGCAGCCACTTCTTCAGGTTACTCGTCTATGTTCTCCAGGCTCCCTAATAGAAACTATTATACTAGGAGGCTATATTACATGAACTATAAGAGAGGCTACATAATAGACACAAATGCGTCTAACGTGCTTTAAAAGAAAACCAAAAAATAGTTCAATTAAAGTTTTGGGCCAATAATAATAATAACAATAAAAGCAATCATCAGGGCTGGAGAGATGGCTTAGCAGTTAAGGTACTTGTCTGAAAAGCCAAAGGAACCAGGTTCGATTCCCCAGGTCCCACGTGAGCCAGATGCACAAGGTGGCACATGCATCTGGAGTTTGTTTGCAGTGGCTGAAGGCCCTGGTGTGCCATTCTTTCTATCTCTGTCTCAAATAAATAAAAAAAGATATTTTTAAAAAATATTGTTTATTTACTTATTTATGAGAGAGAGGTAAATACAGAGAAAGGATGGGTGCTCCAGGGCCTCCAGCCACTACAAATGAACTCCAGACACATGTACCACCTTGTACATCTAGCTTTACTTGGGTCCTGGGAAATTGAATCAGGTCCTTAGGATTTGCAGGCATGTGCCTCAACCACTAAGCCATCTCTCCAGTCCCAAGTATATATAATATAATATTTTATGCATTCATTCTCAAGCATAGAGAGGAGAGAGAGAGAGAGAGAAAGGTACACCAGGGCCTCCAGCCCCTGCAAACAAACTGCAGACACATGAGCCACTTTGTGCATCTGGCTTTACATAGTTACAGGGAATCAAAGCTGGGTTGTGGGCTGGAGAGATGGCTTAGCGGTTAAGGCTTGCCTGTGAAGCCTAAGGACCCTGGTTCAAGGCTTGATTCCCCAGGACCCACGTTAGCCAGATGTACAAGGGGGCGCACACGTCTGGAGTTCGTTTGCAGTGGCTGGAGGCCCTGGCGTGCCCATTCTCTCTCTCTGTCTCTTTCTCTCTGTGTGTCTGTCGCTCTCAAATAAATAAACAAAATTAAAAAAAAAAAAAAAAAAAAAAGCTGGGTTGTTAGGTTTTACAGGCAAGTGCCTTAACTGCTAAACCATCTCTCCAGCCCCAAGGGTGTGTGTGTGTGTCCTTCTCTCAAATAAATAAATAAAATATTTTTTAAAGTACCCACACCTTTCACAATGCCAACACTATTCAAAGGTATAAGTGCAGCCTGGCATGGTGGTTCATGACCATACCACCACACACCAAAACACACTGCACACGTGCAAAAGAAAGGAAGTTTACATATTTCCAACATAACAGCATAGAATAAACATTCCCATTCCACAAGGGAAAGACAGGAACAAAGCAAAACTGAAACCCAGCATTGCAAACATCAAATCCTGTAGCTCCACCTTGGATGTCTGCAGCTTGTGATGGGACCATCTGGACTCTAAAGGGCTTGGGTAGCCTCACTCCAGGGCTTATTTTGACTCACAGGTTAAGATCACAGTTCATCATGGGTGGGAAGGCATCATGGCAGGAGTGGGAAGCATCTCGTCACATTCAATCCACAGTCAGTGTTGCAGTTACCCTCATACCACTAGGACAAAACACCCAACCAGAAGCAGCTGATGGGAAGAAAGGGTTTCTATCAGCTTACAGTCTTGAGTGGAAGTTTCAGCATGGCAGGAACAGGATGGTAGAGTAGAAGCTGGACATCACATCTTGTCATAGGGACTGGTAGAAAGCATCAAGAGTGAGCTGATGGCTAGAGAGATGGCTTAGCGCTTAAGGCATTTGCCTGCAAAGCCAAAGGACCCCGGTTCAATTCCCCAGGACCAATGTAAGCCAGATGCACAAGGGGGCACATGCATCTGGAGTTCGTTTTCAGTGGCTGGAGGACCTGGTGCACTCATTTTCTCTCTCTCTCTCTCTTTCTCCCCCTCTTTCTCTGTCAAATAAATAAATATAAAAAATATATAAAGAGTGAGTGGAGTTCTGGCAAGGGAGAGCTGTCTATAACATCCCTAAGCCCACTCTGAGCAACACACCTCCTCCAGAAAGGCTCTGCCTCCCCAGTTGCCACCAGCTGGGGACCAAACATTCAAACACTAGTTTAGAGGCAGGGGGAGGAGGAGGAGGACATCTCATTCAAACCACCACAGTCAGGAAGCAAAGAATGATGGATACTGGTGTTAAGATCACTTTCTCCTTGTTTTTTTTTTTTTTTTTTTTTTTTTTTTTTTTTCCAGGTAGGGTTTCACTCTGGCTCAGGCTGACATGGAATTCACTATGTAGTCTCAGGGTGGCCTCGAACCTCTGCCTCCCGAGTGCTGGGATTAAAGGCGTGCACCACCACACCCCGGCGCTTTCTCCTTTTTTTGTTGTTGTTTATATTTATTTATTTGAGAGCGATAGACAGAGAAAGAGGAAAAGAGAGAGAGAATGGGCATGCCAGGGCCTCCAGCTACTGCAAATGAACTCCAGATGTGTGTGCCCTCTTGTGCATCTGGCTAACGTGGGCCCTGGGGAATGGAGCCTCGAACCGGGGTCCTTAGACTTCACAGGCAAGTGCTTAACCACTAAGCCATCTCTCCAGCCCCGCTTTCTCTTTTTTATTCAGTCTGTGACCCCAGTCCATGCAATAACACTGTCCACAATTAGAATGGGTCTTCCTACCTCAACTAATGTAATCTGGAAATCCCCTCATTAGTTGAGGTAGGAAGACCCATTCTTGATTGTCCAGAGATTTGTCTCCTGGGTGGTTCTAGGTTCAATCAAGTTGGCAACAAAGGTTAACCATCATAACCTCTCATATAAATGCACTAATCTTATTCATGAGGACCCCATTCTGCTGACCAAATCATTTCCCAAAGACACTGCTCTCTGATACATGTGCTTTAGTGGTTAGCATTTCGATATATGAATAGGATGGAAGGCCTCCAACAGTCAGTACATTGCAAGGACTTTCTTCTACTAACCACAATACAACCATTAAGTCAGGAAAAAAAAATTTTTTTTAAGTCAAGAAATTAATGCTGACACATTGCTACTCAATAACCTATGCATCTTATTCAAAATTAATCAGTTATCCTATTAATATCCTTTCCCAGTTACAGGAAAACAATCTGGACTCCCACACTGCATTTAGTTCTTTCTTTCCTGGTGATTTTAACCTTGATCATTCAATGAAGATGGTGTCTGCTGGCTTCTCAAATGTAAAATTACTCTTTTTTCATCTTTGTCCTTTGATACTATGCAAATAACTGTTCCACATAAAACTTTTGAGTTAATTTATTTATTTATATCATCAGATTTATAGGTCCCTATTTTATACAATGCATGATAATCTGTTACTATCTTTATTGCAATGTTCAAATTGTCCCAGATTTGGCCAGTGGGAGCTCCTCCAAGCTAGCTTCCGTGCCCATTTGACAAAATAGATGTAATTCTCTGGGTATTTCTTTATATTCTAACACCGTAAGATATTCTAAGCTTATCTTATAATTCTCCTGCCTCAGATATAAAACCAATCTTTTTCTAAAGAAGTTTGGTTCTTATTTTAAAAAGAGAGAAGAGATTTAGAAAGTAAGATCCTAGGGCTTTCTGTGCGCATACTCATACTGACGTTGCTACTCTTAGCCATCTGAGTGGACACATCTTAAGAAATATCCATATAACACACAGAGACACAGTGTGTGCATACACTCACACTCACACTTATGTTAATCTACACATATTGGAAACTTAAAGTTCACATTAATGCTCTAATTATAATTAGCACTCCAAAATTTGCACTAGTCTTATCTATTTCTTTTTTCAAATTTTATTTATTTGACAGAGAGAGAATGGGCATGCCAAGGCCTTCAGCTGTTGCAAACAAACTCCAGATACATGCACCACCTCGTACATCTGGCTTACGTGAGTCCCAGGGAATTGAACCTGGGTCCTTGGGTTTTGCAGGCAAGCACCTTAACCACAAAGCCATCTCTCCGGCCCTAGTTTTATCTCTTTCTACATTTGTGACTTCTTTCTCCAACAGTGAGAATCTGGCCACCGTTTTCCTTAGGGTGAGGTAGGAGGATTACAAATTCAAGGTCAGTTTGTGCTATATGAGGAGACCCTGACTTAAATAAAATGAATAAACAAAGAGTATCCAAGTGCTGTGGGTAAGGGAACATTATATATTTAGTTTAATTTTTTACAATAAATGTTGTTGGAATAATTGTAAATTTTCATCTACTTCACAGTACAGGGAAAAGTTAATCACATGTGAGTCATAGAATAGAGCCCCCTTTGCAAGATTAAACCCAGGACCTCACTCTTGCTAAGCAAGTGCTCTACCACTGAGGTCCCCCAACTCCTAGCCCTGAGTTAGTTTCTTGAGGATTACATAGAAAGATACTTTTATGACCTTAGGTAGGCAAACACTTCCTAAATAGGACATGATTGGTAAGTTGAACTACACACACAATTAACAACTTTGGTCTGTCAAAAGTCACCATTGAGGAAGTGGAAAGAAGCCCAAAGGAAAAGGAGAAGAAGCATTATAAATCTACCTAAATATAAAAGCCCCATGATGGCTTATAAAAGAATATATCAGTCAAAGCATCACTCAACTTTTACAATGGGTAAAGGGCTTGATTGAATTAAATTTCTTGCTAAAATATATTTTATTTATATATTTATTTGAGAGAGAGAGAAAGAGAGAGGGAGATTGGGCATGCCAGGACCTCCAGCCACTGCAAACAAACTCCAGATAAATGTGCCCCCTTGTGCATCTGGCTTACGTGGGTCCTGGAGAGTTGAACTGGGATCCTTTGGCTTTGCAGACAAATGCCTTAACTGCTAAGCTATCTCTCCAGCCCTGAATTAAATTTATTTATAAATGGAGATATGTAAATTGCTATTAAGCTTTGAAAAGGTAATAAACCTACTTAAACTTCCAGAAAATGTAAACTAAAACTGCAATGAGGTTCCACTATGACTTGTGAAAATGATGGGAATAAAAATGATAGAAAATAGCAAGTGTCAGGCTGGAGAGATTGCTTAACGGTTAAGCAAAGCCAAAGGATTCGGGTTTGGTTCTCCAATAATCACGTAAAGCCAGATGCAAAAGGTGGTGCATGCATCTGGAGTTCATTTGCAGTGGTTGGAGGCACTGGTGCACCCATTCTCTCTCTCCCCCCTTCACTTTCTCTGCCAAATAAATACAAATAAAATATTTAAGAGAACAGCAAGTGTTGGTGAGAATATGAACAATAAAAATTCTTTCACTGTTGATAAGAGGGGTGTAAATTGATACAAGCACTGGGGACACACTTTTGCAATGTTCACTAAAGCTGAAATATATATATATATCAGATAGATAGATAGATAGATAGATAGATAGATAGATAGATAGATAGATAATCCTATGACCCAGCATTTCCATTCCTAGGTTTATACCCCCATAGAAATGCACACATAGTCACCATAAGCCACATGCTTAGCAAAAATATTCCAAATAGCTTCCCACAAGAAGCTACTCTGGTGTCAATTATATTAATTATTTATTGCTGCATAAAATGTCAGTCCATGTTGTTACCTGCATAAGACCTGGGCAATATGGGACACATCAACATCCCATCATGTGTGATGGAGGAGGGTATGAAGGCCCCATCTTTCCCTGAGGAGTTAATGGCAGTTAATGATTGCTGGGGTGGGAGATGAGACATTTTCTTCAGAGGTGCAGCCATTGGCAAGCTGCACGTGCTCGGTAAATAAACCCCCACCCATGCTCATGCAGACAACCAAATTAAACTCAAAGGGTCTCCCTCCCTCCCTCTCTCTGTCTCTCTCTCTCTCTCTCTCACACACACACACATACACACACGGATAAAAAGGGCAACAAAATAGAGGAAAGACTAGCTGGGAAGAAAGGGCTCAATGGAAAGGGAGCAGGAGAGAGACAAGAGAAGGCGATGGGAGGAAATTAAAATTAAAAATGGGAGGGTTTGATCAAAATACATATATAAAGGACTGGAGAAGATGGCTTAGTGGTTAAGGCATTTGCCTGCAAAGCCAAAGGACCCTGGTTCGATTACCCAGGACCTACGTAGGCCAGATGCACCAGGCACATGCTTCTGCAGTTCGTTTGCAATGGCTGGAAGCCCTGGCATGCTCACTCTCTCTTTCTCTAATTAATTAATTAATTAAATATATTTATAAAGGGGCTGGAGAGATGGCTTAGTGGTTAAGCGCTTGCCTGTGAAGCCTAAGGACCACGGTTCGAGGCTCCATTCCCCAGGACCCATGTTAGCCAGATGCACAAGGGGGCGCAAGCATCTGGAGTTCATTTGCAGTGGCTGGAGGCCCTGGCGCATCCATTCTCTCTCTATCTGCTTCTTTCTCTCTGTACCTGTTGTTCTCAAATAAATAAATAAATAAAACTAAAACTAAAATATTTAAAAAAAATATATATATATATATTTATAAATACATATATAAAAATTATCAATAAAAAGCTTCCAAAACTTAATGGCTTAAACTGATAGACATTGTTTTTTTAAAAATTTTTAATTTTTTTATTATTAACAACTTCCATGATTATAAAAAATACCCCCATGGCAATACCCTCCCTCCCCCCACTTGCCCCTTTGAAACTCCACTCTCCATCATACCCCCTCCCCATCTCAGTCAGTCACTCTTTTACTTTTGATGTCTTGATCATTTCCTCCTCTTATGATGGTCTTATGCAGGTAGTATCAGGCACTGTGAGGCCATGGATATCCAGGCCATTTTGTGTCTGGAGGGAGCATGTTGTGTGGAGTCCTGCCCTTCCTTTGGCTCTTACATTCTTTCTGCCACCTCTTCCACATTAGACCCTGAGCCTTGGAAGGTGTGATATAGATATTGCAGTACTGAGCATGGCAGTCATTTCTTTCCATCAACATGATACCTTCTGAGTCATCCCAAGGTCACTGCCCTCTGAAAAGAGAAGATTCTCAACCAAAAGTGAGAGTAGCATTAATATAAGGGTGTGAACATTAACAGAAGTGCTTACTGGTCAGTTTGATAAGCATAATATATACATTTGGCCAGACAACAGCAGACATTACACCCCTAGGGCTCATGACTACCCCTGTTTTAAGTTTTCAGTATCAGGGATGTATTCCCTCCCATGGAGTGGGCCTCCAGTCCAATTCGAGGGCAGTTGGTTTCCCCCATAACAGACATGCCACTATTGCATCCATTAGCTCATTTGGCCTGGCTGGCCAATTATAAGGCTTGCAGTGGATAGACATTGTTTTTATTGAACAGCTTCTAAGATTAGGGATTTCAGAGTGGCTTAGCTGATCGTTCTGGTCAGGGAATCTTGTCCACTTACAATAAAGGTTGTGATGAAGACCTGGCTGCACTGGAGGACCATGTCCACGTTCTTCTGTGTAACTGTGGGCAGGAAGCTTCAGGTCCTTACTGCTGGCTAGTCTAAGGACCCAGTTCCTCCCCAGATGAGCCTCCCAAAGGAGGTCCCCTTGCCTTGATTTCTACTTACTGTGTGATGGTCTCACTTGCCTAGATTCAGTTTTGTACTTTTCTCTTTCTTGGACTCATCTCTTCAAAAATGTAATTTTGGGCTGGAGAGATGGCTCAGCAGTTAAGACGCTTTCTTGCAAAACCTAGTGACCTGAGTTCAATTCCCCAGTACCCACGTAAAGCCAGATGCACAAAGTGGCACATGCATCTAGAGTTTGTTTGCAATGGGTAGAGTCCCTGGTGTGGCCATTTTCTTTGTCTGTCTCTATCTATCTCTCTGCTTGCAAATAAATAAATGAGACCATCTTTTAAGTGTAATTTCCATGTTTTTGAGTCAGGGTCCAGGCTGACCTCAAACTTGAGATCCTCCTGTATCAGCCTACCAAGTGCTAGGATTACCGACATATAGCAGCACACATAGCTTCATTTCAGTTTTTAATGTTTTTCACCTTTTATCTTCCATTTCTCTTACAGCATTATCTGCTGTGTTAATTCATTCTCCCAATTTAACCTTCCCTTTTAAAATAAGTTTTCTAATTCTTTTCTGGTTTCTGACATTGCATTTTAGTTTTATTCGCTCTAACTTTGTTGTTCTTTCATGTTTTGTATTTATGCTGAAGGCACACACACACACACACACACAGTTACTGTAAGGAAATGCCTCATGTAATTATGAAGGTTGTTGAATCCAAAATATCTAGAATAGGTATTATGGTTTGAATCTCAACTGTCCCCCACAGGCTTAGGTTTTGAGTGTGTGTATCTCTGTTTGGAAGACTGTGGAACCTTTAGAAGGTGAACCCCACGTGGCAGAAGTAGGTCATTAGGGGTGAGTATTTGATGGTGCTAGCCTGGCCCTGGTTCTAGCCTATCTACTCCTGGTCTGCTACAATGTAAGGAACCCTCACTACCCACTTCAACCAAACTGCCCCCACCTTGCCTCTCTACTCCCACTGTGATAAAAGGACATAGTCTAAAACTATGAGCCAAAATCAATTTTTCCGCCCTTAAGTTGTTTTGGTCAGGTATTTTGGTCACAGTGATACAAAAGTCACTCATACAGTAAGTCAGTAGGCTGGAGTCAAAGCCAAGAGCCAGCATTTGCAGTTCAAGTTTGAAGGCCATCCTGAAATGATTAAAATTATTACACTCCACAAAAAAAGTCTTATAAAATTTGGCTTTATAAAAATGAGACTTAGAAATGCTGAGGAGGGGGCTAGAGAGATGGCTTAGCAGTTAAGGTGCTTGCCTGTGAAGTCTAAGGCCCAAGGTTCAATGCTCCAGGACCCATGTAAGCCAGATACACAGGGTGGTACATGTGTCTAGAGTTCATTGGCAATGGCTGGAGGGCCTGGTGCACCCACGCTCTCTATCTGCCTCTTTCTCTCCCCAACTCCATTCTCTCGTCAATAAATAAATGAATATGTTTGAAAAAGAAATGCTGAGGAGGGAGGCTGGAGAGATGGCTCAGCAGGTAAAGGAGCTTGCTTACAAACCTGATGACCCAGGTTCAATTCCCCAGAACCCACATAGAGTCAGATGGCCAAAGTGGTCAATGGGTCTAAAGTTTGTTTGCAGAGGCAGGAAGGCCTGGAGCCCTCTTTCTCTCAGTTAAGGGGCTTGCCTATGAAGCCTAATGACCCAGGTTTGATTCCCCAGTACCTAGATAAACCAGATGTATAAGGTAGCACATGCATCTGGAGTTCATTTGCAGTGGCTGGAAGCCCTTGAACACACACTCTCTCTCCCTCCTCCCCTCCCTCTTTCTCTCAAATAAATAAACAAAATGAAAAATGCTAGGGAGGGGCTGGAGACATGGCTCAGCAGTTTAGGGCACTTGTTTGCAAAGCTTGATAACCTGGGTTTGATTCCTCAGTACCCATGTACAGCCAGATGCACAAAGTGGTACACACAGCTGGAGTTCATTTCCAGTGGACTTCCTCTCTTTCTGCCTGCCTCTTTATCTCTATCTCCTTTATCTCTAGTTCTCTCTCAGATAAAGAGAAAGATATGTTCAGCTGGGCGTCGTGGCACATGCTGTGATTACCCAGCACTGTGGAGACAGAAGCAGGAGGATCGCCATGAGCCTGAGGCCACCCTGAGACTACATACATGACTCTGGGTTAGCCTGGGTTAGAACAAGACTCTGCCTTGGGGAAAAAAGAAAGAACGAAATGCTGGGGAGATGGCTCAGTAGGTAAGAGTGCTTGCTGCACAAGCATGAAGACCTGAGTTTATTCCCTAACAGCCACATAAAAAACTAGGCATGACAACACATGCTTGTAACCCCAGTGCTGAGGGAAGTGGAGACAGGAGACTTGCTGGTCAGCTGGTCTGACTACAATATGGCAACTGCAGCTTCATTGAGAGACTCTGTCTCAGGGAAACAAGACAGAAATGTGATACTGGAGGACACCCGCTGTCTTCCTCTGGCCTTCACGTGTGTTTCATGGGGTACAAGTATCTCACACACATACAAATACACCATACAAATAAGTAAATAATTTAAAGTTAAAAAAAAAAAAGCCTAGTGTGGTGGCTCAAACCTTTAGTCCCGGCACTTGGGAAGCTGAGGTAGGAGGATCGCAGTGAGCTCGAGACCAGCCTGGGGCTACAGAGTGAGTTCTGGGTCAGCCTGAGCTAGAGTGAGACCCTGTCTCAAAAAAAACAAACAGCAAAAAAAGTAGTGGATCTGGGAGAACTTAGGTCTCTCTCTGAGGTGAAAAGTCCAGGTTCTTACCACGACCTCACAGATGTTTCCTCACCGGGGCTGATCCCAGCTCCATTGCTATTTGTGGGTCCCAGATGCCATCTTCCTCAGAGGTGGCTGCCCTGACCTTACTGCTTTTACCCTCTATACAACACTGGGACCATTTCAAGGCAGAAATCTGATGCTGTCACCTTCAGTGGTGTGTGTGTTAAACAACTGAGAAGTTTATCAATGGGCAACATATAGGTTGAGTGTCATAGTTCTGGGCTCCTTCGTGGTGACAGCAATGTAGTTCCTCCTATCCTATGGCTTCCATGCCGCGGTGTAGGATGCCTGTGCACCTTCAGTACTGCATCTCATTCCAGCCAGTGGGAAGAGAATAGGAGGAAATGAAAGACTGCCCTACTTCTACTCCCAACTCATTGGGCAGAACTTAGTTAACATTGGTTAAGCTACACAGGAAGGAATCTGGGAGATGGATTTTAACTGGGTAATCATGTGCTCAGCCAAAACTCTGGCATTCTAACATAAAGAAATAAACACAGGTGAATTCCAGGTCAGCCTGGGCGAGAGAAAAAAATAATAATAATAACAACTGTTTTTCTACTGAATCCAGGGTATTCTGAAGATCAAAGCTGTGTTTAAAATGCAACCAAAATGGCAAAAAAGCAACAATGAAGTTTGATTTTTACTTTCCTTTCTAAAAAAAAGAAAAAGAAAAGAAAGAAATGAATCAAATTTAAAGAAAAACAATGATGTGGTGAATACTCAGACATCAAGTATTTCAACAAAAGGTAATTAATGATAATTAAACTGATAATTAACTTCTAAAAGTTAAATTGTATGAAACTTGACTATAGTAGTTGTACCAGTGTATATCCCCATTCTCCAAGTATACTTCACCCCTGTTTGATATCTTAAACAGAGAATGGGGAAACTATGGTGGGTGTCTGGTTGATTTGAGAGTGAGAAACAGAGATGACCTACTCATCCACAACCCAGTCATTTAAACTGGTACCAACATAAACCTCAGTCCTTCTTTACAACAATCATGAATCCCTGTGGGCTCCACCCAACCCTCATCCTTGTCTGAGGCTGCCTGGTTATCCATGTATCGCCTGAATTTCAAAATTACACAGCCTCATAACTTGGTCATTGTGGTGTTTTTGATTCAAGTGGCCCCCATAAATATATATATTGAATGCTGGATCCCTAGCTAGTGCCAATTTGGAAATTGGAGCATCCTGGAGGTAAAATATTATTGGGGGCAGGCTTATGCATGTGATAGCCAGCTTCCCTTTGCCAGTGTTTGGCACACTCTCCTGCTACCATTGTCCACCTGATGTTGGCCAGGAGGTGATGTCCACCCTCTGTTCATGCCATTGTATTTCCCAGCCATCATGGGGCTTCCTCTCAAGTCTGCAAGACAAAATAAACTCTTTCCTCCAACAAGTTGCCTTTGGTCTGGTGTTTTCTTCCAGCAACATGAACCTGACTGCAACAGAAAATTGGTACTGAGAGTGGGGTTGTATTGCTAGAAAACTGATTCTGTGGCTTTGGACTTTATAACTGCTTTGCAGGGGGAATGTGGATGAGTTTGTATCTTGGCTTAAGAGACACCTCGCAGTGCTGTAAGTACAGCTTGATGGACTATTCTGGTCAGAGTTGAAATACCTGAATGCAGTAAGAACTATGGACTGTGAGGTTTAGTTTATGAGGGGCAGAAAGAGCTTTGCCTGGACTGGGCTAGAAGCAGTTTGTGTGAGAGGCTTGCTGTTAATACCCATGTCCTGAGAACCTGTGCAGGGTTGCATTGTGTAGAAATGGACTGGTGTGAGCAGAGGGATATAACACAGAAAAAAAAAAAAAAGTAAATTATTGGGCTGAAACTTCTGCCCTTTCAGATGCAATTGTTTGAGAGATTGCAACCATTGAGATTGGGCCAGCTGGTCAGCACTGGGACAAGAGGAACAATTCAGACTCTTTTGAAGGGACATGCATGCTGAAGGAATGTCCTATTTTTTAAAGTCTGCTTTATTTCCCCTGGATTAACAAATTGGCAGCCCATCTAGTTCTATGGAGTATAACAAATGCAGGAAAGAGAGGGCCATTGAATTTGAAACATGGTTTTGTAGTTTGGAAATTGCCATGGGCAGTGTGAAGCAGGCTTGTTGAATTTTCTGCATGGAGCTCAGGGTAGCCATTAGGATGAACTGTGGGTTACAGTGGAGACCCAGTGGAGACACCAGAATTATGGGATGGCTGCTGAGGAGAGCTGTCAGTACTAGATGAAGTTTTCTGGGACTGTGAGTAGCCTAGCTAAAAGGGTGGAATTGGAACTCCAGAAACTTGTCACTGGTTAGAGTTATTGGACTTATCCGAGCATGGTGACACTCCCAGCACTTGGAAGGCACAGGTTGAAGGATCATTGTGAGTTCAAGGCCATCCTGAGTTTACATAGTGAATTCCAGGTCAGCCTGGACTAGAGTGAGACCCTACCTAAAAAAAAAAAAAAAAAAAAAAAAAAAAAAAAAAAAGCCAGGTGTGGTGATGCAAGCCTTTAGTCCCATCACTTGGGAGGCAGAGGTAGGAGGATCACCATGAGTTCAAGGCCACCCTGAAACTACATAGTGAATTCCAGATCAGCCTGGGCCAGAGTGAGACCCTACCTCAAAAAAAAAAAAAAATTATCAGACTTAAAGATCTTATAGATCAAAAAAGAAAAAGATCTTACAGATCAGTCACTGACTAGAGTTGTCAGACATGGAGCTACAGAGTTTGATGTTTGTTTTAAATCTTGTATTGGTTGGGCTGGAGAGATGGCTTAGTAGTTAAGCGCTTGCCTGTGAAGCCTAAGGACCCTGGTTCAAGGATGGATTCCCCAGGACCTATTCTCTCTCTCTCTCTCTCCCTGCCTCCTCTTTCTCTGTCGCTCTCAAATAAATAAACAACAACAACAAAAAAAATTACACCCTGAGATGACAGAGTTAATTCCTGGTCAGCCTGGACCAGAGTGAGACCCTACCTCGAAAAAAAAAAAAAAATTTAAAACAATCTTGTATTGGTTGACTATTTCTTTGCTATGCCCAATGCCATCTTTTGCAGTGTAAATGTTTATTCTGTGTTATTATTTTTTTCTTTTTTTTGGTATTATGGCTCAGTTAAAAAACCTTGGCCTATGGGGATATTTGAACATCACTGGGATGGCTAAAAACTATGAGGATTTTAAAGTTGGACTGAATGCATTGCATTTTACAATATGCATGGTTATCAGTTTATGGGGGTTGGGGGTAGAATGTGGTGGCTTGATTTAGGTGTTCCCCATTGCCATATGTGTCCTAAATGCTAGGTCCCCAGCTGGTGGCAATTTGGAAATCAGAGCATCCTGGAGTTAATATATTGTTGGAGGTGGGCTTATGGGTATTAGAGCCAGCTGCTCCTTGCTAGTGTTTGGCACACTCTCCTATTGCTGTTGTCCATCCTATGTAGGCCAGAAGGTGATATCCACCCTCTGCTCATACCATCATACTTCCCTGCCATCATAGAAGTCTCCTGAAGTCCTCCAACAAGCTACTTTTGGTCAGTTGTTTTCTGCCAGCAACGTAAACCTGACTGCAAGAGTCATCCTGTCTGCAAACTATTTCTCCCTACTTGACTTTCCTCCCCACTTCTACCTAGAAATCTAACTTCCCTCAGATCACACTGAGATGTCCTCTCTTTCATTAAACACTATCAACACACCTTCACTTTCCTCCAATTTCATGGAAATTTTTTCACAACTCAGTGATAGCTGGAGTCACTGGTAACATAATTACAACACTGTGGTAGTTAATCTTGTTGGCTTGATGAGATTTGGAATTAACTACCACACACACCTCCGAGCTGGCTTGTAAAAGCACTTTCAGAAAGGATTAGCTGATGGGGGAAGATTCTCTCTTAGAATGGGTGGCACCTTCCTGAGAGCTGCCCGGACAGAAAGCCGTCCCAGGGCAAAGCATGTTGCTTGCTTGCCCTTGGTTCTCGCTGTGTCTACTGTTGCTGCCACTGCTGCTGTCCTTTGCTGACACCGTAACCCAGCTTTTTCAGCCTTCCAACATGGACTGAAGACCAGCGACCCTCCAGGAACCCTCCAGGCCTTCAGCACCCGATTGCGATTGCTGAGGTCTCAAACCTCGTGGACTGAGCAGCTTCTGCAATCTCGGCCTTTCCAGCCTGCAGAGGACCTCTGGACTACCCAGCCTCTATCTTGTAAGCCACGTCTATAATGTGTGTACATCTATCAGTTCTATTCCTCTATTCCTTGCCTACCTGTCCTTCTCCCACACTGCATGCTGAAGGACAGAAGCCTCATCCTCTGCATCTGTGGGCCACAGCCTCTGCACATGGTGCCTGGCACACCAGTTTCACAGGAAGCTTGCCAAAAGGAACATAGGCAGGAGCACTGTTGTGTCGTGCCTGATGGTAAAATCAGCATTTGCCTTTTTCCTTCCTAGTAGTGTGGATAAAAAAAAAAAAAAAAAAAAAAAAGTGACTCTTTCTGATGTTTCTTTTTATGGAATTCTCCTGGGACCTGCTTCATTCAAAACTGTGTCCTCAGTGCCTACCGCAGTGCCTGGGGACATCAAATGTTCCCCAACACATTCCATATGAATGATGTCTCTGACCAGGCAGTTTCTACAGTGCAGCTGGGAATTGCTCCTCTCTGCTGGACATGCTCAGGGGCTATTTCTAAGTCTTCCTCACAGCTTAAGCTTTGGTTCCTCAATTCTGTATATGTGTTGTTGTTGCTTGTAGTATGTGTAGCGGTGTGTGTGTGTGTGTGTGTGTGTGTGCAGGCGGGCAGAGGCCAGAGGAGAACACCAGGTGTCCTTCCCCTGTCGTTCTCCTATTTCCTTAAGGCAAAGTGGCTCTCTGAATGAGGAGATACGGTTTTAGTGAGTTCCCACAATTCTTCAGTCCCTGTTCCCCTCGGGACTGGGGTTATAGACGTGTGTGGTCATGCCCAGCTCTTTACATGGGTGAGGTGGGATTGAACTCAGGTGGCCTCAGGACCCCTCAGGCCCTTGTGCTTGCACCAGAAATGCTCTTATTTGCAGAGCCATCTCTCCAGCGCAATAACTACTGGGTTTTTAGTGGTGTTGTTTTTTTGGTTTTTCAAGGTAGGGTCTCACTCTAGCCCAGGCTGACCTAGAATTCACTATGTCAGGCTGGCTTTGAACTCACAGCGATCCTCCTACCCTCTGCCTCCCAAGTGCTGGGATTAAAGGTGTGCGCCACCACACCCAGCTGTTTTATTATTAATGTTCCCATCAGCCTAAATATGCTTCTATCAGTTTACCCTCTGTGCCAAGCTCCTCTCTCTCTGTCCTCAGCAGAGAACGTGGCCTTGATCTCTAGAGAATACCTAGTTAAGAGCACAGGGCTGTGCATGATGGTGCATGCCTTTTATCTCAGCACTCAGGAGGCAGAGGTGGAAGGCTTGCTGTGAGTTCGAGACCAGCCTAGAACTACAGAGTGAGCTCCAGGTCAGCCTGGGGTTAGAGTGCAACACTACCTCAAGAACAAGGAAGAAAACAAGGAGCACAGGCCTCAGTTTAACAACTGTGTGACCTTGGGCCAGTTATTTAACCTCTTGGAGGCTCAGTTTCTTCTCTTGAAAATTCAGTTGGTGGATATGTTAATATCCACACCTTAGAATTAAACATTTTTAATGTGTGCAGATTATATGTGTATGGGCATGCATGTGTCACAGTGCACACGTGGTTGGAGGACATCCTTGGGGTGTTGGTTCTGTCCTTCTGCCTTGTTTGAGATGAGGTCTATCTTGTTCTTTTTGGCACTGGGAAAGCCAGACTAGCTGGAACCCTTGGGCTTCAGGATTCCCCAAACTCTGCTCCTATTGTTGTTGGTGTGTTGGGATGACACAGAACATGTACTTTTTGCTCCTGGCTCTGTGTGGGTATTGGGGAGCTGAACTCCAGTGAGCAGGTTTGTGGACCAAACACCTTCAATCATTAAGCTGTCTCCCCAGTCCTTAAAAAGATTTTTTTTTCATTTATTGTTTGTTTTCGAGGTAGGGTATTGCTGTAGCCCAGGCTGAGCTGGAATTCACTATGTACTCTTGGTGGCCTCGAACTCATGACCATCTTCCTATTTGTGCCTCCTGAGTGCTGGGATTAAAGACATGGGCCACCACACCCGGCAATTACTTATTTATTTATTTATTTATTTACAAGCAGAGAGAGAGACAGAATGGGTATGCCAGGGGCCTCTGGCCTCTGCAAACAAACTCCAGATGCATGCACCACTTTATGCATCCGGCTTTACGTGGGTACTATGGAATTGAGCCCAGGTCATTAGACTTTGTACGAAAGTGCCTTAACTGCTCAGGCATCTCTTCAGCCCCAAAATGAGTATGTTTGAGACAGGACTTAATATACTCCAGGCTGGCCTTAAACTTGCTATGTACTTAAGGATGACTTTGAACCTTTGCCTCTACCTCCTGAGTGCTGTGATTACAGGACTATCCCATTAAACTGAGTATATGCAGTGCTAGGGATGAGACTCAGGATTTTGTCCATGCTAGACAAGCAGTCAGCCAACTGAGCTACATCCTAAGCCCAGGAAATTTTTTTTTAAAGTTTTAAATTTATTTGAGAGAGAGGAAAAAAACAGAGACAGATAAAATGGTTGCACCAGGACCTCCTGCTCCCCTTAAAATTTTAAGACAGGATAGAGGCCAGTGTGGCGGTGCCTCTGCTTAAGAGAGAAAGAGGGAGAAAGGACAGACTTCAAGCTGTGTCATGGTTACTGGTTACAACTTTTTTTTTTTTCAAGGTAGGGTCTCACTGTAGCTCAGGCTGACCTGGAATTCACTCTGCATTCTCAGAGTGGCTTCAAACTCATGGCGATCTTCCTACCTTTGCCTCCCAAGTGCTGGGATTAAAGGCGTGCGCCACCACACCTGGCACTGGTTACAACTTTTATCCAGGTGTGGAGAGACAGAATGTATTAGTCAGAGTCCTCTACAGGAACAGAACTTATAGAATAAATTGTATTAAAAAGTGACTTTGCTGGGTTAGCTTATGGCAATCCAACAGTAGCCTGCAAACCTGAGAGTCAAGGAACCCGGTAGCTGCTCAGTCCATGAGGGTGGATGCCTCAGCAGTCCCAATCCAGCACTGAAGGCCAGGAGGCGTCCTGGTCTTCAGCCCATGCTGGTCTTCAGCCCATGCTGGAAGGCAGCCGGCAACACTGGCAGCCAGTGGGAGGAGGGGAATCTTTTCTCCCAGATCTTTCTTACATAAAGTCCCCCTCTGGGAAGGCAACCCACTCTGGGGGAAGGGCTCACTGTGGAGGAAAGGGCTTTCTCCAGTTATTCCTTCCTGGAAGCAAAACCTCAGAGACCCAACCAAGAGGAATGTCTGTGGATTCCTAATCTGATCAAATTGACAAAAGAACTTAATCATCACAGATAGACAGATGATAGATAGTAGATAGAATCAAGTATAACATAAATTTTTTTTAAATGTACAGTTTATTGAGAAAGAAAGTATGAGTGAATTTCAAGGTACAGACAAGACAGTACAGAGAAACTAGCTGTAATTGAAATTGTTAAAGAGATTAGCACCATTAAAGAAAAACCTCCTGCTCTGTACTGGGACAAAAGGAAAGATGTCTGTTGTAGTAAGCTTCCTGTTGCTGACAGAAAGCATCCAACCAAAAGTAGCAGAGAGGAGGAAAGTAGTTTCTTTTGGCTTATAGACTCTCAGAGGAAGCTCCGTGATAGCAGGGGGAACATGGCAAGAGCAGAGGGTGGACATCACCACCTGGCCAACATCAGATGAACAACAGCAGCAGAAGACTGTGCCAAACACTGGCAAGGGGAAGCTGGCTATAACACCCATAAGTTTGCCCCCAACAATACACCTCTTCCAACAAGGCTCCCATTCCCAAAGTGCCAAGCGCTTGGGTCTTAGCATTCAGGACACATAAGCTTATGGGGATACCTGAATCAAACCACCACATTGCACCCCAGCTCACATAAACTGATAACCATCCATGATGTAAAATGCAGTCAGTCCAACTTTAAAAGTCCCCATAGATTTGATCAATTCTAATGATGTTCAAACATCCTCATAATCCAAGGAATTTTAACTGAATTCTAATACAAAAAAAAAAAAACAAAAACACACACATAATGGCACAGAAAAAAAAAAAATTCACACTGCAAAAGATGGTACTGGGTATACCAGACAAAAATACAACATTTAAAACAAACAGGAAAACGGGTTGGAGGAATGGCTTAGTGGTTAAGGCACTTGCCTGCAAAGCCAAAGGACCAAAGTTCAATTCCTCAAGACCCACATAAACCAGATACACAAGGTGGCACACACATCTAGAGTTCATTTGAAGCAGCTGGAGTTCCTGGCCACCCATTCTCTCTCTGGGCCTCTCTCTCTCTCTCAAGCAAATAAAATAAATAAATTAATTAAAAACAGGTCAAACATTAGACTCTGTAGCTCCAAGTCTGGCAACACTAATCAGTGACAAGTCACCAAATCCAATTCTAACCAGTGACAAGTCCATGGTGTTCTAATTCCACCCCTCCAGCTAGGCTACTCACAGTCCAGGAAACCTTTATCCAGTGCTGGAAGCATTCCTTGGCAGCCATCTCATATTCCTGGCATCTCCAGTGGGTCTCCAACTACAACCCACGGTTCAGCCTCATGGCTCCATTGGGCCTCCATGCAGGTAGTCCAACAAATCTACTTCACATTGCCCATAGCCATTTCCAAAATACAAAACTGTGTTGCAAATTGAATGCTCCTCCATTTCCTGAATTTGTCATACTCCATAGTACCAGGTAGGCTACCAATTTGCTAATCCAGGAGGGGAAGGAATAAAGCAGACTTTGAAGAATGGGACATTTGGTCAGCATTCAGGCCCCTCCAAAAGTCTGCATTCTTCCTGTTGTCCCAATGCAGATCAGCTGGCCCAATCTCAATAGCTGTAATCTCTTAAACAATTGCAGCTGAGTGGGCAGCAGTTTTGGCGCAAAGATTTCATTTCTTTTTGTGCCATATCATTCTGCTCACACCAGTCCATTTCTATGCAATGCAACCCTGCACAAGTTCTCAGGAGACAGCAGGCAGAACACAGTAAGCCTCTCACACAAACTTCTCCTAGTCCAGCCCTGACAAAGTTCTTTCTCACCCTCATAAACCAAACCTAATAGTCCATCACTGTAAGGTGTCTCTTAGGCCAAGGTTTCAAATCCTTCCACACTCCTCCTTCAAGTCTGTTCTAAAAGCCACAGTCAGGTTTCTAGCAGCAACAACCTTATTTTTCAGTGCCTATTTTTCTGTCACAGTTAGCTTCAGGTTGCTGGGAAAACAAAAAACAAAAAAATCTGATTAAGAGCAGCTTATGGGAGAAAAGGGTTTATTTTGGCTTCAGACTTGAGGAAAGCCCATGAGGCAGGAGAAAACAATGGCATGTTCAAAGGGTGGACATCACCTCCTGGCCAACATCAGGTGGACAACAGCAGCAGGTTATACCAAACACTGGCAAGGGGATACTGGCTCTCACAAACTAATAAAACTGTCCTCAACAATACATCATCTCCAGGAGGCTTCCATTCCCAAATTATTACCAGCTGGGGACCTAGCATTCAGAAAAATGTAAGTTTATGGGGAACACCTGAATCAAACCACCACGCTTGGGTTTTTTTTTCTTCTCATTTTGTTCTTTCTGTTTTCCTTCCTTCCTGTTTAATGTTATAAGAGCTCATTGTTAAGCCTCGGAAGCGTTTTGTTACTTAAACTTTGAACTGTTGGAACTCTGAAACTGTTGAAGAGTATGAGGCTTTTTGAAGTCAGACTGAATGCATATTGCATTATGAGATGGCAATGAGCCCATGGGGACAAGAAGTGCAAGGTTACTACCTGAAAATGACATGCTTGGGTGTCAAGTTGATAGAATCTAGAATCATCTAGAAGACAAATCCCTGGGCCTGTCTATGAGGGACTTTCTGGACCGGGCTAATGAGGTGGGAAGATCCACCATAAATGGTTAGCACCATTCCAGGGGCTGAAGTCTGGGAGTGAATTTAAAAAGAAAAAGACAGTTAGCTAAGCACCAGTATTAATCCCTCTCTGCTTCCCAACCGGATACAATGTGACCAACTGTCTCATACTAATGCCACCATGCGTTCCTCGCCCTGATGGAGGAAACCCTCAAACTATGAATTAAAATAACCCCTCTGGGCTGGAGAAAGAGCGCTGCCGGTGCAAGCGTGAGGACCTGCGGTGGACTGAGAGAACTCTTGCGTTCCAGCCCTAGGACCTATATAAACAGTGGGGTGTGGCTACATGCATCTGTAACCCTGTCCTGTCCAGAGAATCTCCTGGGCTTGTGAAAAAAGCAGCAAGTTCCAGGATCAGTAAAACACTCTAGCCCAATTGGGAAAAAAAAAAAAAAAAAAAAAGACCATGGGGCTGGAGAGATGGCTTAGTGATTAAAGGCACTTGCTTACAAAGTCTGATGGCCCAGGATCCATTCCCCAATTCCCATGTAAAGCCAGATGCACAAAGTAGAGCATGAAGTTGCATGCATCTGGAGTTTGTTTGCAGTAGCAAGAGGTCCTAGTGCACCCATTCTCATCCCCCTGACCCCCGTCTCTTGCAAATAAATTTTCAAAATAGTAAGAAAGGAAAATGAGCCAGGTATGGTGGCCCATACCTTTAATCCCAGCACTTGGGAGACAGGTAGGACACTGTGAGTTCAAGGCCACCCTTATACTACACAGTGAATTCCGGGTCAACCCGGGCTAGAGTAAGACCCTACCTTGAAAAAAAGAAAAAGAGAAAAGATAGGCCGGAGAGATGGCTTAGTGGTTAAGACACTTGCCTGCCAAGCTGAAGAACCCAGGTTCGATTCCCCAGGACCTACATAAGCCAGGTGTACAAGGTGGCACATGTCTCTGGAGTTTGTTTGCAGTGGCTGGAGGCCCTAGGGTGTCCATTCTCTCTCACTCCATCTCTGTCTCTTTCATACCCCACGGCAAGTGAGTGCATGGCGTACAAGTAATAATAAAACAGAATAAACCCTTCCTTCTTTTTTTTTTTTTTTTAGAGGTAGGGTCTCACTCTAGTCCAGGCTGACCTGGAATTCACTATGTAGTCTCAGGCTGGCATTGAACTCACGGCAATCCTCCTATCTTCCTACCTCTGCTTCCTGAGTCCTGGGATTAAAGGTGTGCGCCACCACACCCAGCTAAACCCTTCTTTAAGTTTCTTCCTTTTTTTTTGGCAAGGAAAAAGAAGAGAATGGGTGTTGCCAAGGTTTATAACCACTGTAAAGGAACTCCAGACACATGCACCATTTTGTGCATCTGGCTTTATGTGGGTACTGAAGAATTGAACCCAGGCCATCAGGCTTTGCAAGCAAGTGCACTAACCACTGAGCCATCCCTCTGGGCCAGCCTTCCTTAAGTTTCTTCTTGTCAAGTACTTGTCACAGCCAGGAGAAAGTAACTAATACAATGTGCAACAGCCCAGTGTCAGGAAACATGAGCCACTGGATCTCCATGCTGAAAGGAATGACACTGGAATTGCATCCAATTGTTTTAGTCTGAATCCAAAAGCAGTGAGGAGCCTCAAGAGGATTTCAAATGGAGGTGGATCGGATTTACATTTGAAAAGAACACTTGGCAGCAGAGGAAGTCTGTTAACATAACGACTTAAAAGTTGGTTGGTGACCTTGGAAAAATCAGTGCAGGTGGAGCCTGGAATGACTAATCTGGGGAGATGGAAAGGAAGTACAACTGGCAAACTCACACTACCCTTGGTAAGGTCTCTCCCTACTCCCTGTAAGTCTCCAGGGAGACAGACCAAAAATACACTTGGCTGAAAAGTAACAAAAGACATGTTCCCATGCATATTCACACACAGCCGGTTCACCGGTCCATTCTGAGTCTGTTGAAGGACTGAACAAGACTCATTCTAACACAGAGGCAGGATCACTGCGTCGTTCTTCAGCCCTGAGCTCCCACCACAGGCTTGCCTTTCTTCACTGGAGGAGAGGACAGAGCTGGCTTGCTATTATCTGAGATTCAGACAAATAACAAAGACACAAACTTGTTCCCTTCTAGCTTACCAGGCCCTCTCACTTGGACAAGCCAGAACCCAGCACAGGCCAAGAACATAGTGGGAGGTTTTGGAATAAGATTGTCAGTGGTTTGACTAGATGTCTGAACTAAGTACCCAAAGAGCCAGGTTGTTGGTCTGTCAGTCACTAGGAAAGCCACTGTCAAGCAACTTAAGCTCTGTGGGTGTATCCATCTTCTCCACAGTTAGGAGAAGAAACACAAGCTCCATCCTCACCATAATAGCCAGGAGGACACAACCAAGTCAAGACAGACCTAGATTGCTGTGAGGCCAGAGTTTATAGAATTTCAAAGAGCTCCTTAAGAAAAAGAACATATATATTAAAAAAAAATTTTAAATAGGTACAAATGAGCCAGGCGTGGTGGTGCACACCTTTAATCCCAGCACTCAGGAGGCAGAGGTAGGAGGATTACCATGAGTTCAATGCCACCCTGGGAATACAGAGTGAATTCTAAATTAGCCTAGAGTAAAACCCTACCTTGGGGGAAAAAATTGGTACAAATGGAAATATTTACTTATAATGAGGAAAAGAATTACATTCAAGTTCAAATTTTTGAATTTACTATATATCCAAAACATTGTGCAATCTTAGTATAAAACAGGGTTTAGTTATGTTGTCCAAGCTGGCCTCCAAGTCCTGGGCTCAAGTGGTCCTACTGACTCAGCCTCCCAAAAAGCGAGAAGACAGGACTGCAGGCCCACCCCACTGCACAGGCGTAGCTGCACATTCATTGTTGTTTTGGCTGTTTGTTTTCTTTCTTTTTTTTTTTTTAATGTGTGTCTGTGTGTATTGTGTGCATGTGTATAGCTCATGTGCACACACGCATGTAATGTCCAGAGGCAGACTTCAGGTGTCTCCCTCAAATGCTCTCCACCTTATCAGACAAGGTCTTTCACCGAACCCAAGGACTACCAATGCCGCTAGCCTAGCTAGCCAGCTTCCCCGGGGTATCTACCCATCTCCATCTTCTGACTGGAATTACAGGCACGTGCCACCATGGCCCACATTTTTACATGGCTGCTGGGAATCCGATCTAAAGCTCCCCTGCTTGTGCCTGAAAACACTTTACCAACTGAGCCATTGCCCCAACACCTAAGTACATATTCTTGACAACCTCCTTAACAGCAATGATTTTGTAACATTTTTTTCCGTGGAAAGACCAGGAAACTCATTCAGGCTTTCCTAGGTCATGGTTGATGAAAATTCATTTCAATGGTGTGTCCCCCCCCCCATATCTTTGGAGGCTACATTCTTTTTTTTTTTAAATATTTTTGTTTATTTTTATTTATTTGAGAGTGACAGAGAGAGAAAGAGGCAGAGAGAGACAGAATGGGCGCACCATGGCCTCCAGCCACTGCAAACGAACTCCAGACGTGTGCGCCCCCTTGTGCATCTGGCTAACGTGGGTCCTGGGGAATCGAGCCTCGAACCGGGGTCCTTAGGCTTCATAGGCAAGCGCTTAACCGCTAAGCCATCTCTCCAGCCCTGGAGGCTACATTCTAAGACTTGCAGTAGATTACTGAAACCATAAATTGGTGCAGAGATATCCTTGCCACACTCCATGTTCTGATATGAATGAATATGAACTGTCCCCCAAAGGCTCGTGTGCTTGAAGACCTGGTCTCCAGCTGGAGGCAAGACGTGGGGAATTTATAGAACCTTGAGGAGGTGGGGCCTGGCTGTGGAAGCAGATCGCTAGTGGGAGTGGGGGGGCTGAAAGTTGTAGCCTGGCCCTGCTTCCAGTCCCATTCTCTGCTTTCTGGTCCGCGGCCAGCGTGAAGAAACCTGTCTCTTGCGCATACACACCTGTCACCACAGAGCCACTCGGCCATGTCTTCAGTACTGAAATACTCAAAAACCTTCCTTCCTTGTTTCTGTCAGGTATTTAGTCACACTGGAGAGGAAAGAAACCAGCACACCCCCTTTCTAGCTACATAAGCAAGCTGTTCCACTCACTTTGAGTCAGCTGGGAGACAGTTTCTGGTGTTACAACATAGGGCCCAACAAAAGGCTTCTCTCCAGGGGTCTTTTCTTACCTACTTCTGAGCTGTATCCTTACAATGCAGTGACCTAGTAACCTGAAGAAAAGACAAAGATAGGATGGCAGAAGAATTAGCAACTGTCACAGCAGTGGCAGCAGCAGCAACAGTGGCAACAGCCAGGAGAGGGACGCTGAAGAGCTCTGGAGAGTGGGCAGGGCGGAAGCTGTGGGGACTAGAGGTAACACAGACAAGGGCTGAGCTAAAGGCCAGGGAGCTGCTAAGACTTAAGGGCAAAGGGTCTCAGATGCTTGAGGCCCCAGAGCTATAACCGCTGTTGCCATAGAGCTGAGGTCCAGCACTGGAGGCCTGTTCAAGAGCTCTAACACTAGAAGCCTGCTTGCTGCCTGCTACTGCTGTTCATTGTTAATGGAAGTCAAGGATTAAACAGCTACAATATACTGGGACCACTCTTGGCTAAACCCAAAGCAAGAAGCCTCCAACCTCAGTGCCTAGAACCATTAGCCTCGGTTTGGTGCTGTTTTGAGTCAAGCACCAAAACTATAGGTTCTCAAAATCTACTTGCCAGCACTGGAAAAACTTCTCCTCACCTAGCCACAATTAACCAATCTATCTTTTTTCTTTTCTTCTCTCTCTCTCATCTCATGTAGCTCAGGCTATGCTCAAATTCACTATGGAGCCAAAATTGTCCTGAATCTACTGCCTTCACCTCCAGGGTGTTGAGATTATAGATATATGGCACCATACCCAGCCCTATCTATGATTTCTATCTGTTTGTGCAAAAGGACCCCCAGCCAGCTGATGGGTAACATCAGGAAGAGATTAACAATAGCTGATAAAAAAGAACTAATAAAAGGCCAGATGTGGTGGCACACACCTTTAATCCCAGCACTTGGGAGGCAGAAGTAGGAGGATTGCCATGAGTTCGAGGCCAACCTGAGACTACATAGTGAATTCCTGGTCAGCCTGAGACCACAGTTGGCCACAGGTAACTGAAACTGAATAAAGATAAGGGGTGGGGTGGCTAGATTTTTCTTTTTCAGCTCCTCAGCCCCTATCTTTAGAATGGATTCAATTTGGGGAAATCTTTTTCAGGCTTCTCTATGACTCATGATATCACGGAATTCTACATTGCTTTGTGCAGCAGTTAATAGTTTGTATTTCCCAGCCTTCTGATGCTGGAAATCCTAGGACCACAGGACCTCCTGCATATTCAAGTCACATTTGTAATTAGGAGCAGCACAGATGAAGGAATGTTTCTATAGGCCACTCCTACACTGAGAAGGCTAATTATAACAACTATACACCTGTGCTACATAAATACATACCACTAAACTCACTTATAGAATTCCTTTCTCCAAAAATACCTAAAAATGCCCACAGCCACTCCAATGTCCCAGCTAGGGAAAAACAGATTTTGGGGTGTCTGTTTAACTAATATTATTTTTAAAAGTTTTTTGTTTATTTATTTATTTATTTAAGAGCGACAGAGAAAGAGGCAGATAGAGACAGAGAATGGGCACGCCAGGGTTTCCAGCCACTGCGAAGGAACTCCAGATGCGTGCGCCCCCTTGTGCATCGGCTAACGTGGGACCTGGGGAACCGAGCCTCGAACCGAGATCCTTCGGCTTCACAGGCAAGCACTTAACCGCTAAGCCATCTCTCCAGCCCATTTTTTAGTTTTTCAGGGAAGGGTTTCACTCTAGCCAAGGCTGACCTGTAAGTCACTCTATATTCTCAGGGTGGCCTTGAACTCATGGAGATCCTCCTATCTCTGCCTCCCAAGTGCTGAGATTAAAGGCGTGCACCACCACGACCGGCTCAAGCACATAATTTAAAAATACATATATATAATTGTATTCTAAGGTCACAGAAGGGGCCTGGGCCCTATGGGAGGGTCAAGTCACCTATGCCCACAAAGGCCAGTCCCAAGAACAGTGTCTTCCGGGGTTGAAAGGGGGCTCGGCCGAGCTGTCCGACTTCTCCAGAGGTCCGGAGCTCCCGGGGAACACCCAGGTCCCTGCTGATCCGACTCTGCCCTCGCGCGACCCCGGCTCCTCTCCCGCGACCTCGGCCCGGCCTGCGCGAGGTTTCAAAAGGAGCGCGCCCCTTTGGGCCCGCCCACCACTTCCGGCCGCCGAGCCCGCGAGCCCCGCGAGATCTCGCGATAGCGCGTCTTCTCGCCAGCCGGAGTCAACCCGGGCCGGTGGCCTCGCTGGTCTTCTCTTACGCATAGGCTTCTGGTGTTGCGGTTTGGGTCGGGGCTTGTGGACTGGCTTGTTTCAGATCAGCACGAACAGAGCTATTAAGAATACTTGTTCGCCCGGCGTGGTGGCGCACGCTTTTAATTCCCCACTCGGGAGGCAGAGGTAGGGACGCCACGAGTTCGAGACCACCTTGAGACTACTTAGTGAATTCCAGGTCAGCCTGAGCTAGAGTGAGACCGTACCTCGGAAAAAAAGAAGAAGAAGAAGAATACTTGTTCATTTTTTTAAAAAAAAACTTTCATTTATTTGAGAGAGAATGGACATGCCAGGGTCTTCAGCCACTTGCAAACAAACTCCATGCATGGTGTCATTTTGTGGTTTTACATGAGTACTGGGGAATCGAACCCGGATTCTTAGGCTTTTCAGTCAAGCTCCATAACCGCTGAGCCATCTCTCTAACCCGCTTGTCCATTTTTCAATACAGCTAGCCTTAAAGGTTGAGATCAGGAGGCCAAAGGATGGGAACCTGCAAACCTGACCTTGGTCCTCCTAGCTTCTCCCTTGTATGCCAAGCAAAAGATGCTGGTGAGCCCCCCGCAGGCGTTCTTGAGTGTTGCACACTGGTCTCTACCAGAGTCACTTAGTCCCCACAGTAACCGCTGGAGAACATTTTTTTTTTTTTGCTTTTTAAATCTTTGTTACATGCTGGGGAAACAGACTCCGACCCCGATGAAGGAACCTGCCAGGGCTCACAAATTCCTTCCAATCATGTAGCTAGGAGGAAACAAAACAGGGGTAACCACTACACTGCCTGCAAACAGCATGCATTAGTGATGTCTGTATTTACACTGGATTTAACTGGAATCTTACAGTGAGCACTCTCCCATGATTTCCTAGATCTCTGTGTGTATCCCTGTCTTTGTTTGGAGTCACAGAGTTAACTTTCAGGTCTCCAGGATGGCTACCCAGTGACACCCATCTCAGCTGCTCTGGTCTATGATCTGCCACCTTGCCTTGTTGGAGGTGGAAAAATAAATGCACCTTAGGCCCCTTCCTTCCCTCCTTCCTTTGTTTTCTTTTTGACAGGATCTCATGTAGTCCAAGCTCAAGCTCACTATGACCTTGAGCTTCTGATCCTCCTGTTTCCACCTCCTGAATTCAGGGATTACAGGGGTTTTCCACAGTGTCTAGTTTATCTGGTGCTGAGAATGGAACCCAGAGCTTTGTGCATGCTCGGCAAATGCTTTACCAACTGAGCTATATCTTGCAGTCACTTCTTTTGGGTATGTTTGAGACATGGTCTCACTGTACACTTCTGGATGGTCTAGAACTTGCTGTGCAGACCAGGCTGTCCTTGAACTTGTGTCCATCCTCCTGCCTCTGCCTCCTGAGTACTGGAAATGCAGGCAGGTGCTACCACATCTGGTAGCTTCTTCTCCTAGTGCTTTCATGAGGAGTTCCTACAGCAGGTCTGTCTGTGCCTCTGTACCTCTGTCCTTGCCATTAGAAGCATGAACTACTTTGTGCACCTGGCTTTAACATGGGTACCAGAAAATCACACCCAGGCTGTTAAGCTAGCAAGCAAGCACCTTTAATACTGAGGCATCTCTCCAGCCCCTGTGATAGGGATTTTGACAGAAAAGGTGGGTAGGTATATGTCCAAGACAGGACAATGGGAGGCAGCATTCTAGAACAAACCAAACATATCACTAAGGGGTTTGTCTGCTCTGTATTACTGAGTAACAAGCTATCTCCAACTTCAAGGCTTGAAATACCTTTTCATTATCTCTCACAGTGCTGGATGGATTGCTGTCACCCAGGGACTATCACTCAATGATTGGCTCTGATACGATCTGAAGGTCTGACTGGACTGGGCATCCAAGATGGCTCTTTTTAGTTATTAATTTAGTTAGTTTTTAAAACATTTTATTGACAATGTCCATAAAAAAAAGACAACAACCCATGATCAAAATTCCCTTCCACCACCCTCCTTTTTCTCCCTCTCAAAATCCTCCATTGAATCACTTCTTTCCAACTCGTCTCTCTTCTATTTTGATGTCATCATTTTTCCCTCCTGTTATGCAGATCTTGTGTAGGTAGCATCAGCCACTGAGAATACTAAGGCCACGTTGTGCCCCGAAGACAGTATTGTAAGCACTCTTGCCCTTCCTTTGGCTTTTACATTCTTTCTGCCACCTCTTCAGCAATAGTCCCTGAGCCTCGAAGGGTGTGATAGAGATGTCTCACCTAGGGAACACTCCACTGTCCCTTCTCAGCACTTTGGTGAGTTTTCCAGCAAACTCCACAAGATAGCTCTTTTTACAAAATAATTTATTTACTTGTGAGCAGAGAGAGTATGTGTGTGTGTATAGAGAAAGAGGGAGAGAGAAGAGAATATGGGCACACCAGGGCCTCTTGCTACTTCAGACAAACTCCGGATACGTGTACCACTTTGTGCATCTGGCTTTACGTGGTGTAGAGTCAGCCTCTCAGTTTATAGGGGGAATGGCATTTGAAGCTTACAGATCCAGGGGAAGTTCCACAATAGTGGAAGAAGGGTAGCCCACTTTCACAAGTCCAGGCCGAGAGAAAAACCACCATCATAAAAAAGCACACTCCAGGAACCCATGGTGGCAGAACTCCAGCACCCTGCATGTCTTTTGTCTGGAAACAGATGCACCCCCAAATACAGCTTGGGGCCGGACCCTAGGATCTGCCCATAGTGACACCTTCTCTAGGCAGGCGGCTAAAGATCTAAGTGACAAGCTTGAATAAAACTCCTGTATCTGCCGGGTGTGGTGGTGTATGCCTTTAATCCCAGCACTCAGGAGGCAGAGGTAGGAGGATCACTTTGAGTTCAAGGCCACCCTGAGAAGACTACATAGTGAATTCCAGGTTAGCCTGGGCTAGAGCAAAATCCTACATTAAAAAACAACAACAAAAGCTCCTGTATCTACTGGGGGACATCCATTCAAACTACACACTGTTATGCCCAGTTCTCTGGGCCCCCCGTGACCACCAAGGAGAACCAAACACGTATGCAAAGGCAAGGCGCTTTATTTCCGGCGTAAGCTCGGACTCTTGTCTTCACCAGTGCCGTGGATCCATACAAGAGCCCTGAGCAGCAGGGGGGCAGGTTTTTTTTTATGGATTTGAACAAAGAAGTAGGGGAATGGTTCCATGATTGGTAGATTTAAGTAGTAACTGCACTTGTATTTTTCTGATAGGCTTAGGCTGCTGGGGGGCAGAGCTGGTGGGCAGGGGGCTAGGGGAATTTCAAGCAGATTAGGTAACCTTTATTGTGATTGGCTATGTGTGTTTGAAGAACTTAAGCAACTTGTCTTATGACTATAGAAATGTATGGCATAAGCAATTTGTGATCTTTTTTCAGTAACTGTTAAATTCTTATTTAAACCTTTCTGGGAAACAGAAACTTAGGCCTACTGGTGACTCTGAAGCCTGTCATGGCGTTCCTCTGGTTCCTGAGTCCTTCCACACATGGGTACTGGGGAATCAAACCTGGGAAGCAAGCTTAGTAAGCCTTTGCAAACAAATGCCTTTAACCACGCTGAGCCATCTCCCCAGACCCTAGGTAGCTTTTAATTTATTTTTTTTAGTTTTTCATGATAGGGTCTCACTCTAGCCCAGGCTGACCCGGAACTCAGTTTGTATTCTTAGGGTGGCCTTGAACTCACGGCGATCCTCTTACCTCTGCCTCACGAGTACTGGGATCAAAGGTGGGTGCCACCGCACCTGGCTTAGACAGCTCTTGTTCATATGTGTGGTGCATCACCTGAATTGGCTGGAATGGTGGGGGCGCCCCAGGCCTTGTTCTCTCTCGATCTGTACAGCTTTCCCATGTGACTTGCCTAGGTTTCCTTGTGGTACCGTGATGTCAGATAAATCTCACACCCAGTGGCTGGCTTGCAGCACTGCAAGGGACCAAAGCAGAAGCTACAAGCATTCTTAGTGGCCAATCTCAGAAGTGAGGCGACACTGCTTCCACAGCATGCTGTCAGTGAAGACGAATTACAGGATCAGCCTAGATCCAAGCAGAGAGGACACTGCGTAGCACTGGGAATCATTATCAGTTGGGGGGCCAATTTTTGGAGACCAGCTGGTGCAGAGGCCAAAGCAGCAAAGAAAGAAAAAAAAAAAATCACATGGCGCTATGCTTCAGTAAAACCTGGTGTGGAAGGGGGAAAATCCAAGGTGACAGTGCAGATGATGGGAGAGTCCCAGTGGCTTGCTCAGGAGGAACCTGTGTGTAGATACTCGCTGGGGGCCTTTAGCTGCCCTGTATCTGAGCCCCATTCTATGTTGGAGAATTTTCCCTGGTGTGAGCCTCAGTAGAAACCAGATACTTGCTCCCCTGACCCTTGACAGGAAAATCACACCCAAATCAATGCTGCACTCAGACTTGGGGGTCTTCACTAAGTGACCCATGAAGGTGAGAAATGTTCACAGTTCACCTCGGAGGCAGCAACAGGCCCCTGTCAGAGCTGTCCCTACTCAGGCTGCTCTCCAGATAGGACTTGGCCGGAGTTTGGCTGTCTGGCTTCTGGGCACTCCTGCCTACACACCCCCCACCCAGCTTGATTCTTGAAACTTCCTGTCAATTCGGGGAGTTCCCTGATATTATTCAGGAAATTTCCCTTCCATGTAAGTGAACCAGAAACCATTTCAAGTCCGTAATTAAGAGCCTTAATTGATACAAAGACCAACTGAAAGCTTCAGTCAGAGGAAGTGACATCATCAGAGCACTTCATGGGACAGGAAAATAGATGATAGAGATGAATGGGAGATGGAGAAAAGAATGAGGACAGCCAGTTAGGAGGCCATGGTGACATCTGATGGCTGTGGACAACTGGGACATCGACTTTGGGATGAAATGCGAGAATGGGACGGTCTTGGCCACTGACGACATGAAAAAGAGAAGAGATGGGGAGAACAAGTTGACAGGAGTTTTGAAGACTTGGTAACTTACACATTGAAGCTACAAAGAAATGAACAAGGGAGAGGGAATGGGCTTGAAGACAAAGGTCATTCATTCATTCAACAAATATCAAATGCCTGTTGTATGCCAGGAAGGGAGAGGCACTGAGAAAATAGTGAGCAAGCAAAGTCTCAGTGCTTCAATTAACAAACAAATACACGCATGGGAAATAAGTGCATGTTAATAATTGGTTCTTGATGTCACAGACT
The DNA here is from genome assembly GCF_020740685.1 of Jaculus jaculus. NCBI lineage: Eukaryota > Metazoa > Chordata > Mammalia > Rodentia > Dipodidae > Jaculus > Jaculus jaculus. The sequence goes on from NC_059105.1 coordinate 14,174,599, forward strand.
CACAGCAAAACATGTCTAGACGCTAGGAACTTCAAGAAAGAGCTGAGGAAAAACATCTTGGCTGAAGGCAGAGATTAGTCCATCATCCCATAGACATTCATTCATCCATTCGTTATTCAATTGTATTTACTAATCAACTACTGTGTACTCAATACCATTTGTGACATGAAAAATGCAGAGAGAGAGAAAGAGAGAGATTGAGCACTAATGGTGTCTCTAGCAAAGAGTGCAAATAGTAAACAAATACATAAACATGTGTAGTATGAAGAAAAGTTGAAACAAAGTAAAGGTAAGAGGAAGCTTGCTAATTTTTTGTTTATTTTTATTTATTTGTTTGAGAGTGACAGAGAAAGAGCAGATGAGGAAAATGGGCACGCCAGGGCCTCCAGCTACTGCAGATGAACTCCAGACACGTGCACCCCCTTGTGCATCTGGCTAACGTGGGTCCTGGGGAATAGAGCCTCGAACCAGGGTCCTTAGGTTTCACAGGCAAGTGCTTAACCACTAAGCCATCTCTCCAGCCCCAGCTTGTTATTTTAAGTAAGGTTTTATGCAAAGGCCCTCTTACAAGCACATCCTTATAGTTATCTGGAGGGAACCTGTTTCAGACAAAGGTAATCATACGTGCAAAGGCCCTGAGGCAGGCCAGCTCAGAGAACTTTCAGGAAGCCTTTGGGGCTGAAGCAAACAGAATAGGGAAGGAGTAGTAGAAGATAAATGAAGAATGAGAGCAGAAGCCACATCTGTGGGGCCTTGTAATCATGATGAGTACTTTTGGCCTTGACTCTGAGTGAGACAGGAAGACATCAGAGAAGCCTGAGTAGAGGGAGGAACCCTTATGACTGACACTTTAAAAGAATCCCTCAGGCTGCTGGGTATAGGATAGATGTGGAGGACTGAGGGCAGAAACAGAGAGGTCAACTAGGAGATGATTGCCTTGTCAATCAAGGCTAAAGATGATGGGGCTGGAACCAGGGTTGTAGTGGTGGAGGAGATGATGTGTGAACAGATAAAAACTAATGGAGAACCAGCACGATCTGCTGGTGGACTAGATGTGAAACATCAGTGAAATAATGGAATCTGTTATTCCAGGGCTTTCGATGGGAAGATCTAGAAGAGCAGTTGTCCCTTACTAAATGGGAAGAGTTGAGACATCTCCCTAAAGCTTCAAGAGTGAGTGGAATTGTTTCTAGCTGTCCTCTCTTTCTGACTTTCTTTCTGCATAATTTCATTCAAAAGCCCAAAGCCGGTCATGGTGGCGCATGCCTTTAATCCCAGCACTCAGGAGGCAAAGGTAGGAGGACTGCCGTGAGTTGGAGGCCACGCTGAGACTACATAATGAATTACAGGTCAGCCTGAGCTAGATAGAGTAAGACCCTACCTCAAAACAAACAAACAAACAAAAAGCCATAATGAGGCATCCATGTGGGATGGAGGGAATGTGGGGTGGGTAGAAGTTATTAAAGCTAGTGTCTACAGGAGTAAGAATGGAAAAGGGGGCTGGAGAGATTGGAAAATACTTGCTTGCAAAACCTGATGGCCTGGGTTCAATTCCTCAGTACCCATGTAAAACCAGATGCACAAAGTGGCACATGCACCTGGAATTCATTCATCTGCAGCAGCAAGAAGCTCTGGCATGTCTCTCTCTCGCATACACACACACCACATAAGTAAATATATTTTTAAATTTTTTATTTATTTGAGAGTGACAGACAGAGAGAGAATGGGGCAGAGAGAGAGAGAATGGGTGTGCCAGGGCCTCCAGCCACTGCAAAGGAACTCCAGATGCATGTGCCCCCTTGTGCATCTGGCTAATGTGGGTCCTGGAGAATGGAGCCTCGAACCAGGGTCCTTAGGCTTCACAGGCCAGGGCTTAACCACTAAGCCATTTCTCCAGCCAAATAAATTCTTTAAAAAAAAAAAATAGAGAAGAGTGGGGCATGGTGGCACACACCTTTAGTCCCAGCACTAGGGAGGCAGAAATAGGAGGATAACCACAAGTTCAAGGCCATCCTTAGACTACATAGTGAATTCCAGGTCAGCTTGGGCTAGAGAGAGACCCTACCTCAAAAAGCCAAAGGAAAAAAATGGAGAAGGAAGCTATAAAATGGAAGAGGAGAAAATGAAAATCAACTATATGGTGAGTGATTGGAATTGAAAGTGAAATCATTTTTTTTTCCTACATAGATCAATAATGACAGATGGTTGGGTGGATAAATAGATATTTGTGTAAGACAACATATTATGAAACCCCCAAGAACAATGAATTATCTAGCATCCAAATCTTCATTTCTACATTTATCTTTCATCAGAAAACAAGAGTCCCTTGCAGAAATCGCTGATGTCGGGGCTGGGACAGAGTACGTACAAGATGAGACTGGAACATCTTGTCATGTCAGAGAGCAGGGATGTGTTCAATGAATTACAGAGATAGAAACCAGCTTGGCAGCTGGATCAAATCTGGGAAATTTTAAGCATCAGAATAAATAATGAGGCAACAAGGAAGAGATTTAACATCTGCAGTATTGTTGCCAAAGATGCATAACCCACATCTAATCATGAAGAAACAGCAGATCAACCCGAAATGAGGAGCATTCTACAGTCCACCTGGTCTGAATTTTCTAAATTGTCCCAGTCATAAAAGAAAAGGCCTGGAAATTGTGTCATATGAAAGGACACTGAAGGAGAGTACTTGCTTGTAAAGCCTGAAGGCCTAGGTTTGATCCTCCATTACCCACATAAAGCCAGATGCACACAGTGGTGCATGCATATGGAATTTGTTTGCAGTGGTAAGAGACTCTGTTGCACCCATTTTTTCTCTTCTTCTCTGTCCCTTAAACAAATACTTAAAAAAAAAAAAAAAAAAGACAAGAAAAGAAAGAGCCCTGTGTGGTGGCATACGCCTTTAACCCAGCACTTGGGAGGCAGAGGTAGGAGGATCACCATGAGTTTGAGGCCACCCTGAGACTACATAGTTAATTGCAAGTCAGCCTGGCCAGAGTGAGACCCTACTTTGAAGAAAGAGAGAGAGAGAGAGAGAGAGAGAGAGAGAGAGAGAGAGAGAGGGAAAGGGAGAGGGAGAGAGAGAAGAGAAGAAGAGAAGAGAAGAGAAGAGAAGAGAAGAGAAGAGAAGAGAAGAGAAGAGAAAAGAAAAAAGAGAAAAGAGAAAAGAGAAAAGAGAAAAGAGCTCAGCATGGTGGCACATGCCTTTAATCTCAGCGTTTGGGAGGCAGGGGTAGGAGCATCACTGTGAGTTTGAGGCCACCCTGAGACTTCATAGTGAATTACAGGCCAGCCTGGGCTAGAGTGAGGCCCTACCTTGAAAAATCAAAAAAGAAAAAAAGAAAAAGAAAAGAAAGGACACTAAAAGGACATGATAACTAGGTGCCATGAGTAATTCTGAGCTGGATCCTTTTGTTACAAAGGTATCATCAGCCAAAAAGATGTAGGTTTAATTGGGGCTGAAAGTTAGATAAGTTAGATAGAATTGATGCATCCTTGTTAATTTCCTGATTGTGAGCACTGTGTTGGGTAGAAAGAGAATGCCCGTTTGTAGGAAACACATCCAAAAGCATTAGGGAACAATGGGGCAGCATGTAGTCAGCTGACTTGTATGGTTCAACAAACGAAGTTCTTTGTACATTTGTAGAAACTTTTCTGTAATCTTTGAATTTATTTCAAAAGAAAAGGGAGGCCAGAGGGATGGCTTAGCTGTTAAAGTGCTTTCCGGCAAAGTGAAAGGACCCAGGTTTGATACCTTAGGAGCCACATAAGCCAGATGCACAAGGTAGCACATGCCTCTGGAGTTTGTTTGCAGTGATTGGAGGCCCTGGTATACCATTCTCTCTCTCTCAAGTAAATAAATAAAAATGATCTTTTAAAAGGGCATGGGGGCTGAAGAGATGGCTTAGCGGTTAAGGCACTTGCCTGTGAAGCCAAAGGACTCAGGTTCGATTCTCCAGGACTCATGTAAGCCAGATGCATATGATAGCACATGCATCTGTAGTTCATCTTCAGTGGCTAGAGGCCGTGGTGTGCCTATTCTCTCTCCTTCTCACTCTTCCTCTCTTTCAAGTAAATAAATAAACAAATTTTTAAAGGGGTATGAATGGTGATGTAGTTCAGTGATAGAGCACTTGTCTAGAATTCCTGAGGCTCTGGATTTAACCCCTAGTATGGGAGGTGAGGAGGCAAAAAAAACAAAACCAAGAATGTAATGGCTGAGGCAGGAGAGAATGACAGAACAGTAACCATCCAAGGACACATACAAGGTCATATGAACAGGTAGTTGATATATAGGGACAGAGGAGGGTGGAGACTGAGAAGGAATTAAACTTTTAAAATCAATTTTCTATATTGTTAATTAGGGTAGTCTCGAAATATGTAAGACTTGTGATGGAAAATAAATCAGTTGTCCCATCTACAAACAACACTCAATGCATAGACTTAAGGACCCTTCTAAGAACCTATTGCCCATTGACTTTCCTAGGGCTAGAGATTCAGATATTGAAAACCTGTCCCAACTACAAGCCATTACAATTTTTAAAAGAAAATCCCAGTGACATAATCCTATGACTTCTTGTGAGGAGGCAAGGTCTCCCAATTCCTAGTTTTAAAAGAGTTCTCTCTCTCTCATTTTATATATATATAGTTTTTCAAGGTAGAGTTTCACTCTAGCCCAGGCTGACCTGGAATTCACTATGTAGTCTCAGGGTGGCCTCAAACTCACATCAATCCTCCTACCTCTGTCTCCCAAGTGCTGAGATTAAAGGCGTGCACCACCACACCCAGCCTCAAAATTAATATATTTAATAATATAATGTGATGCTCACATTTGAGCCAAAATGTTCCATTCATAAAATCATTACCATGTCCAATTACCATGCTCATTGCATGCAAATGGAAAATGCAGATAATCAGAGAATAAAAAATTCAATCACCAGCAATCCCCTATCCAAAATAATGTGTTAGCTCTTCGATGCCTATTTGAGACTATTAAAATGCAGGTCACATCTGCGTATTTTTGTTGCAGTGAAAGAGGGACCCTGCCCCTCACCATCCTGCGGTTTGCCATCCTTCCTCCTCGGTGTAGAGCAGGCGCCGTCTCAGACACTTAAGTATACTTCAAGTACCTCATTTATTTTAAGGACAAGGTATGGAATTTCATTGAGCAAGCTGGATGATGATTTATGTAACAGTGCTCCTATGTTAGGACTTAATGGGCGCGGAGTGATTGTGAGGCGCGGAGGGATCGCTCACAGAACCTGCGGCCTAGAGAAAATGGGAGGTCTCGGCTCGGCGAAGTCTCTGGACCCGGTTTTAGGCGCGCAGGGGTGGAGAAAGGAGGCTCAGCCAGCCCTCGGAGAGTAGAAAGCAGCGGGCCTGAAGAATCGGTTTAGGAGCCACGCGAGTCACAGGGCGGTGGCTTCCACGAGCAGAGGGTCCTAGTGGGTGGGGCGGGACACTCCTGCACCGAGACCTCGGCGGTGGCAGGCGGCCCCAGGCCAGAAAGCAGGTGCGCCGCCGCGCCGCACCGACAGAGGGCGCGCTGTCCTCAGCAGTTTGCGGCCGGCGGTTTCCAGCTGCTGGCCAGATGTGGGCAGCTGGACTGCGGGAGGCGCGAGGCTCTACCCGATCCCCTGCAGACTAGCCGGCTGCGGAGAGCGAAGAAGGAACGACAGAGGGCCGGGGTGGTGGCAGAATGCTCCACGGCCGCTTCTCTACAGACTCCCGGATGACTTTTCTTTTGTCCAGAGGGGGCGCCGTTTTCCGAAACCCGCAAAACATCGATGGACACTGGCGGTGGCCCTACATCTGCAGCCCCGAGACAGAGCTGGGACCGTGGAGCCGGGCGTGGGGCTGCGAGAGACCAGGCATCAGCCGGCCTTGAAGGCCTTGAACTTTCAGAGTACACAGCCTTGGCCTCCAGACGTTCCAACACACTCACGAACACACATACACATATACACACATGCACACATGCACGCACACACACACATAAACATGCACATGCACACACAAACACACACATACACATATACACACATATAGACATACGCATGCACACAAACACACCAGATCCTCCCGGGCTCTCACTGCCCTGGGCGCGGTATGCACTCGAAGAGTGAGCAACTGAGGCGCACCATGACTGTCCCCCAGTAGACCCATCTCCTCGTAGGGTCCAGAGCTGCAGGCCAGTTACGGACCCCGGGGTCAGTAGACAACCCCCAGCGACCCCACCCTCCTGACCTGCCCGTCTTCCCCACCCCTGGCCGCTCCCTGGGCTCGGCAGTAATCAGCCGCCGCGCCGCGGTAATTGGCGGTGCGGGCCGGGCCGGCGGAGGACCCGTGCTCGCCGCAGGGGCGGGCGAGGGGCTTAATTGCAGGGCTTTGGCCCACTGTCTGGGAGCGGGGCGGGCCCGGCTCAGGTCGGCAGACAGGGACCTGCAAGCAGCCACAGGGCCTTGGGTCGGTGGTTGGGGAAGGAGAGGGTCTCTCCCCTGGAAACTAGAGGTTGGGGGCGTCAAGCCCCAGCAATGGTTCTGGAGGAGAGCTACGGGAGGTGGAAGACAGAATTCCAGACTCCCCCGTCCCAACCTCGGTCTCGTCCGAGACTCCTCCCTTGTCCTGACCATCCCCAGCTCCTCTTGCTGCCGCCCCCGTCACCCCCCTTCTCGTGTCCCCAGGGCGCTCCCACCCTGGGGAAGAATGTGCCCTCCTAGCTCACCCTTGCCATGGTAACGGCACACCCCCACCCCCGCGCACCACAGCGGCGGTGAGAAAGGGGGGGACGCCTCCCAACCCCGCGGACACACCTCGGCTGCCCTGGTTGCCTTAGCAACCGCGGGCGTTTCGCAATGCGCAGTCGCAAAGTGGCAAAATGTTCTCTTTCCGACCCTTTACCCCGCCGATCCACCAGCAAGGGACCTGACGGGGTCCAAAGAGGGATCCTGGGGTACTCCAGCTTCCACACCAGAGCAATCCCAGGAAGAAAAAGGCAGCCCGAGGGCCTCAGAGAGCCGGGAACCTGCCCCCTCCCCCAGCAAAACCCACGGGGGGCGCTGGCAGCAGGAAGCCGGGCCAGGACCCGGAGGCGCGCAGGCCCCACTGCCGAGCGGTGATTACAGGGACCTGTCCCTCCCGCCCCCGGCTCCCACTCTCATTAAGTCATTTTTTCCCCTGTTGGAAAGTCCCCGTGCCTTGAGCGCAGGGGCTGCGGCGACCGCAGGCAGCTGCCGGCAACCACATGAGAGGGGGTAGGAGGGGAGGAGGGGGGCCTGGCCATTGTCCAATGTGGAAGGGCCCCTGCCGGGGGCTAGCTCGGGGCGCATCAATTCGGAGGAAAGAGGGAACGCGTGGATAGTTTTGGCCTTGCTTCCCACAAGGGCGCATTTTGCAGTTCCCAAGTGCACCTTTGAATGCCCACCCCACGTTGCGGGGTCGTCTGAAATGCAGGCAGCCTGATTTCTCATCCCATTCTAGTCTGACTGACTGCCTCTTCCGATCGGTCCACCACCTTCATTCTCTTGGTTCCCTACTACCTCTCTCCTTGGGGGACTATCTAGGCTCCATTAGACCCTACTTCTATGTCTGCCTATACAGAGGTAATCGAGTGCCCATCAGGTCAGAGGTGCAGGGGGGACAGGAGAGGGCCTATCTTCCTCGAAATGAACTCTTGCCACTTTCTGTTCACATTCCGTGTCTCACCTCATGCTTCCCCAGCTGTTGGCAAGTTCTCCTGCCCACCTCAACTCTATGCTGCAACTTATTTTTAGCTCAGTTTCCCTGTCTCCAACCAGCACATTATTCCTTGCAGCGCCCTTCAGTCAGTATTCATAAATCCAGCACCTCTTGGGCCCCATTTTCTCAATTCCATCGTCTTCATGTGTCCCTTAGAGCCCTTACAGTGTCCCATACACCCCTTTTATTGTGGGACCCCCTTGACCTAAAGCCTCAACTTGCTTGGTTCTAGGAGATGCTGGGGAGCGGGCAACACTCGATCTGACCCCCTTCCCAATTTTTCCTCCTCCTCCTTCCTGGGCATGCTGGCATATTTCAGATCACTGACGACTCACTAAAACATGCCCCTCCCCTCCTCAGTGTCCAGCCCCCGCCCTACCTCATCACCCACCCTCCTTTCCCAACGCCTGTGCTGTGCGGTTACCCCCGTCGTAGTCCATCAACTTGATCCTAGAGCGCTCATGTCCAGTCTCCCCTCCCCCAGCCCTGTCCTTGGCAAGCCTGGAAAGCAGAGGGTGAGGTCAGGGCTGATGCTGTAATGGACACTGCTGGGGATGGGACTACCCCCCTCAAGGTGTCCCAGTTCCCCCAGCACCCCTCTCCTCCTCCTGAGGATGGGAGGCAGGAAGGGGGCGGGGAACCCAGCCCCCACAGCTCTCTCCTAGGTGAACAAGAGGAAAGGAATGAGGCAGGTGTGTCTGACTGCTCCTGCCCACCCCTCCTTCCCTTCCCGGGGACTCTCAACCTCTCTCCGCCTGCCTTTGGGGCTGTCTTTTGGGGGAGGGGGAGAAAAACTGTCCTCTACCGAGGCTGCACCCTGCTTGTGTGAGAGGGCTTGCTGCCTTTGGTGTGCCTGCCACAGCTAGAGGACAGGGAGCCAGGGGCAGCTAGTGAGGTAAATCCCCCCAGCTGCAGGGACAACTGGGGTGCAGCATCCCAGAGTCTCCTTTGTTTCTTCTCACCCCCCCCCCACCCAGCGGTAGGGAGAATGGGACAGGGGCAGGGAAAGATTTGGGGTTTGTGTAGGCTAGTCGTTGTGGAAAGGAACGAGGCTGTCCACGTTTGGTTTATCAAGGATGCCCTTAGTTCAGGAACTGAGGTAGCCAGCAGTGCGAGTAGCAGGAGGCCTGGAGGAAATAGGAGGCCTGGGCCTGCGTGAAGCACTTGGGGTGCTCTCCTCCCACCCACCGCCTCACTCAGATCCCCAGGATCTGTTCCAGACAGGCATCCAACCTGAGCCAAAGAGAAGCCAACCCGGACCCAAACTTCCAGCTCAGCGGTGACCTGGTGGGGGCACAAGGGTAAGAGGGATCACTGACCTCCTAAGGAGTACCCTGATGTGGGGCTCTGGGGGGCACAAGAAGCTCAGGAAAATTACTCCAGCGCACGCGCGCGCGCACACACACACACACACACACACACACACAGCCTTTCTGCCCGGACTCCAGAACCCAGCTCCAGACAGTGAGTCTGCCACCCTCCCCCACTCACCTCTTCCCAGCCGCACCTCCCGGCCCCACCTGCTCCCCCAGGCGCTGGGCTGGGTTGAGCTGGGTCTTGCCCAGGATTACTCCTCAGAGTGCCTCCTGTCTCTACCGACAGTTGCTGCTGGGCACGGCCACTCGTCCCGGCTTGTGGCAGAGGTCTCAGGCACCAAGTGGGCGGTTAGAGCTCTGGCACCCTTCTTGACATGGTTCCCGTCCCTTCTCCACTGTCACCACCCAATCCAATCCAGACCTGTCTCTGGGTGTTTGCAACTGTCCTTCAAGGTATCACATTGTTTCCCTTCATCCAGTTCCCATATGTTCACCATCAATGTGAGAATCAGAGCAAAACGCACCCCTGCTTAAGACTGCAGATTTCCCTTAAAATCCTAGCTTCTGGGCTGGAGAGATGGTTTATCGGTTAAACGCTTGCGTGTGAAGCCTAAGGACCCCGGTTCGAGGCTCTATTCCCCACTACACACATAGCCATATGCAGTGGCTGGAGACCCTGGTGTGACCATTCTCCCTCCCTCTCTCTCTCTCTCTCCCTCTTTGTCTCTCTCAAATAAATTTTATAAAAACCTGGGCTGGAGAGATGGCTTAGTAATTAAGGCTCTTGCCTGCAAAGCCAAATGACCCAGGTTCGATTCCCCACGGCCCATGTAAACCAGATGCACAAGGGGGCACATGCATCTGGAGTTCGTTTGCAGGGGTTGGAGGCCCTGGCGAGCCCATTCCCTCTTTCTCTGCTCTTCTCTCTCTCCCTGCCTATTTCTGTATCTCTATCTCTAATAAATAAATAAAAATATTTTTCAAAAAACCCCAGCTCCTTAGCATATAACCTTTGCCCGCCCTCTATGCTCCTTTCTGGCCAATCAGCCCTAGATTACTTCTCTCCAGTCAGAGTGGCTTCTCTGTTCCTCCAGAGCTTTTGGCTTCTCTGGCCTGTCTGGAAAGCCCTTCCTCTCAATCTCTACACGGCTTTCCCACCTTGGCAGGTCTCAGCATGCGTATCACAGATCGGGCTTTCCCTGGCCAGTGGTTTTAGTTGAAAGGGTCCCATCCCCCACAAATCAGTGTACGCCTAGTACCCTGCTTTATTTTCCTCATGGCCCATGTCGGAAATGGCTTTGTTTATACATTTACTGGTTTATTGTCCATCACCCTCAGCAAGCATGTAAACTCCAAGAGTGCTTCTCCCCTGTCCCCCCCCCCCGCCCCCAGTGTCACAACGAGAGTGCAAAATAAATATCCCTTAAATGAATGGTGAAAGGATGATATGAGGCAAAAGCCAGTGGGGGAGGGCCTCTGGGGCCTTGATGGAATCCCTGCAGCTCGATCATGCCCGTTTCTTCATTTTAATCTTCCCCAGTGTCCATCGGCTTCAGTTCATTGCGCCCATTCCAAAGGAATGAGAGAATGACAGGAGATAGGCCTGGAGGGCAGAGCTGCTCTGCTGACGCGTCCTAAGAGCGCGGGGCAGTCTCTAGCCCCTTGGCTGTCGGAGCTCGGAGCAGGAAGAAGAGGCCGGTCGACCTTAGAGCCCACAAAAGTGATGATGGGGGTCAGACACTGGCTGGACTACGCCAGTGATTCCAGACCCTCAGAGCTGGGAGGCCCAACCAACAGCGACGCTGTGCCTGGCTGAGGTTGCCAGAGGCTCCTGGAGGTTGGGGGCTTTCCTTGAGAACCAGGGGGGAGCCTGGGCCGTTCACTTGCAGACGCTGACCCACTCGGTGATGCGGCACTCCTCGCAGACCACGAAGCAGCACCAGTGGAAGCGACAGTGGCAGCGCTCGCTGCGCGTCTGGCGCAGGATGTTGTGGCCGCGGCCGCAGCACATGCTGCCGCAGCCGCCCGGGCCCGCGCTGCTCGTGTTGCACAGGCGGCCCACGGTGCCCGCCGAGTCCAGGCGCGGCTCGCGCTCGCAGAAGTCGGGCGATTTCTCGAAGTACACCAGATCGGCCGGACTGGCCCGGCGGCGAGGTCCGAGGGTGCCCGGAGCTGGGGACGGTGCCCCGCCGGGGCCGGACTCCAGCTGGCCGCCGTTGCGGTTGTGCGGCCGGATGAGCGTGGCGCGCTGGAAGCGGTGGCGCAGCAGCGCCCCCACCGCGCGGAACTCGGGCGTCACCTGCCAGCACGTTTTGAGCTGGCAGCTGCCCGACGTGCCGTGGCACTTGCACTTTCGCCGCATGTTCTCCATCACCGCCTGCGGAGGGAGGCGCCGGTGAGGGCTGAGGCTGGCGGGCCAGCGCCCTAGCCCTCTCCTTACTGACACCGAGGCTGGAAACCAGCTCCCATTGAGCAGAAGCGAACACTGAGGCCCGCGTAGGGGGCGCAGTCAGAATTCCTGCGGGCTCCCATCCACCTCCCACCAGGCTAAGCCCGGGAGGAATTCCCTCCTTCCTGCTCGGTTGTTGGGTGCCTTATCCTTGACGGCTTTAGTAGCAGCTGCAGGAGGCCCTTGAGGTTGGGGGCTCTTGTTTCCTGAGCCCTGGCGGATCCCAGGTCTTTAGGGAAATTCCCTCTTCTCCCACTCCTGGATGGGGGAGGGGGTGCACATGCCATAATAGCCCCGCCCCAAACCCTCTGGCATCCCTCCAGGACGTAAAGGAGTTGTGGGGGGAGGGGGGGAGCTTCCAAAGAGTCTGAGAAAGGCCTGCAACCTCTTATAGAGACAGAAACCAAAGAGACCTGTCCTCATTATGGTAACTGGGGCCTATTCTGCCTGTTGCTGAATGACAACGGGGGCCAAGCACTCCCTAGAGACAGAACCCAGATAGCCAGACCGTCAGCCCTATGAGAGGATCTGGGGCCCTCAAAACTGAGAGAGGCATAAGAGGCAGAGCCCGGCTGCCCTGGGCCCCGGGGGGCTGCACAGCTTGCATGCGCGGTCCGCGGTGTCAGCACCACGTGGGAACCAGCCTGAGGCCTCCCCGGGCCAACAGCTCCAGAACATCTGTTTCCCACAGGCTGCAACCATTAATTAACCAGTTAACGAGGACGAGGAGGAGGCACTGTCGGTCCTGGCTGGGATGGTATCAGAAACTTAGGGAAAGAGTCCCATGTACAGGGCAGGGCTGGGTGGCAGCTAGATGAGACCTAAGAGGGGGCGCCTCAGTTTACCCCACCTCTAAGTCAAGATGGTGAGAGGTGGGCAAGAAGGCCAAGGGAAAGGAGAATGCTGGGAGAGGAAGCCCCAGGAGCAGGGCCTGAGCAGGTGGGGGCTGGGTCAAGGGAAAGATGAGAGTGGGATCGCCAGGAATGGAAAGTGCTCAGCCACACTGCCTGGAGACAGAGCCTGCCTCTACCACGTTCTCACTACCTGCACCACCTCGGGCAAGCTCCTTAGTCAAGCTGTGCCTCAGTTTCCATATGTGAGCACATGATGAATGAGTGCTCACGTCACAGGTAAGGCCAAAGTAGGTTGCTATGGAGTGAGATGCTCAGAACTCATGGTGGACACTCCACAAATGCAGTCCAGCGTGCCTTCTAAGTCTCTATGCAGGTATTACTTTATTTTGCACGGATGACCTTTAGCATGAGCATTCAAGGGCAAAGAGGAGAGAAGAAAGGCTCTACAGTATAGATCTACAATGCCTCTAGGTACCTCACTTTAGTCCCCTCACTAGAGCTAGGGGACCTGACAACTTCCCGGCTCTACAGGATGGGAGACAGTGTAGCAGCCCAGATCTTGACGACGAGCCTGCTCCTTCCTCCCGTGGTTGGCAGAGAAAGTGGAAAGGTCAGGCTGCTCAGCAGGGTGTGCACTGACCCCAGCGTGGATTGTTTCAACTCCTAATTCCCAGGTCCAGTCCTGGCTAAGAATGCTTGCTAACTGCATTCAGAGGGGGCAGTGAGGGCTGAGGAAATGGCTTAGTGGTTATGGCATTTGCCTGAGGCGAAGCCCAAGCACCCAGCTTCGATTCCCCAGGACCCACGTTAGCCAGATGCACAAGGGGACGCACGCGTCTGGAGTTCGTTTGCAGTGGCTGGAGGCCCTGGCGCACCCATTCTCTCTCTCTCTCTCTCTCTCCTCTCTGTCAAATAAATAAATAATTTTTTTAAGAGGGGGCAGTGAGAAGGTTACTGGAATGGAAAGAGCGATGTGGTCCCCAAAAGAGGTGGGCTGGCCAGAGCGACGTGGACTGAGCCTAGGGGACTCTCACCTGCCTGCCCACTCGGTTGTTGTGGAGTCTCATGCGCGCGTGGATGTCTCTGTGAGGCTCCCGGGAATCTAGAAAGTCCTTAGAGAAGCGTTCTCCGAAGCCCACGTCTGGGCTGCAGCCGCCCCACTCCCAAGAGTCCTGCAGGCCTGGGCTGGCGGGAGGCAGGGCAGGGTGTTCTGGGACCCCGTGGCTCAGGCCCTTACCGCGCTGCAGCGCATCCAGCTGCAGGCGGTGCAGCTTCCGACGGAAGGCCTCTTCATCCCCTCGCCGCGCCGCATCGCAACCGCAGGCCCTCAGCTTGCCCAGAGCGCACGCGTTGGACACAGCGTGCACCACTCCTGCAGCCGCAATGGCGTAGGCGAAAGCACTCTCTCGGAAACCTACAATTAGATACCAGGAAAACAGGGACTCTGGAGAGGCCTTGATAGCCCGCTCAACCTTGCCATCACACCCAGGAGGAGAAACTGAGACCCAACGTAGGGAAGGTCGCGTACTAAGGACCCAGAGTGGGGAGGGAGCGGAGGCGAGAAATGCACTTGAATGACAGAAATGATAGATGGATTGCTGTTTGCAAGGGGTTCAATACCAAACGGGTGTGCGTGTGCGTGTGTGTGTGTGTGTGTGAGAGAGAGAGGGGGGGGGGAGAGAGAGAGAGGGAGAGAAAGAGGGGGGATCATTCTGCACATAGAATATAGGGGAGGTCTCCCCTTAGCAATTTTCTTTTTGCAACTCCCTTTCCTTTCTCTTTTTCATTAATACCCCTTAGCAAAGCTCAGAATTTGTGTGTCTAAATCTCTCCTCTAGGGCAGAAAATACCTGGTAAACACATTCTTTTTAAGATCAGGGATTTAATCTATTACCTTTCATGGTGATATCTGCAATTATTTTAAAATAGCCTGAAGAAGGAAAGTAACGTTTTACCCAAAGGACACATTATGAGTGGTGGAATTCCAGGCCTTCGGAGATGCCAGTGGGCAGGAGGGTAAGACAAGATCATCTACCCTAATCTATACTACCCTAAGCTTGCCTACTACTGTGTGCCCCCACCTTAGGCCCAGCCCAGTACCCTCCCAGATGTTCCCATCCTTAATCACAGGACATGGCTAAAAGCCACTCAGAAATGAGCGTCCTCCACTGCACACACGCACACACGCACTGCCTTGGTTCTGTCTAGGTCAGTTGAAGTTATTTCAGTTATGGCACAGGTGGGCCCAGTGCTGTGGCCCCGGGGCCAGAGGAGGTCTAGTTATGAAGGTGTATCCAGCTCCCACAGCTCCTGCAGGCAACTTCATGCTTATTCTGCAACTGAGAAAAAGACTTGCTAGGAGCAGTTTGCAGTACAAATCTCTGAGCAATCTCTGGACCCCTAAGAGGGCAGGCAGGAGAGAAGCCAGGAAGGTCAGCTCCCATGCAATGAGGAGACTCTGCCTGAGCCAGGAGTGCTTGTGGGAGAAGCCCAGAACCTGGCTGGAGGCTTATGACCTTACCAGCATCAAAGCCTGGGAGGACTTGCGTTCAGAGGCCTCTTGCGCCCTAGAGAGCTATCTAAGACTGGACAGAAGCCCTAGCCCATTCCTGCTTTAATCCTCACCCACCCCACTTCATAGACGCCTGTCCTTTTCTTGCCCAGACAAATTACAATAATGATACAAGCTCTTTTATAACTAAGAATTGATCTCTGGAGTCAAATTGCCAGGGTTCAAATCTTGGCTCTTCCACTGATTCCTTAATAGTTATGTGACTTTGGCCAAGTGACTTAACCTCCCCATGCCTCAGTTTCTCATCTATAAACCAATGTTATTATCATCTGCCTCATTGTTGTTCCAAGAATTAAATCAGTTATTAAATTTAAAATGCTTGAAATAGTGCCTTAGTAAGTACTACATAAACACAGCTCTCGTTGAGAAGTTCTTCCTGCTGTCAGCTCATTCAATCCTGCTGAATTTTTGAGGTCATTGTTTTCTGTTGCGCCCTGATCAAAGACAGCACAGCAGCTCTTGACCCATGTCTAAAATAACCATGTGGGTTAGTAGAAGCCTATGAAGCAGACACTCCTCTGCCTTCCCTTTCCAGCCCATGGCATTGTGACACCTTTGTGCATAAAGAGCCCAGCTAGGAGCAGACAAGAGGGGCATGAGGATGAGGCTGGAGCCTTCAAAAAGGATGCTGGGAACTGGCAGGAGCTTCCAGGGGAATAGAAGCTGCCACAGAGTTCTGGGGCCTAAGGGTAGACCCAAGTCCCCAGGAAGCACACCCTGCACTTATCCATTCCCTTTTATCCTGGAAGCTCCACACACTTCTCTTACTGCTGCAAGAGTCATCCTCCTGCCTGCTTTAGAACATCAGAAATCATCACACACACACACTCTGCACAAACTGGGGAAATCCAAGGACACAAAGATTATAAAGCTGGACATGTACCCAATTTTCCTAGTTCCCAGGGCCAGCAATTTTCTACTGAAGGACACCAGTTCCAAGAGAATCCTGCTGCTGACAAAGAAACCCAGGTATCCTAGTTTCCAGTTCTTATAGCCCTGTCCACACTTTTCTTTTTCAGCTTTTTTTTTTTTTTTTTTTTTTTTTTGAGGTAGGGTCTCACTCTAGTCCAAGCTGACCTGGAATTCACTATGTAGTCTCAGGGTGGCCTTGAACTCATAGTGACCCTCCTACCTCTGCCTCCTGAGTGCTGGGATTAAAAGCGTGCACTACCACACCCGGCTCCTGTCCACACTTTTCATCAGGCAAGGGCAGAAGGCTGGTCCTGGTAGGGAGGTACAAGGGACCAACCACCATCTTTGAGGCTCTGTCACGGTTAAAACAGCCCTACACAGCCATAAAGAATACCCTACACCATACAGCTCAAGATGCCTTCTCCTATGCCACCCCATGGCACCTGACAGCTGTGACAGCCACGTGTAGAGGTGACTGGGCCTGTGTGGCCACCCTCCACTCTAAGCATCCAGGCTCAGCGAAGTCCTGCCCACTGGGTCTTCCCCCAGCTCCTGTTCAGGGCCCCAGTTTCGGTCCTGGCCCCGACTGTCTGGGGCAGATGCAGGCAGTGTGCCATCTGGCCAGCTGGAGGGGGAAAGGGGTGGGGCCATGGCCAGCTGGGCTGCCCGGAGCAGAAGAGGGGGGGGGCTTGTTAAGACGCACAATTAGCCGCCCTGCCTTTGATCTGGGACAGGGACTGCCAGCATCTAAGTGGAGTCAGCTGCTACAGGCTGCGGCCAACGGCCAGGACGGGGCTGGGGTGGGGGGGGGAGGCTTGAAGGGCAGGGGAGGATGGAGGAAGAAACGTTTGGGGGGCCCCTGGGAACCAGGAGGGGTTAGAGAAGATGAAGCCCTTCCCATAAGAGTCAAAGAGGGAGGAAAGGAGAGAGGTCTGGTCCCCATTCCCTCTGGGAAAAGAATCTGTGCTGTGTGTTCCTTGTGCTTGAAGGGCGGGGGAGTTGTGTGCCTGCAGAACACTTAGGCATGACACTATTGGGTCTACATGTTTGCACAAACATGGGTAGGTTTGTGTGTTTGTGTGTGCATGTCAGCTTTATTTTTGGAGAATGTTCTCATTGCACAAGCCCACCTCTGGGCCCATGGTGGGTGTTCATACTGGCCTTGAAGTTTGGGAGGCAGAACAGCAGAGAATGGGCTTCAAGCTCTAAAGTCAGATGGTCTGCATGGATTATGGCTCTCCTTCTCACTTATAAAGCAAAAATATGGTTAATGGCAAATTACCCAATCTCTCAACATCATTTCTTTTTCCCTTTGAGGTAGGGTCTCACTCTAGCTCAGGCTGACCTGGAATTCACTATGTAATCTCAGGGTGGCCTCAAACTCACAGCGATCCTCCTGTCTCTGCCTCCCCAGTGCTGGGATTACAGGTGTGCGCCACTATGCCCAGCTTTCAGCATCATTTTTTTATACCATCAGTTTCTTTCTTTTTTTTTTTTAAGCATCAGTTTAAAGATAAGGATCATAATAGAATCTATTGCATGGGGATCATCTGAGGACCCTAAAGTATGGAGAATATACATATTGGTTTTTTGTGGTAGGGTCTTGCTCTAGCCCAGACTGACCTGTAATTCACTATGTGGTCTCAGGGTGGCCTTGGACTCACAGGGATCCTCCTCCCTCAGCCTCCTGAGTGCTGGGATTAAAGGCGTGTGCCACCACGCCTTGCTTGGTGAGTATATTTTAGAACAGTTCCCAACACATACAAAATATGCAATACTTGTTTGCTAATTCCTTGAATGTCATTAGAATAGTAGGACTTTTTTGTGGGGAAAAAAAAACAGGTTTATTTTGGCTTACAGGCTCAAGGGGATGCTCCATAATGGCAGGGAAAACAATGGCATGAGAGGAGGATGGATATAACCCTCTGGCCAACATAAGGTGGACCATAGCACAGAGGAGTGTGCCAAACACTTGCAAGGGGAAACTGGCTGTAAAACCCATGAGCCCACCCCCAACAATACACTCCCTCCAGGAGGCATTAATTCCCTAATCTCCGTCAGCTGGAAATCTAGCATTCAGAACACATAAGTTTATGGGGGACACCTGAATCAAACCACCACATCAAGCATGTGCAGTCTTCAGCAATAAGGACTCTTTTTTTTAAGAGACAAAGGGGAAGAGAGACTGTGAGAATGGTCATGTCAGGGCCTCCAGCCATTGCAAACAAACTCCAGATGCAAGTGACACCATGTGCATCTGGCTTATGTGGGACCTGGAGAATCGAACCTGGATCCTCAGGCTTTACAGGCAAGGGCCTTAACCACTAAGCAATCTTTCCAGCCCTAGAATAGTAGAATTTTATATGATTCTGATATAATTGGATGTGCCTCAATTTCCCCATCTAAGTGCCACCACATACCCCAAGCTCTGGATGCCTGGTTCTAAAACCATAACTCCCAAAGAGAATGAAGGTAAAAGGTAGGTGAGAAAGCAGAAGCTGAACCCTTGAAACTGCTGGTTTTGGAGGGGGCAGACTCCCACTTTCCATCCATTTCAAATACATCCGGGCCTTTGGGAGAGGGCAACACCTAAATATTATAAGTTCCCAGAATCTGTTTTGTCCATATACCATGCTCCCTTCCTCCAGCCTCTCCCTGATTTCCCATTCCTGTTCATACCACAGCTTGAGCCCTGGTGCCCCTTCTCCAAATGTCCTCCCTGTCCCCTACCTCCTGAGTGACAGATAGAAGGGTTCTCTGTTCCTCTTCTAACATGTTCTGCTCAGTACCCAGCTCAGCCACCAACGTGTACAATAAGCTGAGGCTACCATGCCCTTGGCACTTAGGCCATTGTTGCCCTTGGGCTGGGCAAAACATCTAGAATGGCCTTAGAACCCTCCCACGATTGTTTCCGACCCTCTCTATCACCCTGAAGACTCCTGTCCATGTTCCCACCTTTCTTCTGGTTCCTAGCGTCTCTTTGACTAGGTAAGGGCTATTCCCCAGCTTGTACACCCCAGGAACTCAACCACCTTTTGCCCTCCTTTCCTCTCCAAACATATCCATCCAGCTCAACCCCATCTCTGGGGAGGTGTGGGGTCTATGATATGAACAACATGGAGCAAGACCCAAGGGAAAATATGTCTCCTCCAGCAGTCTCTGAAATTAACATGGCAGAATACATTTCAAGAGAACCTCTTTAACAGCCTGGGTCCGAAGGGTCAGTGCCCTGACGTTCCACTTGGAAGAAAACCAGGTCACTTGGTCCCATAAGGATCAGTTTTTAGCTTGAAGTGATTCAGGAAAGAAACCAGACAACCAGGAGAGAGCCTCTACCAAGAGTGGCCTCTTGGGACAAAGTTAGCTAGTTCTGGTAGAAAGGACCCAGATGGGCCCGTAAACGAGTCTAGAGGAGCCCAGAAGCGAAGGCAGGCAGGGGCGCAGTGGTGGCAAGGCGGAGGTGTGGGGAGTGGCAGTTGTCTTTCCAGAAGCTACAGTCAACCCCTCTAAGGAGGGAGAGGTAGAAATGAGCTGTTGCAACGAAAAGGGGGAGCAAAAGCCACGGAGATAGGCGGAGTTCCTAGGCCCAGGGAAGTAACCCAGCCCAGCTGCCCAGGAGTCGCTGTCCCGCCTCCTCCCCCGCTGGGCACCGCCCCGCCCCGGCTAGCCCTGGCAAGTCTCCCCCTCCACCCTTAACCTCTCTCCTCCAGGTCCCCCCAGCTCACCTCCCGCTTATTAAACTGCAGGTGAACCCAGAGCACCTGGCCCTGCGCCAAACCCGCCAGGCTCCAACTGCTCCCAACTCGCCCCCAGCTTTCAAAGACCCCCAGGTCCTTCCGGGGCCGCTTGGGCCCATCAGGACGCCTGGGGTCCAGCCTAGAGGGAACAGGAGGGTGAGAGGGGATACTGTGGCCGAGGAGAGGGCTGAAGAGCTAAGCCTGTGGACAATCTCAAGCTCGGGCCTGCGCCCCAAGAGAGCAGAAGCGGCGGGATCCGGAGCTGCGGGGAGCGCGGGTGACCTCAAACCCTCGAGGGTGGCCCCGGGGCGCTCGGTGGCGGTGAGCGCCGGCCGGGCCCGGCCCAACAGGGCCTGGATGATGCTCGGGCCTGTCTGCCACTTGGTGTCAGCGAGCGCTGGCGGCTTGTGCGGGGGTCGGCCGGCAGATCTGGGGCGGGGGCGAGGGGGGGGGGATCCGGGCAGCGTCGCTCTTCCCGGGGGTGGGTTAGAAGGGATCGGGCTACGTGGGGCCAGAGAGGCGGGAGCGCGGAGCAGCGGGGACGCCTTCTCGGAGCGCCGCGCGGCTGGGCCCGCGAGCCGTCCGCCGAGGCCCGCGGGGATTAGTTCGCGGCTGCATGCCGCCACACGCGTCGGGCTGGGCTCGGCCGGGTAGAAACAGCGCCCGGGGCGCGCGGGGGAGGGAAGAGGGAGCGCGCGGGGGCGGGGCGGCGGCCTGGGGCTGGGCTCCGGGAAAGTGGGGTGGCTCCCTGGCTTGGAGTGGGGGGGGGTCTCTAGAGATAGCAGCAAAGATCCCGGTGGAAAGGTAAAGGCCCTGGCGGAGTTCTTTCGGAAGCTGGAGTCCAAAGGAGCCTAGCTGAGTCACCAGAAGCCAGCAGGCTCAGAGGCTTCTTGGGGTCCTCCGGGATCAAATAAGGTCACTTCAGCCCCTAGGAGCCAGGATCTTCTGGTCCCCACAACTGTCCCACCCAAGTAGCTGAGAGGAGGAGAGGTAGGTCGTTGGGGGCTGACCTGCAGGCATGTAATGCGTAGCAAAGCCAAGAACCAAGGCGCCCATCTTGCTCCAGAAACCCGCTTTAAGGCCTAGATGAGGCTGAGAGGTGGGTGGCATTGGAATGGAGTGACACAGATTCCCGCAGTCTCCACCTCGACCTCCCAAGGGATTGTCTAGGTGGGCCCTGGTCCACCCAAAAATTGGGGAGAGAGCAAAGGGAGGGTTGTGGCTCCTCTGAGCAAGGGTCGACAGGGCTGTCAGGCCTGTACACAAGCCCGCACACACCCAGAGCTCTGATACAGAAAGGGTGGGGGGGCAGTGAGCATGACACACAGGCTGGTGTGCAGACCCCACCACAGTGGGCAGAACTTCTGCGGGCCCAGGTTTACATACCCGCACCATGCACCAGGAAGTCCCTAGCAGGCCCTGGGAGCCTTCTCAGAGGCTCTCCATAGTAAGTGATCTGCTTAAGTATAGGGTAAATTGAGGCAAGTGACAAGGGTAGTTCCTGGGCCTGAGGTACATGACAGGGAGGGATAAGCCAGGGGCTCAGGCATGGAACCTGCCACCTTCAGTCACTTGGGTCTGCTCCTAAACCCTTGCTTTTCTGAGATTAAAAAAAGAAGAAGAAGAAGAAGAAGCAGGAGGGCTGGAGAGATGGCTTAGCAGTTAAGGCACTTGCCTCTAAGGACCCAGGTTTGATTCCCTAGTACCAATGTAACCCAGATGATGATGCACAAGGTGGTGCATGCATCTGGAGTTTGTTTGCAGTGGCTGGAGGCCCTGGCATGCCCATTCCTCCCTCTCTCTCTTTCTCGCTCTTAAATAAATAAACCTTAAGGGCTGGAGAGATGGCTTAGCGGTTAAGCGCTTGCCTATGAAGCCTAAGGACCCCGGTTCCAGGCTCGGCTACCCAGGACCCACGTTAGCCAGATGCACAAGGGGGCGCAAGCATTTGGAGTTCGTTTGCAGTGGCTGGAGGCCCTGGTGTGCCCATTATCTCTCTCTCTATCTGCCTCTTTCTCTCTCTGACTGTCACTCTCAAATAAAATGAACAAAAAAAATTTTTTTTAATCTTTAAAAAGAGAGAGTGAGAGAGAGAGAGAAAGAGAAAGAGAGAGAAAGCAGGAAAGCTTCATAGCTTGCAGATGCAGGGTTTCTGGAGTCTGGCAGAGATTAAGGGGAGGGCAGCTACCTCTGCTGAAGATGGGACTCTCGTAGGGGATTTTGTTGCGAGTCTCGAGGCTAGAGCAGTTCCAGCGCTGGTCCCGGAACTGATGTTGGCACTCGTGGATGGCGATCTGGATGCCCTGGATGGCTGAGGCGGCCACGTCAGGGTGACGCACACACACTTCCATCTGCCGCCGGCTCAGGCCGGGCAACGTCAGGCACACGGTGTTGGCGTTGAGCACAGGCTCTGGGGGTAGGCGGAGGCCCAGGATGTCGTTGGGTGCTGACCTGCAGGCATGGGAGACAGGATGGATAAGCATTTGGTAGGGTGTGTGTGGGGGGGGGGGCACCATGAGGGCTCTATTTAATAACACATTCTGTCTCAAAGGCCATAATCACTCTCTACCCCAACTCCTGATTCTGAAAGCAGGGCCATCAGTACACTCCTTTCCTCATGCCCTCCCACATAACCCACCCAGCTGCACACCCACACAGGTAAACACCCGCTATGCCTGCACAAACAGCGTTTCCTAAGCACAGCCCCCCAGGCACAGATGCCTCAAAGGGTGCCCCAGGAGCCCACCCCAAAGCCATGTTTCAGTAAGCGGTGCTTACGCAAACACGCTCTGCACACGGTGTGGACCACTTGCATCCATGCACACTTCATTAGGCACAGTTACAGACACAAAGACAGTGCACACATGTGCTTGCCATGACGTGGGTTAACCCATGCGCTCTCGATACACATGCAAACTGCTGCTCACCCAGCCCTGAGCCTCTGGGACACACGCACACACCGCTGTGCGTGACCTCACCTGAGATGGGTCTTCCACTCTACTCCCCCCCCACACACACACACTTATGCTCTTTCTTGGGGGTGATCTGCAAGGTGGAAGGAGGCAATTTGAGGTGGGGGCATATTGCCCTAGGGTGACAGGGACTCTAATCTGCCACTCTCCCACCCCATACACACATCTGTTTACTTCCCCTCCTAGCTGCCATCAACTTCCCTCCTCACTGCCTGGATTGCCCATATCCTGTCACTGGTCTAACCTCTTCCTTGGAAGGAGCTCCAAGTCTTTTGGTGGGGACATCAGCACTTCCCTGGGTCCCTGTCCCTCCCTCATTCCAAAGTCCCTTCCCCTGCCCTAGGCACCGGAGCTCCCCAGGCGAGGGTCCCAGCTCTTCTGGAGGGCGGAGCATGAGGTGAGGGCTCACCTGGGCACAGCGGCAGCCAGCAGCAGTAGGAGGAACAGCAGCGCCCAGAGCTCAGGCCGCGGCTGGGGCCAGGGTAGAAGCCGCAGCCAGGGGCGAGGGTGGGCGCTGCCCATGGCGCGCGGGCCGTGACAGGCCGAGAGTGGGGGGCTCACAGCCCGGTGGGACTGGCGAGCAAGGGGCGCCGGCGCATGATCGGCAGGGGTCAGGGCGGCTGCGACACACTGCTCCAACTCGGGTCACGGCTCCCGGAGCAGACGGCGCCCGCCTCTCCGTACCATGGGGCAGCGCCCCCGGGCACCGCCCTCGGGGGGGGGGGAAGCTGGCGAACCGGGCACCTCCTGGCACAGGGGTCCAGGGAATTTCCCGAGGCCCCCTTGCGACAACTTCTGGTGCCTCTCAAGGGTGGGGGGGAGAGCTCCAGAGGTGCAGCGGGCTGGGGACGCGAGACTGGGGTGCGGGGGATCCCCCCCAGCGCCGCGCCCGCGAGCCTGCGCTTCCGAGGGTGTGCGAGGCGGGCGGGGTGGGGGTGAGGGCGGCGCTGTCTGGCCCGGCCCCACAGCCCGGGGAGTAAGTGACTGTCCCGGCTCCGGGAGCTCTGTGGCTTCCCCCCACACACACCCCACCCCACCCTGCATGTAGTGTCTTGGGGCTCTACCCCACGTGACGTCACGATTGGGGAGTGGAGGCGCGCTCGCGTCCCGAGGCCACCGCGTCCATCGCTCTGGACTGGAGGTGGGAGAGAGGGAGCAAGGCGAGGTGCTGGGACCTGCCCCTGGAAATGCGTGCGTGTGCGCCGCTGTGTGTGGGGAAGGAGTGTGTCACCGCGAGGTGTGCGTGCCCCGTGCGCCGGCCCGGGACGCAGCTGCTGGGGAACGTCTCACCCCACCTCGGCGCACACCTGCGGGGGCTCGAGGGGAGGGGCTGAACTTCCCCCCAGTCGGCCTTGGGAGGCAGGTGTGGGGTCCTGCGAAAGGGGTTTGGCAGCCTTCCACGGAGACACCCTCTGCTCCTTTATGAAAGAGGTTAACGAGGCCCACCGCATCTAGTCCATGAGCCACTGACCTCCGGGGAGTGCCTTGGCTCACGCTGGGTGGAGGGATTAGCGCGTTTCCTAGTGCTAGAAGAGGACCTGAGGACATTTTCATCCGCCCCCTTTTATTTTACAAGAAAATACTGAGGCCCAGAGAAGGTCCGTGATTTACTTAAGGTCACTCAGCAAATGAGTAGACTCCCAGCCCAGCAAGCTGCCAGTGGCCCAGGTACTGAGAGCTGCCCAGGGAGGGATGCTCCTTGCTCTTGGAACTGCCCCTGGCCCTCTTTGCGCACGGACCTCTGTGGTCCCTTCTTCCTCTCCCACTGGCTGAGCACTGGGTCCTTCCTCAACACGGGGCAGAGGCAAGTGGCTGAGGCAAGGGCTAGAGGACCCGAAGGTGGGGGAAAAGAGGGGTCTGGCTTGTGGTTCTGGGCAGAACGCTGGCCCTGACGGTGAACTCCCGCGGTGGTTTCCTCTCTGTGCAATGGGCACAGCCCTCCAGTCTTCACACCCACATCCCTCCCACCCCCTTGGTCCCTCTCTGGCTTTGGGACAAAACAGCCAGAGCCACTGGGCTCTGAGACAAAGGGGGGGGGGCTTTCCTGGAATTGCACATCCTTGGGGAATGGAGGGGAGGGGAGGGCCCTTCCTGGTCCCCAGACTATCAGGTGGTGGGGGTGGCCTGAGCGAGAGGCAAGCTGACGACACACCACCCCTTCTTCCCCCATCTCTGCCGGCAGCCACCGCAGCTGTCAGGAATTAAGGGCTTGAGGCTGCTGGGGGTGGGGGTGGGGCCATGGGGGAAAAGTCTGGCCGGACAGCAGGAAAACAGCCGGGGGCAGGAAGCAGACTGCGTCACTGGAGCCTTATTTGACCTTAGCCACCCCCTGTCCGCCCCGCTCTCCCCCACTATGCAGCAGGGACAGCTTGGGACTATATAGTAGGAGACAGGGAAACAGCTGGAGGGTCCTGCATGTCTAACTCTCTCTCAAGTGTTTTGGAGGGCGGGGGAGAGAACCTTTGGGAAATGCTGACCTAGCAGAGATGCTGAGTTATTTCTGCTCTTGGCCTCCCCCTGGACAGAGAGTGTGAGTCTCTTTGCTCCCTCACCCCACTGTCTGTGAGACCCAGGACAGCAGAGCAAAGGCAAGAGAGGAACCTTCTCTCTGGGAACACCCGTGGCTCGGGCCACCATGGATCTGGCCTGACCTCACGGTGGACTTGGGCTGCCCATGTGTGTGAGCACCAGACCATGGCCCGTATGTAGATGAGATATGTCGACAGTGAGCAGCTGGGGTCCTAGTCCTGATTACCCAAGCCATGACCAAGCCCCCTGTCAACACCAGCATCCTCCAGTCCCCACTCCAGCCCTGTCCTAGGCCCTGGGCCTCAGCCCAGCCCCAGCCCCCGCAGCCACTGCCTGAGACCACAATTACAGGGGCCACTGGGGGGTGGAGGGGGACAGCCAGGAGGATGAAAGGCATCTTGGAGAATGGTTCCAGCTGTGGCAACTGGGTGGGTGGGGGCAGGTCGCAGGGAAGGAGGACCAGGGGAGGCACAGGGTGAGAACAGGTGGGACCCTCAAGGCTGCAGCCTAGTCCAGACCAGCCCTGCTTGATCCTGACGCACAGCTCTGGAGAAGTTGATCTTGGTGATGAAAACAGGGAAGGTGTCCCCGGACAGTTAAGAGGGTCCTTGGTCCTGTTGTCCAGGCTTCAGCAAGGTAAAAGGAACATCTTGCTGTGTCATTGTCTCCAGATTCCTAATGTGTGGTCACTGAAGGGACAGGGAGATGTGTTTGGTGCCCCTGGCCCCAGGCTGGTTCTAAGCCTTCCACCTGGCCTCCTCCAGCTGCCTGTTCTGCTCTCCTTGGTGTGGTCACGCGAACATCTGGGGTTCCTCTGTGCTCTATCCCATTGTCCCAGTTCCACATGTCCCCTGCCACTCAGCCAGCAGGGGACCCAGCCTGTGCCTGGGGCTGCGCATCTGGGTGAGCAAAGGGAGGGGGATGGAGAGGGCACTTCTGGGTCCCGCTCCTCCCTCCGTTCCCAAGAACAGAGCTTGGGGTTCTGACAAATGGACTCCTGGTCCCAACAATGCCTCCTGGACTGTCACCCTTATGTTAAGGCAGCTTCGAGACCCCGGTGGGAGTTGGTCGCAGAAGATGGATCACTGTTGGGTGACTAGCAATGTAATGACTTCAGCGCGTGCTCACAGCGCGCTAAGAAGCTCCCAGGCAAAGCCTGTTTTGTGATGGAGAGGTTGAGGCTCAGGTTAACTGACTTGCCTAGGACCTTTTCTCTGTACCATGACACTTCCTTTCAACATAGCTGGAGATGGTATTGGCTCATGCCACTGTCCCAGTTTGCTTTTCTGGCATCACAGAGGAAAATGCCCTCTGTCACCTAGCTCATCTCAGTACTCCCAAGGAGGACTGGACCATAATAGAGACTAGGACCTGGCCTTGCAGCCCTAGGTCTGGCCAGCGCACAGGTCCCAAAGACAGCCTGGAATCCTTGCAGCTTGACCTAAGCTGTCTGTGGGCCTCTCTGATTTCTCTCAGTGCTATCCACGGCTCTGAGTTCCCTAGCTGTCCTACTCCTGATAATAGAGAAGCTGGACTGTGTACGCCCTCTGGTGGTGTATTTGAGAAGTTCGGGAGATTTAAAAATCTGTAGCTGGGCGCTGGAGCCCTGCCATAGCCTCACGAGGCCCAGAATTTAGCTGCCAGCTCTGGGGAAGGGAGAGGGTAGAAGAGTAAGGGAGTGGGGAAGGAGGGGAGGAAAGGAGTGGGAGAAGGGGTGGGGGGATAATACCAGAGGGGAGGACCCTTCGTGAGTTCTGGGGAAGACAAAACTGTGGCTATAAACCCTGTCCCTCAAACCTTTTATTCTCCTTGTGTGGCCCATAATGCCATTGCTACTCCCCCGCCTTGAAAAGTTAAAAGAACCTGCTGCGGCTGGGAAGTTACGAGTCTAAATTCTCAGCGTGCTTTACCGGAAGCCCAGGCATTTGATCAGAGGGAGCCTGGACAAGGCAGGAAGGAAAGGACCAATGCTCCCTCCTTGCACCACAGCCAGATAGCCCCTGCCCACTGTGGTCCCTGGGGACTGAGCCCTTCGATGTCATCCAGTGGATGCAAAGACACTAGGAGAAGATGCATGTACTGGAAGCCACCATTTGGGTCTGTCACAGCTGAAGTCTCTGTTCCATTTGAAGAAGTCTGTGTCTCCCTAGTCCCCGTAGTCCCAAGAGTTGCCATCTCAGTCATGAGAATAGATCTCTCTGGACGCCATAACTGGTTCTGGGCTAGGCAAATAGCTAGCATCTTCCTTGGGACTGTTGCTGGATATAACTTCAGAAGCTATTCTTTTTTTTTTTTTTTTCTAATCGTGATCTCTAAGCACTTAGGCACAGAGATATCACACAGAGAAAATATAAAAGCAAAGAAAGGTGTAACAGAGAAAGGTGTAAAGTAGGGAGGGAGGGATGAGACCGAGGGCACTTACACCATTTGAGCCTCTGGGGTAAGTTGTGGCTAAACTTAAACTGAGTGAATGGACTCCCCATTCTTTTTTTTAAACAATCCTGTTTTTTTAAAATAATTTTTTGGTTTACTTTATTTATTTGAGAGAGACAGAGAGAGAGAGAAAGAGGCAGAGAGAGAGAGAGAATGGGCATGCTAGGGCCTCCAGCCACTGCAAAGGAACTCCAGACGCGTGTGTCCCCTTGTGCATCTGGCTAAAATGGGTCCTGGGGAATGGAGCCTCGAACCGGGGTCCTTAGGCTTCACAGGCAAGCGCTTAACCATTAAGCCATCTCTCTAGCCCTGGACTTCCCATTCTTTACTTCCTTCTTGCCTAGTCTACCAGTCAGACATCTTTGCAATTGGAGCTGCCCAATACCTGCAGAGCCTCAGCAGTCTAGCCCATTCTCACAAGAATTACTATTTATTAAATGTAAATGACATAATTATGTGTCCCATGCTAAGTGCTCTTCATTTCTCAAGAAAAAGAAATTGTGCCACCCAGGAGAATCCCAGATGGGATTGCCATTCCTCCCACTAAGGGCTGGAGTCTATTCCCCTCTCTGGATTTTGGCTCTCTGTAACCTGTTTCAGTCCACGGAGTGTGATATGTCACTTCTATAGCTGGACCTCAAAAAGACATGGGCCACCTTCAAGCAGCCTTAGGGAAGAAGTTTTGCCACCATAAGGCCACCATGATGGAAGGAAGCCCAAGCCAGCCACGTAGACAGGAGATAAGTAGAGGAGCCCTGAGGTCATAGGAATGGACTTCCCAGCCTCAGTCATTCTGCCCATGATCTGCCCGATGAGCAGAACCACCCAGCTGAGGTTCCAACACATTTCTGACCAAAAAGAATCTTGAGTCGTTACTTCAGGGTTACTTGCTATGCCAGAATAGACAACTGAATGGGGTGCTACCCCACTGTACAGGTAGAGAAACTGAGGCTGCCTTGTCTGTCAGCTTCAGCCCAGATCATCTGAACTCAGAACTCACGCCTTGCACTGTGTACCTTGAGGGGAAAGTCACTCCCCACTGAGGTGTTTGCACTTGGGCAATTTGAGGCTTTGCTTTCCCAGTTCGGCTGCATCCTCCCCCTCCTGTTCTCTTGGGGAGAAAATGGAGGCAGGAGCTTCAGCTCCAGAGAGCCACCCATGTTCCTTCTCCTTCCCTATCAGCTTCCTTCAAGGAGCCAGAAGGAAGGCCATAATGTGGCTGGGTGCCAAGAGCGATGTTGGGACAACCTTGCTTCCCCTTGGGGTGTGATCAGAAATACAGCACTCAGGAGGCAGAGTTAGGAAGATTGCTTTGAGTTCAAGGCCAGCTTGAGAATACATAGTGGATTCCAGGTCAGCGGTCAGCCTGAGTCAGAGCAAGACCCTACCTAAAAACAAAAACAAAAACAAAAAAACAACAGAGGGGGGTGGGGAGAAATACTGGTTTGGGGCAGCCTTTTCAATGCTTTCGGGGTGTGGTTAGTTTTAGTGGCAACAAAAACTACCATTCCTAACAAGTACTTTTGTTATTTTCTACAGTTTATAGAAAGCTTTAATCTCATAGACCTTGGGTGGCCCCAAAGTCTTGATTTCCTCCAGGAGCTACAGAAACAGACATAATGCCCTAAAAAGGGCTGCTCTGAGAGTTGAGCACACTGTCAGAAGCTTCTAAGCCCCATGCCCCATCCCTTTCAAAATGAACCTCTAGTCCTACCCCAGACCCAGGCCCTTGATGTGAAACAAGAGTGCATAAAAGTGTGCCAAGGGAGAAAATGGTTCCAGCAGACCACCCCCCTTGTAGTGTGGGGGAAGATAAGGACACAGGGTGATGAATCCTAGGAAGTTAGTGCCCTTGGAAGTACCTCCCAGACTGGGCGGAAAGTTCAGTGGTTAAAGGTGCTTGCTTGTGAAGTCCGCCAGCTCAGGTTGGATTCCTCAGTATCCTTGTGAAGCCAGATGCACAAAGTGGTACTTGTGTCTATACATATCCCCTTTACACACCCCTTCCAAATTCTGACCCTCTGACAGCTGGCAGGAGATTCCATATTCCCTTGTGGATCCAGTGCTATTGCTTTAAATATCTTTATTGATACTAAACTCACCCACCCATCCCATAGCCAGCAGTTCTGAGTCTGGTCTCCAGAGGCTATAGACTGGCTTTTTGGTTTTCTCCTGGGGGTGGGGGGAAGGCGCAAGGAGAGAGGAAGGGCCTGCTTTGTATCACACAGAAACTCCTGGAGGACCCCTTACCCCCCCCCCCGCCCCCCAGTTTTCCGAGACCTGAGAGATAGACTTTTTGCAGGGAGCAACTGGGCCCATGCAGCGCCCCCTGCTGGAACCCATAGGTCTCGCGGTGTCCAGGGGCGGCTGTGTCCAGTTTGCAGAGGCAAGTGGTGGGTTAGAGGCACAGGCTGAGCTCCTTGCGCACGCGACAGCGGTGACACTGCACCACGCAGCACCAGTGGAAACGGCACAGGCAGTTTTCCTCGAGCTGCACGCTCTCCTGGCGGTGTCCGCGTCCGCAGCACAGCAGGTCGCAGCCGCTGAGGTCCGGGGCACTGCTGTTGCAGGCGCGGCCACGCGTGCCGGGCGAGCCCGTGCGCCGGTTAGGGGCGCAGAAATCGGGCGAGTCGGCGGCGTAGATGAGGTCGGCGCGGCCAGGCGGCTTGAGGGTGCGGACAGCAGGCAGGAGGGCTTTGCCATCGTTGGTGCCCATGACGCGCGAGGCACCGTGGAAGCGCTCTAGCAACCGGGCGCCCACTTCGCGGAATGGAGGGAGCTTCTGCCAGCAGGTGCGCAGCGCGCACGAACCCGACAGCCCGTGGCACTTGCACTCGGTGCGCGTGTGGCTCCGCACTGCCTGCAGGAAACAAGATAGTGGACAGATGGGAAGGGCGGAGAAAGGTCAAGATTGACAGTTGAGAAGCGGGCAGGGCAGTGAGCAAAAGTGAGGGAGAAAGAAATGAGAAGGAAAGAAAGAAGGGAGGAAGGAAAGAAGGGAGGAAGGAGTTTTTGTGAACAATAACAAAACAAAAAACAAAACAAAAGAATACTGTAGGACATTAAGTAGGTAGGGCGGAGCTTCCGGGGTCCAAAGCGAGGATGTAGGAGAATAGAATGGATTCTCAGCATAACCCTCCTTCCAACCCAGACCCCTCTTTCCTGTCCCTTGTGGTGCCCCAAGGCAGAGCTGAGCAGACTCAGCCAGCCCCCTACCCTCCTCCCCAGCCCCCTCAACAGGTATGTGGGCCTGTCCTGACATTCCCCTCTCAGCCCCCTCCTTCCGCCCAAGGCATTAGATTGAACCCTAAAGGACACAGAAAAGTGTGGAGGGGTGTCTCTGAACCGCTGTATAGCGCGCAGGAGGGCTCCCCATGAATGCGTCACTGAGAATAGAACCCAGGAGCCCTTCCCCTTGTTTGTGGATCTCTAACATCCACAGCCCCATTAGATCACCCAGGAGTGTCATCAGTGGAAACTCACAGACCTGACTCCTCCCCCCACCCCACTCCACCGCTCCTTTCTAGAACCATCTGACACAGGGAGACTTTTTGCCCAGAACCAAGAGCTCCTTGGGTCTTCCTCACTGCAAAGGGACTGGGAAAGCGGCCAAGGCTTGGGACAGGTGAGACCTACTCTGAAGACAGCCAGGCAATAAGTTCTCAAAATCACTTTCCAGCCTTCCACTGACCGCCCCCCCTCCTACCATACCAGCCTCCTGAGCTTCTGGTCCTTCACCTCTTTCCAAGCCCAGTTTCCTTAGACATGTTTTAGCCCCTGCCCAGGCCTCCCTCACTTCCCCTGGCTTCCCTGCCTCCAGACCCAAGACCTTTACATAATTTTTACTTTTTTCCAGTTCCTGCATTTGCGTGGTATCCACCTCTCCAACCACCCCAAACTTTGCCTCACCTGTCACGTCCCTACTTTGGACATTCCACGAGTCTTAACCCTGTCCATAGAGCCTCCCAATTCCCCAGTGGTGTGCGCTTCTAGACCGGACATCCCACACGTACCCATGTCCCTCCCCCAAGCCCTCCCGTGCTCCGCTCATCCCCACACACATTCCCACCCTCGCTCGCGCCCACGCTTCCACAAACACCCACACACACCCGCAAACTCACACTCACCCACACACTTCCACACTCAGAGCATCTGCGCCTCCCGTCCGCGCGCACGCACCAGCCTGCCGGCCTCATTGTTGTGCAATTGCACCAGAGCGCGGATGTCCCCGCGCCCTCGCTTGTGCTGCGCGTCCATGAAGAGCCTCGACTTCTCATCCCCGAAATCCACGTCGTCACCGCAGCCTCCCCACTCCCAGGGCGCGCTGGCATCAGCAGATGGAGAGCCCACTAGGCCTGGGGGCCCGGGGGTGCCCGACTGGCCAGAGGAGGGCCGAGGTGGAGCCCGTCCGCGGGGGGCCTGGCAACCGCACTGCAGCAGCTCGCCCATGGAGCAGGCCTGCGTGACCGCGTGGCTGGCACCGGCCGCGGTGATGGCAAACACGAAAGCTGTCTCCCGAATGTCTGCGGAGGAAGGCAAAGTGGGTGCTGAGGACCACCGCTGGGGCCTGGGCTGCGCTGGGGTGGGCAGGGCAGGGTGGTGTGAGATTGCTCCGCTGAGGGGCGGAGGGAGCGGGGTACCCGTAGCTGGACCAGGAGATAGGACTCCTCACATCTGCTCCCCTCTCCTCTGATCCCTCCAGCCGGGAGAAAGCACCTCCCTCAGGGGACCGCTGCTCCCCACACTGACCCTGCTGCAAGATGCGCCCAAAGGCCTTGCTGTGGCTGGAACAGTTCCAGCGGCGGAAACGAAACTGGAACTGGCATTCTCGAACCCCGAGCCGTGCGCCCCGTGCCAGCTCGGCCACCACTTCTGGCTCTGCCTGGCACAACTCGGCCTGCCTCCCCGCCAAGCGCCGGGCCTTCCTGCAGATGCTGGTAGGGTCCATGACCAAGGGGCTGCCCACGGCCCTGGGGGAACAAAACAGCAGGTCAGGGGTGTAACTCACAAAAAGGTGGAGATGGGGGTGGAGTGGAGAAGAGAAAGACCAACCCCACTAAACCTACAGCCAGGATCCACACAAGCCTCCCCCATCCTACCCCCAACAGAGACTGAAATGGTCCTGTCTTAGTCTCTCACCATTCTACATCTGCATTCCTTCTCAACTAGTCTAGACTGAAAATTCATCTACTACAAGGATTTAGACTTATCTTTCTGCATACATCTTCATTGATCAATACTTAGAGGACCTTGACTCAAGGTGAAGGGCTACCTAGTGGTAGGCCAAAATTAAAATTTAACAGGCCTTGCTCAAAAAACACAAGGAAGGGGCCGGGCGTGGTGGCGGATCTCCGTGAGTTCGAGGCCAGCCTGAGACTACATAGTGAATTCCAGGTCAGCCTGGGCTAGAGAGAGGCTGTACCTTGAAAAGCCAAAGGGGAAAAAAAGAAAGAAAGAAAGACAAGGACGAAACTAACAGAAGAAAGATCAGGAAGGCTGTGGAAGAAAAGGAAGTGTACTCCATGGAGGGACATCTAAGAGATGCAGGCAGTACTATCAGGAAAGATTCTGGCCTTCGTGGACCACATGCTAGGCATGTCAGCCCTAATGCAAAGCCGGGGCTTTCCCAGGGACCATGAGATGCTAGACTGTCTAGGTAAAAGAACCTCTGAGAAAAGTCACAGCCCTTCTGTCATCTTTAAATATATATATATATATAATTAATTTACTTATTTGCAAGGAGATAGAGAGAAAAGAGATATACAGAGAGAATGGGCGCACCCGGGCCTCCAGCCACTGCAAACTCCAGACGCATGCAGCCGCTTTGTTCATCTGACTTTACATGGGTACTGGGGAATCGAACTGTTGGGTTTTGTGGACAAGCGCCTTAACCACTGAGTCATCTCTCCAGCCCTCTCCTCTAGTCCTAACTTTCTCTTTCTGTCAAATGGGAGAATTCAGCTTAGGTCACTAAGGTGGGCCCTCCTACCCTGATATTCCTTATTGCCTTGGAGCAGACAGCAGGAGGAAAGAACTGAAGACTGAACTTCTCAGCACATTGGAAGGTAAAGGACACTGAGCCCTCTCTTGCTCCAGGGTGCCTGGCTTTCCAGAGTAAGATGGCGACAAGCCAAGTCTGTGCACTGGGGTGACCTAACCAATTGAGCAATGGAGGAGGGGTGACATTTGGCTGAGGGGTGGGTAGAGAACTCATGGGAAGTTCTGCACTCTGTCAG
Organism: Jaculus jaculus; assembly: GCF_020740685.1. Lineage (NCBI taxonomy): Eukaryota > Metazoa > Chordata > Mammalia > Rodentia > Dipodidae > Jaculus > Jaculus jaculus. Next base: position 14,208,349 of record NC_059105.1, read on the forward strand.
AAACCTTTCCACCCCACCTTCATTCCACCTGAAGAGAGAGCTGCCACTTGGTTTCCATAAGTTGTCAGCCAGGAATTCACACCTGGGGGGAAAACCACTTGAATCAGATGGCTCCTATTTGAACATAGCTGAGAGCCCAGGCTGGAAGGAATATGTGGGCCGAGCACTGGGGGGGGGGTAATTTGAGACCACCCAAAAGCCTTCAGCAGAGGGCAGAAGAAGATTTTTTTTGGGGGGGGGGTCATGAAATGGGAGGGATGAGGAAAATGTTGGCAGATGGGCGTGAAAGGTCAAGGTGGCCTACTTTTCAGTTTTGCTTCAGTGCATATCCGCCCCACTGTCCCCATTCGCTCCACAAGTACAGGCTGCCCAGGCATGTCCTGAGATGTAATGGTCTTAAATAGCAGCAAGAGGAATTTGAGTCTTAAGGTAGAATGCTCAACACTGAAAAATTAGGTGTTTGCAAGAAGATGTGAAAGCTTCATTCTTGAAGGGCATGCGCGCACATACACGTACACACACACACACACACACACACACACACACACTCAGGTGGCCGTCCATCATCCCTACCCATGCAGTTCAGGAGCCAAGCATCCCAGTGGAGAGACACACAGCGCACCTTCCTTGCACTGAGCCTGGAATGTGTCCAGTCCCAGCCCCAGACAAGAGACAGATGGAATGGTGAGCAGTGGGGCCTAAGCTAAGGGAGCCCAAGGTGGCTCCTGATGGCTCTGTGACCTCGGAGAATTAGTCAGCCTCTGTCCATCCACTATCTGTTTATCCATCCCCCTCCATCCACCTCATTATAAAAAGGATTTGAGAAGCTTCCAGCACGGCTGTTCAGGGCTGGTACAATAGATGATGAGTTTCTTGGGAGTCAGGACTCTCTTCTTTTCCTTCCTCTCCTCCGTTAGATTTCTAGACGCCTAATTCACACCCACCTCCTCCCCACAATATTTGCTCATTTTGCAGATCATGAACTTCTGCATCACATGTGGTACATAATATGTTGGTGAATATTTAACATGTGTTTCTAAGTGAATGTATGAGGCACTCAGGGAGAAGGTCCTCCCCTGAACCCAGGCCCTGTGGACATGTTATTATTTCATAACTCTTAATTCATTTTCTTTCCCCTCTGGGGTGGAAGGCTCTCCATGGCTGGCCAGCTCCCCTGCTACCACCTGTGCATCCTGAGTCCTCCTGGCTGGAGCTCTGCAGACTTATCTCCCCCACCCCCCATTCCTCAGCCTCACCCCCAGCGCACCCCGTCCTCTGCACACTCCCTACTTTTCCAAGGTTGACTGGATTTATCTTCCCAAGGTCACTCTGCCCCATCCCTCTCCTCTCCCTCCCCCCCCCCACCCCAGGAAAGCAGGAAGGCGGCCTGGACAAGTAAGGGAGAGAGGCAGAAACCTCGTGACCTTGCCTGCTTCCCAGGGACTAGAGATAGGAGAGGAATCAGTGGGGCTAGGAAGAGAGGGCCCCAAGGAAGTGGGGCTGGCTGGCTTCCTGGGAACTAGGCTTGTTTACCAGCTGGTCAGGAGGAGGGATGGGCAGCGATAGCAGCTAGGATCCCAAGGGACCTGCTTGCTCCCTGCCCTCCTGTTTTCACACCCACCCTAAATACATAGGAAATGAAACTCCAGAAAGAACATGGCAGGAGGCATTGAGCAAGACATCCTGCAACGCTTCTGACCCTGTTTTCTATCAACTGTGGGTGGGCTGAGGCCCTTCAGACAATTCAATTTTCTCTCTTGCCTTTAGGAAAATGTTGAATTAATGCAAGCCCTCCCCATCAGATGTAACGGTTGACTTTACTTCTAGAACCAAGTCTTCAGTACCCCTTCCCTTTCCTTCCTCCCCTTCTGACTCCTTAAGGAATGAACTTTGCTGTGGGAGCTTCTGCGCTGCATTGGTCTCGCGGGAGCCCCAGAAGACAAGCTCCTCTACGGCAATTTGCACAGCTCAGAGGTTGCACTGACATGGTGGTAGGGAATATATAATATATAGGGTCTGGGAATAAATCAAAGTGCCACTTCTGGGCATAGAAAAATGGGGAAATGAGGCTAGTCCTAAAAGAAGTCGGTATGCAAACAGGAAGGGATAAGTCTAGCTGGCCATTCCAGCCAGCCTGGCCTGCACTGAATGCTCCCTTCCAAGGACCACAGTTGGTAGGATCAGTGGTTCTGCAAGACAGCATCAGGGACCAGTCATTACCTACTGGTAACACCTGTAGACCTGAGCCTCAGAGGCCCCAAGATTCTCTGGTCGAACCTACCTTTCTACCTTGGGATTCAGAAGGTGAAAGAGAATGTCAAAAACCATCTACCCCACCCCCACCCCATCCACCTCACCTGTCACACACGTGAGCACTATCAGGAGAGAGATGACAGACACTGGCCACTTGATAGAGGGATTCCTCATTACAGAAAAGGTTAGGTGGTTTTAAAACCCAAACAGGATCTGGAGCTGGTGGCCCAGGCCTGTAATTCCAGCAACTCAGGAAATTTAGGCAGGAGAATTACAAATACAAGGCCTGCCTGGCAACTTCGTGAGCCCCTACCTCAAAATAGAACGTTAAAACAAGGCTGAAGGAGCTGAAGAGATAGCTTAGTGGTTAAGTGCTTGCCTGTGAAGCCTAAGGATTCCGATGCGAAGCTCGATTCCCCAGGACCCACATAAGCCAGATGCGCAAGGTAGCGCACGCATCTGGAGTCTGTTTGCAGTGGCTGGAGGCCCTGACATGCCCATTCTCTCTCTCTCTCTCCCTCCCTCTTTCTGTGTATCGCTCTCAAATAAATAAATAAAAATGAGCAAAAAATTTTTACAAAAAACAAGGCTGAGGATGTAGGTCAGTGAAGGAATGTTTATCTAGCATGCTTGAGGCCCTGAGTTCAATCCCTAGTATTGCTAAAATAAAATAAGATAAAACCTAAGCAGGACCAGAAGAAAGTGGCTGCCTGAGTCATGGGAAGATCTCGAGTGGCCTCTCACAGTGTGGTCCACGCAGTCCCTTCCTCCTTCTAGAGCTCTGACCCCATCCAAGAACCAAACACTACATTTCTAGACTCGGAGCCACTCCCTCTGCACCCCCAAGTCATTAACATGCTCTTGGCCAGCATCTCTTCAGGCATACCTCAGCTCCCGCTGCCCCTCAGAAACACCAGCCCTGGGCCCACACGCGTCCCTCTGGGCGTCACTCGTTTGGAACTGTCCTGCCACGGTGTTTGTGTGTCTCATCCCTCAATTGGACAGAAGCCTCAGAGCAGACACAAATCTCACAAGCGGACATGTCATCAGTGAAGCACACTCAAGGCCTTCGGGATCCCAGGCTTAGAACGGATCTGGGCTCTGCCATTTGCTAGTTGTGGGTGGTTGAGGGAGTCCCCCACATGTGAAGCATCACCTAGTGTTTGCTGAACGGATGAGCCTCCCGGGCCTCCGGCGCCTTAATGAGAAAATGGAAATACTAATGCTTGCCTTCTTCCCTAGTTCCGTGGGCAAGATCTGTCCCAATGGTGGCTCTCCACAAGTGCTCTCATTCTCCCTACACACGCCCCCTTCTGCCCTAGGGCCTGCAGGATGTCCTTCTGTCCAACTCTGTCTTCCTCTCCCAGCCTGGAGCTGGATCTCCTCTTCCACTCAGCAGGCCCAGGGACCAGAAGCACCCTGCTGGATACTGAGGCCAGAGGGATCACAGTCCATGTAAATGTCCTGCCTCCTCTGAAAGATCTCACAGCTTGCCTCTCTCGATTTCCCCACCCCCAAGGTCCCTCGACTGACCCCACCTCCCAAGAGCCAGCAGAGGGAGCCCCAAGCCCTGGGGCTGTGAGTGGGGGTGTACAGGAGTGGGGGAGGTGGGTGGTGGAGAAGGGGCAGAAAAATGTTGCCTGACTGCTGCTGAGGCTGCCGGGCCTGTGCCCGCCCGCCTGTCCTGTCCTGCTCTGTCTAACTCCTAACTCGGTAATTACTGCTCCCCTCCCCCAGCCCCTAGCCCCACTTCAACCACCACATCAAAGCCAGTGATGCCCCAGCTCCATTAACTCCTGCCTCCCCACTGCCCACCTGCAGCCCCTATCCCATCTTATTCCCACCCGGACCCAATTTCTTCTTACCACTCTTGAGAGAAGCCGGGATTTGCCCTTCCCTGAAAGACTTCACCATACAGAAGGGCCTTCCACTGGCCAGGATACTGGGTGTCAAAGCAATGGGCAGGCTGGCCCTCTACTGGACACCCGGTAGGCTGCTGTCATGGTCTTCTGTTCTTCCGTGTGGAGTGGAGAGCACTCATTTGAGGGTGGGGTACTGGAACGGCAGTCCTGCCTCCCACCCTCACTACCCACAAGGAGAAGGCACTGAGCAGGAGGTAGATTCACTCATAGTGCCACTGTCAGCTACCAGTACTCTAGCTGGCACTGGGCAGGTCCCCTCCTGTCCCTGGACCTCCTGCCCTCACCTGTGAGCACAGTAGACCAGATGATCTCCCAGTCCTTTCTAGATCTAGTTCTAGATTAAACAGAGGTCTCAGAGCAGGTGGAACCGGCCCACGAAGCCTCCTGGCCACATGTCTTTACCCTAACTTTTCAGAGCTGCCAGAGGGTCAGGAAGGAGGTCCCAGGCTAGGGGGAGCTCTCATGTCCTTACCAGTCTGCTGAGGACAGAGGTCTGGTTCCCTGAGGCCTCCTGCTGGCTGCCCAGAGCTGACTGCTAACCTTACCCTGCCTCATCCTGTCCACAGCTGCACTTCCCCATCAAAGTACACATTCTGGAATGCCCCTTGCAGGGCCCTGGTGATGGAGCCTCCCACTGACCTCTCCCCATCAACGCTCAATTCTGATGAGAAAGGGGCAGGAGGGGTTTGCTCCCCCCCAGGAAATGTCACAGTGCCAGGACTCTGGTAGGCCCAGGGCATGCTCTGGCCCTGATCAAGCCAGCCTTCTTTTGCCCCTGCCCTTTTCAGCTCACAGCCCCTTTGTCTCCCTGGAGAGGAAGCTGCCAAGGCAGAGGCCTAAAGGCGGGGGAATGGATGGCTACCCCACCCCCACCCCACCCCACCATGGGGCTTAGTGGGAGCCAGCAATAGCACTGTCCAGGAAGGGTCAGATGCCTCAGATAGACAGGATGGCCTGGTGGCCAGGCTGAAGCTGGGCATGTGTAGCCACCACAGCTAGGAGACCTATGAAGATGCCTGTGTCCCTTCCCTGCCTCTCTGCGCCCATCAGCACTGAGGCTGCCCTAGGCCTCTGGCTCCCTTTTCCTTTCCCTAAGGAAGGAGGACCAGGGAAAGCTGGGGTGGGGGAGGGAGAAACCGGGTGGTATTTTTCCTAGTGGAGCAAGGCAGGGTGGGGAGGGGAGTTAGTTTCTTTCTTAGAAAATATAGAGCAGAAAGAGGAAGAGAGAAAGGAGATGGATTTAGCTCTTCTATGAAAGTGAGGTATTTTCCACACCCACTGATGGAAGGTATAAATAAAGATGGATCAGGCATTGTGGAGAACTTCTGGGAGGAGCAGAGAGCAGTGAAGGATGGGGGAGCTGGTGACCAGGGAGCCAGAGCCTTTCTCTCCTGCCCCACTCCCAGGACAGGGACTGCAGGGGAGGGGGAAGGGCACAGCACAGGCTGGGTGGCCTGGAGGCAGTGGGCTGGACAAGATGACCTCAAAAGGGCCTAGCCAATGTCCTGCAATCTGGGAATCTGTGATTCATAAAGATATGGTTACAGATGGAGAGAGACACAGAGAGGCTGGTGGCAGAGTTTAAAAAGCATGCATTTCTCAAAATAATAAAATCAAAATAGAAATAGAAATCACGCATTGCATGCGGGGGGGGAGTAGAGAGGAAAGGACAGTGGAAGAGGAACATCTCTGGGACCTGGAGCCAGGTCTCTGAGCTGGTTTCTGGGTCTAGTCAAGGCCCCAGGACCCTTTTTTCCTAACCCAGACAGTCAAGACACTCAAAGTCCCTACAGTCCTTTTGGACCCCAGCCTGCCTGTGGCTAGAATGTCAGAATGGCTGTTGCAGGGCTGGAGAGATGGCTCAGCAATTAAGGTGCTTGCCTGCGAAGCCTAAGGACCCAAGTTCAATTCCTCAGTACCCACATAAGCCATATGCATAAGGTGGTGCACACAACTGGATGGAGTTCATTTGTAGGAGCTAGACACCCATTCCTCCTCCCTCTCTCTCCCCCCTCTCTCTAGTAAAAAATAAACAGAATAACTGTTGCAAGTCCTGCCACTTTCCTGTGTACCCCTGAAGCTCTGGCCTGGCCACCGTCCTCCGAGAAGCAGAGAGAAGAGAGCCAGGGAAGCAGGCCCTGGGCATCAACTCTGGAAACTCCAGTCCAAGTAAGGCTGAGGAAGTGAGGGAGAAAGTGGCAAGAGTCTTGGGAGACCAAGCCAAGAGCCCACCTACCAGACTAAACCTGACTTTCGAGGGCAATGATGGCACTGCATGGAGAGAGGAGTTGTAAGCAGAGTCAAAAACTATGTGAAAGGAAGCCTGGGCTCAAGCCAAAGGAATGAAGTGTCAGAAATAGAAGAAAGAGAGGGGGCCGAGGCAGGTGGGAGGAACAGGTTCTCTCTGAGACACATCTGAGAGAAGCATTCGCTGGCCACCTTATCACCCGGGCCCCTCACTCTTCACCCAGCTCCCCCTGCAGCTGTGGTCATGAAGGCCTCTGTGTTCTCCCACACCTGCCCTCCTCACCTCCTCCCCCACTCTCTGCCTCCAGGCTTCAGGGTCAGTCTCCAAGGGACCAGGCCCCTCTCTGTTGGCTTGGCTCCCACCCAGCATTCCCTCCTGAACAAAGGAACCCCCACAGATACAAACCCCAGAAAGGTGAATCAACCCCTTTAGCTAGGCTCTACACCTATCTCTAGGACCTAAACTATCCTGGGCCTGTAAGACCCTCAAGATAAAGGCTCTGCCCTCCAGGAGCAGAAAAAAGAGACTCCAGAGAAGACAGATGCCAATAAAATGCAGTAACTGCATAGTTGCCCAGAGATCAGGACATACACAACACAAAGACAACTGCTTTGTGGAGGAAGTGGTATTTTAACTCTAAGGAGAACAATTTACACCAATGGGGAGGGAGGAGAGGGAAGGCAAGGGGGGGAGAGCAAAATTAGGAAAGATGTGTTAGAGGAACCAGAACTCTTTGTTATGTTTTGCTTATGGCATTAGATTTTGAATTTAAATTAATCCCCCTTGGACTGGAGAGATGGCTTAGCAGTGAAAGCACTTGCCTGGGCAGCCTAAGGACCCAGGTTTGATTCCCCAGTGTCCACGTGAGCCAGGTGCACACGGTGGCGCATGTGTCTGGAGTTCATCTGCAGTGGCTAGAGGCCCTGGTGTGCCTTTTCTCGAGCTCTCTCTCTCTCTCTCTATCTGCCTATCTCAAAAAATAAATCCCCCTTTTCACTCTGCGGTAGGGGGGAAGGCAGTGGGCAGGACAGGATGAGTTGGAAGAATACCTATTAATGTAATTTTATAGATTTTTTCCCACCAAATTCTCCCAGCAATCTTACCAACTAGGGAAGTTGTTCTGATTTTAAAAGCAGACCTTGTGGGGCAGGAAAGCAAGGTAACTCGCCCAAGATCACAGATTTAAGGGCTGATTGGATCTCAAGTCTGTGTCAAAGCTGCTTTGCCATTGCCTTGTGCTGAGCCAAAACCCAAGGATGCATGTTCCGGAGCGGAGACCTGGTCGTCCTGAACTTGCCCTCTCCCTGACACCCACGAGGGATGTCTCGCAGGCATCGCGGAAGGAAGGCTAGCGGCCAGCAGCTTCCTGTGTGGGCATGGTACTGTATCTTATAGAAGAGAGGGATTGACCTGCCCCACCCCTGGTTCCAAACTGGGGGTGGGGGGAGAGAGAGAGAGAGAGAGGGAGGGAGGGAGAGAGAAAGAGAGAGGGCTGGAGGGTAGGAATCTAGCCAATGACGTGCCGATATGCAAATAGAAAAGCCCCTGCCTTCTTAGGATTGGCTCACCCAGCAGCACTATTGCCCAAATCCTTCCTCTCTGAACACTGAGCTACTCCAGGCTGGTGTTTGCAGCTCTGAAAACTCCGAAGGAAAATTAAAGAAAAGAGAAAAAAAAAAAGTCTTCAGGATTTAGATCTGAACTGTCCGGGCTGGGAACCCACCTTCCCTACTCCCCAAGGCTCAAACTCTGCAGTCTAGGTGTCTGCCCTGTTAGGGCCAAGCCCAGAGTCCCGGTCTGAGAAGACGTCCCACCTCTCCTCTGGGCTGGTCAGGCCCCTCTTCCCTCGCACCGGAACGCCCCATCTCCTGAGCTGCACTTTTTAATGTTTTCATCCTTACCGCACCCCCCCCCCGTAAGGAAAAGCCGGGCGCTTGGCCCCCCGGGGATTCTGTTTTTTCTTTCTTGATAGGAGAGGACGAAGTGGAGAAAGCCAAGGGTCTCTGACTCAGTTTCTCCCTTTTCTCTCTACTGCCCCCGCCCCCAGACTTAGCTGGTGGGTTGGTGGGCAAAGAGGAGCGGAGAATGGGCAGCTGTTTGTCCCTCTCTGCCATGTAGCTTTCCACCTTGTTCCTCTTCTCGGCTCCCCATTCCCAGGGTCCTCCCTGCCCCCAGTCTCCCACTCCAGACCTCCGGGGTTCCCCAGCCGCTCTTTCCTACCTACCTGCCCATACCTTGGTAATGCGAACGGAGCGCATTTCGTGGTGGGGAAGGGAGGGAGAAACACAATAGGATGTGCCCACGCGTTGGGAACGTCAAAGTGGCACTTCAGAAGTGCCAAGGGAAGCCAGAAGGAGGACACAGATGCACTGTCGTCCAGCAACCCCCCCCCCCCCACAACCTCGAGCGACTACCCTGCGGCTGGCATCCCCAAGCAGGTAGAGCCCGAAGGCAGCAGGAGACATAGTTGGGGGGGGGGCAGGGTTCCCCCAGAGCCTGGCTGGGGGCACAGCCCCGCGGGGCACTCACCACCACAGTCCGCCGACGTGCGCCGGACACAGCAGCAGCAGCAGCAGCAGCCCGAGAGCCGAGGGCACCGGCGGCAGCATCGTGACGGTTCTCGGGCGATGCAGCGGGGTGCGCGGCGGCCGGGCTTCAGGCGGAGCGCGGCGTCGGAGCGGCGGGCGGCCGGGAGGCGACGGCTGGAGCGGCGGAGGGGGCGCCCATCCCGGGCTTGGAGGGCGCGGCGGAGGCGGAGAGCGGACCGGGCAGCCAGCGCCTGTGTCTCCTGCCGAGCTCGCTCGGGAGAAGAAATCAGAGCCGGGGGCGGAGGTGGGAGGGGAGCGGGGCCCGGGCGTGGGCGGAGGAGGTGGCGGGGGTGGGGGGGAGAGAAGAGAGAACCGGGGAGGCCACGGGGGTGGCAGTTGCGACAGGCAGGCGGCGGGACTCTCGGGAGAGGGAGCCGTGCGCCCCGGGGCGGCGGGCGCGGAGCGAGCGCGGCGGAGGGCGGGAGCCGGGTCCTGGGGCGGGGCCCGCGCGCTCCGGGTCGCCCGCCCGCGCGCCCGCCCGCCCGCCGTGCCCCTCGGCTCCGACGGCCTCCCGCAGTCCCCGGCTGTCGGGAGTGGAGGGCACGCAGGGGGCGGGAAGAAGAGTCCAGAGGGGTAAGGAGCGGAGGGAGGAAGAAGAGCTGAGGACGGGGGTGGGGGGGGGGGCTGGTTGCTGGCTGGGAGACGTTTGACAGGTTTGTTGACTGTAAAGAGAGAAAACTTCCCTGGAATGAGGGAGTTTGGAGGGGAGGGAACTGTGCGGAGAGAGATCCAGGCGGGGGCCAGGGGAGGAAGTCGGCCCGGGGCGAGGGATGCTCCGTGGAGGGGTGTCTAACTCCACTGCCCGCCCAGCGGACCTCGGAGGTCGCTTCTCGCAGGCTGCCAACTCGGCGTGGTACGCCCCTTCCTCGGCCTCTCCCCGAGCCTCGGGGGTCTTGTTCCCCCAGCCCCCCCGCCACCTCGTGCCCGTGTCCCAGACAGACAGATGGGGGGGGGGAGACCAGAAAGCCAAGGGAGCCTCTGCCTCTGCAAGGGCCTGCTCTCCAGCGCCAGCGAGCCAGACAGTGAGGTGGCGAACTTCGAAGAGATGAGGGCTCCGCATTTACTGTAGCCCAGCCCCGATTATCCGCAGGTCCCCTGCCTGGAGTTCCTCCCCAGATTTGGCCAGGACTGGAGACGGGTGGGAGAACCAGCTGCAGGTGAGGTGGCGTTTATCTGATTCTGTAATGCCACAAAAATGTCTTTGATGCCCCTGGGCCCCCTCCCCACGGGAGAGGGAGAGATCAAAGGCCCCGTGGGGAGGAGGGACAGCCCCATTCATCAAGCCAAGAAGCTGGCAGCAGGCCTCAACCCCTGTTCCTCCGACCTGGGGCAGAGGCCCTTCCCGCCCCCCCCCCCCCCGCCCTTGAGGTGCCCCAGGAGTGCAGAGGAACAGGTGGTGCGGACATTCCGAAGCAAGGGCCAATTTCCCTGCCACCACCATTTAGAGGGGCCATCAACTATAAAAGGAGGACCTCAAGCCCACGTGCCAGAACATTCTGGCAACAGGGGGAAAAAAAACTTGTCATTTGTGGTAGGAACCAATCTGTGGAGTTTGAGACTACTACCAAAAAATGTCGTCGTCCCCCCCCCCCCCGCGAAAAGGGACAAGTGGATGAAATGACGCTGGAGTAGGAGGCGGGAGGAGAGACAAAAAAAAGACCACAGATACCTACCTCAGGACAGGGGACTATCTGAGGAAAGACGATATATGGTAAAGAGGAAAAGAAATGGAGAAGCCTTGGCCTAGGGGAGACCCAGGTCAGTGCAGTCCTTGAACTGGGTGCTGAGAGAGAAAAGGGTGTGGGGCATTCTGGGGAAGGAGAACTAGCAGAGGCGGGCAGTGGGTCTCGGAGATAATGGTCCCAGCTCTGCGCCCCTCCTGTTTTAACCTCTAACAGCATCCCAATGCAAACACTAGGAACTTTGTGCACAGTTGCTTTTCCTTTTTCTGGACAGTGCCAATCCTAGGCACCGCACGTTCAAAGACACATCCAGGTTCAGGCTGCATACACACCCAGGCCAAATGGTGCCAAGCAGACAACTAGAAGACTCTGAGGGTCCCTAGAGGGTGCAGGTGCCCAATGACCAGACCCCCTGGGAGCCAGCACTTGGGTTCCAAGCCCCCTGCCCCCACCCTGCTACTGTTATTGCAGGTTATGAAATGCTTTCTCAGTCCTGCATTCTTCTCGGAGGCAAGAATTTTAATGTATTTGTCTTTGTCATCAGGGGACCTGGGCTCTGGGATCGCCCAGCCTCGGCCTGAAGAGGGAGCGCCCCAAACCGACTCTTTGCTGACTCCAGACCCCAGCCTCTCCCCATTCCCCCACCCCCATGCCCTAGTCCTGCCCCTTGTCTCTCCTTCCCAAGACACAGTCTCTCTGTGGGGTGGATAAAAATGATGTTATTGAAACAACAGAATTGGGAGCAGTGGCAGGGAGCAGGGATCAGCTCAGGAAACTGGGGCGTTTGCCAAGAAGCCTGCTCCCCCGCAGGCGGCCTTTCTGCCCCCACCCCCCACCTTTCCTCCAAACACACACAGTTCGCCCCACCCTCCTGCAGTGTTCACTCCAGCCAGATCTTGCAGAATCTTTAGCCATCCCTGGACTCGGCAAGCCTTCATCCCCCCCCCCCACCACCCCAGAATCCCATTCCAGAATCAGTTGGGGCAGTAGTACTTTTGCAGAAGCATGGAGCAGGGGAGGCACGGGCCTGAGTTTGTGGTGGGCAGGGCTCCTGAAGCCCCTTTTCCAAGGATAACCTTGGCCTCTTCCTACTCTCCTTCACCCTTTTTACATCCTCACCCAGGAGTTGTTTGGCATCTGGGCAGAACCAGAACACTGACTTCTGTCCTCCTTCCTCCACCCCCACCCGTCACAGAAGTGCTGGATGCTCCAAACCCACAACTGTCACCTTATTAGAAAGCTGGGCTGGGGATTGAGACACAGACAGATGAGAATGCGCGCACGTTCACACCAACAGCTAGGCACACGCAAGTGGATAACCCTAGGGAAACCACACCCTGGCCTCCCTCTACACAAGGCTGGGTAACTTTCACAGAGCAGATACAGATGGAGAGAGATGGGCTGACTCAGGCTGAGACCCATGCTGGCCTCTCTGGCAATCACACATGCACACACACGTGTGTACACACACAAACATACACACATGCACACACACACCATCTCTGCCCAGGCATGCATGCAGAGAAATGTTCACAGAAGAGCAGACTAGAAAGCCAGCAACAGTGAAACAGGCAGCTTGAGTGAGGAGGCACCAGCCTGGGCCCTTTATCCTGTGAACACCAGGCACCTCTACCTCTTCCTTCATCTCTCCATCTATGAATGCTGAAAACCAGCAAACTGCACTTGCACCTTGGAGCAAAGAAAGACCCCCAAGTTGAGACTGGCTGTGGGGTGAAAGAGGAAAGAGGGCCAGAGGTGAGGACTGTGGAGGAGGAGAGGCAGCTAGAGACAGATAACATCAGAACCGCTGCAGGCAAAAGCAGAGCCCCTTTCTCCACTAGACATCGTTTCTCTTCTCTTTTCTTTTCTCCTCCTCCTCCTCCTTCTTCCTTCTTCCTCTCTCTTTCTCTCCTCTCTGCCTTTCTGTCTCTTCACTGTTTCTCCCTAAATCACTTTCTCTGTTTTTCTCTTCTCTTTTTTGTCTCTCACAATGACTGGAGCTGCAGGAGCGCAGGAATTTAGGCCCGTGACCCTTCCCATCCCAACAACTTCCCCCCTTCTTCCCTCTCCCTTCCCTCTCTGTATCCCCTGCCCTGGGCTCCAGGCTCCCATATCCAAGGAGGTGACAGAGTTTGAGATCTTCTAGGAGCCCTGGGTCCCAGGAGAACAGACAGAGGAAAGGCCAACCCTCTGGAGAGCTGGAGGGAAGGAAAAGGAGAGGAGAGAGATTCATTTCCTCTCTCTTCAGTGTCCCACACAGCTGTATTCCAGATTCTTCAGTAGACCCGAGGTTGTGCCTTGCCTTTCCAGCACAAAGTTCCCGTCCTTAGTCCCTACCTGGTCTTACAGACCCAGCTTCTGGGGACACTCCCTCTGGGCCTTTATCCATGAGAACCCCCACCAATTCCTCAGAGTCCACTTACCTTGCATTTCTTTTCACATTTTTCTTTCTTTTCCTCCCCCCCCCCCCGCCAGGTAGGGTCTCACTCTAGCCCAGGCTGACCTGGAATTCACTATGTAGTCTCAGGGTGGCCTCGAACTCAAGAACTTACAGCGATCCTCCTACCTCTGCCTCCCGAGTGCTGGGATTAAAGGTGCGCGCCACCACACCTGGCGGTATTTTCACATTTTTCAACCCTATCTCTGCCCCCAACCCTCCAATCACCCCTTGCACCTGGGAGAAAAAGAACCAGCCCAGGGGCATCTTGAAAGCTGGGTCAGAGTGAGGAGAGCAGAGGCTGCCGCTGCCACCCAGTACTGGCAGGGTTGGAGGGACGTCAGGGAACATTGGCTATAATAGCTCAATCCCTGGACTGTTGATCCCCGGAGCCTTTTCAGCCCTCCTGTCCTGAACAAGACTGGCTCTTGAAGGGCTTTTCTGTTTTTGTGGGAGAGGGGGGCCTGGGGCTGGGGCTTGAACTCGGAGTAAGCACACTATGGTTGAGCCCAGCTCCTGTGGCCTTGACAGTGGGGAGAAGGGCAGAAAAGCTGTCTACTCTTCTTATTACTTCCTGCTGGCCCAGTGCTCACCTGGGAGCAAGTGGCACTCCTGAGGCCAGGTCTCCAGAGCCAGCCTCTGTCCTTGTTGTGTGGGTGGCTCCTGACTCTCTCGCAGCACCAAGTGGGGAGAAACGCTGACCCCTGCTCTCATGAAGATGATCACCACTCATCTCCCAAGCAGAAGAAGCAGGACCCTGAGGGCACGGGCCTGGGAGAGCTTCTAGGAGGCAGAGACTTGTGCGGGGAACCAAGGTTTCTGGATGAAGGTCCGTTTCAACTGAGATCTAAGGAATTTCCTGGTAGAAACAGGGACACAGAAGGGCATTTAAGCAGAGCGAAGAACATGCGTTGTAAGGAGCATGGGGAGAGGTGGGATGGATGAGGTCGGTGAGGATGTGGCAAGAGAATGTTGGCAGGAAGTTCAAGAGTGTAGAGACTCTGAGATTAGGCTGGAGGGATTTGGGTTGATTACATGAAGAAAGGCCTTCCAGACATGGAAGGGATCTTTCTGCCTTTTTTTCCCCCTTTCCCTCCCACTCTCTTCCTCATTTATTTTATTTTTATTTTTTATTAGTGAGAAAGAGGAAGAGGCAGATAAAGAGAGAGAGTGAGAAAATGGGTGTGCCAGGGCCTCTAGCCATTGCAAATAAACTCCACACACAGGCACCACCATGAGCATCTGGCTTACGTGGGTACTAGGGAATTGAACCTGGGTCCTTAGGCTTTGCAGGCAAGCTCTTTAACTGCCAAGTCATCTCTCCACTGTCTCCCTCTTTTTCAAGGCAATGGGACCCCTACAAGTCAAATCCATAGTCAGAGGGAAGAGATGGAAGAAGATCTCTAGAGTAAAGGAGACCTAATATATATAAATAAAGAACAAAATGGACAAATATCACTAGTCTTTAGGAATGCACACTTGGATGGCTGAGACACATTACAAATGCTCCTTTCCATCAAGTGAAAACTTCTAGAGTGGAAGATGCATGCAATACACAACCCACTAAATATGGCAGCTTAACCAAGCCTGTCTGTCTTTATTATTTTATTTTATTTTTATTTATTTACTTGAGAGGCAGAGAGAATGGGTGCACCAGGGCCTCTAGTGAACTCCAGAAAGCATGCACCACCTTGTGCATCTGGCTTATGTGGGTCCTGGGGAATCGAACCTGGGTCCTTTGGCTTTCCAGGCAAGCACTTTAACCACTAAGCCATCCCTCTGGCCCAGCCTAGCCTACCCTGTCTTGAATATGCTTAGAACACTTGCATTAGCCTACAGTTGGGCAAAATCCCCCGACACAAATCTTGTTTTATAATAAGGTGCTAAAATCTCATGTTATTTATACTGTACTGCAAAGGAAGAGTACAATGGTTGAATGGGAACAGCACATCCAGTTGGGTGCTTTACATACTTTATACACATGAATGGTTGCAAAACCATCTAACACAATATGTAAAAAAAGAAAACCAGGGGCTGGAGAGATAGCCTAGTGGTTAAGGCATTTGCCTGCAAAGCCAACGGACCCAGGTTCGATTACCCAGAACCCATGTAAGCCAGATGCACAAGAAGAGCATGTGTCTGGAGTTCGTTCGCGGTGGCTGGAGGCCCTGGTGCGCCCATTCTCTATCTGCCTCTTTCCCTCCACCCCCCTCAAATAAATAAATTAGAAAGGAAAAAGAAAGACAAGAAAACCACTGTCACCACAGTATCTGTTGTGTGTTTCCTCTAGGGATGTGGGGTTTACAGAGCTACAACTCCCTGCTGCCATCCACGATCTCACCAGAGCATGGGGCTGCGTTTCACTAGTCCAGGAAATGAGCCAAATTTAAAGTATGCTGTCTATTCGATGCAGAGAGCTTCGTGCCATTGTGAAGTCAACGGTGGTACGTGGGATAAGCCGAGAGCAGTCTGCAAATAACTCCTCACAGCCATAAAAGTTGAGGCCGTTGTTCTGGGGGTGGGAAGAGGAGGCAGTTCTAGTTTGAGGGACACATGCAAAGAGCAAGATTCTATTTCTTTTCATGGCAACTCATTTCATAGGTGTGCAATTGTACATTGCTTTTATGCTATTTTTTATTTTTTTTTTATTTTTATTTTTTATTTTTTTTTTTTTTTGGTTTTTCGAGGTAGGGTCTCACTCTGGTCCAGGCTGACCTGGAATTAACTCTGTAGTCTCAGGGTGGCCTTGAACTCACGGTGATCCTCCTACCTCTGCCTCCCGAGTGCTGGGATTAAAGGCGTGCGCCACCACGCCTGGCTTTATGCTATTTTTTAAAAAAATATCTATTCATTTGCAAGTAGAGAGAGAAAGAGAAAAGAGAGTCAGACAGAAAGCATGGGTGCACCAGGGCCTCCAGCAGCTGCAAATGAACTTCAGATGCACGTGCCACTTTTGTGCAACTGGTTTTATGTGGGTACTGGGGAATTGAACCCAGGTTGTTAGACTTTGCAGGCAAGTGCCTTAACCTCTGAGCCATCTCTTCAGCCCCGTTTTATGCTATTTTCTTTTCTTTTAAAAACATTTTTATTTATTTATTTGCAAGCAGAGAGTGATACAGAGAAGAGAGACAGAGAGAATGGGCATGCCAGGGCCTCCAGCCACTGCAGACCAACTCCAGACAGATACATCACTTTGTGCATCTGGCTTTATATGGGTACTAGAGAATTGAACTCAGGTCTTTAGGCTTTGCATGCAAGTAACTTAACCACTGATGCATCTCTCTAGCTCCTGTTTTATGCTATTTTCTATGTTCATTATTTTCAAGATAAAAGTTTTTTTTTTTTTTAACATCATGGAAAGCCACTGTGGACACTGAGGCAGTGGGTGACAGGGTCAGTCCTACGGTTTGTAAACATGGATCAGGACACTCACTGTGTAGGGTGGGACAGGATTGGAAAAGAACAAAGTGGGAACTGGAAGTGGCCATCCAAGTATGAAACAATGTGGCTTTGACCTGGATGTGTGGCAGAGGGGAGAGGAGAGGCAGACGGCATGACCAGTATCAAGGAAGTAGGGTGGGGTGGACTTGGAGGGAAAGGCAAAGGGTGCCTCAAGCCTGTCTCTGAGAGTTTTAGCCTCTTTATTAGGATGGGTGCTGATGTCACCCATTAGCAAGAAATGCACAAAGATGAACAGAACTGGGCAAGGTTGGATAAAGGAGTTTGGGACAAGAATTTGAGATGTTTCCAAAACATTCCAGAGGATCTATCAGGCAAGCAGTTAGACGTATAGGATTGGAGCAGAGGGAAGGCCGAGGCTGGTCATCAGGTTATAGGGTACAATTCTTCTAGATTGCCTGGGAGAGAGTGCAGGCAGAGAGCAATGTTGAGAAAGGACAGTCAGTAATGGCTGAGGGGAAGAGCTGGCAGAGGACACAGGGAAAGGGGCTGCAGAATCAGGACACAAAGAACATGGATGGCAGGAGCTGGAGAGATGGTTTAACGGTTAAGGCGTTTGCCTGTGAAGCCAAAGGATCCGGTTTTGACTCTCCAGGTAAGCCAGATGCACAAGGGGGCGCATGTATCTGGAGTTCCTCTGCAGTGGCTGAAGGCCCTGGCACACCCACTCTCTCTCTTTCTCTCAAATAAATAAACAAAATAGATTAAAAAATATGGGTGTCAGTTTCATAGAAGCCAAGACAAAGGCTACTTAAAGAGGAGAGAAGTGGGCAGATCTTTTAAGCCCTCCGAGATGTCAGTGATTGGAAAATGTGTTCTAGAACACATAAAGAAAACCAATGAGGGCTGGAGAGATGGCTTAGCGGTTAAGCGCTTGCCTGTGAAGCCTAAGGACCCCGGTTCGAGGCTCGGTTCCCCAGGTCCCACGTTAGCCAGATGCACAAGGGAGCGCACGCGTCTGGAGTTCGTTTGCAGTGGCTGGAAGCCCTGGCTCGCCCATTCTCTCTCTTTCCCTCTATGTGTCTTTCTCTCTATGTCTGTCGCTCTCAAATAAATAAATAAATAATTAACCAAAAAAAAAATTAAAAAAAAAAAAAAGAAAACCAATGAGTGAGCTAAACCTTAGATCAACTTTGCTAAGGTGCAAACATCCTGCCATTTTCTTGTTGTACAGCTTTCTTTCTTCCTCCCTCCCTTCCTTCCTCCCTCCCTTCCTTCTTTTCTTCCTTCCTTTTTTGGTTTGTCAAGGTAATGTCTTACTCTAGCCCAGGCTCACCTGGAATTTACTCTGTAGCCTCAGGGTGGCCTTGAACCCAGCAATATTCCTATCTCTGCCTCTTGAATGCTGGGATTAAAGGTATGTGCCACCATGCCAGGCTTAACTTTCTTTTCTTTTCTTCCTTAACTTTTTGTTTATTTTTATTCATTTATTTTAGAGCGACAGACAGACAGAAGGAGAAAGAGGCAGAGAGAGAGAGATAGAGAGAGAGAGAGAATGGGTGTGCCAGGGCTTCCAGCCACTGCAAACGAACTCCAGATGTGTGTGCCCCTTGTGCATTTGGTTTACATGGGACCTGGAGAATCGAGCCTCAAACCAGTGTCCTTAAGTTTCACAGGCAAGCGCTTAACTGCTAAGTCATCTCTCCAGCCCCAGCTTTCTTTTATTTTATTTTTTAATTTTATTTATTTGACAGAGAAAGAGTGGAGAGAAATAGGTAGATAGAGAGAGAATGGGCCTACCAAGGCCTCCAGCCACTGCAGACAAACTCCAGACACATGTGACACCATGTGCATCTGGCTTATGTGGGTTCTAGGAAGTCAAACCTGGGTGCTTAGGCTTCACAGGCAAGCACCTTAACTGCTAAGCCATCTCTCCAGCCCCTCTTCTTGCATTTTTGTCTCCAGGAAGGGTTCCCAGCTCACAGTAGTTCCTGGCTCTCGGTCTCTATACTCTCACTCCCCAGGCTGCCCACCTCAGCCCCCGCTTTACCCAAGATCTCGGATATCTGTAGCAACAATCCAGTTCCGAATGACCCTCAGCCTTCGAAGCCGCTTTATAGGCAGTACAGCATCCTGACTGAATGGGCTGGAGGATAAGACCTGAGTCTACCTACTCTACGGAGGACACTTCATAACGGGCTACTCTTGAATTTCCAGAACGGGAAAGATACTCTGCAGGGAAGGGCAGTCCAGCGTGTCCTAGAAGAGAATGGTGCCTCTGCACTCAGCCTTATGAACTCGGGTGAGAAACTGGGGTGCTCCCACTATTGGTTTTCTAGGCATGACTGCCTCAGGTGTGCATGTGCACCCCACGCTCTTGCCTTCTCGGGGTGATTTAACGTAGCGCTACAGCGACATCTCCTGGCACATGTCACACAGCTTCTCAAGAAAGAGGGCACTGAAAGCTTGTCTAAAAGACGGGAAAAAAAGTGAATTAACATCTAAATCTAGGGCCTGGGTAGATGGCTCAGTAATTAAAGGCGATTGCTTGCAAAGCCTGATGGCCCCGGTTTGAGTCCCCAATACCCACTTAAAGACATATGTACTAAGTGGCAGGAAACCCTATTTGCCCATTCTCTCTCTCCTTCTCTCTCAAATAATTATTTCAAATAATAAGGGCTGGAGAGATGGTTTAGCCTTTAAGGCACTTGCCTGCAAAGCCAAAGGACCCAGGTTCAACTCCCCAGGACCCACGTAAGCCAGATGCACAAGAGGGGCGCATGCGTCTGGAGTTTGTTTGCAGTGGCTGGAGGCCCTGAGCACCCATTCTCTCTCCTCTCTGTCTCTCAAATAAATAAATAAAAATACTTAAAAAAATTCAAAACAGTAAGACCTACAAGGAACACTCTAGCCTGTAAAATTAATAATAACATTGCCCAAACCGAAAGACTAAAGCATAGCAAAGGCATGGAGAATCCCTTATCCATTGCCAATGAAACTAAACTTGGTTATGCTTTCTGGACAGAGTGCTGCCAAAACTGGCCACTTTTTGGAACTTCTGGATTGATATTCAAAGGAAGTTCTTCAAGAGGGAGAAAAAAATCTATGCATGAAAATGTAACTATAAGTACATTTATATGTTCCAGAAGGCCCAGAAGCAACTGTAGTATTTACCTGGAAGCAGACATGGTTACACCAACTATGGCTTGACCACATGATGGGCTATCACACAGGTCTTTAAAAAATTATTATTATTATTATTTATTAACAACTTCCATGATTATAAACAATATCCCATGGTAATGCCCTCCCTCCCCCTACTTTCCCCTTTGAAACTCCACTCTCCATCATATCCCCTCCTCCTCTCAATCAGTCTCTCTTTTATTTTGATGTCATAATCTTTTCCTCCTCTTATGATGGTCTTGTGTAGGTAGTGTCAGGCTCTGTGAGGTCATGGATACCCAGGCCATTTTGTGTCTGGAGGAGCACGTTGTAAGGAGTTCTACCCTTCCTTTGGCTCTTACATTCTTTCTGCCACCTCTTCCGCAATGGACCCTCACACAGGTCTTAAAATGGCAAGTGTGGCCTGGAGAGATGGCTCAGTGATTTAAGGCACTTGCTGGCAAAGCCAAAGAACCCAGGTTTGATTCCCCAGTACCCACATAAAGCCAGATGCACAAAGTGTCACAGGCATCTGGAGTTCATTTTTAGAGGGTTGAGGCCCTGGTGCGACCATTCTCCCTCTCCCCCCCACCTCCCTGCCTCTCTCTCAAATAAATAAATAAAATTTTTTTAAATGACAAATGTGTTTCTTGTATTAGAACAAGGAAATTTCTCAATGTCAAGTGACATAAAGTACCCAAAATGTTATTAGGAATTAGAAAAATGCTATTAATTAATTAATTATTAATTAAATGCTATTAATAATACTATGGGGCTGGAGAAATGGCTTAGCTTAGCAGTTACGGTGCTTACCTCTGAAGCCTAAGGACTCAGGTTTGATTCCCCAGTACCCTTGTAAACCAGATGCACATGGTGGCACATGTGTCTAGAGTTCATTTGCAATGCCTGAAGACCCTGGCACACTCATTATCTCTCTCTTTCCCTCACTCTGCCTCTTTCTCTCTCTCTCAAATAAATAAAATAAAAATAAAAATAAGAAGTCTATGAAGCAGATTTTGGTACCACAATCAGGAGGTGGAGAAGATCTTGATATTAATTGGTGAAGAAGCATCAGTTTTTTTATTTACTCTTTGGTTGATAATTGTCTTTATCATGGAAACATCAGCTCTTTTTTCCCAGGCTGACCTGGAATTCATTATTGAGTCTCAGGGTGGCCTCGAACTCATGGCGATCCTCCTACCTCTGCCTCATGAGTGCTGGGATTAAAGGCATGCACCACCACGCCCAGCTGAAACATCAGCTCTTAAATAAAGATACTCAGATAAATGGAGAATTGGTAAGAAAAATGCCTAAAGATCACAGGCTGGGAACTATCTTCCGGGGACGGTCAGGGTTCAAGTGTATCTCCTTTGGCACAGGTCTGGCCCAGAGGGTACTTGATTAGTGGCTGTGGAGCTGCTGAACAGGACATGCAACAGGCCACCCCTGCTGCCTCCTTCCTTGCCGTTCTTCTCACGAAGCCCTCCTCAGCCAACCCTCAGCCCGATGGCCTCCAGGTACTCTCTCAGGTTCAAGGAAGGTCCAGTCACACAAGGAGGCCGTTGCAGAGTCCCACAGTCTGACCTTCTAGCTGACTACCTCAGCTGGGATGAGCCTAGGACAGCCAGAGGGCGTTCCCAGCAAGCAGGGTGAAGTCTCACGGCTTGCACTCATATCTGGTATCCTTGAATCAAAATTGGTATGCGGGACACGTGTATTAGGCAGGCTGATTGTCCAGGAAGCAAATGCTGAGATGACTTTGGGGTGAAAGAAGGCGCTTGAAATCAATGTCTGTGTAAGAAGGGAAGGAAGTAGGCCCAAGCACACCGAGCCTCTGCCGGTCCCCACCTTGTAAGCCCAGAGTCCTGGGGCACATCTGTCCCTTGCTGGATTGAAATGGCCAAGCCCCCGCCTCCCTGTCATTGGCTATGTGGGAGGCCTGACAAAGACACAGGGTATTCTCCACCAATTAGACCGACTGTAAGGAAGCAAACAGCTGGAGGTCTCTCTCTGTAGCTGGTCAGCAAGTCCTTCCTTGAAGGAGAATCCGGGTGTTACAGCTCTGTTACTTGGTTGGGACATTTTGGCAGATGAGGAAACTGGAGCCACGGTTATCATGAGACATAACGATCATTCCGTCTTGTGCTTCTGACCATATCCCCAACCATCCCCTTGTGCCCTGTACTACAGTGTGGGTTCCCATAGACAAATGTAACTGATGACCTGCCAATGACCAAAGGAAGCCACAGGATACTCAGGAGTCAGAATGTTCCTTCCCATCCCAGTGCATTTCCAGGCTTCTCATCCTCCCTTCCAGAGCCTCCTGCACACCTGGATTCCACCTCTGTCCCTGCAGCTGTGGCCACTTCTGTGCCTCTCCCACAGCAAGCCTTTCTGTGGGCCCAACCTTGACTTCCTAGTCATTACTGTGCCTCATTTTACTTTCAATTTCAGAAGGCAAGCAGGAAGAAGGCTCATGAGCTGGCTCTGGAAATAGCCAGGGTGTGACCAAATTCAGCGCAACCTTCTACCACCTTTGGGAAGGTAGGCATATAACTAGCTGGCCTGGTGAAGCATTGAGCAAGGTCAAAATTGAGAGATCCTAGCACTGTCCCCCAAGCAGGGAGTGCCTGGAGATGGCTCAGCAGCTAACAGCCCTGCCTGTGCAAGCATGAGGCCAGAGGAGGCCTGATAGAGGGCTTTGCCTTTGAGTGCCAGGACCCGCATAAACATCTGGGTATGGCTGTAACCCTCATACTGTGGGGGAGCACAAAGCCAAGAATTGCAGGGCTCATGAAAAGCAAGCTTCATAAAGAATGGGTGGAAAGGCTGAAGAGAGAGCTCAGCAGTTAAAGGCTCTTGTTTGCAAAGCCTGATGGCCCTGGGTTTGAGTGCCCAATACCCACTTAAAGCTAGATGCTCAAAGTGGCATATGCACCTGGAGTTCCTTTGCAGTGGCAAGACGCCTCGGTGCACATATTTACCTTTCTTTCTCATTCTCTCTCTCTGCTTGAAAATAGATAAATTTTAAAAAAAATTTTTTTTTTTCAAGGCAGAGTCTTACTCTAGCCCAGGGTGACCTGGAATTCTCTCTATAGTCCCAGGCTGGCCTCAAACTCACAGTGATCCTCCTACCTCTGTCTCCCCAGTGCTGGAATTAAAGAAGTATGCCACCATACCTAGCAATAAATAAATAAATATCATTTTTTGTTTTTTTGATGGGCATGGTAACACATACCTTTATGAGAAAGAGAAGAGAGAGAATGGGTGCACCAAGGTGTCCAGCCACTGCAATCGAACTTCAGACGTATGCGCCACCTAGTGTTCATGTGAGACCTTGCACTTGCATCACCTTATGCATATGGCATACATTAGATCTGGAAAGTTGAACATGGGCCCTTAGGTTTCACAGGCAAGCACCTTAACCACTAAACCATCTCTCCAGCCCCAAAATATTTTTTAAGAAAAGAATGGGTAGCAATAACTGACTGCTGTGTCCACAAGGAATAACCCACAACCCCATGGGGAATACCAGCAACTCCCCTGAGGCGGGCCTCTTGTGGAATGGGGACAGGGAGGAGAGAAAAGATGGTACCAACACATGATGTACCCATGCAAAGTATGTTCTTAATTAAAATAAATAATGGGTGGAAGCGTGATTGAGGGTTCTCTACATTCTATTCTAGCCACTGCAGAAAAGCACACCCTTCTGCAAATGAGTACAAGGAGTGTACACCACACTCATTCACACACAAAGGGTGCCACATGGACACATGCACACGCATACACCACACACATGCACACACAGCAAAAATAAAATGCTTTTTCAAGTGAAGAATTCAGGGAAAGGAAAAATAACTTGCAATGAATAAATAGGCTGAATACTAAAACTTAAAAAACAATTAGGGCTGGGCTGGACATGGTGACACGTGCCTTTCATCCCAGCACTCAGGAGGCAGAAATAGGAGGATCACTGTGAGTCTGAGGGCCAGCCTGAGACTACATAGTAAATTCCAGGTCAGCCTGGGCTAGAGAGACCCCATCTTATAAAAAGGCGGGAGGCTGGAGAAATAGCTTAGCAAAAGCCAAAAGGCCCAGGTTGGATTCCCCAGTACCTATGTAAAGCTGGATGCCCAAGGTGGCACATGGGTCTGGGGTTCATTTGCAGTGGCTAGAGGCCCTGGCACACCCATATTCTCTCTCTCTCTCAAAAAAAAAAAAATAAACACAATTAGGACTGGAGAGATTGCTCAGTGGTTAAGGCACTTTCTTGCAAAGCCTGACAGCCTGGGTTTGATTCCCCAGTACCCATGAAAATCCAGAAGCATAAAGTGATGTATGTGTCTGGAGTCTGTTTGCAGTGACAGGAAGCCCAGGCAACCCATTCTGTCACTCTCTATCTGCTTTTTTTCTCTTTCTTTCTCTCTCTCAAATAAAATAAAAAATACTAAAAATAAAAAATAAAAATAGACTGATGAATTGAACAGTTAATTCTCAAGAGAAGAAACATATTGGCTAAGAAACCTATTTTTAAAATATTTATTAATTTATTTGAGAGAGACAGAGAGAAAGAGGCAGAGAGAGGTAGGGAGAGAGAGAATGGGTGCACCAGAGCCTCTAGCCATTGCGAAGGAGCTTCAGATGCATGTGTCACATTGTGCATCTGGCTTATGTGGGTCCTGGGGAATCTAATCTGGATCCTTAGGTTTCGTAGGCAAGCATCTTAACCACTAAACCATCTCTCCAGTCCAACAAACATATTTTTAAAAAAATATTATCTATTTGTTGATTTTCAAGAAGAGAGAGAGAGAAAGGGAATTGGTGCGCCAGGGCCTCTTGCCACTGTAAACGAACTCCAGATGGATGTGCCACCTTGTGCATCTGGCTTTATGTAGGCACTGGGGAATTGAACCTGGGCTACCAGGTTTTGCAATGCAAGCAAGTACCTTTAACCACTAAGCAATCTCCCCAGCCCAAGATTTGTGTGTGTGTGTGTGTGTTTGTGTGTGTGAGATAGGGTCTCACGCTTGCCCAGACTGACCTGGAATTTACTATGTAATCCCAGACTGGCCTCAAGCTCATGGCAATCCTTCTACCTCAGCCTCATGAGTACTGAGATTAAAGTTGTGAATCACCACACCCAACTAAGAGATATTTTTTTAAAAAATGTTCATCATTAACCATCAGGGAAATGCAAATTAAAGCCACTAAGTGGGGGCTGGAGAGATGGCTTAGTGGTTAAGCACTTGCCTGTAAAGCCTAAGGATCCTGGTTCAAGGCTCAATTCCCCAGTACCCATGTAAGCCAGATGCATAAGGTGTCGCATGCATCTGGAGTTTGTTTGCAGTGGCTGGAGGCCCTAATACACCCATTCTCTCTGGTTCTTTGTCTGTCACTCTCAAATAAATAAATAAAAATAAACGAACAAAAAAAGAAGATAGTGATGAAAATCTCATAGTTTCTAAAACTTTGAAAATACTTTAAAAAAAAAAAACCACTAAGTGTTTCATTTTACTCCAGTCAGAATAGCTGTCATCAAGAAAACTAGCAACAACACGCTGGGCAGGCATAGTGGCGCTCACCTTTAATCTTAGCACTTGGGAAACTGTGAATTTGAGGCCAGCCTGAGATGACATAGTAAATTCTTGGCCAGCCTGGGGCTTAAGCAAGACCCAACTTTGGGAGAAAGAAAGACAGAAAGAAAGAAAGAAAGAAAGAAAGAAAGAAAGAAAGAAAGAAAGAAAGAAAGTAAGTAAGGAAGAAAGTAGGGAGGGAGGGAGGGAGGGAGGGAGGGAGGGAGGGAGGGAGGGAGGGAGGGAGGAAAGAAAGAAAGAAGAAAGAAAAGGAGAGGAGAGGAAAGGAGAGGAGAAGAGGGAGGGAGGGAAGAAAGGAAGGAGGGAGGGAGGGAGGAAGGGAGGGGGGAGAGAGAGAAAGGAAGGAAGGAAGGAAGGAAGGAAGGAAGGAAGGAAGGAAGGAAGGAAGGAAGGAAGGAAGGAAGGAAGGAAGGAAGGAAGGGTGAGCGAGCCAGGCGTGGTGGCACACACCTTCAATCCCAGCACTTGGGAGGCAGAGGTAGGGGGATCAGTGTGAATTTGAGACCACCCTGAGACTACATAGTGAATTCCAGGTCAGCCTGAGCTAGTGAGACCATGCTTTGAAAAACCAAAAAGAAAAAGAAAGAACAAATAAATGCTGGTGTGGGGAGAGGCAAGCCCAACAACTGGCCTTTTTATTTTATACGAAAGAGTACAAGTGAGAGACAGAGAGAAAGAATTGGCACGACAGGGCGTCTAGCCGCTGTAATAGAAATCCAGATGGGATTATGCGCATGTGCCACCTTGTGTGCTTGCATTATTTTGTGCATCTGGCTTACACGGGACCTGGAGAGTTGAACATGAGTCCTTAGGCCTCACAGGCCTCTTAACCATTAAGCCAGCTCTCCTGCCTGAGAGGAAGACCTAATCGCTGCTAGTGGTGTGTAAACTAGTGCAGCCACTAAGGAAAACAGTGTGTTGGCTTCTCAAAAAGCTAAAATTTGAATTACCTTATCACTTAGTTATACCAGTCCTGGTCCTATAACCAAAGGACTCTCTGTCCTACCACAGAGACACACAGCCATGTTCAATGCTGCTCTATTTACAATAGCCAGGAAATGGAATCAGCACTCTAGGACTGATCCCCAACCACAGCCTTTTTAGCCGGGCATGGTGGTGCATGCCTTTAATCCCAGCACTCGGGAGGCAGAGGTAGGAGGATTGCCGTGAGTTCTAGGCCACACTGAGACTCCATAGTGAATTCTAGGTCAGCCTGGATCAGAGTGAGACCCTACCTCGAAAAAACCCTGGTTTGTTTGTTTTTTTAAATTATTTATTTATTTGAGAGTGACAGAGAGAGGAAGAGGCAGATAGAGAGAGAGAGAATGGGTGCGCCAGGGCTTCCAGCCACTGCAAAGGAACTCCAGATGCGTGTGCCCCCTTGTGCATCTGGCTAACGTGGGTCCTGGGGAATCGAGCCTCGAACCAGGGTCCTTAGGCTTCATAGGCAAGCGCTTAACCACTAAGCCATCTCTCCAGCCCTGGGTTGGTTTTTTTTTTTTTTTTTTGAGGTAGTGTCTCACTGTAGCCCAGGCTGACCTGGAATTCACTATGGAGTCTCAGGGTGGCCTCGAACTCACAATCCTCCCACCTCTGCCTCCCGAGTGCTGGGATTAAAGGCATGCGCCACCACGCCCGGAAAAAAAAAAAGTATTTTTAGTACCTAAGGACATATGCTATAAAAAATGTTTTCCTGAGCTAGAGAGATGGTTCAGTGGTTAAATGTATTTGTTTGCAAAGCCTGACAGCCTGGGTTCAATTCCCCAGTACTCAGAAAAAGTGGGATGCTCAACATGACACATGCACATGGTGTTTGTCTGCGGTAGCCAAAGGTTCTAGTGCACCCATACTGTCGGTCTCTCTCTCTCTCTCTCTGTGTCTCAACTAAATAAATAAAGAAAGATATTTTTTAAAAAAAAACTGTGGGTTGGAAAGTTGGCTTAGCGGTTAAGGCGCTTGCCTGCGAAGCCTAAGGACCCATGTTCAACTCTCCAGATCCCCTGTAAACCAGACACACAAAGGTGAAGCAAGCACAAGGTTGCACATGCCCACTAGGTGGTGCAAGCATTTGGAGTTCGATTGTAATGGCTAAAGCCCCAGCATGCCAATTTTCTCTCTCTTTCAAAGAACTTTTTATAATTTTTTAATTTTTTGATTAACAACTTCCATGATTATAAAAAAATACCCCATGGTGATACCCTCCCTCCCCCCACTTACTCCTCTGGAACTCCACTCTCCATCATAACCCCTCCCCATCTCAATCAGTCTCTCATTTACTTTTGTCTTTTTTTTCCAAGGTAGGGTCTCACTCTGGTCCAGGTTGACCTGGAATTCACTATGTAGTCTCAGGGTGGCCTCGAACTCATGGCGATCCTCCTACCTCTGCCTCCTGAATGCTGGGATTAAAGGTGTGTGCCACCACGCCCGGCTTTCTCATTTACTTTTGATGTCTTGATCTTTTCCTCCTCTTATGATGGTCTTATGCAGGTAGTATCAGGCACTGTGAGACCATGGATATCCAGGCCATTTTGTGTCTGGAGGGAGCATGTTTTATGGAGTCCTGCCCTTCCTTTGGCTCTTACATTCTTTCTGCCACCTCTTCCACATTAGACCCTGAGCTTTGGAAGGTGTGATACAGATATTGCAGTACTGAACACTGCGGTCATTTCTTTCCATTACCATAATAACTTCTGGGTCGTCCCAAGGTCACTTCCATTTGAAAAGAGAAGATTCTCAACCAAAAGTGAGAGTAGCATTAATATAAGGATGTGAACATTAACAAAAGTGCTTACTGGGCAGTTTGATAAGCATAGTATATACATTTGGCCAGACAACAGCAGATGTTACACCCCTAGGGCTTATGACTACCCCTGTTTTAAGTTTTCAGTATCAGGGATGTATTCCCATGGAGCGGGCCTGCAGTCCCATTAGAGGGCAGTTAGTTTCCTCCATAACAGACATGCCACTATTGCACCCATTGGCTCATTTGGCCTGGCTGGCCAATTACAAGGCTTGTAGTGTCCACTGATGAGTATCTTCACTGGTGATTTCTCTTTCTCCCGTTGAACTGCATGAAGAATGGCTTCTTCCAGCTTTCTGTCAGCTAGTCTACATGGAGGAGGTTATCAGCTCAGTTCCAGCAAGATTTCTCAGTGGCCTTGCAGCCCAAGTATATGAAGTCTTCAGCAATAGGGTCTTACCATGTATTCCTGGTGGGAAACCAAGGGCCTCGGCAATGGCCTATAATGTTTTGGGGGCATCAGGGATCTCCCTGGCCAACAATTCATTGGATGATATCCCATCCCTGGCACTGAAAATTTTCTAGCAACAATCTACAGCTCCTGAGAATTCCATTTTCCAATAAAGTAGGATTACATATGTTTTATTTATATCCTCTTAGATTTTGATTAGCTGTCCCTCTACCTTTCCTTTACTCAATCTCTTCCCCAGACCTCATTTTGGACCTTTTTACCCCCATTAATCTATTCTTCTACTTACATATATACAATACCATCCTATTAAGTGCCCCCTTCCCTTCCTTTCTCTTCCCTTTCTATCTCTTTTCTAGCTTACTGGCCTCTGCTACTGAGTTTTTTCCTTCTCACACAAAAGCCCAGTCATCTGTAGCTAGGATCCACTTATGAGAGAGAACATGCGACAGTTGGCTTTATGGACCTGGGTTATCTCACTTACTATAATCCTTTCCAGATCCATCATTTTCCTGCAAATTTCATAATTTCATTTTTCTTTACTGCTGAGTAGAAGAACTCCATTGTATAAAGATGCCATATCTTCGTTATCTATTCATCAGTTGAGGGACATCTAAGCTGGTTCCATTTCCCAGCCTATTGTGAATTGAGCAGCAATAAACATGGTAGAGCATGTGCTTCTAAGGAAATGAGATGAGTCCTTAGGATATATGCCTAGGAGTGCTATAGCTGGGTCATATGGTAGATCAATTTTTAGCTGTCTTAGGAACCTCCACACTGATTTCCACAATGGCTGGACCAGATTGCATTCCCACCAACAGTGTAGAAGAGTTCCTCTTTTTTCCACATCCTGGCCAACATTTATGATCATTTGTTTTCATGATGGTAGCCAATCTGATAGGAGTGAGATGGAATCTCAATGTAGTTTTAATCTGCATTTCCCTGATGACTAGGGTTGTAGAACATTTTTTTTAGATGCTTATACGCCATCCGTATTTCTTCTTTTGAGAACTCTCATTTAGTTCCATAGCCCGTTTTTTAATTGGCTTGTTTTATTTCTTATAATTTAATTTTTTGAGTTTTTTGTATATCCTAGATATTAATCCTCTATCAGATGTATAGCTGGCAAAGAGTTTTTCCCATTCTGTAGTTTGCCTCTTTGCTTTCTTCACAGTGTCCTTTGCTGTACAAAATCTTTGTAATTTCATGAGGTCCCAGTAGTCAATCTCTGGCTTTATTGCCTGAGCAATTGGGGTTATATTCAGAAAGTCTTTGCCAAGACCAGTATGTGAAGGGTTTCCCCTACTTTGTCCTCTAGCAGTTTCAGAGTTTCAGGTCTGATGTTAAGGTCTTTAATCCATTTGAACTTAATTCTTGTGCATGGAGAGAGAGAAGAATCTATTTTCATCTTTCTACAGATAAAGATCCAGTTTTCCCAGCACCATTTGCTGAAGAGGCTGTCTTTTCTCCAATGAGTATTTTTGGCATTTTAATCGAGTATCAGTTGACTGTAGCTACTTATACTTGCATCTGGATCCTCTATTCTGTTCCATTGATCTACATGTCTGCTTTTGTGCCAGTACCATGCTGTTTTTGTTACTATGACTCTGTAGTATAGGTTAAAATCAGGTATAGTGATACCACCAGCCTCATTTTTTTGCTGAATATTATTTTAGATAATCGAGGTTTTTTGTGATTCCAAATGAATTTTTGGATTGTTTTTTCTATTTCCTTGAAGAATGCCTTTGGAATTTTGATGGGGATTTAACTAAATGTGTAGATTGCTTTTGGGAAGATTGCCATTTTCACAATATTGATTCTTCCGATCCAGGAACAAGGGATGTTTTTCCATTTCCTAGTGTCTTCTGCAATTTCTCACGTGAGTGTTTATTAGTTTTCATTGTAGAGATCCTTTACTTCCTTGGTTAGGTTTATTCCAAGGTACTTTATTTTCTTTGATGCAATTGTGAATGGGAACGATTCTCTGATTTCATTCTCTGTGTGTGTGTTGTATAAGAATGCTACTGATTTCTATGTATTTATTTTGCATCCTGCTACGTGGCTGTAGGTGTTTATCAGCTCTAACAGTTTGCTGGTAGAGTCTTTAGGGTCTTTTATATATAGTATCATGTCATCTGCAAATAATGATAACTTGATCTCTTCATTTCCAATTTGTTTTCTTTTTATGTGTTTCTCTTGCCTTGTTGCTATGGCTAAGACTTCCAGTACTATATTAAATAAAAGTGGGGACAGTGGACACCCTTGTCTTGTTCCTGATTTTAGTGGAAAAGCTTCAAGTTTTCCCCCATTTAGTAATATGTTGGCTGTAGGCTTATCATAAATAGCCTTTATTATATTGAGATATGTTCCTTTTATTCCCAGTCTCTGTAGGACTTTTATCATGAAGGGATGTTGGGCTTTGTCAAATGCTTTTTCTATGTCTAATGAAATGATCATGTGATATTTGTCCTTGAGACCATTTATATAATGTATTACATTTATCTATTTGCATATGTTGAACCATCCCTGCATCTCTGGTATAAAGCCTACTTGGTCTGGGTGAATGATCTTTCTGATATATTCTTGTATTCTGTTTGCCAATATTTTGTTGAGAATTTTTGCATCTATGTTCATGAGGGAGATTGGTCTGTAATATTCTTCTTTTGTTCTATCTTTGCCTGGTTTTGGTATCAGGGTGATGCTGGCTTCATAGAAGGAGTTTGGTAGGATTCCTTCTTTTTCTATTTTATGGAAAAGCTTAAGAAGCAATGGCATTAGTTCTTCCCTGAAGGTCTGGTAAAATTCAGCAGTGAATCCATCTGGGCCTGGACTTTTTTTATTTGGGAGATTTTTGATAACTGCTCAGATCTCCATACTTGTTATAGGTCTATTTAAGTTATTAATCTCATCTTGATTTAATTTAGGTAGGTCATATAAATCAAGGAAATCATCCATTTATTTCAGATCTTCATACTTAGTGGAGTATATGCTTTTATAGTATGTCCTTATGATTTTTTTTTAATTTCTCTGGCATCTGTTGTGATGTTACCTTTTTCATTTCTAATTTTATTAACTTCTGTCTCTTCTCTCTTTCTTTTGGTCAGATTTGCTAAGGGTTTATCAATCTTGTTTATCCTTTTAATGAACCAACTCATTCTTTCATTGATTCTTTGGATTGTTTTGTTTCTATTTCATTAATTTCTGCCCTAATCTTTATTATTTCTTCCTGTCTACTGATTTTTGGTTTGCTTTGTTCTTCTTTTTCCAAGGCTTTAAGGTAAAACATTAGGTCATTTACTAGTGAACTTTCTAATTTCTTAATATAGGCACTTAAGGCTATAAATTTACCTCCTAGAACTGTCTTCATTGTGTCCCAGAGATTTTGGTATGTTGTGTTCTCATTACTGTTTGACTCTATAAATTTTTTGATTTCCTTCTTGATTTCTTCATTGACCCATTCATCATTTAGTAGTGTATTGTTTAGTTTCCATGATTTTGTGTATGCTCTATAGCCTTTCTTGCTATTGATTTGTAGTTTGATTCCCTTGTGGTAAGATAGAATGCAAGGAATTATTTCAGTTTTCCTGTATTTATTAAGATTTGCTTTGTGTCCTAATATATGGTCTATTTTAGAGAATGTTCCATGTGCTGCTAAAAAGAATGAGTATTCTACAGCCTTTGTATGAAATGTCCTGTAGATATCTGTTAGGTCCATTCCTTCTATGATCTGATTTAGTCCAGATGCCTCTCTGTTTATTTTTTCCCGGGAGACCTGTCAATTGATGAAAGTGGGGTGTTGAAGTCACCCACTACCACTGTGTTTGGTGTTATCTGTTACCTTAGTTCTAATAGTGTTTGTTTGATGAATTTGGGAGCACCCATGTTAGGTGCATATATGTTTAGGATTGTAATGTCTTCCTGTTGGAGTGTGCCCTTAATCAATATAAAGTGACCTTCCTTATCTTTCTTGACTAACGTTGGACTGAAGTCTACCTTGTCAGATATTAGGTTAGCAACCCCTGCTTGTTTTCTAGGCCCATTTGCTTGAAACACCATTTTCCAACCTTTCACCCAAAGATAATGTCCATCCTTTGTAGAAAGGTGAGTTTCTTAGAGACAACAAATTGTAGGATCCTGCTTTTTAACCCAGTCTGCAAACCTATGTCTTTTGGTTGAGGCATTGAGGCTGTTGATATTAAGAGATATTATTGAAAGGTGTGTATTTGTTTGCCTTTTTTTTTTTTTTTTGTAGTTCCGGTTCTACCTTTGCTCTCTTGTGTTAACTAGTATTTGAATATTGTTTGTTTTTTCCAAGTTCCTTATATGTGTGCTTTTCCTTCTCTTTGGCATGGAGGATTCTTTCAAGTATTTTCTGTAGAACTGGTTTTGTCTTCAAATACTCCCTTAGCCTGCTTTTGTCATGGAATGTCCTTATTTCTCCATCTATTTGAGTGGATAGCTTTTCAGGATAAAGTAACCTTGGTTGACAGTTGTTATCTTTCAGAACTTGGAGTACATCACTCCACGCCCTTCTGGCTTTTAAAGTTTGTGTTGAGTAATCTGCTGTAATCCTGATGGGCTTGCCTTTGTAGGTAACTTGATTTTTCTCTGTAATTGCTTTTAATATTTTTTCTTTGGATTGTGTGTTTGATAGCTTGATTATAATATGGTGAGGAGAGGATCTTTCCAGGTTTTGTCTGGCTGGGTTTCTATAGGATTCCTGTATCTGCATTGGCACCTCTTTCCCAATTTTGGGGAAGTTTTCTTCTATGATTTTGTTGAAGATGCCTACTATGTCTTTGGAGTGAAATTCTTCTCCTTATACTATGCCCTGAATTCTTATGTTTGATCTTTTCATAGTGTCCCAAATATCTTGAAATTCCCATTCATACTTTTCTATTAGTTTGTCTTTCTCTTTGTTGGACTGTATTAGATCTGCCACCTGGTCTTCTAGCTTAGATATTCTGTCCTCTCCTTCATCCATTCCACTGGTGAAATGTTCTACAGAGTTTTTTATTTCATAAACTGTGTTCTTCATTGCTAGTAATTCTCACTGGTTTTTCTTTATTCTTTCTATTTCCTTATTTATGTCTTGTATTGCCTTCTTTATTTCATTAAATTGGTGTCCTGTGTCTTCTTTGATTCCTTTGATTTCTTCTTTGACTTCTTTGAACATATTTACAATCATTCTTTTGAAATCTTTCTCAGGCATTTCCTCTAACTCATTCTCGCCAGAGGTCATTTCTGATGCATTAATACTTTTTGGTGGATTTATATTGTCTTGCTTTTTAGTGTTTCTTGTGTTATAATGTACATATTTTTGCATCTTGGATTAAGTTAATGCTTGGATTTTCTAGCTAGCTGGGTATTCTTTGCTGTATCAATTGATCTGATGTTATATATCTTCAGGGTAGGAGCTTAAGGTGATAGGTGTGGCTCTTAAGACTTTCAGGGTATATACAAGGGTGTTCCTAGAGGTTGGGTTTTCCTGCTATTGGAGTATTCAAGTAGGCTGAATGGAACAAAAAACACATAGATTCTAAAATAGAACTAAACAATGTACACATTGAATGAAAGACAGCACCAAGTATTTATGTAAGAGTATGTATTATAACAACCAGATCTTCTATCAACAAAGAGGTTAAGATTTCTGGTCTGTTGAGGGATCCAAGTCAGCTTGTGACCAAGTGAGACCCTTCCCTGGTGCAATCCCAGTTACCTTTTTGGATGATTTTGGTCTCTGTTATGCATCCCTCTTTGGTGCCCTGTGGGTTCAAGTAGGCTGGCTGGATCGCTGGACCACTGTTCTGTTTCCTGGAGCTGGGCACTGGCTTTTCCTGTGGGGCAAGCTGAGCCTGTAAGCTGTGGCCCCACTGCTGCTGCTGCCGCCACCTCCGCCTCCAGGGCCCAAGGTGCCGCTGCTGGGCCACTTAGGCCTCCTATGTGGGCTGTGGATGCCCTGGACCCCTCCTACTTTTCTGCTGCAGTTTTTATTTCTTATACACCTCACTTTTTAGTAAAAGTGTGTATTTTGCTAGATATTCTTTAGCTTTTTCTCCCCTAGGCTGCTTTGGTGTGGGGTTCCTAAGCCACCATCATAACCGGAAGTCTAATTTTTTTTTTTTTTTTTTTTTTGGCTTTTCGAGGTAGGGTCTCACTCTAGCTCAGGCTGACCTGGAGTTAGTCTCAGGGTGGCCTTGCACTCACAGTGATCCTCTTATCTCTGCCTTTCTAGTGCTGGGATTAAAGACGTGCACCACCACACATGGCTTAAAATAAAAGAATTTTTTTTTAATTTTAAAATTTTTATTAACATTTTCCATGGTTATAAAAAAAATCCCATGGTAATTCCCTTCCTCCCCACCCCCACACTTTCCCCTTTGAAATTCCATTCTCCATCATATTACCTCCTCATAAAAGAAATTTTTTAAAGATTAAAAATGAAATTGTTGGGCTGGAGAGATGGTTTAGCAGTTAAGCGCTTGCCTGTGAAGCCTAAGGACCCCGGTTCGAGGCTCGGTTCCCCAGGTCCCATGTTAGCCAGATGCACAAGGGGGCGCACGCATCTGGAGTTCGTTTGCAGAGGCTGCAAGCCCTGGCGTGCCCATTCTCTCTCCCTCTCTCTGTCTTTCTCTCTGTGTCTGTCGCTCATAAATTAAAAAAAAATGAAATTGTTTCTTCGTTACTTGACATATCATATTAGTACATATAAATATGTTTCTTTATTGCTTCAGATTTTTTTAAAAAATCAGGGCTAGGAGGTAGGAGGCTAAGTTAGAGGCCAGCCTGTGATACATGGCTACAGAGTGAATTCTAGACTAGCCTGGGCTACAGTAAGACCCTGCCTAAAACAACGATAAAATTATGCTAAGGCTGGAGAGATGAGGATGGTGTATGGCCGGTGCCTCATGTTGTTCAACTCCCAGGGGCACCCATGGGAGGAGCTCCTGAGCACCGCCAAAGACCACTCTGGCAGAGTATTTGCCCTTTCAATCCAGAGGTGCCCAGAGAGCCCAGGGGGCCAAGTGCAAGGGAATCCTCCCCCAGGCTGGGGCCTGGAGGGGAAGGTGCAGACTTTGGCAGGCTTGCCGGCAGTGGTGTGCTACAGACAGTTCTGGAAGATTAGGAGGCTCATCTTCTGGCTCTAGGACATGAGTACTTGCTTTGTACTCTTCTGCAAGTCATTGCTTCACTTTTTTCGATTTCCACATAGGACACAAAGGGTGTGGGGAGGGCCAAAGACTAGACCTATTCCAGTGTTAAATTCAAGGGCTGTGATGAGCCCTAGAAGCCAGCAGAGGACGCCAGCTCCTAAGGAGCAGGGATGAAGCAGTCTCAGGCCTCAAGGAGCCACAAAGAGCCAAGGGACAAGGCCAAGATCCCTCAGGGGCTGATTGAAGAACAGCTGCTCAGGACAAAGCTTGGGGAGGAATCAGTGAGCCAGCAGGGTTCAAAGCTCTGGGGAGGGATCCAGCGAGCCAGCAGGGCTCCAAGCCTGGTTCTGGCCTAAGTCATCTCTCTCTCTCTGGCATAATCACCATTCTAGTCCAATCCTCAGCCTTCATAATGTAACATTGGGTCCACTAGGAAGCTGCCACTGTCAAAGGAACTCCAAACGCATGCACTACTTTGTGGCATCTGGCTTTATGTGAGTACTGGGGAATCAAACTCAGGGCATTATGTGTTGCAAGCAAGTGCCTCTAACCATTGGGCCACCTCTCCAGCCCCATCATTCTCTTTTAAACCCAGGTACAGATATGTACTTGACTTGATGGGGAAGCCTGCATGTCTCCGAGACCTAGGCTCACTGCTGGAGCATGACGGATGAAGTTTTGGTGGTATTGATTTAGAAGGGAGAGAGGGCATATTATTAAATATGTGCATGTCTAAAGTTGTATGTGACATCACACAGGGTGCCTGCGATGACAGGACAGCTAAGACGGAAGACTATGGTTGCACTTGACCCCTGTTCCTTCCCTCCTTGTTATGTAGTAGCTGGTGGTTGGGAGATTTGTAGTAAGCCCTGATTAACTTAAGTCAAGCATAGTTCTCTCCCAGCCAGGGAACTGATTTTGGAATGATCATGTGGCTCAGTTTGGGACTAATGAGACCGTACAGAGATAAGTTGGGGGAGGAGGAAGGTCGTTCCTCTTAGAATAAAGTGCAGGAAATGAGGATCTCTTCCGTTATGGATGTTGAAGGGAATGAGCCGAAGGGTCCAGAGTGCTGTTACCACCTTAGTTGACGCTGGCCTCAGAGAAAAACAGACTTGAGAAAATCAAGGGGAAATATACCAGAGCCCATGGTTTAAATCACATGGAAGCCTTGCCTTCCCTTTGATACCCTAGGGAACCAATACATTTCCAAATTATTCAGCCCAAGATGAATTGAGTTTTCTATTTCATATGGCTAAAGTCATCTTAACTAAGGCAGCCTGCCTTCCGAGAACTCCGATCATCCAGTCTCCTCAACTTCCCCAGAATTGTGCCTACAACCCAGGGACTTAGGTAATGCTACGGTTTGGAGAATGAGAGTCCTCAGTCATCACTTGACTGCACAGGCATCTGTTACAGTATCCAGAACCATCTAGTCCTCAGCTGACGAAGCACATGGGCAGCTGTTGTTTCCTATTCCCCACAGCTCATTTTCTTCCTCCACAGCCGCCATCTGTCTTGGTGTTGAGCACACCATGTACATTATTTTTAAAAATAATTTATTTCGGCTGGAGGAATGGCTTAGCCATTAAGGCATTTGCCTACAAAGCCAAAGGACCCAGGTTTGATTCCCCAGGACCCACGTTAGCCAGATGCACAAGGGGGTACATACGTCTGCAGTTTGTTTGCAGTGGCTGGAGGACCTGACATGCCTATTCCCTCTCTCTTTCTCTCTCTCTCTCTCTCCCTCTCTCTTCCTCCCTCCCTCTTTCTCTGTCAAATAAATAAATAAATAAATAATTTAAAAGGAAAAATATTTTATTTATTTATTTGAGAGAGAGTGAGAGAGAGCAAGAGACAGAGAGACGGAGAGAAAGGGAGAATGGACATGCCAGGGCCTTTAGCCACTGCAAACAAATTCCAGACACATACGCCACCTTGTGCATCTGGCTAACATGGGTCCTGGGGAATTGAACCTGGGTCCTTAGGCTTTGCAGGCACACACTTTAACCACTGAACCATCTCCCAAGTCCATATCATGGACACTCTTGCTGCTTAGGCACTATGCTAGGTCACAGGAAATTTCATAAGGTTTTTAAAGGTTGGTGTCTTCCTGTATTGTTCTTGATACTAGGATCATTCTACTGTTTCCATACCATGCCAGATCTAGGAAAATTCTGGAAGGCGAAGAACTGCAGTTCAGTTCTGGGTTCTATCCTGGAAGTGAGGCATGGACCTGCCACTCTGCTCTCAAATCCCACAAGGAGCTTAGTGGGGTGTTTTCGGGGGTGGGGGGCAGCGGGGAGGCTCTCTTGTAGGGCCTGCTCCATCTTGCTTCTTACTAACTCCTCTCCTTGCCTAAACAAAAGACTTCCTCATCGCTTGGGGCTACAGAGCTTTAACTCTAACCTGTGTATTTTTCTAAATCTTTTGTGCTTCTTGTCAATTCTGCTGTTCTGTTGCCACTCATTTGCATCTCTTGCCTCCTTTTACTTAATAGTCATCTTCCTATTCTTTTCCTGATTTTCCAGGTATTGTAGCAGCATAACTGATATGCCAAAATCTAAAGACAACAAGGGACGGTGCAGATGGTTTAGCAGTTAAAGGTACTTGCTTGCAAAGCCTGCCGGCCCAGGTCTAACCGATCACTGTATTTTTCTGGGCAACACTAAGATTTTTTTTTTTTGGCTTATTTTTATTTATTTATTTGAGAGCAACAGACAAAGAGAAAGAGGCAGATAGAGAAAGAGAGAGAATGGGCATGCCAGTGCCTCAAGCCACTGCATACGAACCCCAGATGTGTGCGCCCCCTTGTGCATCTGGCTAACGTGGATCCTGGGGAACGGAGCCTCAAACCTGGGTCCTTAGGCTGCGCAGGCAAGCGCTTAACTACTAAGCCATCTCTCCAGCCCAGCACTAAGATTTTTAAGCACTTTAACTTTACTGTTCCCTATTCTTTTTTAAAAAAAAATTTATTTATTTGACAGAGAGAAAGAGGGGGAGGGAGAAAAAGAGAATGGGTGCACCAGCCTCCAGCCACTGCAAACAAACACCAGACGTATGCACCACCTGTGCATCTGGCTAACCTGGGTTCTGGGGAATCGAACCTGGGTCCTTTGGATTTGCAGGCAAACGTCTTAACCACTAAGCCATCCCTCCAGCCCCCCTGTTCTTTTTTACTATTAAATATTTTTTTATTTGCACATATGTGGGGGGGGGCACCACGATCTCTTGACACTGTAAATGCCTGTCCAGCTTTATGTGAGTGGTTGAAGACTTAAACCAGGTTGGCAGGCTTTGCAAACAGGTGCCTTTAACTGCTGTGCCTTCTCCCCAGCTCTCCCTGCTCTTAATTTGCAAACTGTGATTTGCAAAAGTTAACTCTTCACAGTACATAATAATTGCATTATTTCTAGTCCCAGATCATCTTCCTTCCTCCTTATTTTTTGGCAAGTATATGGTATGAGTAGGGTGTGTATGAAAGCTCATATGTGTGTAGTCACACGTATACATATGTGTGGGTGCACTTACACATGTGATCACACCAGCTCATAGAGGCCAGAAGTTGATGTTGGGTGTCTTATTTAATCACTCTTCACCTTATTATTATTATTTTGAAACAAGGCCTCCTACTGAACCTGGGACTCACTGATTTGGTTAGCAGTTAGCCAGCAAGTCTCAAAGATACTCTTTTTTTTTTTTTTTTTTAAAGCAGGGTATAACTGTAGCCCAGGCTGACATGACACTCACTTCATAGCCCAGGTTAGCCTTGAACTCATGGCCATCCTCCTACCTCAGTCTCCTGAGTGCTGGGATTGAAGGCGTGAGCCACCAGGGACCCTCTTGTGTCTACTTCCATGGTGCTGGGATTACAGGCGTGAGACGCACACCACCACATTCAACTTTCTTTTCTTTTTGCTAGGCTAGGTCTTGCTGTAGCCCAGGCTGACCTGGAATTCATTATGTAGTCTAAGGGTCACCTTGAACTCATGGCAATCCTCTTACCTCTGCCTCCTGAGTGCTACAGTTACAGGTGTGTGCCACCACGCCCAGCTACATTCAGCTTTTGTATGGGTTCTGGGGATCTGAACTCAGGTCCTCATGCTTGTACCACAAGCACTTTATTAACTGAGTCATCTCCCTGGTGTCTCTTTATTTCTTCACCTATTACTATTATTATTATTATTATTGGTTTTTTGAGGTAGGGTCTCACTCTAGCTCAGGCTGACCTGGAATTCACTATGTAGTCTCAGGGTGGCCTCGAACACATGGTGATCCTCCTACTTCTGCCTCCTGAGTGCTGGGATTAAAGGTGTGTGCCACCATGCCCAGTACTTCATATATATATAATTGAACTCCAGATGCATGTGCCACTTTGTGCATCTGCCTTTATATAGGTCCTGGGGAATAGGACTCTGGTTGTTAGGCTCTGAAAGCCAAGTACCTTAACTGCTGAGCCATCTTTCCAACCCTATTATTATTATTTTAATGTTTTATTTATTTATTTGAGAGAGAGAATGGGTGCACCAGGGCTTCTGTCCACTGCAAACAAACTCCAGCTACATGTATCACCTTGTGAATCAGGCTTTATGTGGGTAGTGGGGAATTGAACCTGGGTCCTTTGGCTTTGCCAGCAAGTGCCTTAACCACCAAGCCATCTCTCCAGCCCCTATTATTATTTTTACATATGTGTGTATGTGCATGTGCGACCACGGTGGAGGTTAGAAGATAATCTTTAAAAAATTTTTTTTTTGTTTATTTTTATTTATTTCAGAGAGAGAAAGAGGGAGAGAGAGAGAGAGAATGGGCATGGCAGGGCCTCCAGACACATGCGCCCCCTTGTGCATCTGGCTAACATGGGTCCTGGGGAATCAAGCCTCAAACTGGGGTCCTTAGGCTTCCCAGGCAAGTGCTTAACCACTAAACCATCTCTCCAGCCACAGAAGATAATCTTGAATGTTGGTCCTTGCTTTTCACCTTGTTGTGGTAAGAGTCTCACATTGCTCATTGCTCCATACAACCAGGCTAGCTGGCCTGTGAGCCTCCCCCTCTCAATTAGTTTCTCTTTTATTTCGATGTCATCATCTTTTCCTCCTATAATGGGGCTCTAGTGTAGGTGGTACCAGGCACGGAGAGGTCATGGATAGGCAAGACATTTTGTGTCTGGAAGATTGCATTGTAAGGAGTCCTACCCTTCCTTTGGCTCTTACATTCTTTCCACCTCCTCTTCCTCAATGGACCCTGAGCCTTGGAAGGTGTGATAGAGATGTTTCAGTGCTGAGCACTCCTTTGTCACTTCTTCTCAGCACCATGGTGCCTTCTGAGTCATCCCAGAAGTCACCGCCATCTGAAAAGAGAAGTTTCTCTAACCAAAGGTGAGAGTAGCATTAATATGTGGATATGAACATTAAGAAAAGTGCTTTACGAGCAAGCACCATTAGCCGCTGAACCATCTCCCAACTCCTTTTTATAGTTTTCTATTTGCTCCATGCTTGGTTTCTTCCTTCTTTCCTTCCTTCCTTCCTTCCTTCCTTCCTTCCTTCCTTCCTTCCTTCCTTCCTTCTCCTCCTCCTCCTCCTCCTCTCTCTCTCTCTTTCTTTTCTTTTTTAGTTTTCGAGGTAGGGTCTCACTCTAACCCAGGCTGACATGAAACTCACTGTGTAGTCCCAGGCTAGCCTCGAACTTGCAGTGATCCTCCCACCTCTGCTGTGCTGGGATTAAAGGCTTGCGCCACACTTTTTCAAACTTGTCTTAACATGTCTTATTCATTTATTTACTCATTTGTTTATTTTGTGTGTGTGGTATGCCTGCATGTGTGTTATGCATGTGGAGGCCATCAGTTAGCATCAGGTATCTTCTTTAATCACTCTGCACTTACCATACCAAGGCAGTGTCTCTCACTTGAACCCAGAGCTCACCAGTTTGGCTAGTCTAGACAGCCATCCTACTCTTTGGAACCCTTGTTCTCTGCTTCCCAGGAACTGGGATTATAGAGGGCTGCCACATCCACCTGACATTCATGACGAGGTTTCTGGAGACCCAAACTCTGGTGCTTAAGCCTGTGTGTCCAACGCTTTCTTTACTGAACAGCCTCCTCAGCCCCCATAACGTGTTGCTTTAAACACAGTATGGCCAGATGTGCTGGTTCACGCCTTTAATCCCAGCACTTGGAAGGCAGAGTTAGGATCACTGTGAGTTCAGGGACAGCCTGAGACTACAAAATGAATTCCTTAGGCTTCACAGGCAAGCACTTAATTTAGCCCACTCCTGGCCTTTTTAAAAAATATTTTATTTGGGGCTGGAGAGATGGCTTAGTGGTTAAGCGCTTGCCTGGGAAGCCTAAGGACTCCAGTTCGAGGCTCGATTCTTCAGGACCCACGTTAGCCATATGCACAAGGGGGCACATGCATCTGGAGTTCGTTTGCAGTGGCTGGAAGCCCTGGCGTGCCCATGCTCTCTCTCTGTCTGTCTCTTTCTCTCTCTGTCCCTCTCAAATAAATAAATAAATATGAACAAAAAAATATTTTATTTATTTATTTATGAGAGACAGAGGAAAGGAGGGAAAGAGTGAGAATGGGCATGCCAGGACTTATTGCCACTGCAAATGAACTCCAGATGCATGTGCTACTTTGGACTATGTGGGCACCAGTAAATCAAACCTGGCTCAGCAGATTTGCAAGCAAGCACCTTTAAGCACTAAACCACCTTCCCAGCCTGGAATTGCCCTTTTCTTCTCTTTTCTTTTCTTTTCTTTTTTCAAGGTAAGGTTTTGTTCTAGCTCAGGCTAACCTGGAATTCTCTATGTAGTCTCAGGGTGGCCTTGAGCTCTTGGCAATCCTCCAACCTCTGCCTCCTGAGCACTGGGATTAAAGGTGTGCACCACCATGCCTAGCTAACTATAACTGCCTTTTCCAAATGTGCACTATTACTTGGAAACTTTCAGTCACTGGACAGCCCTCAAAGCCTTTGAGGGTGCTTAGGTCTTCTGTTTCTTCGTTCACTCTGATAACAGAACTCTTTCAGTTGCAGGGAACGGAAGCCTCAAGTCAAACAGCAGTCAACATCCAAAAGGTTCAAATTGCTGGGCATGGTGGCACACACCTTTAATCCCAGCACTTGCGAGGCAGAGGTAGGAGGATTGCTGAGAGTTCGAGGCCACCCTAAGACTACATAGTAAATTCCAAGTCAGCCTGAGCTAGTGTGAGACCCTACCTCAGAAACCAAAAAAAAAAAAAAAGGTTCAAGTTAAGCCAGGCTTGGTGGTACACATCTTTAATCCCAGCACTCAGAAGGCTTAGGTAGGGTGATAGCTATGAGTCTGAGGCCAGCCTGAGGCTCCACACTGAGGTCCAGGTCACCCTGGGCTAAAGTGAGACCCTACCTTGACACCATGTGCATCTGGCTTACATGGGTCCTGGAGAATCAAACCTGGGTCCTTAGGCTTCGCATGCTCGCGCCTTAACTGCTAAGCCATCTCTCCAGCCCGAGACCATACCTTGAAATATTCAGCAACAGAAAAAGGTCCAAGTGGCTCCTAGACCTGGAAACTCCAGGTGGTCTCTTCCATGGTACTGAATGACAGAAGGGTCTGGTCTTTGCCCTATGATTTGGTTTCATTCTGATTGACAGCACCCAGAATCTCCACACTTAATCCTTGCACCTCCAAGTAGAGTGGAGAGGCATTCTATCTCTCTAGCCAAAGTCCCAGAGTTGTCCCTTATTGGATGAATTCTACCAGTGCCCCCCCACACACACACACACTATGGCCAGAGGCATTTGGCATGGGGTTGGCTAATCTGAATCCTAGGTACTCTTCTGGAACCCATTTTCAAACAAGTCTGCCTAAAGTCACATGCTCTGAGATTAGGGGCGGGTGGGGTTTCTACAATAACAAGAGTTGCTGGGTAGATAATTGCTGGAGCACTTCCTCAGATGCACTGAAGGGGGCCCTGGAGTCTGGCCAACAGAGGAGTAAAGAGATTCTGAACACTGTTTGTTTACCACCATCCCCCACTCAGACCTCAGAACCCCAGGAAAAGCCTCCAAGGCAGCCTGAAAGGCCAGCAGGATTACATTAACAAGGTGCTAGACTGGTGCAGGTCCTTGGGACGCTGGCACGCACCCGCCTCAGAGGCAGGGCCAGAGTGATGTGGCTGGTGACTTAACAGAGGCTGCCTTCCCACCATGTAGGCTCAGGCCCAGGGGACCCCCATTTGAGCCTTATCAATAGTATGCTTCATCCAGGCCACTCCCTTGGCCTCCTTGAGCTGTTCACCTCCCTCTGATATAAATACAACACTTAAACAGGATCCCTCACCCATGTCATATACACATCTCTTCTCCAGTGATGGCAGCCAAATTCACCCTAGGGTCAAGGTGCAGGGTCCTTACACACCCACTGTGTGAGT
This sequence comes from Jaculus jaculus, assembly GCF_020740685.1. Taxonomy (NCBI): domain Eukaryota; kingdom Metazoa; phylum Chordata; class Mammalia; order Rodentia; family Dipodidae; genus Jaculus; species Jaculus jaculus. The sequence goes on from NC_059105.1 coordinate 14,252,405, forward strand.
GAGCCGAGAAGCAGGGTTGCAAGAAATATGAGAGTGTGGCCAGAGGCGAAAACTGATCAGCCAGGACGTGTACGTTTCACAGCTGAGGTCAGGGCCTTCTGCTGATTCGCCTGGCCTAGGGCTGGGGTGGGGGCGGGGCTGGCTGCAAGGGCAGGTGTGGAAGCTCGGGCAGGCGAAGAGCAGGTGCCGGGCAGGACGGGACAGCGTGCTCCTTCAAACTGGAAAATCACAATGGTGTCAGTGTTCCTCTGCCCAAGTCAGTGTGAGGTGACTGTGGGAAAGCCGAAGCCTCCCCACGCCGCCTGCCTTCAGAACCTAAGAACTGTCTGTGTGGGTTTGATACCTGGCTCTCTATCAAATTAGTTTTTGTTTGTTTGCTTGTTTAGATGAATGTGGTTGTTTATTTTATTATTATTATTACAGAACAGACTTCGGGGCTGGAGAGATGGCTTAGTGGTTAAGGCACTTGCCTGCAAAGCCAGAGTATTCAGGTTTGACTCCCCAGCACCCATGTAAACCAGATGCACAGGGTGGTGCATGTGTCTGGAGTTCAATTGCAGTGGCTGAAGGCCCTGGTGTGCCCATTCCCCTTCTCTCTCTCTGTCTCTCTCTCTCTCCTTGCCTCTTTCTCTCTCAAATAAATAATAAAACATTTAAAAAATGAACATACATTGTATGGATACATCATGTGTTGGTACCATCTTTTCCCTCATCCCTGCCCCCATTCTGCAGGGAGCCCTCCTCAGTGGGTTGCTGGTATTCCCCATGGGGTAGGGAGTGATGCATTGTGAACAGCAGCCAGTTATGGGAGGAGGGGGCAGTGCCTCTGGGCATGACATACAACCTGTGACTCTTACAATCTTTCTGCTCCCTGTTCTGCAAAATTCCCTGAGCCTTGGTGAGTGAATTTTTAAAAATATTATTTATTTATTTATTTGAAAGAGAGAAAGAAGCAGAGAGAGAGAGAGAGAGAGAGAGAGAGAGAATGGGAGCACCAGGGCCTCCAGCCACTACAAACGAACTCCAGATGCATGCACCCCTTGTACATCTGGCTTACATGGATCCTGGAGAGTTGAACTGAGATCCTTCGGCTTTGCAAGCAAATGCCTTAACCACTAAGCCATCTCTCCAGCCCTTGGTGGGTGAGTTTTAAGTCTGCTTCAATGATGAGCTCTTAGGAGCCTCTGGATCTCTGCTTTGGTAAGCGTTGAGTGTCCTCAGGGTCTGTCTCCTTCACCCTGGCGCTGATTGTCAGGCTCGCCATGGAAGCAGCACTCTTGCACATCTCCCCTCTTCCTCTGTGGTTTCATCTGGAATTTGGCTGAAATGCAAAAAGTAGTTTGTCTCCTCAGGTCTTACTACCTTCTAGAAAAGGAAAACAGATTATTCTCCAATGGAGAGTGAGGTGAGCATAAGTTTAATTGGATAAATGTGTCCTGTTAGTTTTGGTAAATTGTCTTTTCATTATCATTCAATTTTAATTTCTTTTTAAAGATATTTTATTTATTTGAGAGAGAGAAAGAGGCAGATAGAAAGAGAAAATGGATGCACCAGAGTCTTTAGCCACTGCAAACAAATTCCAGACACATGTACCTCCTTGTGCATCTGGCTTATGTGGGTACTGGGGAATTGAAACAGGGTCCTTAGGCTTCACAGGCAAACACCTTAATTGTTAAGCCATTTCACCAGCCCCCTTCTTTTTATTTCTTCCACGACCCATTCATTGTTTAAAAGTGTGTTGTTCAGTCTCCAGGAGCTGGTAGAATTCCTGCTGCATCTCTTGTTATTAATTTCTAGCTTTAAAGCATCAGGATCTGATATGATGCAGGAAGTTATGTCAATTTCCTGAATTTATGGAGGCATGCTTTATAGCCTAATATATGATATAACCTTGAGACGGTTCCGTGGGCTGCTGAGAAAAATGTCTATTCTGTAGAATTGGGGTGGAATGTTTTGTAGATGTCCATTAAATCTAGTTGATCTATGGTGTTGTTGAACTCTATTATTTCCCTGTTGAGTTTCTGCTTGGATGATCTGTCTATTGATGATAGTGGAGTATTAAAGTCTCCAGCTGTGATGGTGATGTTTTTTTCTGTTTTGTTGTTGAGTTGGTTTTGTTTTATAAACTGTAGTGCACCTCTGTTTGGCACATATAGATTTTGATTGTAATGTCCACATGTTGGATCATTCCCTTGATGAGGAAGAAGTGGCCTTCTTTGTCCTTTTTGATTACTTTTGGTTTGGAGTGTATTCTATCAGAAATTAATTTAGCAACAGTTGTTTGTTTCTTGTTTCCATTTTGTTTGGAATATCATTTTCCATCCTTTCATCCTCAGGAGGTGTCTGTCTTCAGTGGTGGGGTGGCTTTCTTGAAGACCGCAGATAGAAGAGTCCAGTTTTTTCTTGATCCACCTTGCTACCTTGTGTCTTTTGATGGGTGAGTTAAGACCGTTAATATTTAAGGTTAATTGGGAGGTTTGATTTAAACCCTGTCATGATGGGATGCTTTATGGAATTTGGCACTTTCTTAGGCTTTGTACTTTTTTGTTTGTTTGTTTTTATTTTTATGAGGTAGAGTCTCACTCTGGCTTAGGCTGACCTGGAATTCACTCTGGAGTCTCAGGCTGGCCCTGGACTCAAGGCAATCCTCCTATCTCTGCCTCCCGAGTGCTGGGATTAAAGGCGTGTGCCACCATACCTGGAGGTCTTTGTACTTTTTTGAGCCTGCTCTAGTTTTGGTTATTGTGATCTTCTTCTTGCTGGCTCTTGAGATTGGTTGTTTGACTCTTCTGTGTGGAGAATTCCCTGAAGTGCTCTCTGTAGGTTTGGCTTTGTGTTCACAGAGCTGGTTTTTATCATGGAAAGTTTTCTTTAATTGTCTATTATGAGGATGCTTTCATTGGGTGTAGTAGTTTGGGTTGGAAGCCATTGTTTTTTAGACTTTGAAGTGTTTCATTCCAGGCCTTTTGGGCTATTAGGGTTTCCATTGAGAAATCTAAGGTAATTCTGATGGAATTATCTTTGTATGTAGTGAGTTGTTTCTCTCTTGATGCTTTTAGCACTCTCTCTTTGTTTTCATTATTAAGAGTTTTAACTATGCCTGGTATAGTGGCACATGCCTTTAATCCTAGCTTTCAGGAGGCAGAGGTAGGAGTATCATCATGAGTTCAAGGCCAGCCTGAGACTCCATAGTGAATTCCAGGTCAGCCTGGGCTAGAGTGAGACCCTACCTTGAAAAAACAAACAAACAAAAAAAAACAACAAAGCAAAAACAACAAAAAAGTTTTAACTATGATGTGCCTTGGAGTTTCTTCTTTGGTCCTGTCTTTGGTGCTCCGTGAGTTTCTTGTATCTGGACGGACCTCTCTTTTGCAAGACTGAGAAAATTTTCTCTTCCATAATTTTGTTGAATATGTTCTCTATATTTCTGGCTTAGATTTCTTCCCCTTCTGGTATACCCATGATCCAGATGTTTGGTCATTTTAAAGTATCCCACAGTTCCCTTGTATTCTGTTAACATGATTGTTTGAACTTAGCAAAGTTTTTGGACTCCTGATCAATTTTTTACATCTTGTCTTCCAGCTCAGAGGTTCTGTCCTCCACATGAGTGACTCTGATATTGAGGGTTCTAGAGAGTTTTTTAAAACTCTATTTGGTTTTTGTATTCTGTTGTGATTTTTTGCATTGTGTCCATCTCTTTTTTTGAGATACAATTTCAGTTTAAGGTGCTATTTTCTTTTTTTTTAAATACATTTATTTTTATTTATTTATTTGAGAGTTACAGACCGACAGAGAGAGAAGGAGGCAGAGAGAGAGAGATAAAATGGGTGCACCAGGACCTCCAGCCACTGTAGATGAACTCCAGATGCTTGTGCCACCTTGTACATCTGGCTTAAGTGGGTACTGGGGAATCAAGCCTCAAACCAAGGTCCTTAGGCTTCACAGGTAAGCGCTTAATCACTAAGCCACCTCTCCAGCCCACAAATAATTTTTTGTTTACGAATTATGACAGGTTTATATTGTTTCTATTTGAATTTCTATATTTCCCATGTTTTATGTTTAATATTAGGGGAGCAACTGGGTGTGTGGTGCACGCCTTTATTCCCAGCACACAGGAGGCAGAGGTAGGAGGATCACTGTGAGTTTGAGGCTTCTCTGAGACTTCAGAGTGAATTCCAGGTCAGCCCGGACTAGAGTGAAACCCTATTGGGGTCTTATTTTCTTGAGGCTTCCTGGAATTCATTCTTGCATTTGATCATGTCTTCATTAAACTTAATCAGCTAGTTATTGAGATCCTCTATTTGTTGACTGAACTTCAATTCATTTATCTCTCTTTTGAGCCCTCTCTGGTTTTCTTCAGTTAAATTAAATCAAGCTTAGTGACAAAAGCTGTGTGCTTTAAGAGATTATTCTGGGTTGGAGAAATGGCTTAGCAGTTAAGAGGCATGCCTATGAAGGCTAAGGACCCTGGTTCTATTCTCCAGGACCCACGTAAGCCAGATGCACAAGGTAGCACATGCATCTGGAGTTCGTTTGCAGTGGCTAGAGGCCCTGACACGCCCATTCTCACTCTCTCTCCCTCTTTCTGTCTCTCATAAATAAATAAATAAAATTAAAATCTTACAAAAAAAAAAGAGAGAATTCTGCTCAATTCCATCTATGCAATTGTTGGGGTATTTTTGTTTATTTGTTTGGTTGGTTGGTTGATTGGTTGGTTGTTTTTTTTTTTTGTGTGTGTGTGTGTGGTAGGGTCCCTCTCTAGCTCAGGCTGATCTGGAATTCACTATGTAGTCTCAGGATGGCCTTGAACTCACAGTGATCATCCTACCTCTGCCTCCTAAGTGCTGGGATTAAAGGTGTGTGCCACCATACCTGCCTTGATTGTTGGTTTTTTGATGATTTGCTTTCAGTTCAGTAATTCTGTCTTTTTGTTTTAATTTTTTGTTTATTTTTATTTATGTATTTAAAAGTAACAGACAGAGAGAGAGAAATAGGCAGATAGAGAGAATGGGTGCACCAGGGCCTCCGGCCACTACAAACGAACTCCAGATGCGTGTGCCCCCTTGTGCATCTGGCTAAGGTGGGTCCTGGAGAATCAAGCCTCAAACCGGGGTCCTTAGGCTTCACAGGCAAGTGCTTAACCACTAAGCCATCTCTCCAGCCCCTCAGTTCAGCAATTCTCTTGATCAGGGTCACATAGCTTGCTGTGTTTTCATTTTGGATTTTTTTTTTTTTGAGGTAGGGTCTCACTCTGGCTCAGGCTGACCTGGAATTCACTATGTAGTCTCAGGGTGGCCTCGAACTCTTGGCAATCCTCCTACCTCTGCCTCCCGAGTGCTGGGATTAAAGGCGTGTGCCACCATGCCCGGCTCTCAGTATCTTTTTTTTTTTTTAATGCTTTATTTTTATTTATTTATTTGACAGAGAGCAAAAGGGTGAGAGAGAGAGAATGGGCATGCCGGGGCCTCCAGCCCCTGCAAATGAACTCCAGATGCATGCACCACCTTATGCATCTGGGTAACGTGGGTCCTGCGGAATCAAACATGGGTCCTTTGGCTTTGCAGGCAAATGCCTTAACCACTAAGCCATCCCTCCATCCCTGGAATTCAATTTCTGTTGTTTTCTCTGGAGGCTTCCATTGTGGGACTAGGCATCCTTGGTGGAGATCTCTTAGTTTTCTGACCTTCATTTTTTTTTGTTGTTGTTGTTGTTGTTTGTTTGGTTTTTTTTTTGCATTGTGGTCTAACCATCGTGGGGTAAAGGTCTTATTTTTTTTAAGACAGAAGCAAGTATTTGTCCTTATAAGTTCTTCAGTGAAGGTTCTGTTTTAACTGCGAACTAGATTAGAGTAGGATGGGATATAACCACAGATGCACAGATTGCGAAGGTTGAAAGTGCATCAAGGGTGTCAGGGGAACTGGGAGCTCAGGCCTACTCACTCTACCTGCCCACACTCTTCAGCACAGAGGAGCCAGGGGTTGGAGAAACCAGGAAGCTGGGGAGCCTGGAGCAAGAGGCCAGCTCCCACAGTGGCCGTTGGAAACCTCTGGCGCAGAAGAACAGGGAGTTGGTGACCCAGGGGCTGCTCAATCAAGAAGCTTGAGCAACAGGCCTGTTTCCACAGAACGTATGCAGGATCCAGGCCACCCCAAGCCAGCAGCAGGGGTAGTGGAACCAGGGAAGTGGATGAAGAACAGGGAGCTCTGGCCTGCTCACTCCTTATATTAGTTTTGACATTTTGACAATTTATTTATGGCTCCACTTTTCATCTGTAAAACTGCAATAATAAAAATATTTTGGGCTGGAGAGATGGCTTAGCGGTTAAGTGCTTGCCTGTGAAGCCTAAGGACCCCGGTTCGAGGCTCGGTTCCCCAGGTCCCACGTTAGCCAGATGCACAAGGGGGCGCACGCGTCTGGAGTTCGTTTGCAGCGGCTGGAAGCCCTGGCACGCCCATTCTCTCTCTCTCCCTCTATCTGTCTTTCTCTCTGTGTCTGTCGCTCTCAAATAAATAAATAAATAAATAAAATTAAAAAAAAATATTTTAAGGTCTGGGGAGATGGCACTGTGGTTAAAGGTGCTTACTTGTAAAGCCTGAAAGCTCAGGTTTAATTCCCCAGCATCCAAAGAAAGCCAGATGCAAAAATAGAGCATGCGTCTGGAGTGCATTTACATGGGCAAGAGGCCCTGGATGCGTGCGTGTGCACACACACACACACACACACACACACACACACACCAGTGTTTTCAAAATGAGTTCAGTCCTATCTTTCTCTCCTTCTGTTGTTGGATGCAGGCCCTTGTTCTTGGACTTCTTCAACCTTCAGAATCGCAAAAAATAAATTTCTTTTCTTTGTAAACCACCTGTTCTGTGATATTCTATTATGGAATCACAAAACACATGATGACAGGTAGATGGATGGGTGGAAGGTTATTCTATCATTCTCAACTTGCATCTTCCATCACGGTATCTAATCCAGCTTTCACTATTGTATAATAACCCCAGCCAGGAGTCTGAGGAACATCTCTTCCTTTTATCTATAGCTATGATATTGATGTTTGAATCTCACTGGTCTGATCTGGTCACACTGTAGGAAACTGGGCAGTATAAGTGTGTGGATTTACTAACAGAGACAAAAGGGAGACTAAATATTGCTTGTACACAAGGTCAGAACAGAAAACTGATCTTTCTGTCCCCACATTGCTTCACTGCATGTCAGACCCAATCTTTAAGAAGGAAAAAATAGCTGGGTGTGGTGGCACACAACTTTAATCCCCGCACTTGGGAGGCAGAGGTAGGAGGATCGCCATGAGTTCAAGACCACCCTGAGATTACATAGTGAATTCCAGGTCAACCTGGGCTACAGCAAGACCCTACCTTAAAAAAAAAAAAAAAAAAGAAGAAGAAGAAGGAAAAAATATCAGACCAGACTAGCTGTTTTCTTGAATAATGAACTCTCCATAAAACAGATATGTCCCGCAAGAGACACTGCCTCTGAATTCTCATAGGTAATGGCTAATAATCTCTTTTCACTTACAGACTTGAACTCAGTGATGTAGAGAGTCTGAAGGACGATATAGCCTGGGCTGGCCTTGAACTAGTAATCCTGACTCATCCATTTTAGCATTTACTAGCAACATGTGCCACCCCCAACTGGCACAAAAAGATCTTAGCTCAGATCAGAAAATTAACTACTGTAATCCTCTAATTGCCTTTTTCCCTCCCTCCTTTACCCTTTTTTTCTTTTTCTTCATAGGGTCTTGCTCTGGCCCAGGCTGATCTGGAATTCACTATATGGTGTCAGGGTGGCCTTGAACTCCTGGTAATCCTCCTATTTCTGCCTCCTGAGTGCTGGGATTAAAGGTGTATATCATCATGTCTAGCTACTCTTTGTTTGTTAGTTTGTTTTTCTAGGTAGGGTCTCACTCTAGCCCAGGCTGACCTGGAATTCACTTTGTCTCAGATTGGCTTCAAACTCACAGTGATCCTCCTACCTCTGCCTGGGATTAAAGATGTATGTGCCACTATGCCCTACTTTTTTTTTTTAATTTAATTTTATTTATTTGAGAGAGAGAGCAAGAAACAGATATAGAGAGAAGCAGATATTTATACAGAGAGAATGGGTGCACCAGGGCCTCCAGCCACTGCAAACAAACTCCAGATGCGTGTGCCACCTTGTGCATCTGGCTTACCTGGGTCCTGGATAATCGAACATGGGTCCTTTGGCTTTGCAAGCAAGCGTCATCTCTCCAGCTCCTATCTTTTTTGTTTTGTTTTGTTTTGTTTTTCAAGGTAGGGTCTTACTCTAGCCCAGGCTGACCTGGAATTCACTATGTATTCTCAGGGTGGCCTCGAACTCACGGCAATCCTCCTACCTCTGCCTCCCAAGTGCTGGGATTAAAGATGTGAGTCACCACACCCAGCTTTATTTTTTTTTTAAAATATTTTGGTGGGAGGGATGGAATTACCATGGAATATATTTTATAATCATGGAAAATGTTAATTAAAATTAAAAAATAAAAAAATTAAAGTAAATAAATAAACAAATATTTTATTCATTTACCTGAGAGATAGAGAATGGACACACCAGGGCCTCTAGCCACTGCAAATGAACTCCAGATACATCTGCCACCATGTGCATCTGGCTTACATGGGTACTGGGGAATCGAACCCAGGTCCTCAGGCTTCACAGGCAAATCCCTTAACTGCTACATCATCTCTCCAGCCCTTAAAAAAATATTTCATTTATTTATTTGAGAGAGTACTCTGTTATTTTATATATTAAAAAATTAGGGCTGGAGAGATGGTTCAGCAGATAAGGCATTTGCCTGCAAAGCCTGATAACTCAAGTTCGATTCCCCAGTACCCACATAAAGCCAGATGTACAGTAGTGCATGCATCTGGAGTTCATTTGCAGTGGCTGGAGGCGCTGGTGTGTCCATTCTATCTCTCTTCTCTCTATGTCTTTCTGTTTGCAAAATGATAAATAAATTTTTATAAAATTAGCCAGGCATGGTGGCACCCACCTTTAATCCCAGCACTTGGGAGGCAGAGGCAGGAGGAGCTCCATGAGTTTGAAGCCACCTTGAGACTGAGACCTTACCTCAAAAAACAAAACAAAAATATTCTTTTTATTTATAAGGATAGAGAGAGCAAAAAAGAATGGGTGTACCAGGGACTCTTCCTGCTGCAAACAAACTTCAGATGCATGTGCCACTTTGTACACCTGGTTTTACATGAGCACTGGGAATTGAACCTGGACCAACAGGCTTTGCAAGCAAGCACCTTGAACCACTAAGCTATCTCTTTAGCACTCTCTTTTTTCTTTTTCTTTTCTTTCTTTCTTTCTTTTTTTTTTTCCCCGAGGTAGGGTCTCACTCTAGATCAGGCTGGCCTGGAATTCACTGTGTAGTCTCAGGGTGGCCTTGAACTCATGACGGTCCTTCTACCTGTGCCTCCCAAGTGCTGGGATTAAAGGCGTACACCACCATGTCCAGCTTCCCTCTTTTCTTTCATTTTTTTAAAAGAACATTTATTTATTTATTTATTTGCGAGAGGGAAAGAAGAGTGACAGAGATTGACTATGGGCACTCCAGGGCCTCCTGTCACTACAGACAACGCCAGACACATGTGCCACTTTGTGCATCTGGCTTTAGGTGGGTACTGGGGAACTGAACCCTGGTCACCAAGCTTTGCAAGCAAGAAGTTTTAACTGCTGAACCATCTCTCCAGTTCCTCTCTTCTCTTTTCTTCTTTTTATCGTGTGTGTGTGTGTGTGTGTGTGTGTGATAATGGGCATGGAACTCTAGGACTCATATGCTCAGAATTCCACTGCTCAGCTGCCTACTCTCTGCTGGGCAGGATGTACTTGGGCAAGTCGAGCCAGACACTGCCCTCATGAGGGTGTCTCCTCCGAGGCTGCTCACACAACTAATACGGGTGTTCTCCACTGTTGGACCTTGCCAGGGGCACCAGTGCTTTTAGTGTTTCCACTGGCTTCTGTGGACCATTCCCCAAATACACATGATGCCTGGAAAGCCCACACAACTCCCATCCTCACCCACAATCCCCAAGTCACCTCACCACGTTCACAGCAGACTAGACTCACACCACTGCCTTTCCCTGCCAAGCCCCATTCTCCCTGCCTCCCCCCCCCCCATACACACCACCATCATAGGACTGGGAGCAAGGCTCCTCCTCAGAAAGTCTTTCCCAAGTGCATCATATAAATGGCACTGATCTCCAAATAGCATGTGTCCTGTATGTCCATCTCAGTGCAGAGCTGGGCTGGCCCTTCACAGGCAAATACTTTTCAGCTTGTTTGACTGTGTGCCCCTGGATGCCCAAAATATGATGCCTAGATGTGATTGGAGGAAAAAAAAATCTGTTTTAAAAGCTGGGTGTGGGCTGGAGAGATGGCTTAGCGGTTAAGCGCTTGCCTGTGAAGCCTGAGGACCCCAGTTCGAGGCTCAGTTCCCCAGGACCCACGTTAGCCAGATGCACAAGGGGGAGCAATGCATCTGGAGTTCGTTTGCAGTGGCTGGAGGCCTTGGCGCGCCCATTCTCTCTCTCTCTCTATCTGCCTCTTTCTCTCTCTCTCTGTCACTCTCAAATAAATAAAAATGAACAAAAAAAAATTAAAAAGTTACATATTTAAAAAAAAAAAAGCTGGGCGTGGTGGCGCACACCTTTAATCCCAGCACTTGGGAGGCAGAGGTAGGAGGATCACTGTGAGTTCGAGGCCACCCTGAGACTACATAGTGAATTCCAGGTCAGCCTGGGCTAGAGTGAGACCCTACCTCAAAAAACCAAAAAAAAAAACAAAAAACAAAAAACAAAAAACAAAACAAAACAAAAAAGCTGGGCGTGGTGGCGCACACCTTTAATCCCAGCACTTGGGAGGCAGAGGTAGGAGGGTCACCATGAGTTTGAGGCCACTCTGAGACTACATAGTGAATTCCAGGATAGCCTGAGCTCGAGTGAAAACCCTATCTCAAAAAATTTAAAAAAAAAAAGGAGTGGAGAGCTGGTTTAGTGCTTAAGGTGCTTGCTTGTGAAGCCTAAGGACCCAGGTTCAATTCCCCAGAACCCACATAAACCAGATGCACATGGCGGCACATGTGTCTGGAATTCATTTGCAGTGGCTAGAGGCCCTGATGTACCCATTCTCTCTCTTTCCTTTTCTCTCTATAATAAATAAATAAATAATATTTTTGGGGGCTGGAGAGATGACTTAGCTGTTAAGCACTCGCCTATGAAGCCTAAGGAACCTGGTTCAAGGCTCGACTCCCCAGGACCCACGTTAGCCAGATGCACAAGGGGGCGCACGTGTCTGGAGTTCGTTTGCAGTGGCTGGAAGCCCTGGTGTGCCCATTCTCTATCTATCGCTGTCTATCTGCCTCTTTCTCTCTCTGTTGTTCTTAAATAAATAAATAAAAATAAGTGAAAAAAATTTTTTTTTTTGGCTTTTTTTTTTTTTTTAATTTTTATTAACATTTTCCATGATTATAAAATATATCCCATGGTAATTCCCTCCCTCCCCACCCCCACACTTTCCCCTTTGAAATTCCATTCTCAATCATATTACCTCCCCATTACAATCATTGTAATTACATATATACAATATCAACCTATTAAGTATCCTCTTCCCTTCCTTTCTCCACCCTTTATGTCTCCTTTTCAACTTACTGGCCTCTGCTACTAAGTATTTTCATTCTCACACAGAAGCCCAGTCATCTGTAGCTAGGATCCCCATATGAGGGAGAACATGTGGCGCTTGGCTTTCTGGGCCTGGGTTACCTGACTTAGTATAATCCTTTCCAGGTCCATCCATTTTTCTGCAAATTTCATAACTTCATTTTTCTTTACCGCTGAGTAGAACTCCATTGTATAAATGTACCACATCTTCATTATCCACTCATCTGTTGAGGGACATCTAGGCTGGTTCCATTTCCCAGCTATTATAAATTGAGCAGCAATAAACATGGTTGAGCATGTACTTCTAAGGAAATGAGATGAGTCCTTTGGATATATGCCTAGGAGTGCTATAGCTGGGTCATATGGTAGATCAATCTCTAGCTGCTTTAGGAACCTCCACACTGTTTTCCACAATGGCTGGACCAGATTGCATTCCCACCAGCAGTGCAGAAGGGTTCCTTTTTTTCCACATCCCCGCCAACATTTATGATCATTTGTTTTCATGATGGTGGCCAATCTGACAGGAGTGAGATGGAATCTCAATGTAGTTTTAATCTGCATTTCCCTGATAACTAGTGACGTAGAACATTTTTTTAGGTGCTTATATGCCATTCGTATTTCTTCCTTTGAGAACTCTCTATTTAGCTCCTTAGCCCATTTTTTGATTGGCCTGTTTGATTCCTTATTAGTTAACTTTTTGAGTTCTTTGTATATCCTAGATATTAATCCTTTATCAGATATATAGCTGGCGAAGATTTTTTCCCATTCTGTAGGTTGCCTCTTTGCTTTTTTCACTGTGTCCTTTGCGGTGCAAAATCTTTGTAATTTCATTAGGTCCCAGTGGTTAATCTGTGGTTTTATTGTGAAAAAATTTTTTTAAATATTTTTTTTAAAGTCTGTTTTGGAGTAAGCCAAGCCTTATTAAAGTGACATTTACTTGTCACATGGCCTTGGGGAGCATTGCTTGCTTTCTCTGAGCCTGTTTCCGTGAATGTCCGAGGAGGATGAAAACAGTCTGTGGCAAAGACTGTCAGATCGCCCGACTCCCTATCTCCCTCTTCTTCCTTTAGCAATAGAATCATATGAATTTCAACTGGAAAGACTGAGATTTCCAATTCCCAAACATGGCCCTGTGACTAAATCTGGCCAATGTGGTTTAAGTGAGAGTGCTGGGAGCAATTTCCAGGTCAGGTCTTAGAAGATAGATACATGAGCTCTCCTTTCCTTTCCCCCTCTGCTGGCTGCAATGTTAATGTGCTGTTACCAGCAAGAGCTGCTACCTTGTATCCAAGTTGGAAGATGCTTCTGAATGGTTTCACAACCACTCCACCAGCTTTGGCTTATCTACAAGCAATTTTGTTTATTTACTTATTTTTAGAGAGAGAGAGAGAATTGGTGCTCCAGGGCCTCAGCCACTAAAATCACACTCCAGACACTTGTGCTGCCTAGTGGGCATGTGCAACCTTGTGCTTGCCTCCCCTTTGTGTGTCTGGCTTATGTGGGATCTGGAGAGTCAAAACATGGGTCCTTAGGCTTCATAGGCAAGTGCCTTAACCGCTAAGCCATCTCTCCAGCCCTACAATCTATTTTAGAAGAGAGAAAACAACTTTCCTATTTGAGGCATTCCTAAGTGGGGCATTACAACAACCAAAACATTTATTCTATTTGGAACTAATGCTACTCAAAAGTCTAAAATTCCAGGCATAGTGGCTCATACCTTTAATCCCAGCACTCAAGAGACTGAAGTAGGAGGATCATCTTGTATTTGAGGCCAATTTGGAGCTACAGAGTGGGTTCCAGATCAGTCTGGGCTAGGGTGAGACCCTACCTTGAAAAATAAAATAAAACAAAACAAAAGCCTAAAATAAGTACCATTGGCTTATAGCTTGAACAGCAGATAACAAGGAAAGGAAATATTGCATGTGGGCAGTCTGCAGACCACTGTTAGATTTCAGTATAAGATAGGGTATGCCTGTCAAATGTGATGTCTTGGAGGTAAAGCACAAATTGATGGCTTTTCCACTGTTTCAGGTGGCCCATTAGCTGTGTTCCAGAAGTTCTAGGCCTTGGGGACGCTGTACTATGCCAGACACACATGAAAACACAGCCTCAGCCCAGGGTGCTGGCTCATGCCTTTAATCCCAGCGCTTGGAGGGCTGAAGTAAGAAGATTGCTATGAGTTGCAGGTCAGCCTGGGCTACAGTGAGACCCAGCTGAAAAAAAGAAAAAGAAGAAAGGAAGGAAGGAAGGAAGGGAGGGAGGGAGGGAGGGAGGGAGGGAGGGAGGAACGAATGAAGGAAAGAAATGAAAAGAAAACAAAGAAAAGGCAAAACTTCGCCCCTGCTCTGTACTCTACCCTCTCCGAGGCTCTGCAGGCACTCTGAGGGAGGAGGGGAGATCTGTTCAGTAAATTCAGCAAGAAACCCAATAACCCATTCCTGAATGTCCACCCTAGGGCCAGGGGCTGGGATGGAAGAAGCTGGAAGGAGGGGAGGAAGGGAGGGGCGGAGAGGAAAGCCAGAGCAGCTGGGTCAGCACTCTGGATTTGGACGCTGACTCAGACCCCAGGAATGCCAAGGAAGGGGGTGGGAAGCCACCGGATCCAGCCTGAGATCCCACAGGCATCAGGAGATGCTGGGACAGTACCCAGGGAAGGATGGGGGCTGGGCCCCAGCACACCAGAACCTGTCTCCCACCCACAGGAACAGGTGTGTTCCCTTAAGCACAGGCACAAGTCCTGAAGCCCATCTTCCACCTCCGAGGTGACTCTCGGGGCTTCCACGTTCCTGGCCTGCCCACTCCATCTCCACCTTACAGGCTCCCGGGAGTCTAACGGGGGACACCCACCAGCCCCCCAGCCTCTGAGCTGGGCTGAGGCACCTCTTTCCCAACTCCTACCCACCCGCTGTGGAGGTTGGAGTTTGCTTGGGGGAAGAAAGTGAAGAAAGCCCAGAAGGCCCGGGGCTCAGAGGCCAGCTTCTTTCTGGAGTCCAAGCCCTCTAAAGTGGCTTGACCGCCTGGCCCGCAAGCAAGGGCCCTTCTGCCGGTGCCCAGCGGCCCCGGGCAGCCCGGGAGCAGTCACCGCCTCCCTGGGTGCGCCCCTTCGCCCCGCAGCCAATCCCGGCTCCGGCGCCCAAGCAGCGGAGCGACCAGCTGAGGGCTCCCTCCCGGCATCCCATCACCGAGAACCCGATCCGGGCGGGCACCGCGCCAGGGCCCGACTAGAATAGTGCCACCCGGCTGCTGTGGCGCACTCGCTCGCGGGCAGACGCTGGCTGCATGGAGCCGGAGCTGGAGCACGCACTGTGCGCGGTACAGGGGTTCCCAGGGGAGCTGGCCATGGGGTGTTGGGGCTGGGGAGAACAGCGGGCCTGGGTGTGTGTGTGTGTATTGTGCATGTCTGTGTTTATTTGTGGTTGTGTGTGTTTCTCTGTGCATATTTATGTTGTGCGTGTTTAATACGGGAGTGCGTGTGTGTGTGCACTGTAAGAACAGGGTGACCTGAGCTGGGAAGCAAAATGCACTGTCCTCACCCTCCAGACATTCCTTTCCATAGACCCGGTCTTGGAGCAGCCTTGGGGAGCCTGAGAGTCCAGGTGAGTAGGCTGCCACACCCTGTGGGTTTAGCCTCTTCTCCTATAGCTCCTCTGTCCCTAATCCCCACTCTCTAGCTTGACTTTGATCATCAGAGACACTCTTCCTTCTCTCTGCTCTCCTCGTTTCAGTGTGTGCCCCTCACCATCTTCCTTCTTTGCTGAAGACCTGAACCCCAGTCCTGACATGACCACTTCCCTGTGTGATTTGTGGCAAATTACTTAACCTCTCGGAGTTTCTGGTCCCTCACTAGTAAAATAGGAATGCTAGTGATGCCTCCCTTCTCAGGTTTCTATGAAATGAGAAATATCTCGGGGAAAACACGCTTCAGAAGCTTGCCCACTGCTCACTAATGACACTGCAATTGACTTTGTTGAGTTACTCTCTATCAGTGAGACAGACACTCTTTCCTCCTCCAGAGATGAGCTTTCTAGACCAAGGGGACAGCACCTCGTGGCCACCACCAGCTGTGACCACCAGCTCAAAAAGAATCCACGGGAAAAGGGGGGTCAAGGCTTCAAGATGGACAAGGCAGGAGGCTGTGGAGGAAAGAGAGCCACCAGGTTTGGGGGAAGGTGCGGCCAAGGTCTTTTTTTTTTCTTTTGGTTTTGGTTTTTCGAGGTAGGGTTTCTCTGTAGTTCAGGCTGACCTGGAATTCACTATGTCATCTCAGAGTGGTCTCGAACTCAGAGTGATCTTCCTACCTCTGCCTCCTGAGTGCTGGGATTAAAGGCGTGTATCACCACGCCCGGCTCCCAAGGTCAATTTTGATGGGAGGGAGGCGGCTGGGAATACCAGAGCCTGGGCTGGGACAAGGCCTCCATCCCTCCAGAACATAGTTGGACCCAACCCTCATGGTGTGGCCTCAGTCTCCCCCCATGGGAGGGAACCATTATACTGCAGACTCAGTACCCCAGGATAGCCACCTCAGAAAGATGGGACAGAGCTAGTCTCTGCTGGGACTCTGAGACTCCACACCATCTGGGCATCCCAAAGCTGCCAGGTTACTGAGACGGCACAGGGGAACGTGCTTTGGAAATTTGAAGTTACTGCTCCCTCCCCTTTCTTCCCCCAACAGGTGCACAGTCCAGACCAGCTGCTGAGTCCACTGGGCTGGAGGCCACATTCCCCAAGGCCACACCCTTGGCTCAAGACGTGCCACTACCCAGGGTGGGGGCCTCCTCCACAGAGTGGGACCTCCTCCTGTCCGACTGTGCAGCCTCAGCGGTGGACTCCAGCACAGATGATCTGGAGTTGGATTTTGAGTTTCCAGGCTCGGAGGCCTTGGGCAGTGAGTTCCAAGACCTGGGAGAGGACAACCCTCGGCCATGCCCATCCCCACAGGTCCCACTCCTCAGCCTGAGCTGGGACGATGAGCTGCAGAAGCCCGGGGCCCAGGTCTACATGCACTTCATGCAGGAGCACACCTGCTATGATGCCATGGCCACCAGCTCCAAACTGGTCATCTTTGACACCATGCTGCAGGTGAGGCTCCAGCTTGATGGAACCTGAGCTCCGGGCTCAGCCTCTCAGTTCTGTAGCTTTCACTCGCAGGTGCACCAAGGAGCTCATGCATCTGAAGTTCATCTGCAGTGGCAAGAGGCCCTAATGTACCTATTCTCTCTCTCTCTCTCTCTCTCTCTCTCTCTCTCTCTCTCTCTCTCTCCCCTATATACTCTTTCTCCTTGCAAATAAATAAAAAATCTTTTAAAAAGAAAATAAAAGGGGGTGAGGAAAGGTCGCTGGATCAGCAGTTAAGGCACTTGTTTGTAAAGCATGATAGCCAGGGTTGGATTCCCCAGTGCCCATGTAAAGCCAGAGGCACAAAGTGGGGCATGCTTCTGAAGTCTGTGTACAGTGGCAGAGGCACCAGCATGCCCATTCTCTCTCCCTCCCTCCCTATTTCCTCTTTCTCTCAAAAACCACATATATATATATATTTGGTTTTTCAAGGTAGGGTCTCACTCTAGCCCAGGCTGACTACGGAGTCTTAGGGTGGCCTCGAACTCACAGCAATCCTCCTACCTCTGCCTCCTGGGTGCCGGGATTAAAGGCATGCGCCACCACGCCTGGCATAAATATTTTTAAAGTAATTCAAATGCACACACACATACACACACACACACAAAGAAAGGGCTGGAAAGATGGTGCTTGCTTCTGAAGCCTAAGGGTACAGGTTTGATTCCCCAGTGCCCATGTAAGCCAGATGCACATGTATCCAGAGTTCATTTGCAGTGGCTAGAGGCTTTGGTGTGCCTATTCTCATTCTCTCCCTCTCTTGCTGTCTCTGACTCAATAAATAAATAAATAATATATTTTTTAAAAGAGAAGAAAAAGAGGAAGGGGAGGGAAGGAAAATAGACAAAGGACAAAAGGAAGGGTAGAGAAGGGAAGGGAGGATAGGCGAGGGGAGGGAAAAGGCAAATACTCCCAGCACATAAAATTTATTTAGAAGGCCAGGCATGGTGGTGCATGCCTTTAATCCCAGCACTCGGGAGGCAGAGGTAGGAGGATCCCTGTAAGTTAAGGCTACCCTGAGACTACATAGTGAATTCCAGATCAGCCTGGGCTAGAGTGAGACCCTACCTCAAAAAACCAATATATATATATACACACACATACATACATATATATGAAAATTGATGTAAATATGAAAATATTATGTGAATAGAGTTACACTTCTAATATTTAAGCAAAAATTATGCTGTGTTTATATATGCATGACCTCCACATGGAATCACTAAGTTAGAGTCTCTTACGCCCTGAGATGCCACTGGCCACTTTATCTGTATGGCACCTATGCGTGATAAGGCCTATTGTGTACCACAACATGGGAAAGACAGGCTTGTGTGAAGGAGGGCACAGGAGAACGTACCCTGCAAGGACCCCGGTGGGGACAGAAGGTGTCCACGGATGGTCAGTGAGGGAGGAGGATGAGGGCCTCTCGGGACTCACCCCACCCTGTTCTTTCTCATTCTTCAGATCAAGAAAGCCTTCTTTGCCATGGTAGCCAATGGTGTACGGGCAGCCCCTCTGTGGGACAGCAAGAAACAGAGCTTTGTGGGTGAGGACAGGTCGCTGGGTATCAGCAAAGGGGACTTTATCCAGTACAAGATGCTATAAGGCTGGGAGGGTGGGGTCCTTGACTTGCCGAACACTCAAAGACCCTAGACCGACCTTCTCCCTGCTCTCACCCCTCCAGGAATGCTCACCATCACGGACTTCATCCTGGTACTACACCGCTACTACAGGTCCCCTCTGGTGAGTCCCGGGGGGTCAGAGGAGCTGAGTTCGAGTGGAATATTCAGGGAACTTGCTATTCTAGGGCCCTCATCTTGACTGGAGTCCTTGACCATGTCTCTAGGTCCAGATCTATGAGATTGAAGAACATAAGATTGAGACCTGGAGGGGTGAGTTGGGACAGGGCTCTGGGACTGAAGGTGAAGCCCGGGGCTGGGGGGCAGAGGGTGGGATTTCCTCGAGGGTAGAAGGCAAAAGAGAACCTTGGATGCCTGCAGGGAAGGAAGCAGTCAGGCCACAGAACGAGGCCTGTGGCAGCTCCTATGATCTGACTTGGACCTTTTTAAAAATTTGTGTTTTTAAAAAATTTATTTATGATATATATCATAACATGATATATATATGATTATATATATATACATATATATGATATATATATATATGGAGAGAGAAAGAGAGAGAGAGAGAGAGAGAGAGAGAATGGGCACACCAGGGACTCCAGCCACTACAAACAAGCTCCAGACTCACGTGCCATCATCGTGTGCAGCTGGCTTACGTGGGTCCTGGGGAATCAAACCTGGGTCTTAGGCTTCTCAGGCAAGCGCCTTAACCACTAAGCCATCTCTCCAGCCCTGACTTGGACTTTTTCTACAGAGATTTACCTTCAAGGCTGCTTCAAGCCTCTGGTCTCTATATCTCCCAATGACAGGTAAGCATCAACCAACGACAGGTGTCTCCACCATCTACCTGAGCCACTTGCACCATCCCATTTTCCGTTCCACCCAGTCTTGAACTCACTCCTCCTTGCTGGGAAGCAGATAGATGACAGGAACCTTGGTGCTTCTGCCTGAGGGCCGGAAGGAGGGCGTGTCTCTCCCCTTCCCACCCCCCCCCTCACTGCTCCCACCTCCACAGCCTGTTCGAAGCTGTTTACGCCCTCATTAAGAACCGGATCCATCGCCTGCCGGTGCTGGACCCGGTCTCAGGCGCCGTGTTGTACATCCTCACGCACAAGCGGCTGCTCAAGTTCCTGCACATCTTTGTGAGCATTGGGGCCCCAGGGAGCACGGGGGGAGGGGAGGGAGACGTTGGAGCCCTCTGGATGCTGCTGCTTGATCTCTGATTTTTCCACCCGTTCCCAAACCAACCAGGGTGCCCTCTTGCCCCGGCCCTCCTTCCTCTGTCGCACTATCCAAGACTTGGGCATTGGCACATTCCGAGATTTGGCTGTGGTTCTGGAAACAGCCCCCATCCTGACGGCGCTGGACATCTTTGTGGACCGGCGTGTCTCTGCGCTGCCTGTGATCAATGAATCGGGTATGGTGCGCGCGCCGGGCAGGGGAGGGAGGCTCTTACCGAGGTGGAGGGGGATTTGAAATTGTCTTACTGCTTTGAGCCTTGGATCAGTTACTTAGGCTCTCCATGCCTCAGTTTCCTTATCTGTGAAAGGGAATCTGCTTTTTCAGGGGTGGGTGGTGGGAGGAGATGTTGTTTTGAGGCAGACACTCTACATCCCATCCAGGAACTTACTATGTAACCCAGACTGGCCTCAAACTCAGCACAATCCTGCTTCTGCCTTCCAAGAGTGGGGGATAACAGGCATAAGCCACCATGCCCTGCATAGGAAGGGGCATCTTAGCATCTGTCCCTCTGACTTTGAAGGAGTGTGGCTGAGATTATCTACAGTAAAATGAGCATAGTGGGAGGAAACAGAGACTATTCTTTTGTTTGTTTTAGTTCATCTTAAAATGAGCCCTGGCATTCTCCTCTTGGGAAGTACACAGATGAGGCAACTTTAGTGACTCATTTTCGGGGTGGGTCGTTCAGATGGAGGGTGTCTCTCCCACACTGCTCCTCTGCTGGCTGCTTTCACCTCTGCAGCCTGTGTGACCAGGATCAATTTCCTGTTTGGAAAAGGGTCACAGAGAAGAAGGATATTTCTTCAGTTAGACTATGGCTATATGATAATTCAAAGTTATGTTCACTAGACCGAAGCTGGGCCTCAAGAAGTGATTTTAATTCATACTTAAATATGAAAATTTTCAAACCGATAAAATGATAGGAAAAATTGTATACTGAATCCTATCTATCCATCACCTAGATTATCTATAGTTAACAGATTGCCCTAATCAGTTCAACATTATTCTAAATTGAAAGTAAATACAGATAGCTTATCACTTCACCCCTGTCCAGTCTATATCTCTTAAAATAAACATTGTAGGCCGGGTGTGGTGGCTCACGCTTTTAATCCCAGCACTCAGGAGGCAGAGGTACAAGGATCACCATGAGTTCAAGGCCACCCTGAGACTTTGTAGTGAATTCCAGGTCAGCCTGGGCTAGAGTGGGACCCTACCTCAGAAAACCAAAAAAAAAAGAAAAAAAAAAGTAAATAAATAAATAAAAATAAATAAACACTGTGTACTACCTAACAGAACAATGAATACTTTTTTCAAATCTGCATTCTCATTTCTCCCAAGAATGACTTTTAAACTAATTTGCTTAAACTGGGTGTGGTGGCACACGCCTTTAATCCCAGCACTCAGGAGGCAGAAGTAGGAGGATCACAGTGAGTTCAAGGCCACCCTGAGACTACATAGTGAATTCCAGGTCAGCCTGGGCTAGACTGAGACCCTACCTTAAACAAACAAACAAACTAACTAACTAACTAACTTGCTTAAACAAAGACCTAATTGAAGTCCATCTTAAAAAAAATTTTGTTTCATTTTTATTTATTTATTTGAAAGTGACAGAGAGAGAGAGAGAGGGAGAGAATTGTGGACCAGGGCCTCCAGCTATTGCAAACGAACTCAAGATGCATGTGCCACCTTGTGCATCTGGCTTTCATGGGTACTGGGGAATCGAGCCTCAATCTGGGGTCCTTAGGCTTCATAAGCAAGTGCTTAACTGCTAAGCCCCCTTTTTTTTTTTTGAAACAGGGCCTCTCTAAGCCAGGGTGACCTGAAATTCACTCTGTAGCCCAAGATGGCCCCAAACTCATGGTGATCCTCCTATCTCAGCCTCTTGAGTGCTGGGATTAAAGGTGCGCACCACCACATCCAACATAGTCCATTTTTTTCCATTTCCCCTTTTGTCCAGGAAATCTGTTTAAATCTAGAATGGTTTCCTTTCCCTTCATTTGCATGACACAGGTCAGTGGACAAGCCTTGATCTACTGGGCGGGGGCCACACACCTGTAATCCCAGCACTTGGGAGGCTGAGGTTGTCAGATCACCATGAGTTCGAGGCCACCCTGAGACCACATAGTGAATTCCAGATCAGCCTGGGCTGCTTGATCGAGACCCTGTCTCCAAAAAAAAAAAGAAAGAAAGAAAGAAAAGAAAAGGAAAGCCTATCCCTTCTTCAGGAACCAGAGGAGACAGCTTGGTCAGTAAAGTCTTGCCTCACGAACATGAGGACCTGAGGTTCATCCCCAGAACCCACGTAAATGCCAGGCATGGTGCCGTGCTTGTCATCCCAGCTCGGGGGCAGAGACAGGAGGATCCCTGGGGCTCCCTGGCCAATGAGAGACCCTGTCGCAAGATGTGAATGGCATACCTGAGAACGACGCTTGAGGTTATCCTCTGGCCTCCGCTCACATGTGTGCCTGCACGCATGCAGACATGCACGCACACACTACGCACACACTACACACAAGAAGAACCCACCTCCAGGGCTAGAGAGATGGCTTAGCAGTTAAGGTGCTTGCCTGCAAAGCCAAAGGCTGCAGGTTCCATTCCCCAGTACCCATGTAAAGCCAGATGCACAAGATGGAGCATACATTTAGAATCTGCAGTAGCTAGAGGCCCTGGCACACCCATTCTTTTTTTTTTTTTCCTTTCCTTTCTTTCTTTCTCTCTCTCTTTCTCATAGATAAATAAAATATTTTATTTATTTATTTATTTGAGAGTGACAGGCAGAGAGAAAGAGGAAGATAGACAGGGAGAGAGAGAGAGAGAATGGGTGTGCCAGGGCTTCCAGCCACTGCAAATGAACTCCAGACGCGTGTGCCCCCTTGTGCATCTGGCTTACGTGGGTCCTGGGGAATCGAGCCTCAAACCAGTGTCCTTAGGCTTCACAGGCAAGCGCTAAATCACTAAGTCATCTCTCTAGCCCAAATAAATGTTTTAAAAAAGCATAACCCACCTCCAGATTTGTCTGTTTGCCTCTCAGAGGTGGTCTGTGCTTTTAATCTTCTGTTGCTCTTTCCTGTGAACTAGAAATGGGACCTAAAGGCTTGATGGGGTGAGACTCTACATTTGTGGCTGGCATGTTTCATAAGTGATGCCGCATTCTCATACCCACCTCACCAGGAGGCCCAAGGTCAGGTGTCTCAACTCTCAGTGATGCTAAGTTGATCTGTAGGTAAGGTAACCTGACGCTCCATTGTCAGGCCAGCACTCTGGGACTCCTGTGTAGCTTATGGCCACTGGAGAACACCCCGGTTCTGAAGTGGCCCTGTTCCCTGTCTTTCTCCTTCCTCTCCCTGCAGGTCAAGTTGTGGGCCTCTACTCCCGCTTTGATGTGATTGTGAGTGTCTGGGGTGCTACGGGGGGCTGCGATGTAAGGATCGGGGGAGTATTTGTGACACCCTTTGCAGGTGTATCAGGGTGACTGGGTGACTCTGAGCTGGTCTTCTGTTCCTACCTCAGCACCTGGCTGCCCAGAAAACCTACAACCACCTAGACATGAGCGTGGGCGAAGCTCTGAGGCAGAGGACACTGTGTCTTGAGGGAGTCCTCTCCTGCCAGCCTCACGAGAGCTTGGGAGAAGTCATTGACAGGATTGCACGGGAACAGGTAACCCAGTGCCCTTCCAAGCATGCCCTTGGTACAGATGGCCTACTTCTGTGCATAGCTCTCGCCATCCCCGGATACTGGGCGCCTGGCCTGACCTCCCATTCCATGACCAATTCTTGGCAACCACATTGGATGCACCTGGTCCTGTCCATGAGGTCCTCCTGCCAAAGGCCACAGCCAGTGGTCAAAGGCCATGGCCAGCTGGTTCCCTGGAGACTTCCTCTTCTCCCTTGAACTATGTCGCACTTTGCCCTGTCTCTGAACATTGTGGACCCACAGGTACACAGGCTGGTGCTTGTGGATGAGACCCAGCATCTTCTGGGTGTGGTCTCCCTTTCGGACATCCTCCAAGCACTGGTTCTCAGCCCTGCCGGCATCGATGCTCTCGGTGCCTGAGAGGAATGCAGTCTTCACTCCCAGAACACCTTCCATACCCAGAAAGCAACGAAAAGAGCTCACAGGGGGGGACTCAGCCTTCATTTTCCCCCATTCCTGTTTGCTGGTTTGGCTCATGTACAGGTAAGCGATGCCCTTGGATTGGTATTTCTGAGCTCTTAGCTCTCAAGTTGGGGTACCTGGAGGATTGTCCCCATCATAACTGGGCAGCCCCATGAAAACTGCCGGTATGAGTGCTCAAAGCCTACCACCTTGTCTCCTTTCCAGCTGGGGTCACGGAAGCCCTCATAGAGGGGCGGGCGGGGGGGTGCTGAGCACTGGGAAAATTTAGTGACCATCTACCCATTCAATTCCCACCTGCTGGGCATTGCATGAGAAGAAAGCAAGGCAACAAACCTTTGTTGGGTGGAATTTCTGTCCTCAGTAAAAACTAAACTAGAAAGGCATTTCAACCGACTGCTCATCTCAGCAAATTTGACAAGACTGCAGACTCTCTTGGTAGCACATTTGAGGGGTGAGGACAAAGAAGGGGATACGAGTTCCACCCAGCTAGCAGTGGATGGCAAGATTCTCCTGTTAGGAAGGCAACTACCCCTCTGGGTATTGTCTTCTCCTTTTCTTTTTATCACACTCTTCTTTTTTTCTCACAGGCTCTCTAGCCACCCCCCCTCCCTGCAACTGTCCTTGCCCTGCCTGTACACCTCAAAGCCCTCAGGCATGCCCACTGCACCAGGATGATGAAATTCAAGCCCAAAGGTCCCTGAACCAGAGGCCCTGCAACTGCTCCAGGATCATGTGCACCCGGGGCCCACACATATACCTTTGCCTACACCCTGATCAGGGCTTGCCCCAGCGGAGCGGTGAGCACACAGCCCATGGGTCCACTCAGGGCTCTGGATCGCGTGGCTTCTGGGCCATGCACACTCCTGCCCATAGCCCATGGGAGTCCCGGCTGTTCTTTCTCCATGGGAACCACCAATCTGCTCTTCTACTTTCCTGGCATTGGCATTTCAGGCATCAACCATGGAGCAGTGCCTAATTCTCATGCCTGTTGGAGCAGAGTGCTCTCTCTCCACCATTGTCCAGGAACATCCTGAGTTCTCATCAGTGCAGGGTGTTCTCAGTCTCCTGTGACAGATGGCCTGGTATTCAGTTCCCTGAGCATGGGCAATCAAGGAAAGAAAAACAAGCCAGGCGTGGTGGCACACGCCTTTAATCCCAGCCCACGGGAGGCAGAGGTAGGAGGATCGCCAGGAGTTCCAGACCAGCCTGAGACTACACAGTGAATTCCAGGTCAGCCTGAGCTAGAGACCCACCTCAAGAAAACAAAACAAAAAGCAATCCATGAAATTGGATTTTATAGGCTTCACTCACACGCTACAGCTGTTGAACCTGAACCTAAACTTGTGCTTTCTGACTGACTTCAGAGATGCAGAGGAAAGTCTGCAAGTGACGAAACTACAAAAGTGGCATTAGTTTTGTGCATAGAATGTTAGTCTATTGATTTTTTTTTAAAAAAAACTTTATTTATAACAAAGCCATAAAGAAAATATTTATTAATTACTCACAGAGTAGGTCAAATTCAGCCCACAAACTCTTGTGTGTAAGAAACATAGCTTTGGGCTGGAGGGATGGCTTAGCATTTAAGGCATTTTCCTGCCAAGTCAAAGGACCCAGGTTCGATTCCCCAGGACCCACGTAAGCCAGATGTACAAGGTTGCACATGCGTCTGGAGTTCATTTGCAGTGGCTGGAGGCCCTGACATGCTCATTCTCTCTTTCTCTCTCAAATAAATAAAATATCTTTTAAAAGGAAGCATAACTGTTACTATAACATTGGATGTGATTTCTGTAATGAACCCGATTTCAACAGGGGCCATGAATTTGAGGTCTCTTCTCCATCTTTTCCTGAAGCTAAGGTTAGTGAATACAGAAGCCTGAGGTAGTAGAAGGCTCTGGCCCTCAGTTACCAGTGTCCATCCGCTGCCAGAACCTGCCAAAACCTGCTTCCTATCTGGTTGTCAGCTGGTTGGCCATGGTGTTCAGGGTCACTGCCCTGTGTCTCATTCCCAAAGTCGTTTGACCCTACTTGCATGTACTGTCATTCAGGGTACTCCAGCCTGTGGCCTTGCCCTTTTCTGGGCTTCAGGAAGCTCTGCCAGGTTGACCCTGGTCCATCTACTGAAATGCATAGCCACCAGTCAGTCTGTTCTGCTGTGCCTGACCTTTTCTCCCAGGCTCCATCCGGGAACATAGGGCCCAAGGCTTGTCTCAGGGACCTAAGAAGAGTCTATCATCTCTTTGTTCCTACCTCACCCCTGGTTACAGAATCCTACCAGCGGGGGATCAGGTGACCTTTGCCCTACGACCCATCGTGTGCTCTTCCCAATCCACTGTGTGTGTCCTAAATTCTTGCCATCCACATTAAGGACTGGGCATTTGAATTTCCAGAGCAAAAGCTTGGATTCTGCTGTCACCATCCTCAGTGGCAATATGGGCATTCAGGTCCAGAGGTCCAGTGCAGGAAGGGTAGGTCAGTGGAAGTGTTTGTATTTGGTCTGCCAGGCAGGAAGCCAAGGCATTTTCTC
This sequence comes from Jaculus jaculus, assembly GCF_020740685.1. Lineage (NCBI taxonomy): Eukaryota > Metazoa > Chordata > Mammalia > Rodentia > Dipodidae > Jaculus > Jaculus jaculus. Next base: position 14,278,714 of record NC_059105.1, read on the forward strand.
CCTAAACATTTTGCCAAAACCCAGTTTCAGGGCTGGAGAGATGGCTTAGCTGTTAAGGCGCATGCCTGTGAAGCCTAAGGACCCAGGTTCAATTCTCCAGGTCCCACGTAAGCCAGATGCACATGGTGGTGCATGCTTCTGGAGTTCGTTTGCAGTGGCTAGAGGCCCTGGCATGCCCATTCTCTCTCCTCTGTCTCTAATAAATAAATAAAAATAAATCTTTTTAAAAAAACAAGCCAGCTTCAGTACCAACTGTGCTATGGCATCCCCAATGAAAACCTGGGGACTTGGGATTGGTGGGTCTGGACCAAAAGGGGATAGAGTGGCTGTCTCTGAGAACGTGTGAGAGGTTATTCTCTTGAGGCTATTCTTCTGGGAAGAGACCTTCAGTGGTGACACTGAGGCTGAGGGGGACCTTAGTGCCCTCTGCCTACCCTTTACACATCTTTAGAGGCACTCTGCTTGTCTGGGCTCACCGTCCTGAAGACCTGGCAAACGTTCCCTGGGGCAGTGAACATCCCACCCCACTGCCTTGGACCCCTTTTCTGATGGAGCCCAGCTCTTGCAGCCCTTGAGGTTATCAGAAAAGATGGGGAGTTGCAAAGAAGTGTCTTTATGTGCCACCACCTTGCTGGGACCTGGGCTGGGATGATTTAAGAGACAGTGTTGCCTCCACTCTGGCTCCTCTCCCAAAGCTGCTGTGAAACTCTGGGACCCCTGGCTGTGCCCACAATGCTCTCAGGTTTCTTCTCACAATCCTCTCTGTGGCTCTCAACTCCGGATGTACTTCAGGGTCACCCAAGAAGTTTGTGACATGCAGAGCCCAGGGCCTCACTCTCACAAAGACTCATTTCCTGATTCTAGGTGGAATCTGGGCAACTCCACTTTCTGTTAAGAACTAGAAATTCATAATCACTAATGCATCACGAGCATGATGCCACACCATGCTAAGCAGCAAGAATGATGTCTCATTCTCCTCAGCAACACAAGATTGGGTCTACCAAGTACTTATGACTAGTCTACAAGAAACATTGGCTAAGGTTAGATACCCAGTGTAAGACATAACTTATTTAAGATTCTCACAGCTCTTCCCTCCTACACATCTTGAAATATAGGATTCAATACAAAGTTGTGTATATTGATTCCATGATGATGATTAGCAAAGCTTTCCCATGATACATGTATTAAAATTGGTGGTGCACGTCTTTAGTTCCAGCACTCGGGAGGCAGAGGTAGAAGGATTGCCATGAGTTTGAGGCCACCCTGAGAATACATAGTGAATTCCAGGTCAGCCTGAGCTAGAGTGAGACCCTACCTCAGAAAACCAAAAATAAATAAATGAATAATAATAATAATAAAGAGCTGAGCATGGTGGTGCATGCCTTTAATCCCAGCACTTGGGAGGCAAAGGTAGGAGGATCACTATGAGTTCGAGGCCAGCCTGGGACTACAGGGTGAGTTTCAGGTCATTTTGGGCTAGAGTGAGACCCTATCATGAAAGAAAAAACAAAAGCAAAGACCTAGGATCAGAGGCTGGGGAGATAGCTTAGTTGTTAACATGCTTGTCTCACATGCATAAGAACCAGTTCAATCCCCAGTACACATGCCTGGATTGTTTCAGTTAACAGCATCCTCCAGGTTCGTCCTTATTGTCACAAGGGACAGGATTTCCTCCTTTTTTGCTTAAAAAGAATAAAGTTTATTTTAAAGTATTTTGGAGTAAGAGAGGAGGGGGCTTCCAGAGCTCAGGACTGCTTCCTTTTGAAAGACTTGAATGCAATTCATTTGGGTGTCCAGCCTGAGGTATGGTGAACTGAATGAACCTTTATGTCAAGCCTCTTCTGGTGGCAAACTGTACTGAGGAGGCTGGGCCACTGAAAACTATGATCCCTAGCCTCTCCTGTAGCTAGCGGTCCAGCTGACCTGGATTCAGTCTGTCAGACACAATTGAGAGACTTGGTTGGTAGCAAGGCAGATGTGTGCTTCTTTCTGGTATCAGGACAGTTGGGAGACAGCAGGAGAAGCCTCTATCCAGGGGCTGGGGAAATTGCTCAGTGGATAAAAGTGCTTACCTGCAAAACCTGACAGCCTGGGTTTGATTCCCCAGTACTCACATAAAGCCAGATGCACAAAGTGGCAAATGCATCTGGAGTTCATCTGCAGGGCAGGAGGCCCTGTCACACCCATACTCTGTCTCTTTCTCCTTACAAATAAAAATATTTTAGGGCCAGAGAGATTGCTTAGTAATTAAAGCACTTGCCTGCAAAACCTAAGGACCGAGGTTAGATTTCCCACATAAGCTAGATGCACAAGGTGGTGCATGTGTCTGGAGTTTGCAGTAGCTGGAGGCCTTGGTGTGTCTATTATACCTGTCTTCCCCCCCCCCACACACACCTCTCTCTCAACTAATAAACTAAAAAAATAAAATACTAGGCTGGAGAGATGGCTTAGCGGTTAAGCGCTTGCCTGTGAAGCCTAAGGACCCCGGTTTGAGGCTCGGTTCCCCAGGTCCCACGTTAGCCAGATGCACAAGGGGGCGCACGCGTCTGGAGTTCGTTTGCAGAGGCTGGAAGCCCTGGCGCGCCCATTCTCTCTCTCTCTCCCTCTATCTGTCTTTCTCTCTGTGTCTGTCGCTCTCAAATAAATAAATAAATAAATAAATAATTTTTAAAAAATTCTAAAAAAAAATAAAATATTTAAAAAATATTTTAAGGGCTGAAGAGATGACTTAGTGGTTAAGGTGATTGCTTGCCTGCGAAGCCTGAGCACCCAGGTTAAATTCCTCATTACCCATGTAAGCCAGATGCACAAGGCAGCATATGCGACTGGAGTTTGCAGTGGCTAGAGGCCCTGGCACTGCCACTTTCTCTCTCTCTATCTGCCTCTGTTTCTCTCTGTATTTTTTAAGAAAGATTTTATTTTAATTTTTATTTACTTGTTAGAGACAGAGAGAGGGATAGAAAGATAGAGGAGAGTGAGAATGGGCATGCCAGTGCTCTAGCCACTGCAAACTAACTGCAGATGCATGTGCCACCACGTGCATCTGGCTTATGTGGGACATGCAGAATTGAACCTTGGTCCTTTGGCTTCACAGGCAAGCACGTTAACCACTAAGCCAGCCCTCTTTCTATTTATTATTTCTTCTCTCTTTTTTTTTTTTTTAAAAAAAAAACTGTTGATTTTTATTTATTTATTTGAGAGCAACAGACAGACCAAGGCAGAGAGAGAGAGAACGGGTGCATCAGGGCCTCTAGTCACTGCAAACAAACCCCAAATGCATGCGCTACCTTGTGCATCTGGCTTACATGGGTACTAAGGGAATCTAGCCTCAAACTGGGGTCCTTAGGCTTCACAGGCAAGCGCTTGACTGCTAAACCATCTCTCTAGCCCTTATTTATTTATTTTCAACCAGAGATAGAGAGAGAATGGGCAGACCAGGGCCTCTTGCCAAGTGCAAACAAACTCCAGATGCATGTACCAGTTTTGTGCATCTGACTTTACATGGTTACTGGGGAATCCAACTCAGGCCTTTAACCACTGAGTCATATCTCTGGGCCCTATTTTACTTCACTTTATATTTTATGTTTCAGAAGGGATCTTGTTATGTACCTGGGCAAGTTTTGAACTCCTAGGATCAAGCAATCCTCCTGCCTCAGTTTCCTGTGCAGCAGGGCCTATAGGTGCACACTACAGTCCTGTTTCATGGGTTTGCCTATGTACGACTAAAGCTCCTCTGCGTGGCCTGCAAGCGTTTGCACTGTCCAGTGGTGCTTGGAAAAAATGCAAAAATAAACACACAACGCTCAAAATGTGATTTAAGGGAGAGTCAGGAGGACGCACTCAAGGGCTCCCCAACTGACTGCGCACAGCTTTTAGTCACTTTCAAGCAGTCCAAGCTATGAGGAGTCTGAGCATAAGACAGATCACAGGATTGCATCAGATCAGAGCATGAGTTATTTGTGTTTACCAGGAAATGTTTGGAGAAGCTGCAAGTTCCTTATCTTTAAGCACCACCCAAGACACATAGTGTTCTTTGTCCTCAGGCTTAGCCTTTGCAAAGATTACCCTGTTGCCAATTAGCTTGATCTCCACACATAAGCTCTCTGACATTGTTGCCCCAACACTCAGTGGGGCCTGGAGAAGCGTGTGGTCTTCTGAGTCTCCAAGAAGGCCAACAGGGCCACCCACCATGATCCCAAGCTGTAAAAAGGAGCTCCCCAACCATGGAAAAGGGTGATCAGAAAGAACAAGCTACCAGAAGAAACTCAGAGGAGTTCTTTTATGTTATGCCTGGGTACAGCAGTGTAATATGGGACAGTGGTGTGATGATTGTGGCTCACGGGTCTGTGGGAAGGGCCCAGATTTCCTCTGGCTGTCAAGTGTGTGGCATCTTGATATCTGACACGCAGCAGTAGCCAGGAACTGCTGTGCCAGGGCTGGGGGGCTCAGGACACGCCGCAGGGAGGCAGGGGACCAGCTCAGCACTGTCTCTGCAGGAAGCGCAGGCCCACCTTCTTATTGGGAACCAGGACAATGCGGGCTACGCTCTTCACTTCTCCAGTCTCAGGGGTGAGGACCACCTCGTACTTCTGTATGAGCTGACAGGGAGAGAGTGGGCAGATGCAAGAGTCCTGATCTCCTGCCACTGCCTGCTTGGCACACTCCTCCCCCTCCCTCGCCCTCATGCCCTCTCACCCATCTCTGCTCACCCTTGACAGCATCAACTGCATCTCCAGTTCTGCAATCCTGCGGCCCAGGCAGGAACGGACTCCATAGCCAAAGGGCACAGAACCAAATGGGTGCTGGACTCTAGGAGAATCAGACTCGCTCTTCCTCAGCCAGCGGTAAGGCAGGAAGGTGTCGGGCTCAGAGAAGCTCTTGGGATCCCTGGACGCCACATAGTGACAAAACACAAACTGGGTCTGCGGAGGAAGAATGGGCAGCGTGAAGGCGTGGATGGAGAGCTGCAATGCCCCTGGGCAGTTTCTCTAGCCCCCACTCACATTCTTGGGGAAGAGCAGGCCGTCGATTTCAACTTCCTTGTCCATGGTGATCCGGGAATTCATGGGGACCACAGGGTATAGGCTATAGAGAAACCAAAGTCTAAGGTCAACTTCCAGATTCAGGGAGCAGATGTGGGCAAAGCTCCACTCTTTCTCGTGTACCTCTTTGATGCCCAGTCCCTTTTCCCATCTCACTCTTATACCTAGTCCCCACCCACACCACATATACCCCATGATCACGAAAGAAATCGCATCCTACCGGAGGGTCTCCTTAATCACAGCTTTGAGAAGGGGCATGTGGGCAAAGTCACTGTGCTGGGGCACCTGCCCGGGAGGTGCCACACCCACCACTTCCTTGTGCAAGGCCTCCTGGATCTCTGGGTTCTTTGAAAGGTGGTACAGGGCCCATGTCAGAGTGTTGGATGTCTAGGAGGAGGTAGAATGGGAATGAGGCGAGGGGTTTAGATTTTGTCTTTATTTTTAATTTATTTATTTTCAAGTAGGGGGGGAGAGAGAGAGAGAAAGAGAGAGAATAAGACAGGAAACAGGCACACTAGGGCCTCTTGCCACTGCAAATAAACTCCAGATACATGTGTCACTTTGTGCATCTGTCTTTACATGGGTACTGAGGAATTGAACCCAGACCAGTAGTCTAGAAAGTACCTTTAACAACTGAGCAATCTCCCAGGCTTCTTGTTCTTGTTTTGTTTTGTTTTGTTTTCCATGGTAGGGTTTTGCTCTAGCCCAGGCTGACCTGGAATTCACTATGTAGTCTCAGGGTGGCCTCGAACTCATGGCAATCCTCCTACCTCTGCCTCCCGAGTGCTGGGATTGAAGACGTGTGCCACCACGCCCGGCTTCCTCTTCTTTTATTTATTTATTTATTTATTTGAGAGCGACAGACACAGAGAGAAAGATAGAGGGAGAGAGAGAGAATGGGCGCGCCAGGGCTTCCAGCCTCTGCAAACGAACTCCAGATGTGTGCATCTGGCTAACGTGGGACCTGGGGAACCGAGCCTCGAACCGGTGTCCTTAGGCTTCACAGGCAAGCGCTTAACCGCTAAGCCATCTTTCCAGCCCTCTCTTCTTTTTTTAAGAAGGGTTTCCAGGACTGAGAAGATGGCTCAGCACTTAAAGGTCCTCATTTGAAAAACCTGCAGGCCTGGGTTCCATCCACACATATAAAGCCTGACACAAAAAAGTGGTGCAAACGTCTGGCAATTGTTTGTATCAGCAAGAGGCCTTGGCATACTCACACACACACACACAAACACAAACACACACACACAAACACAAACACACACACACAAACACAAACACACACACACACACACACACACACAAATAATTTGTTTAAAAGGTTTTTAGAGCTGAAGAGATGGCTCAGCTGTTAAAGCACTTGCTTGAAAAGTCTGAGGACTCAGGTTCAATTCCCTAGTACCCATGTAAAGCCAGCTGTAGGTAGATGCACAAAGCGGCACAAGCATCTGGAGTTCATTTGCAGTGGCTGGAGGCCTTGGTGCACCCATTCTCTCTGTCTGTATCTCTTCTCTCTATCGCTCTCTCTGCTCGCAAATAAATGAATAAAAAGTAAAAATACAGACAGAATTTTTGAAAAAAGAAGGGTTTCATATAGCCCAGGCTGGCCTCAAACCCTTATGGCGTAAAAGATGAGCTTCTAGTCCTAATCCTCCAGCCTCTGTCTCCCAAGTGCCAGGGTCACAGGTGTGTGCTTCACCACATTCGGTAGAGGCGGTGTCGGCACGGAACACAGGGCTCCCTGCGTCCTAGGCAAGCGCTCTGCCAACTGAGCCACCTCCCCAGCCCATGACGGGGCATTTCTAGGGTAGAAGCTGGCTAAGTGGTGGCAAGGTGTATAAGTGGGTGAGTATAAAATGTGGGAGGAAGTACGGTAGTAACAGATGAGGGTTCCTGAAGACTGCCATTCTAAGCAAATCTGCAATAGGATAAGGACATATGTAGAGGGAGATCTTTTGTTTGTTTGTTTGTTTTTCAAGGTAGGGTTTCAGTCTAGTCCAGGCTGACCTGGAATTCACTATGGAGTCTCAGGGTGGCCTCGAACTCTCAACGATCCTCCTACCTCTGCTTCCCGAGTGCTGGGATTAAAGACGTGTGCTTCCATGCCCGGCTAGGAGATCTTTTTTTTTTAATTTTTTTTTTTTTTTTAATTTGAGAGCAACAGACACAGAGAGAAAGACAGGTAGAGGGAGAGAGAGAGAATGGGCGCGCCGGGGCTTCCAGCCTCTGCAAACGAACTCCAGACGTGTGCGCCCCCTTGTGCATCTGGCTAACATGGGACCTGGGGAACCGAGCCTCAAACTGGGGTCCTTAGGCTTCACAGGCAAGCGCTTAACCGCTAAGCCATCTCTCCAGCCCAGGAGATGTTATTTTTAAGAACAGATTCCAACAAAGGGAAACGGCACATCACAATGGGCTGACTGGATCTCCCGGGGACAGAAAGTGCTCATGGACAAGCTTCTAACTCTTCCTGAAATTTCATCAGGAAGATTGGATATGAGTTGAAATTTCCTAGTTGCCAGAGAGAGCCAGGGAGCCCAGGAGGTGATAGGATTCTCCCTATAACAAGGTGAGTCCTTGGGTCTGGAAAATAGATCAATGATTAAATGCATTTGTCTGCAAAGCCTGAAGGCTTGGGTTTGATTCCCCAGCACCCATATAAGGCCACATGAACAAAGTGGTGCATGCATAAGGCAGATGCACAAGATTGTGCTCATGTATCTGGAGTTCCTTTGCAGTGGTTAGAGACCCAAGTGCACCCATTCTCTCTCTCTTTAAATAAATAAATAATATTAAAGGAAAAAAATAAAAGGACCATTCCTGCTCTCCTCAGCTGGGCTGTATCAGTGACATGGAAGGGAAAGAAGCCAGGATGGAAGATGGAGGTCAGGATCTAGTGGAGGACTATGGGTCATTGGTACAAAAGGGAATGTGGTAGCCTTTGGTGCCCCTGCCAACCCTCTTTATGTACCGTGTCCACCCCGGCCAACAGCAGCTCAGGAAAGGTGGCCACGGCGTCATGTGGACTGAGCAGTTTGTTGCTCAGCAGGAAGTGCAGGTAGCCAGATATCTGGATCCCTTCTGGCCCTGCTGCCTGCAACTGGGCCTCCATCTCCTTGACTTTTTGATCAATCAGCTTCTTGCCTGCAGAGACAGAAAGCGAGGGAAGATGAGGTTAAGCCACGCTGAGAGCTGATGGCATGATGGAGAAGGCCCCAGACTGGGACATCTCACCAAAAGAGAAAATGGTGTCCCAGCCACTCAGGTATCGCCTCCAGAAAGGGAGCAGGGGACGGGTCCACTTGGGAAGGAAGGTGATGTAGACTGAGTTCTGGAACATGAGCCCAACTGATCTGATGAAGGTGGCCGTGTCCTCGGGAATGGAGGGCTCCAGGCAGCCAACCCGTTTCTCAAACAGGATGTAGCAAATAGCTAGGAAGTGCAGAGTCCAGCATAAGAGGCAGACACAGGGCAGGAGAGATGGCTTAACAATTACAGCACTTGCTCCTGAAGCCTAAGGACCCAGGTTCAATTCCCCAGTACACACGTGAGCCAGATGCACAAGGCGGTGCATCATCTGGAGTTTGTGTGCAGTGGCTGGAAGCCCTGGTATGCCCATTTTCTCTCTGCCTTTTCCCAACCTCTCTCTCCCTCCCTCTCTCTTTAAACAAACAAACAAACGAATGAATGAATGAATGAATGAATGAATGAATGAATGAATAAATAAGAGGCAGAGCCAGGAACAGAGAATTCAAGGGCCGTGAGGAGCCAATTCTTGCCCCAGCCCCTCCATCAGCAAGGTTACCTTCCAAGGCAAAATGGTAGAAGAGGTGAGCCATATCCAGCACCTGATCCCCCGAAGCACTCTCTGCCCGTAACTGGTCCAGCCGAATCATGAAGTCGTCAATCACCTCATTTAAAGCGTTCGTGTACAGTGCAGCCTCCGCCGGCTTCAGCAGCCGCTGGTTCAAACGCTGGCGCAGCTGGTACCAGTGCTCCCCTTCTCTGGGGGACACCAAGAAAGAATGGCACGGGCAAGCAAGGGGACCTGTTAAATGGCATTTTCCCACCCAGAGGCCAACTCCAAGTTGAGAGAAATCAGACTCCAAGAATTGTACCACCGCCAAATTTGAATGGCACAGTCTTAGAACTACAAAACTACTCCGGGTGGTGGTTTATGTTTGTAATTTCAGCACTTGGGAGGTGGAAGCAGGAGGACAAGGAGTTCAAGGTCATTATTTTAAAAATATATTTTAAGCTGGACGTGGTGGCGCACACCTTTAATCCCAGCACTCGGGAGGCAGAGGTAGGAGGATTGCCATGAGTTCGAGGCCACCCTGAGACTCCATAGTGAATTCCAGGTCAGCCTGGGCTAGAGTGAGACCCTACCTCAAAAAATCAAAAAAAAAAAAAATATATATATATATATATTTTATTTGTTTACAAGAGAGAAAGGGAAAGGGGACTGGGAGGAGAATGGGTGTACCAGGGCCTCAGCCACTACAAATAAACTCCAGATGAATGTGCCACCTTATGCATATGGCTTACATGAGTACTGGGGAATCAAACCTTGCTCCTTAGGCTTTGCAGGCAAGTGCCTTAACCACTAAGCCATCTCTACAGCCCCATTCTTTTTTATTTTTTTGTTTTTCGAGGTAGGGTCTTGCTCTAGTTCAGGCTGACCTGGAATTCACTATGTAGTCTCAGGGTGGCCTCGAACTCATCATGGTTATTCTCCTACCTCTGCCTCCCAAATTCTGGGATTAAAGACATGTACCAACATGCCCATCCTTCATTTTTTTAATGTGTTTTTAAATTTTATTTATTAGAGACAGAGTGAGGGAGAGAAAGAGAGAGAGAGAGAGAATGAATGAGAAGGGGTGTGCCAGGGCCTCTAGCTACTGCAAACAAACTCCAAACGCATGTGCCACAATGTGCATCTGGCAAATGTAGAACCTGGAGAATCAAACCTGGGACCTTAGGCTTCACAGGCAAGCATCTTAACCACAAGTCATCTCTCCAGACCCATTCTTTTTTTTTTTTCAAGGTAGGATCTCACTCTAGTCCAGGCTGACCTGGAATTCACTATGTAGTCTCAGGATGGCCATGAATTCATGGTTATTCTCCTACCTCTGCCTTCCAAGTGCTGGGATTAAAGGCATGTGCCACCATGCCCATCCTTCATTCTTTTTTTTTTAAATTTTTGTTAGCATTTTCCATGATTATAAAAAAAATATCCCATGGTAATTCCCTCCCTCCACCCCCCCCCCACTTTCCCCATTGTGGGTTTTTTTTTTTTTTGACTTTTTTTTTTTGACTTTTCAAGATAGGGTCTTCACAGGCAAGCATCTTAACCACAAGTCATCTCTCCAGACCCATTCTTTTTTTTTTTTCAAGGTAGGATCTCACTCTAGTCCAGGCTGACCTGGAATTTACTATGTAGTCTCAGGGTGGCCTTGAACTCATGGTGATCCTCCTACCTCTGCCTCCTGAGTGCTGAGATTAAAGGAGTGTGCCACCACGCCCGGCTCCATTCTTTTTTCTATAAATATATTTTTCTATAAATAATTTTTTATTTATGAGAGAGAAAGTCAGAGAGAGAGAATTGGCATCCAGGGCCTTAGCCATTGCAAACAAACTCCATCATAATAGGAGGAAAGGATGATGACATCAAAATAAAAGAGAGACTAACTGAGATGGGGAAGGGGCAAGATGGAGAGTGGATTTGTGAAGGGGAAAGTGAGGGAGTGGAGGGAAGTATCATGGTTTATTGCCTATAATTATGGAAGTTGTCAAAAAAAAATTGTGGGGCGTGGTGGCAAATGTCTTTAATCCCAGCACTCAGGAAGTAGAGGTAGGATTGCTGTGAGTTCAAGGTCACTCTGAGACTGTGAATTCCAGGTCAGCCTGGACTAGAGTGAAACCCTATCTCAAAAAAAAAAAAGAATTAACTTAAGTCAGGCATGGTGGCACATGCCTTTAATCCCAGCATTTAGGAGGCTGCAGTAAGAGGAACACTGTGAGTTTGAGGTCAGTCTGGGCTACAGGGTGAGTTACAGGTCAGCAGGGTGAGTGAGGCCTTGCTCAGAAATAAATAAATAGGGGCTAGAGAGATAGCTCAGTGGTTAAGGCACTTGCCTGCAAAATTAAGGACCCAGGTTCAATTCCCCAAGACCCTTGTAAAGCCAGATGCACAAAGTAGCAAATGCATCCATTCTCTCTTTCTCTCTCTTTGCTTCTCTCTATACCTTTCTCTCTCATAAATGAATAAATAAAATATTAAAAATAAATAAATAAACAAACATGATTGTCAACTTGATCATGAATGAGGAGAACACTTAATTGTTTTTGGAGTCCTATTAACATACTATAGCCAAAGAAATCTGTAACATACCCAATTACAAGCTGTACTACTAGGAATGGTTTATTACCAATAATTCCCATGATTTGCTTCAAACAGCACATGAGTAAGTAACATCCCATCCTTCAAATGTCGCTGTCAGTTTAATTTTACCTGTCTTAGGCATGACAGCAGCCAATGTGTATCTCCATGTGTGGAGGGTGTTCATGAAGTTTAGAGTCAATAATACATGTGGAATATAACACAATTTGGGTCATGCTTTTTTAAAAACTAAGTGGAGCCCTCCCCAAAAAAGTGATAACGACATTTTCTCAACTACAAATTGAAGTATTTGCAACGATAATGTAAAAAAATAAAATAAATTGGATGTGAAGCCAGTCCTGGTGGTGCAGACCCGTGATCCTCAGGTGGCTGAGATAGGAGGACCTGGGGCAAGTACCATGAAAAAAAAATTCACTTAGATAATAATAATAATAATAACAATAACAATAAGACGGAAAGAGCTCAGATGTAGCTCTGTGGTAGAGACTTTGCCTAGCTTGTGTGAGGACCAGGGTTCAGTTCCGGGAAGGGGGAGAGATCAGAAAAAAAGGCTTTGGGAACCATAGAGACATTCTCGTCCTAACAACCTATTGTCACAGATTGAAACCACAAGGCCAAGGGAAAAGTATTCCCTTGTCCAAAATGACATAATGATCAATGGAAAAAGACAGTGACCCAGTTCCTGGGTTTCAGCACATCCCAATGACTGCTTTCAAGCTCAGAGTATACAAGGAGGTCTCTTCCTGTCCCGTATCTGCTGCCCTGGCTGCCCTGTGAGCATTCTTTTTTTAACCTAGTTCTCCGATACTCTGACCCAGACCCTTTAGGTCCCAGCTCACTTGATGAAGACCCCGTAAGAGAGGCCCTGATGGTCCCGATGCGCCTTCCATACTTCCATGCTGTCCCTTACGGGATACTTGTCCTCCTGCCGCATAGCTTGCTCGATGAGTGGGGCACTGGCCAGGTACACAAAGCTCTGAGGGCCAGCTAAGGAAATCCACATCGGACCGTACTTGGCCTTATTCAGCACCTGTAGGAGTAGGGGGCGACCAGAGCTGAAGTCCAGCACGGCAGACGTTTCTGGGAGAGGAGATGAAGTAGGGGAGGGTAGTTGATGGCTACACCAGAGCCAGTAGGAAGTGCAAAAGGTACATTGTGCAAGACACAGGCGCTGTGGTGACCAGTGATTCTGCAGGCAGAATACAGCAGAAATAGCCATGCAGCCAGGCACAGTGTCATACACCGTTAACCACAGTACTCTGGAGGCAGAGGTGGAAGGATTACTGTGAGTTCGAAGCCAGCTTGAGACTACATACTGAATTCCAGATCAGCCTGGGCTAGAGCGAGAGGCTACCTCAAAAAAACCAAACCAGGCTGGAGAGATGGCTTGGTGGTTAAGCGCTTGCCTGTGAAGCCTAAGGACCCCCGTTCAAGGCTCGATTCCCCAGGACCCACGTTAGCCAGATGCACAAGGGGGCACACGCGGCTGGAGTTCGTTTGCAGTGGCTGGAAGCCCTGGCACACCCATTCTATATTGCTCTCTGCCTCTTTCTCTCTCTGTCACTCTCAAATAAATAAACAAACAAACAAACAAAAAACAAAGGAATATATATATATATATATAATATATATATATACATACATATGCATATACATATATATATATATATATATATATGTATGTATGTATGTATGTATATATAGCCATACAAGGCTAGTAAGAGTAAGAGCCTGTTCAAAAAGAAATAAATAGGGGCTGGAGAGATGGCTTAGTGGTTAAGGCACTTGCCTGTGAAGCCTAAGGATTATATGTGTGTGTGTATGTATATGTATATAACTTGATTTGATATACATATATGTATATATGCCTCTTTCTCTCAAATAAATATAAAATTCATTAAAAAATAAAATATAGGGCTGGAGAGATGGCTTAGTGGTTAAGCACTTGCCTGTGAAGCCTAAGGACCCCAGTTCGAGGCTCGGTTCCCCAGGTCCCACGTTAGCCAGATGCACAAGGGGGCGCACGCGTCTGGAGTTCGTTTGCAGTGGCTGGAAGCCCTGGCGCACCCATTCTCTCTCTCTCTCCCTCTATCTGTCTTTCTGTCTATGTCTGTCGCTCTCAAATAAATAAATAAAAAATGAACAAAAAAAATTTTAAAAATATATATAATAAAGGAAATCTGCACACAGACACATTTAGAATTTCTAAGGCACTGAACTGCTCTGTTTAGCCTCTATGAAACTGACAGTGCAGAGGCTCAAGGTCACTCAGGGTTACAAAGCTTCTTAGAGTGGACAAGTCCTGGAGGCTGCACTGTATTTGTAGCGGCTGAAGAAGAGCAAGAAAAGAGATACATTTTGGTTTTGAAGGAGGTAAAAATCTAAAACAAACTCATAAATACGAAACAAAATTTCCTGGCTAAAGTATCTCCTCATAGTGAAAAAATAAGACCCAGTGGTTCCCCAACTATTAACTCTTTCCTCATTGTTACTAACAAGTTTTGAGAGGCTCAAGATCTGCTTCAGTACAGAAATTAAACCAAAGGGCTTCTGCAAAACACACTAAAGTTAAAGACCCATCACAGAGATTACTGAAGGAAACACCACCCAATTTATAATTCAGAAAAACAAAAGCAATCTTATTGGTTCTCACCACTGCAACACAGTTGTTTCCCAAGGTATCACTCAGTCATCCAGCATCCTCCACAAACTAATAATAGCTGAGGCTGCTTGAGCCAGGAAGACAGAAAACTGTCCACATTTGTTTTAGTGTGTAACCCAGTTTTCCCTCCCAGAACCTGGTGCAGTTTGATCTTGAATAGCTGAATGCTCCTACTTCCCTTCAGGAAAGTAAGCACATGCCCATATGGCTGGAGGAAGTCCAAAAAGACACTTCCCTATTTGGGAGGATGATTTGTTAATATTTATAAAAATTATAAAAACAGCCAGGCATGGTGGTGCAGACCTTTAATCCCAGCACTCAGGAGGCAGAGGTAGGAGGATCACTATGAGTTGGAGGCCATCCTAAAATGAATTCCAGATTAGCCTGAGCTAGAGTGAAACCCTACTTCAAAAAAAAAAAAAAAAGGTTAGTTTTCAATATTTTATTTCTTCATCTTTAGGAGAAAGAGAGAGAGAGAGAATGAGTGTTCAGGGCCTCTTGCTTCTTGTGCATCTGGCTTTACATGGGTACTGGGGAAATCAAACTTAGGCTGTCAGGCTTTCTAGCAAGCACCTTTAACCACAGAGGTATCTCTTCAATCCCTAAAACAATTTTTTTTTCTTTTTCTTTTTTTTTTTCACTCTATCTCAGGCTGACATGGAATTCACTAAGTAGTCTTGGGGTGGCCTCTAACTTACAATGATCCTACTACCTCTGCCTCCCAAGTGCTAGGATTAAAGGCATGTGCCACCAACTAAAATATTATTTTTTTGGTTTATTTTTATTTATTTATTTGAAAGCGACAGACAGAGAGAGAGAGAGAGAAAGGATGCACCAGGGCTTCCAGCCACTGCAGATGAATTCCAGATGCGTGCACCCCCTTGTACATCTGGCTAACGTGGGTCCTGGGTAATCAAGCCTCGAACCGGGGTCCTTAGACTTCACAGGCAAGCGCTTAACCACTAAGCCATCTCTCCAGCCCTATTATTATTTTTTTTAGGCAAGTCCAACAGACTGACCTTTTTAAAAAATAAATTGGTTTTTAAAAAATTTTTGTCTGGCAGGGTGTGGTGGTGCATGCCTTTAATCCCAGCACTCGGGAGGCAGAGGTAGGAGGATCGCCATGAGTTCGAGGCCACCCTGAGACTACATAGTGAATTCCAGGTCAGCCTGAGCTAGAGTGAGACCCTACCTCAAAAAAACTTTTTTTTGTTTGTTGTATTTTTATTTATTTATTTGAGAGAGACAGACACAGAGAGAAAGAGGCAGAGAGAGAAACAGAGAGAGAGAATGGGCGCATCAGGGCCTCCAGCCACTGCAAACAAACTCCAGGTGCTTGTCCCTCCCCGCCACCCCCCGTGCATCTGGCTAACGTGGATTCTGGGGAATCGAGTCTCAAACCAGGGTCCTTAGGCTTCACAGGCAAGCGCTTAACCACTAAGCCATCTCTCCAGCCTTTTTTTTTTTTAATGTGAGAGGGAGAGAGAGAGAAAATTGGTGCATCAGGGCCTCCAGCTGTTGCAATTGAACTCTAGATGCATGTGGCCCCTTGTGTGCCTGTGCGACCTCGTGCAACCTGGAGAGTTGAACATTAGTCCTTAGGCATTGCAGGCGAGTGCCTTAACCACTAAGCCAACTCTCCACCCCTAAAGCAATTTTTTTAAAAAAGATTAGGACTGAAGTTCAAGGCCAGCCTGGGACTACCCATCTCAGAAAGAAAGAAAAAAAAAAAAAAAGAAGAAAAATGAAAGACAGACAGACCAGGGCTGGGGAGATTGCTTAATGGGTAAAGGCACTTGCTTGCACAG
The DNA here is from genome assembly GCF_020740685.1 of Jaculus jaculus. Taxonomy (NCBI): domain Eukaryota; kingdom Metazoa; phylum Chordata; class Mammalia; order Rodentia; family Dipodidae; genus Jaculus; species Jaculus jaculus. Next base: position 14,294,629 of record NC_059105.1, read on the forward strand.
CCTGACTACCTGGGTTCAAATCCTAGTATCCACATAAAGTCAGCTGCACAAAGTGGCCGATGCATCTGGAGTTCATTTGCAATAGCAGGAGGCCCTGGTGTGCCCATCTTCACTCTCTCTCTCTCTCTCTCTCTCTCTCTCTCTCTCTCTCTCTGCTTGGAAATAAATAATAAACAAAATATTTTTAAAGGGTTGGAAAACTGGCTCAGTGGTACAAGGTGCTTGCTTGCAAATGTATATATATATATATATATATATATATATATATATATATATATATACACATTTAAGTAATAAATAAAAATAAAAAAGACTATGGGGGCTGGGGGGATGGCTTAGAGGATAAGGTGCTTGCCTACAAAGCCAAAGGACACAGGTTCAATTCCCCAGGACCCATGCAAGCCAGATGCACAAGGTGGCACATGCTTCTGGAGTTTGTTTGCAGTGGTTGAATTCCCTGGTGCACCTATTCTCTCTTTATACCTATTTGCCTCGCTCTCTCTCTCTCTCTCTCAAATAAAAAAATTAAAAAACTTTTAAAAGACTAGATAAATTGATATTTAATGAATATAAGTTTGTTCCCTATAGTCTAAGGCTTCCGAAACCACTTCTCAGCCATCAGTGAGGACATTTCTGGGCTCGTCTCCTTTTTCCCTCAGACTTCCCTCCACTGATGCCTGGTGGCACTTCTCAGGAATCTCCTTATGTAAGAGGTTATTTTAGAAAGACAGCCGGATACTTGCTGAGAGATGTGTGCTGCGCCTGTGTGCCAACCATTAGGAGGTAACTGGAGCCAGCTGGCCAGCCTCAGGCTTTCAGAGCCACTTTACCAACTGGCATATCTTTCAGGATGGATGAGAGGGTGAGCTCTCATCTGCTCAAACTCCAAAAACGGAGAATGCCAAGAGCACTGAACATGCATGTAGGGAGCCCCTATCCTGCTCCACCTCCCCGTCCTAGGGGCTAGGAGGACTATAGTAAACACAGCAGAAAAGGCTTAGAAAGCCTGCATCGGGTTTATCAACTGGACAGTCGAGATGCTCTCTCAAAACAAAACAAAGAAAGGGGTAAAACTTTATTCCTTAGATTTGACATGAGCAATTTTAATATTTATTTATTTGAGAGAAAGAGGCAGACAGAGAGCAAGAGAGAGAGAGAAAGAGAATGGGCATGCCAGGCCCTCCAGCCACTGCACATGAACTTCAAATACATGCGCCACCTTGGGCATCTGGCTTATGGGGTCCTGGGGAATAGAACCTGGGTCCTTTGGCTTTGCAGGCAAGTGCCTTAACCACTAAGCCATCCCTCCAGCCCAACATGAACAATTTTAAACAATTAAAAGCTTTTGTGCAACAATGGGCATTATTGAAAACATTAAAATACTTCCTCAAAATGAGAAAAGATATCTGTTAAGGGCTTAATATCCAGAATATGTTTTTAAAAAACTATTTCAATTGGGTGTGGTGGCACACACCTTTAAGCTCAGCACTTGGGAAGTGGAAGTAGGAAGATCACATGAGTTCAAAGTTAGCCTGGGTCTACAGAGTGAGTTCCAGGTCAGCCTGGGCTAGAGTGAGACCCTACCTTGAAGAAGAAGAAAAAAAAAAATAGACAGGCATGATGGTTCACGCCTTTAATCCCAGCACTTGGGAGGCAGAGGAAGGAACTACGATGACTCAGCAGGTGCATCCCTGTGAACATAAGCAAGAGATATGAAAACGTGCCTACACAGAGCTTGCCCAGAAATGTTTTCGGCAGTGTCACTTAGGCAAGGTGTGGAGTAACCCAATACCATCAGCAGATGAACGGATAAACAGTGTACTATACACACGCAATAGCGTCTTATTCGCCTATGCAACGGATGAATACTGATTCATGCTGCAACTTGAACAAATCTTGAAAACACAGAAAAGGAATCCAGATCACGTGGGTTCTCCTCTCCTCCTTCCCTCCCTCACTTCCTGCTTCCCTCCTTCACTCACTCTCTCTTCTTGGGGCTCAAAAAACCAGGGCTTCATACATTTACATTTCCAGTCCTATATGATTCTTTTTATTATGATTTTTTTTTTCCAAAAGGCCAATCCATAGAGACCAAAGACAGACTTAAAAGAACTAGTGATGCCAGGCGTGGTGGCACACATCTTTAATCCCAGCACTTGGGAGGCAGTGATAGGAGGATTGCCGTGAGTTCAAGCCAGCCTGGTGCTACAGAGTGCTAGGTCAGCCTGAGCTAGACTGACAGAACTTGCCTCAAAAGAACACAAAATAAAATGACCAGTGATGGAATTTCAAAGGAGAAAGTGTTGGGGGGAAGGGAGGGTATTACCATGGGATATTTTTTTATAATCATGGAAAATGTTAATAAAAATTAAATAAAAAATAAAAATAAAAAATAAAATGACCAGTGATTAACTAATGTGAAGAAAAATACTCTCTCACACAAATAAAGTATTCTAAACAAAGAAAGTAGTCAGAATCAAAATAGAGTCACATAGAGCTGGGAGATTATGAAGGAAGGATTCTTTCACATGATCTCTCTCTTTTTTTTTTCATTCTAGCTCAGGCTGACCTGAAATTCACTATGTAGTCTCAGGGTGGCCTCAAACTCAAGACAAGCCTCCTACGTCTACCTCCCCAGTGCTGGGATTAAAGGCATGTGCCACCAAGACCAGCTAAAAAGTGTTTCTATGAGGACATCTACCTGGAAACTGTGTGTTAAACCATAGACCAACATCACTGTGGGTTTTAGTTGTGGCCAAAGATTAGTGTTTCAAAGCACATGATGAAATTCTCATTTTGGCTTTAAAAGTTTTCCTGTGCCTCCACCTCGACTATGCCCATAGCTTAATATCATTTGTAGTCTCATCACAGCCCTCTGCTGCTCCCAAATCATTATTATTATTTTTTGTTGTTTTTGTTTTTCGAGATAGGGTCTCAATCTAGCCCAGGCTGACCTGGAATTCACTATGTAGTCTCAGACTGGCCTTGAACTCACAGCAGTCCTCCTACTTCTGCCTCCCAAGTGCTGGGATTAAAGGCATGTGCCACCATGCTTGGCTCCAAATCATTATTCTTTTTTTTTAAATTAATTTATTTTTTTAAATTGATGACTTCCATGATTGTAGACAATATCCATAGTAATTCCCTCCCTCCCCCCACTTTCCCCTTTGAAACTCCACTCTCCATCATATCCCCTCCCCCTCTCAATCAGTCTCTCTTTTATTTTGATGTCATGATCTTTTCCTCCTATTATGATGGGCTTGCGTAGGTAGTGTCAGGCACTATGAGGTCATGGATATCCAGGCCATTTTATGTCTGGAGGGAGCACATTGTACGGAGTCCTACCCTTCCTTTGGCTCTTACATTCTTTCTGCCACCTCTTCCACCTTCTTGGAAGGTGTGATAGAGATATTGCAGTGCTGAGCACTGCTTTGTCACTTCAAATCATTATTCCTTGTAGAAAGTTGCTCTTTGACATATCTGGTGCCTTGAAGTAGAACCTGAAGCAAGTCCACATCTGAAGGAAACTGAGGCTTCTAGACCAAGCAGGACCTCAGTGCTCCATGGCTGGCCTTTTCTATTCTGATGTGCCTGTCTTCTCAGGTCTAACTCTTGCCCTGTTCTTAAAAATATATATATATATATTTAAAAGAAAGGGAGAGAGAGAGAGAATATGCAGATAGACAGAATGGGCACACCAGGGCCTCCAGTCACTGCAAACAAACTCCAGATGCTGTACTGTCTTGTTGCTTCTGGCTTACGTGGGTCGTGGGGAATAGAACCTGGGTTTTTAGGCTTCACAGACAAGCGCCTTAACCTGTAAGCCATCTCTCTAGCCCCCTTTTTTTAATTGACAATTTTAAAAAATATTTTTATTTTTATTTATTTATTTGAGAGAGAGAAAGAGGTAGAGAATGGGTGTTCAGGGCCTCCAGCCAGTGCAAACAAACTCCAGACAAATCCCCTCCCCCCACTTGTGGATGTGGCTTACATGGGTCCTGGGGAGCTGAACCTGGGTCCTTTGGCTTTGCAGACAAACACCTTAACAGCTAAGCCATCTCTCCAGCCCTAATTGACAATTTTAATGCTTAAGCATAATGCAGGAGGCTCCCTGCTGACTTCATCTGGGATGATTTGTACAGATTCCTTCATTAGAAACAAAGGTGGATCCTTGCCGGGTGTGGTGGCACTCACCTTTAATCCCAGCACCCGGGAGGCAGAGGTAGGAGGATCACTGTGAGTTCGAGACCACCCTGAGACTCCATAGTGAATTCCAGGTCAGCCTGGGCTAGAGTGAGACCCTATCTTGAAAAACAAAAACAAAACAAAACAAAAAGGTGGCTCCTTAAGGCTATCATTTGGAGAAGTGCTCCCAAACTCAGGAGGCCGAGGCAGGAGGATGAAATCAGCCCAGGAGTTTCAGGCTGTTGTGGGTGACAGTGATACTCATCACACTCCACACACACATGGGCGGGGGGTGGGGCTGGCATAAAATTGCTAGTTTTGTGTGACACTGAGAATCAAGCTCAGAGCTGCGAGTGTTCTAGAAGAGCATTCTACAGATGGCGCTACATCCTGAGCCCTGGCCGTTTGTTTTCTGAGCGAGCCTTTCAGTCGTGCTTTTGGCTGGGCCCTCCAGGGCAGCTGCTCCACTCTTCGGCAGAACTTCTGAGCGTTTGTTCTTTTTACTTTCACTTTTGTTTGATGTAATTGAGTTATAATGGTCCATTTTTTCAAAAGATTTATTTAGTTTAATTAATTAATTTATTTGAAAGAGAGAGAATGGGCGCAACAGGGCCTCCAGCCCCTGCAAACAAACTCCAGATGCATGCGCCACCATGTGCATCTGGTTTACATGGTCCTGGGGAATCAAACCAGGGTCTTTTGGCCTTGCAGGCAAATGCCTTAACTGCCAAGCCATCTTCTCCAGCCCTTAATGGTACATTTCTGACAGTCTTTTTTTGTGGAAGTAATAATACTTAAACTTCATTTATAAGATTAACATACAGAGGCTCACAGCTGGGGAGATGGTTTAATGGTTAAAGCACTTGCCTACAAAGCCAAAGGAGCCAAGTGTGATTCCCCAGGACCCATGTAAGCCAGATGCACAAGGTGGTGCATCATCTAGAGTTTGTTTGCAATGGCTGGAGGTCCTAGTGTGCCCATTCTCTCTCCCTCTCTCATAAATAAATAAATACAGAAAGAAAAACATGCAAAGACTTTTCCGTCTCCCTATTTTGGATCTGTTTAAATCTATTTGTTTGTTTATTTTTGGTTTTTTGAGGTAGGGTCTCACTCTAGCCCAGGCTGACCTGGAATTCACTGTGTAGTCTCAGAATGGCCTCAAATTCACAGTGATCCTCCTACCTCTGCCTCCCAAGTCCTGGGATAAATGCATGTGCCACCACACCCAGCTCATTTTATTACTTTATTTTTTCCTTAAATTAATTTTGTTGTTCAAGGGCGCTTGCAATTTTGTTATCTGAGCCAATCCTATGTAAAAGATAATAGGTAACTCCTAAATTCATATGAGACTGAGAATGGAAAACTCAAAAGGGTAAAATAGGCTTTAAAAAATATTTATTTGGACACCTTACAATGTGCTCCTCCAGACACAAAATGACCTGGATATCCATGGCCTTACAGTGCCTGACACTACCTACCCAAGACCATCATAATAGAAGGAAAAGATCATGACACCAAAATAAAAGAGACTGATTGAGAGGGGGAGGGGATATGATGGAGAATGGAGTTTCAAAGGGGAAAGTGGCGGAAGGGAGGATATTACCATGGGATATTGTTTACAATCATGGAAGTTGTTCATAAAAATAAATAAATAAAAATGAATGCTGAATATATATATACTATATTATATATTACATATACCCCTCTCTCTCAAATAACTAAATGAATAAAATATTTTTTCTTAATTACAAAGTTTTTAGCCAACATGGTTTTTATTTTTGTCATATATATCATTTGGGTAGACTGCCTTTTTATACATTGGTGAATTTAGGGGCTGTAGAGATGGCTCAGAGGTTAAAGGTGCTTGCTTGTAAAGCCTAATGGTACAAGATCAGTTCCCCATGTAGAGCCAGATGCATGAGGCGGCACACGCTGGGGGTCCTGGTGTGCCCATCCCCTATCTCTTAAATAAATTGGTAAATTTACACTAGTATATTATTCACCCATGACGAAAATTCTAAGATGAAAGCTATAAAATCTTTGTTTCTTTCTTTCTTTTTTTTCTTTTTCTTTTGAGGCATGGTTTCATTCTAGGCAGGCTGACCTGGAATACACTATGTATTCTCAGGGTGGCCTTGAACTCACAGCAATCCTCCTACCTCTGCCTCCCGAGTGCTGGGATTAAAGGTGTGTGCCACCGTGCCCAGCTCAAGATCTTTGTTTCTACATAAATGTGTTTATGTGTATTGCCTTCATATACATGTTATTTGTTGTGGCTACATTACAAAATCTTCTAGGGAATTATATTCAAATTGGTTCATAGATAAACAAGATGTCACATAAACTAAAAATATCAGATTAATTAAAATGCCTTGCATTCACATGAACAATAATTTAAAATAAGTGGATTTAAGTTTGCTTGTAAACTAAAAGTGAAAATGTCTTCACAACTGTTAGCATAATTTGTGCCTGGGTGTTCTGGCCAGATAAGGTTATATTTAACTTGGCTACATGTCTTACAGTGTCAGCGCTTGACCCAACGTCATAAAGCTATAAATCCAGCCTAGAACAAAATGATCCCTGTTGAACACTTTGATAAACAAGACTCCTGCTGTTGGTTTAATGAAGACAAACATATCTCGAAACTTGTTAGCATTGAACATGTCACAGACACAACTTTATGTTGGATATTGAAGATCACAGATGTATAGATTTGATCTAGAAGTAAATATGCAAATGAAAGTATAATGCAGTGGTCAGTGCATTCTGGGTATCAAGTACACTTTTAGGGTTATTCTTCTATAAGGAAATAAAAAAAGAATGTCCTTGTCTAATCTCAGTTTTCATAAATAAATCTGTACATAAGAGTTTAAACAAAGGCTGGGAATATAACTCAGTAGTAGAACCCTTGCCTAGCAAATGTGAGGCCCTGGGTTCAATCTCTAGCACCTCAAAAAAATTAAACAAACACAATAGAAAACCTTTTAAAAAGCCGGGCATGGTGGCGCACGCCTTTAATCCCAGCACTTGGGAGGCAGAGGTAGGAGGATCACCGTGAGTTCGAGGCCACCCTGAGACTACACAGTGAATTCCAAGTCAGCCTCAGCTAAAGTGAGACCCTACCTCAAAAAACCAAAACCACCAAGGCTCAAAGAGGTGGCAGAAAGAATGTAAGAGCCAAAGGAAGGGTAGGACTCCTTACAATGTGCTCCCCCAGACACAAAATGGCCCGGATATCCATGACCTCACAGTGCCTGACACTACCTGCACAAGACCATCATAAGAGGAGGAAAAGATCATGATATCAAAATAAAAGAGAGCCTGAAAGATATGGTCTCACTCTAGCCAATGCTGACGTGGAACTCATGCTACAGTTCCAGACAGGCCTCAAACTCATGGCAATCCTCCAACCTCTGCTTCCTGAGTGCTTGGATTAAAGGTGTGCACCACCAAAAAAAAAAAAAAAAAAAAACTTTTAGAATGCAAGCATTAATAAATAAACTTTCCATGTAACTTCCTAGCTATGTTAATTTAATGATAGCTATAAAACATCTGAGTCCTTTCTAAATTAAGTTACTGAAAAATCAGTTAAAATATACAAATTCAATACCCTTGGCTTTTTTTTAATTTTTAAATTTTTATTAACATTTTCCATGATTATAAAAAAAATCCCATGGTAATTCCCTCTTTCTTTTTTTTTATTTTTATTTATTTATTTATTTGAGAGAGACAGACACAGAGAGAAAGACAGATAGAGGGGAAGAGAGAGAATGGGCGCGCCAGGGCTTCCAGCCTCTGCAAACGAACTCCAGACGCGTGTGCCCCCTTGTGCATCTGGCTAATGTGGGACCTGGGGAACCGAGCCTCGAACCGGGGTCCTTAGGCTTCACAGGCAAGCACTTAACCGCTAAGCCATCTCTCCAGCCCCCATCTTTCTTTTTTTAAACCAAGTCCTCGCTGAACTTGGAGCTCACTGACTTGCCCCAGGGATCCTCTTGTCTTCACTTCCTCCAGTGCTGGGACTACAGGCATATGTGGTGCCTTGCCTGGATGTTACATGGGAGCTGGGGATCTGAATCCAAACCCTCATGCATACCCAGCAAGCACTTTACTGACTGAACCATCTCCCCAGCCCAAACAGTAGTATTTTATTGAGGAAAAAAATAGTTTTGGGGGGATGGAAAGATGGCTCAGTGCCTAAGGCACTTGTCTGCAAAGCCTGATGACCCAGGTTCGATTCCCTGGTGTCCACATAAAGCCAGATACACAAAGTGGTACATGCGTCAAAGTGGCACATGCATCTGGAGTTTGTTTGCAGCAGCTAGAGACTCTGGCATGCCCATTCTCTCTCTCTCTCCTTGAAAACACATAAATAAACAAAGAAAAATAGTTTTGTCTGAATCTTGAGATGCGAAGGTTCTGGTCCTGGAACCCAAAGCCTTGTGCACACTGGACAAGAGCTCAATCACTGAAGAACACTCCCAGCCCCGGCATTGTTTTCTTATTCCTACTTAAGACACTCTTTAGGCCATCAGAAAGGAAGAGAAAAAGAAGAACTGCCGTCTTAGGGAGGATGCCACGTAGCCTGGGCCATAGTTCACGCCTGGTGAACTGGGTCCAGGTGCAATTGAACCTCATGTCAGCACTCAGTAATTAGTCCCAGACAAATTAGAGATTTAAAAAGGATCAATAAAATGACAAGAAGATAATGTGAAGGAAGCCTCTGTTTAAGTCATGCAGTGAGCAACTATGTAGTACCATAACCACATTTTAAAAACAGTCTACAAAAACTAATCTGATGAAAGAAAGTTATTTAATATTTTATTTTTATTGATTTATTTATTTGAGAACAAGAGAGAGAATGAGAATGGACATGCCAGGGCCTCTAGCTGTTGTAAATAATCACCAGACACATGCACCGCCTTTTGCATCTGGCTTACGTGGATCCTAAGGAACCAAACCTGGGTCCTCTGGCTTTGTAGGCAAGTCCCTTAACTGCTAAGCCACTTCTCTAGCCAGAGAAACTTAATGAAGACATCAACCCAGCAGTCAGGTCACGCACTGCAAATGATATTCGGTTTAATGATGGGCCACATCGGTAATGTTGGTTCCTTATAATTACATGGTTCATTTCCGGGTTTCAGCACAAAAACTTAAAGAAAGATTATATGGCCCAGTACCATAGTAACCATTGTAGTTTTATGTAAGTACATTCCATAATGTTTGTACAAATGCATTCTCAGAAGTTCACATCATTAAGAGATGCAAACTATGTATTTGAGTTTGTACACTTCTATGACAAAGGGTTAATAACCTTCCTATACAAAGAGGACCCGAAGTCCATTTGAAAATTAGAAAATCAAGTTAGAGAAATATACATAAGGGTCTGGGGAAATGGCTCAGTGGGTCTCATTTTATATTTTATATTGCCATATTAAAAAAAAAATGCTGGGTGCCGGGCGTGGTGGCGCACACATTTAATCCCAGCACTCGGGAGGCAGAGGTAGGAGGATCGCCGTGAGTTCGAGGCCACCCTGAGACTCCATAGTGAATTCTAGGTCAGCCTGGACTAGAGTGAGACCCTACCTTGAAAAACCAAAAAAAAAAAAATGCTGGGTATGACTAAGCACACCTGTAAGTCCAACCCTATGGGGAGCAGAGGCAGGAGAATCACTGGGACTCACTCACTGGTCAGCCAGTTAGGCTGACGGAATACGTGGCAGCCATGGGTGCAGAGAGAGATTCCGTGTCAAGAAGACTAGCAGATAGTGAGAGAGGTGGACACCCAACACTCTCCTCTGGCTTCCACACACATGCAACACCACGACATACATACTACAAACACCCACACATGCTAAGAAGGATGAGGGGGAGGAGACAGACAGACAGACAGACAGACACACACACACACACACACACACACACACACACACACACACACACACAGAATGGGTGACCCAGGGCCTCTAGCAGCTGCAAATGAGCTCCAGATGTATGTGCCACTTTGTGCATCTGGCTTTACATGGGTACTGGAGAACTGAGTCCAGGTCCTTAGGCTTTGCAGGCACATGCCTTAACCACTGAGCCCGACCTTCAGCCTTTTGTTGTTGCCATTGTCTATACAAATAACACCGTCTGAGCCTCACTGTACTCATGGTATCCAACAGAACTTGGTTTTCACTTGTTTGCTATGGGTTCACTTGACATACTTGGCGCCCAACATGGACCCAGTAAAGTTGCAATGCCACTTTTGGAGACAGAGGGCCAGGACAGGGTCCTCCCACAGGGAGGACAGGTGAGCCCTGCCAAGATTCAGAGCCTGCTTGTCACGCCAGGTTTCTCGAAACAATCAATCTCTTTGGCAGCCGAAGAAAGCCGCATCCTTTACCAACTAAAAAGCAGTAGGTTGCTCAGACAGAGCTGTGCCTGCCAAAAGGGCCATGCCACCAGGGTGCTGCCAGCCTGCTAAAAGGATGACTCCAAGGAGTTGTGACCGCCCCCTCCCCCACCAAGGCCATTAATGTCCTTTTGCATGAGGGGAAGGCCCCAAAGGCAGCGTGTTTAAGGCTTGCTCTCCAGCTGGTTGCGCTATTGATAAATGATGGATTATGAAGGTGCTAACGTCATGTGCACTGTTGAATCCCAGCACGTAGGAGGCAGAGGTAGAAGGATTACTGTGAGTTTGAGGCCAGTCTGGGACACAGTGAGCTCTAGGTCAGCCTGGGCTAGAGTGAGAGCCTACCTTAAAATAGCCAAAAATAAATAATTAAATGAATTAATTAATAACAAATGACTATAGTTGGTTAGTTGGTGAGCCTTTTTGAACCAATATAATGTATTGTGAAAATAGATATGGTAAGTACATGAAATGCTTCTCCTGATTGTAAGGGGTGTTCACAATGGGGAAATGGCATAAAACAGTGGCAGGGAACCATTTTCTCAATCTCTCTCTCTCTCTCTCTCTCTCTCTCTCTGCCTCTTTCTCATTCACTCTTTCTCTATGAAATAAATAAAAATATTTTAAAATTAAAAAAAATTAACAGATACAGGAGTTTTATTCAAGCTTATAACTTAGATCTCCAGCTGTGTAGCTGGAGGAGCTATCACTGTGGGTGGATCCTAGGGTCCAGCCCCAAGGTACGTTTGGGGCAGATCTGTTTCCAGACAAAAGACCCACAGAATGCTGGAGTTCTGCCATCATGGGGTTCCTGGAGTGTGCTTGCTTGTGGTGGTGGTGGCTGCTTTATTGTCTCTGAGTGGACCTGTGAAAGGGGGCCAGCATCTTCTGCCATTATGGAACCTCCCCTCTATCTGTAAGCTTAATAAATCCCAAACCCTGTACTCCATAACTGTGCCTGGTTTGGAAATTCATCCCAGCAACCTTGGAGCTGACTAAGACAATATGTTATGGAGGTTTGAATTAGGTGTCCCCCATAAACTCATGTCTCATGTGGTTTTATTTATTTACTTATATTTTTGGTTTTTTGAGGTGGGGTTTCACTTTAGCCCAGGCTGACCTGGAATTCACTATGGAGTCTCAGGGTGGCCTTGAACTCACGGCAATCCTCCCACCTCTGCCTCCTGAGTGCTGGGATTAAAGGCGTGAGCCACCACGCCCGGCTCATGTGGGGTTTTTTTGTGGGGGGGTGTTGGTTGGGGTATGGTCTAGCTCTAGCCTAGGCTGACCTAGAATTCACTATGTAGTCTCAGGGTGGCCTCGAACGCACAGTGGTGATCTTCCTACCTCTGCCTCCTGAGTGCTGGGATTAAAGGCAGGCGCCACCACGCCTGGCCGAACAGCTGCATTTTGATCACAAGAAGAGGCTGGTTTGCTTTAGACATCATGGCCCCTTAGGGAAGCTCTCAGTATAGCAACACAGCAAGCCCATAGCCCTAACAAGCAAAGTAAATTTACAAAGTCCAAGTACTACTTTATCATGTTAACTAGCCAAGCCCTGAAAGCTGGCACCGTCAGCTGGATAAACAAGAGTGACCTCACTTCAAACACAGGCCTGGGCTGGCTGACAGATGTTACAATGAAGGCCCATTCTAGGTCAGGTAAGATCAGCAACGTGCAGCTGGGGCAGCCCTATCTCAGAGCTGCCAGAGTGTCACTAGGAGTTAACCCCAACCCCTCAAGAAGCAGAATCCACATGTCCAAGTGACAGGAGGTGCTAAACGATTAACAGCATTCCAGTTTCCCCCTGCTCTGTACTTGGACTTCAGTGATCGCCTCCAACTTCAGACCCAGCCAGTGGCACCAGTTGGACTCATGATAAGTAAAACTGCTTGTATTTGCTCTTTTTATCATGAAAGCATTTGTGTTAAAGATTCAAGCTAGGGCTGGAGAGATGGCTCAGAGGTTAAAGGCACTTGCTTGTAAAGCCTGCTGGACTGGATTCAATTCCCCAGTATCCAAGTAAGCCCATATGCCCAAAGTGGTGCATGCGTCTGGAGTTGCACCACACTGAAAAGAGGCTCTGGCACACACCCATAGCATCTTTCTCTCTCATAAATGAAAATAAATGTTTTCAAATTTCTGTAAAAGAATGAAAATGGTGGGCTGGAGTGATGGCTTAGCAGTTAAGCACTTGTCTGTGAAGCCTAAGGACCCCGGTTCGAGGCTTGATTCTCCAGGGCTCACATTAGCCAGATGCACACGGGGGGCGCACATGTTTGGAGTTCATTTGCAGTGGCTGGATGCTCTGCTGTGCCCATTCTCTCTCTCTCTCTCTCTCTCTCTCTCTCTCTCTATCTGCCTCTTTCTCTCTCTCAAATAAACAAATAAAAATGAACAAAAAAACTTTAAAAAAAGAATGAAAAAGGTAAGACAGGAGAGCTGGAGAGATGAGTCAGCAGTACAGGCACTTGCCTGCAAAGCCTAATGACTTGGGTTTGATTCCTCAGGACCCACGTCAAGCCAGACGCACAAAGTGGCACATACATCTGGAGTTCCTTTGCAGTGGTTGGAGGTCCTTGTGAGCCCATTCCCCCATCTCTCTCTGCTTGCAAATAAATAAATAAAAAAAAAGAGTTGTAAAATGAGAAGACAGGAGCGGCATGTGTGATGGTAATTCCAGCACTTGGGAGGCTGAGGCAGGAGTTTTGCTTCCAGGCTATTCCATTCCTTTGGTACTGGACACCAAGTGGTGCACACCTGTCATTACTAGTGTCTCTCTCTAGCTATCTGGGCCCCTAAAAGATGTGGTGGGCCCCCGATGGCTCCAGATTCTTTGACATCCTGTCACTTCAGGGAGAATCTCAGGGGACTGGAACTGTGTTGAGTGGCATGGCATGGACACGCGCTGTGGCTGTCAAGAAAGTGACAGCTTCTACTTTCTGTTTCTGGAATGCTCACTCTGATGGAAGCCAGCACCACATAGGAAGTGTCACTAACCCAAGGTGACCAGGCCATGAGGAAGCCCAAGGCAGCCATAGAGGGAGGGAGGGAGGGTGAGGGGGGACGGTCAGGGAGAGATATAGATAGAGCCGTCATTCACAAGCCAGCCTGGACGGCAACCACCACACTGGAGCAGCCAGCTTGGACATCACAGCCCCAGAAGATGTGCTGTGCCGGCCAAGTGAACCCAGAGGCATCCCATCCATCCGTTGAAGCCCCGCTCCATCATGATCCAGAACAGGCCATTTTTACAGTGCTCTGCTCAAATTCCCACAAAATCATGGCCGTAGCAAAACGTTTGAGCTAGTTGTGGTGGCGCACACCTTTAACCCCAGCACTCGGGGGACAGAGGTAGGAGGATCACCGTGAGTTGGAGGCCACCCTGAGACTACATAGTGAATTCCAGGTCAGCCTGAGCTACAGTGAGACCCTACCTCAAAAATAAAAAAAAAGGTTGTCAGCCTAGATGTCCCTCAACAGATGAGTGGATAATGAAGATGTGGCACATTTATACAATGGAGTTCTACTCAGCGGTAAAGAAAAATGAAGTTATGAAATTTGCAGAAAAATGGATGGACCTGGAAAGTATTATACTAAGTCAGGTAACCCAGGCCCAGAAAGCCAAGCGCCACATGTTCTCTCTCATATGGGGATCCTAGCTACAGATGACTGGGCTTCTGCGTGAGAATGAAAATACATAGTAGCAGAGGCCAGTAAGTTAAAAAAGAGACATAAAGGGTAGAGAAAGGAAGGGAGGAGGATACTTAATAGGTTGATATTGTATATATGTAATTACAATGATTGTAATGGGGAGGTAATATGATGGAGAATGGAATTTCAAATGGGAAAGTGTGGGGGTGGGGAGGGAGGGAATTACCATGGGATATATTTTATAATCATGGAAAATGTTAATAAAAATTAAAAAATAAATAAATAAATAAATAACTCATAAAAAAAATTAAAAAAAAAAGGTTGTGTTAGGCCACTCTACTTGGGAACAGGTCTTGACAGGTCTAACCACTTTGCTTACTCTCTCTCTTCCCCACTGTCTTGGATCAAATAACCCAGATCACAGAGCTGGAAGAAGAGTATCTCAAAGAAGATGACCATCAGATATATCTACTGTTCACAGGCTGCAGAGATAGCTTCATGATTAAGGTGCTTGCCTGCAAAGCCAAAGGACCCAGGTTCAATTCCCACATAAGCCAGTTGGTGCATGATTCTGGAATTTATTTATAGTGGCTGAAGGCCCTAGTATGCCCATTCTCTCTCTGTGGTTCTCTCCCTCTCTCTCTCTCTGTCTCTCTCAAATAAATAAAATAAAAATATTAGGGTTGGAGAGTTGGCTTAGTGGTTGAGGAACATGCCTGCAAAGCCTAAGGATCCAGGTTTGATCCTCCAGGTCCCACATAAGCCAGACGCACATGGTGGTGCATGTGTCTGGAGTTTGTTTGCAGTGGCTGGAGGCCCTGGCGCACCTGTTCTCTCTCTCTCTAATAAATAAATAAATCTTTAAAAAAATTTAACTATCTATTATTCACTACCACTCTCAGCCCCTCCCAGTACCTATGTCAGTGCCTGGCACTGAAGAGATAGAAGGAAGATAGAGGCCCAGTCTTCAGAGCTTTCCAGTGAGTCTCTAAGCCATATGAACAGGTGATAAGAAACAAAATGCATGAAATGACAAATATGTGCAGGAGGCACTGGGGGCCACAGGAGGGGTTCAACCCAGAGAGTCTAGAACAGATTACATCTTATCATTCTCAGGATCAATTTCTTTGAAAGATAAAAATGTAATATAATATAAATAATATATATTCACATCTTTTAACTTTTGTTTATTTTGAGAGAGACACAGAAAGAGGCAGATAGAGAGAGAGAATATAAGTACGGCAGGGCCTCTAGCCACTGCAAACAAACTCCAGACGCTTGCACCACTTTGTGCATCTGTCTTTTTAAATATTTTATTTATTTGATAGAGAGAGAATAGGCATGCCAGGGCCTCCAGCCACTGCAAACGAACTCCAGATGCATGTGCCCCTTGTGCATCTGGCTTACGTGGGTCCTGGAGAGTTGAACTGGGATCCTTTGGCTTGGCAGGCAAGTGCCTTAACCACTAAGCCATCTCTCCAGCCCCTATGCATCTGTCTTACATGGGTACTGAGGTATTAAACCTGGGTCCTTAGGCTTCACAGGCAAATGCCTTAACCTATAAGCCATCTCTCTAGGCCTAATGTTCACAGTTTATTTTTTCCAATACTATTAATATTTTTTGTTAGGCAAGAGAAAGGAGGCTGTGGCTATAGCTCAGTGGTAGAGCATTTGCCTAGCATGCACAAGGTCTAGTCATATGATACTATGGGCTTTTTATTTTTATTTGCAAGCAAAGAGAGAGACAGAAGGGAACAAGAGGGAAAGAGCAAGAGAGAGAGAGAGAACATCAGGGCCTCTAGCCAGTGCAAATGAACTCCAGGTTTTAAAAAACAAAAGACAAGTCAGGTGTGGTGGTGCACACCTTTAATCCCAGAATTTTTTTTTTTTTTTTTGGTTGTTCGAGGTAGGGTTTCACTTAGTCCAGGCTGACCTGGAATTCACTATGTAGCCTCAGAGTGGCCTCGAACTTACAGTGATCCTCCTGCCTCTGCCTTCCAAGTGCTGGTATTAAAGGCGTGCACCACCACGCCTGAGATAGAGTGAAACACTACCTTAAAAAAAACAAGAGGGGCTGGAGAGATGGCTTAGCAGTTAAGGCGTTTGCCTGCCAAAGCCAAAGGGTCCCAGTTGGATTCTCCAGGACCCATATAAGCCAGGTGCACAAGGAGGCACATGCATCTAGAGTTCATTTGCAGTAGCTGGAGGTCCTGGCATGCCCATTCTCTCTCTCTCTCTCTTTCTCTATCTCAAATAAATAAGTAAAATATATTTTAAAAAATGGGGAGGAGTAGGCACCAGCAACAGGAGAGGACAATCACAGGATAGTAATCAACAAGGCTGGGGGGCAGGGCTGTTCATCCCTGCCCCAGTGCACAAAGAATTTATTTGTTTGCAAGCAATGAGAGACAGAAGAGAGATTTGATATCTGCACTTCTGTTGTCTGGCTAAAGGGATATATATGTCCAAAAATATTGTCCCCTAAATAGTTTTGCTTATGCCCATGTATTAATACTACTCTACTCTCACTTTTGTTTTTGTTTTGTTTTTTTTTTTAATTTTTTTATTTATTTATTTGAGAGCGACAGACACAGAGAGAAAGACAGATAGAGGGAGAGAGAGAGAATGGGCGCGCCAGGGCTTCCAGCCTCTGCAAACGAACTCCAGACGCGTGCGCCCCCTTGTGCATCTGGCTAACGTGGGACCTGGGGAACCGAGCCTCGAACCAGGGTCCTTAGGCTTCACAGGCAAGCGCTTAACCACTAAGCCATCTCTCCAGCCCTACTCTCACTTTTGGTTAGAGAAGTTTCTCTTTTCAGATGGCAGTAACTGCTGGAGAGACTCAAAACTCATCAAAAGCCAGGCCTGGCCTTTAATCCCAGTACTTAGGAGACAGAAGTAGGCAGGTGGATGTGAGTTTGAGGGCAGCCTAGGATTATAGTGAGAGATCCACATCAGTCTGCGCTAGAGTGAGAACCTACCTCAAGGAAAACAAACAAACAACAACAACAACAACAACAACAACTCATCAAAGTATTCAGAAGAAGTGATGGTGGAGTGTTCAGCACTGAGACATCACCATCACACCCTCCAGGGTTCAGGAACCACGGCAGAAGAGGTGTGGGAAGATGCAAGACCCAAAGAAATGGAAGTGGGGCTGGAGAGATGGCTTAGCAGTTAAGCGCTTGCCTGTGAAGCCTAAGGACTCCGGTTCGAGGCTCGGTTCACCAGGTCCCACGTTAGCCAGATGCACAAGGGGGCGCACGCGTCTGGAGTTCGTTTGCAGAGGCTGGAAGCCCTGGCGCGCCCATTCTCTCACTCTCCCTCTATCTGTCTTTCTCTCTGTGTCTGTCGCTCTCAAATAAATAAAAAAATTTTTTTTTGAAAAAAAAGAAATGGAAGTGTTTTGAAACTCTGTCTTCCAGAGACCTGCATAATATGAAGGCCAAAAAAAAAAAAAGATGACATCAAAATAGAAGAGGGAGGGCTGAGGAGATGGCTTAGCAGTTAAATTGCTTGTCTGTGAAGCCTAAGGACTCAGGTTCGATTCCCCACTACCCATGTCAGCCAGATGCACAAGGTGGTGCATGTGTCCGGAGTTCGTTAGCAGTGGCTAGAGGTCCTGATATGCCCATTCTCTCTATCTCTCTCAAATAAATAAATAAATAAAATATTTTTTAAAATAGCAAAAAATAGCCTGGCATGGTAGCACATGCCTTTAATCCCAGAACTTGGGAGGCAGAGGTAGGAAGATTACTGTGAGTTCAAGGCCACCTGAGACTACATAATGACTTCCAGGTCAGCCTGAGCTAGATAATGCAAGGCCCTACCTTGAAAAACAACAACAAAAACAAAAAACAAAACAAAAACATTTTGGGCACTATTGTCACAGAATGAATGCATTTTGCATTCTGAGGACAGAAACTTTGGGGGCTGGAATGCTATGGCTCAGACATGGTCTGTCTCCTAGAAGGTTTATGTGTTGGAGGCTTGGTCTCCAATGTAAACAGAGTTGAAAGGTGGTGAGACCTTTAAGAGCTGAGGCCTAATAGAAGGAGGTTATAACCACTATCCACTCACAGGAGTAGATTAATGCCCCCCCCCCACACACAAACAACACAGCCGGACATGGTGGCACACACCTTTAATCCCAGCACTTGGGAGGCAGAGGTAGGGTTGCCTTGAGTTTGAGGCCACCCCGAGACTACATAGCAAATTCAGGTCGGCCTGAGCCAGAGTGAGACCCTACCTTGAAAAACAAAAAACAAAAAACTTCACAAATTGGGGCTGGAGAGATTGCTTAATGGTTAAAGGCACATGCATGCAAGGCTTGGTGACCCAGGTTCAACTCCCCAGGACCCATGTAAGCCAGATGCACAAAGTGGCACATGCTTCTGGAGTTCATCTGCAGTGGCTAGGGGCCCTGGCATGCCCATTCTATCTCTTCTCTTTCTTTCTCATTGCAAATAAATAAATATAATTTTTTCATTTAAATTCTTTTGGTTTATTATGTATTTATTTGAGAGCAACAGAGAAAGAGGCACAGAGAGAGAGAGAATGAGCACACCAGGGCCTCCAGCCACTGCAAACGAACTCCAGATGCGTGTGCCCCCTTGTGCATCTGGCTAACGTGGGTCATGGGGAATCGAGCCTCAAACCAGGGTCCTTAGGCTTCACAGGCAAGTGCTTAAGTGCTAAGCCATCTTTCCAGCCCTAAAAAAAAAAAAAAAAAAAAAAAAAAAAAAAAATTTAAAGAAACTACAGAGAGAAAGAGGCAGACAAAGAGACACAGAAAGAGGGAGTGTGGGTGTGCCAGGGCCTCCTGCACTGCAAATGAACTCCAGATGCATGCGCCACTCAGTGCATGGGGCTTTATGTGGGTACTGGAGAATGGAACTCAGGTCATTAGGCTTTGCAGGCGACTGCCTTAACTGCTGAGCCGTCTTTTCTAGCCCCATGACTGGGTTTTACAGATGTACAAAACTTCCCTCTTTATTAACTCATACCAGCCACATGTACTGGGGACAATGTAGGTATTTCCATGGGAATGCTCACGTTCATTTGGTGAAGATATTTGGAGGTTCTACACCTCAGCCCTACGTTCTCCTTTAAGAGATCACATGTCTTGTGGGGTGTGATGGTGTATACTTGTAATCCCAGTACTGAGGCAGGAGGATTAGAGCCCAGCCTATGTAGGGAGACAGTCTGAAAAGAATTTTTTTTCCAGGCTTTGCCTTACTTCCTCTTCTTCCTAAAGCCCTCTAGAGTTTCTTTCCTAGTTATTTCTGTACAGCTAATCCTAAGCAAATCCCCCAGAGAAAGCCTTATTTCCAGATCCAGGCACTTCACCCTGACACATTTCTACAGGTTTTTCAAGCAGGGGGTCTTCACGAGACCCTTGTTTTTGGCTGGGAGGTGCCAGGTCCACAGAAAATGATTTCTTTTTTTTTTTTATTTTTATTAGCATTTTCCATGATTATAAAAAAAATCCCGTGTTAATTCCCTCCCGCCCCCCCCACTTTCTCCTTTGAAATTCCATTCTCCATCATATTGATTTCTTTTTTATTTACTTTATTTCGTTTATTTATTTGAGAGAGAGAGAGAGCAAGAGTATGGGCCTCTGGCCACTGCAAATGAATTCCAGTCACATAGTACCACATCTGGTTTTGTGTGGGTACTGGGAAATTGAACCCTGGGCCGCAGGCTTTGGCAAACAAATGCCTTTAACCTCTGAGCCATCTCCTCAGACCAGGGAACCATCTCTCAGGATCTCATGAGCAGGACAGGGACAGCGGCCTGGGCTGCCTTAGTTTAGTTTTGACCCCTCCTTCATGTCTTTCCTCTCTGAGGGCTTAGCCTTGCTTTTGGAGGAGTGCAGCTGGCTCTGCTTCCTCTCTCCCCACCCCACCCACCCGCCCCTCCACCAAGCGCTGCCTCACTCCACGGGCTTGTCCTCACTGCCTGTGATTTTCTTTCACTTTCTGAGGAGCAAACTCTTGTTCCCTCTGCAGCAATGGAGCTTGCAAACTGCCACGAAGCTTCTGTACTCCCTCTAAAGCGACGTATTTGGGAAGATGTCCCAGGTAAACAGCATCTAAGGATGTGTACCCTTGTCTGAGCCATTGTCTCCCAAGACAGCCTTCTCCTCTCCTCTCCTAATCTCCGGACCACTTTAGCCTCCAAGTCACCTCCCGGCTGGTTGGTGCCTCCCGGAACCATACCATGCTTCACCTGTTTGTTTTAGCTCAAAGGGCTGTCTGCATTTTGCACTTTCAATTTATGACCCCAGGCAGTGTGGCATGCTAAATTCCTATATCCTTTACTTTTTGTCCCACATCTCTCCCACTTCCAGTTTCTCCACCCCAGGGGCCACCCCCATCCTCAGGTGGAGATGCCCCTGCCCAGTTACCTGGAGCTCGTGCAACTGCAGTGCATAGCCTTGCACGAACATCTGGAAGAGAAAGCGCAGCTGTCCCAGCCTGGGAAGCTCCTCCAGGCTCCGCAACTTCCGCGACTCTCCAGGACCGGTTCCAGACCCCTCGTCGGCAGGTAAGGCGGCGGGGATCGCGGCCTTGGCTCTGGCCCCTGCTGGGCAGAGGCCACGACCGGCCACCCGAATGCCCAGCAGCGCCCACCTCAGCCTCGCGCAGCCCAGCGTGGCCATGGATCTGGCTGGTGCAGCTGCGCCTCTGGACCCCGATTCGGGCCACTGGGACCAGGCCGGGAGGTTCAGAACTGGGAGGTTGGGATGGGGGCGGGATCCTGGGCGGAGGTGACACGGGGGCGGGCCGATAAAGGCCAGCCAGGCCCCTACCTAGTGGCGGTTCGTCGCGGTCCTCACCCCTCCAAAGTAGGAACACATCAAAGTCACCCCCGGGCCCGGGGAAAGGCTGGAGTGGACACAGTGACTTCGGGAGGCCCCACTACCAACCCCAACCGCGAGCTCTGGTATTGGCTGCCTACATCCCCGAGCCCCCCGGGGACTCTACGAGAGACCTGTCCCCACTTTTAATTGTGGCTTGGAGCACCGCAGTTGTCTTCCTAGGCTCTCAGGCCCCACCCAGCAAGACTGGCCGGGCCCAACCTCCGACAAGTCTGATTCCCCGCCCCCCTCAATCCTCGGGTGCCCAGGAGCCAGCGGCTGAGGCTGAACTTGCCTGCTGGCTCTTCTTAAGGGTCGCCCAGAATGGTCTCAGTGCTGAGCCAGGAGACCCAGAACTGGCCATCGGCTAAGGTCATGTGACTCCTGGAGGAGTCGGGCAGAACAAATCTACATAGTAGTGACGTTTTACGAATTCAGTTCTCAGGCTGGGAAGATGGCTCCGCGGTTAAAGGCACGTGCTTGGAAATTAGCCTAGCAACCCCGGTTCGAATCCCCAGTACCCATACAAAGCCAGATGCACAAAGTGGCACATGCCTCTGGGGTTATTCAAATAGAAAATAAACACAGGGCCTCCCACTATAGCTCAGTGGCACAGGAATGTCTTGGTTTATCTTCAGTACTGCAATTAAAATGACATAAACACAGGTCAATGACAATTTAACTGGTAAATGAAGGAGCTGCAGGATAGTCAAGCTGCTTCTAAGAGCATATGAAGAATTAGTTGATTAAAGCCAGCCTCCCCCCAAAAAAGCTATACTGATTTCAGACTGTTAGATTGAGCTAATTTTTTGTTTTTGTTTTTCAAAGTAAGGTTTTGCTCTAGCCCAGGCTGACCTGGAATTCATTGTGTAGTCTCAAGATGGATTCAAATTCACAGTGATCCTCCTACCTCTGTCTCCCGAGTGCTGGGATTAAAGGTGTGTGCCGCTGTAACGGTGTACTAAGGGTTCAGGAGAGTCCTTGCACACCAAACCCTAGGTTTGTTTCTAATTTTAGTCAAAGAATTGAATAAAACAAAGACTGAGAAGAATAATTATTAAATTATTATATTTATTGAGGGAAGTACAGAGCCTAGGAAAGGCACCCAAGGTAGCTAGAGATCCCACGTGGAAGGCTGAGACAAAAAACTGAAAAGGAAAGAGAAAAGATGGCCTGGTATGTTGGCACACATCTTTAATCCCAGCCCTTGGAAACTGAAGGTAGGAGGGTTGCCATGAGTTCGAGGCCACCCTGAGACTACATAGTGAATTCCAGGTCACTCAGCCTGTGCTAGAGCAAGACCCTACCTCCAAAACCAAAACAAAACAAAAGAGAGAGAGAGAAGAAAGTTCAAGGAGCTCCTGCCATGTGGAGAGCTGGAGGGGACAAAGGAGCCCATGTGGAGATCAAAGGCTAAGGTTCCCTCCTTCACCCACACCTTGAAGTTCCCAAGTGGTCAGAGAGCCTGCCTTTCCTTAGTATTTATGACCTTATGGGGGTGGGCTTTCTGGCCGCTCAGGTGAACCAGAGGGACAGCTGGTTGGTTAGGGTGAGGGGCTGTCTCAGGCAAGGTACCAAATTCCAAAGGCTGAACGTGACCAACCACAATGTTTAAATCCTATGAAAGACCTCCCTCCTAGGAGGGGTCCTGGCTGTTTGTGGAAAAACAGGTCTGGGGAACTACACAAGAGGTAAGTCAGATCATCTTTGATTTATAACAAAGTGCAAACATTCCTGCACTCTTCACCTTCAGGGGCCCGGTCACCCTAACTCTACCCTCCTCTCATTTTCCCCTCTCATGAGAAGACACTCTAACTGCTATTAGAGGAGGTCAAGGGGCGGTAACATCAGATCATTAACTATTTTCTGCTGAATGGGACATGAAGTTGAAGCAGTTAGAGTCTCTCCCAGAGAGGGAAACTGCTCTAAAGGACCCCAAAAGTGTATTGATGGAGTGCAGGAAGATAGTCTTGGAAGAGAATGTTGGGGAGAAAGAATAAAAATAAGGAGTTAATGAGGACTGAGCACACAGCAATCTGGTCTCCTTCAGGGTTGTTCTTCTTGTGGACATCTAGGCCTTGGGGAGCATTCAAGGGAACCCAGGTAGACAGAGTTGGATTGTCTTGGGACCATCTGACCATGAACTGGCTGAGGTTTTCTTCCAGAACTGTTCATTGAATGACACAATAGTGCTTGACATGGTCTGAATCTCTTCCTGTATGGCTTATAAAACAGACGAGATATTAGCAGAGTTATCAGGAATATATACACAACATTTTTCCAGATATCAGCAGATGTTACACCCCTAGGGCTCATGACTACCCCTGTTTTAAGTTTTCAGTATCAGGGATGTGTTCCCACCGATGGAGCAGGCCTCCAGTCCAATTGGAGGGCAGTTGGTTTCCACCATGACAGACCTGCCGCTATTTGCACCTGTTGGCTCATTTGGCCTGGCTGGCCAATTATGAGGCTCGCAGTGTCCACTGCTGAGTATGTTCACTGGTGCTATCTCTGTCTCCTAATGAACTACATGTAGAATGGCTTCTTCCAGCTCTCTGTCAGCTGGTCTACATGGAGGAGATTATCAGCTCAGTTCCAGCAGGATTTCTCAGTGGCCTTGCAGTCCAAGTATGTGGAATCTTCAGCAATAGGGTCTTACCATGTATTCCTCGTGGGAAACCAAGGGCCTCGGCAATGGCCTATAATGTTTTGGGGGCATCAGGGACCTCCTTGGCCAACAACTCACTGGAAGGTATCCCATCGCTGGCACTGAAAATTTTCCAACAACGATCTATGGCTCCTGAGTGTCCCATTGTCTGAAACCAGAGGATTCCACATAATTTACTTGCATCCTCTTAGATTTTGGTTAGCCCTTCCTCCACCTTTCCTTTACTCAATCTCTTCCCTTGACCTCACTTTGGGTCTTTTCACCCCCGTTAATCTATTCTCCCACTTAACATATATACAATACCAACCTATTAAGTACCCTCCTCCCTTCCTTTCTCTTCCCTTTATATCTCCTTTTTAACTTACTGGCCTCTGCTACTGAGTTTTTTCCTTCTTACACAGAAGCCCAATCATCTGTAGCTAGGATCCACAAATGAGGGAGAACATGCGGCACTTGGCTTCCTGGGCCTGGGTTACCTCACTTGGTATAATCCTTCCTAGGTCCATCCATTTTCCTGCAAATTTCATAACTTCATTTTTCTTTACCACTGAGTAGAACTCCATTGTATAAATGTGCCACATCTTCATTATCCACCATCTGTTGAGGGACATCTAGGCTGGTTCCATTTCCCAGCTATTATGAATTGAGCAGCAATAAACATGGTAGAGCATGTACTTCTAAGGAAATGAGATGAGTCCTTAGGATATATGCCTAGGAGTGCTATAGCTGGGTCATATGGTAGATCAATCTTTAGCTGTTTTAGGAACC
Source organism: Jaculus jaculus (assembly GCF_020740685.1). NCBI lineage: Eukaryota > Metazoa > Chordata > Mammalia > Rodentia > Dipodidae > Jaculus > Jaculus jaculus. Next base: position 14,319,163 of record NC_059105.1, read on the forward strand.
TCCACACTGATTTCCACAATGGCTGGACCAGATTGCATTCCCATCAACAGTGTAGAAGGGTTCCTCTTCTTCCACATCCCCGCCAGCATTCATGATCATTTGTTTTCTTGATGGGAGCCAATCAGACAGGAGTGAGGTGGAATCTCAATGTAGTTTTAATCAGCATTTCCCTGATGACTAGGGATATAGAACATTTTTTTTAGATGCTTATATGCCATTTGTATTTCTTCTTTTGAAAACTCTCTATTTAGCTCCATAGCCCTTTTTTTTTCCTCAATTTTTCGTTGGGGCATTGAGGCCGTTGATATTAAGAGATATTATTGAAAGGTGTGTATTTATGTTTGCCTTTTTTTTTTTTTTTTTTTTGTGGTTCCGGTTCTACCTGTGCTCTCTTGTGTTAACTAGTATTTGAGGATTGTTTGTTTTTCCTAGGTTCCTTATATGTGTGCTTTTCCTTTTCTTCAGCATGGAGGATTCTATCAAGTATTTTCTGTAGAACTGGTTTTGTCTTCAAATACTCCTTTAACCTGCTTTTGTCATGGAATGTCTTTATTTCTCTGTCTATTTGAATGGATAGCTTTGCAGAATAAAGTAACCTTGGTTGACAGTTGTTATCTTTCAGAACTTGGAATATATCACTCCAAGCCTTTCTGGCTTTAAAAGTTTGTGTTGAATAATGTGCTGTAATCCTGATGGGCTTGCTTTTGTAGGTAACTTGATTTTTCTCTCTAACTGCTTTCAATATTTTTTCTTTGGTGTGTGTGTTTGGAAGTTTGATTATAATATGGCGAGGAGAGGTTCTTTCAGGTTTTGTCTGGCTGGGGTTCTAAAGGCTTCCTGTATCTGCATTGGCACCTCTTTCCCAATTTGGGGGAAATTTTCTTCTATGATTTTGTTAAAGACGCCTATGCCTTTGGAGTGGAATTCTTCTCCTTCTACTATGCCCTGAATTCTTATATTGGATCTTTTCATAGTGTCCCGAATATCTTGACATTCCCACTTTTCTATAAGTTTGTCTTTCTCTTTGTTGGACTGTATTAGATCTGCTACCTGGTCTTCTAGCTTAGATATTCTGTCCTCTCCTTCATCCGTTCTACTGGTGAGATTTTCTAGAGTTTTTTATTTCATTAACTGTGTTCTTCATTGCTAGTAATTCTGACTGGTTTTTCTTTATTCTTTCTATTTCCTTATTTTTGTCTTGTATTGCCTTCTTTATTTCATGAAATTGGTGTCCTGCATCTTCTTTGATTCCTTTGATTTCCTCTTTGAGTTCCTCTTTGACTCCTTTGATTTGTTCTCTGACTTCTTTGAACATATTTACAATCATTCTTTTGAACTCTTTCTCAGGCATTTCCTCTAACTTGTTCTCACTGGAGGTCATTTCTGATGCATTAATACTTTTAGGTGGATTTATATCATCTTGCTTTTTAGTGTTTCTTGTGTTATAATGTATATATTTTTGCATCTTGGATTAAGTTAATGCTTGAATTTTCTAGCTAGCTGGGTATTCTTAGCTGTATCAATTGATTTGATGTTATATATTTTCAGGGTAGGAGCTTAAGGTGTTAGGTGTGGCTCTTAAGACTCTCAGAGTATCTACAAAGGTGCTCCTAGGGGTTGAGTTTCCCTGCTATTGGAGTATTCAAGTAGGCTGAGTGGAGTAAAATACAGGTAGATTCTAAAAGTTAACTAAACACTGTACCCATTCAATCAGAAACAGCCCCAAGTATGTATGCCAGAGTAGTTATTATAACAACCAGATCCTCTATCAACAAAGAGGTTAAGATTTCTGGTCTGTTGAGGGATCCAAGTCAGCTTGTGACCAAGTGAGACCCTTCCCTGGTGCAATCCCAGTTACCTTGGATGATTTTGGTCTCAGTCAAGTTGCTGCCTGGGTCGTCGGGCTACTGTTCTGATGTCTGGAGCTGGGCACTGGCTTTTCCTGCGGGGCAAACCAAGCCTGACAACTGTGGCCCTGCAGATCAGCACACCTGCTGCTGGAACTGCTGCTGCTAAAGCTGCCTCTGCTGGGTCTGTCACCACTGCTGCTGAAGCTGCTGCTGCTGGGTCTTCTGCTGCTGCCACTACTGGGTCTGCTGCTGCTTGGTCTGTGCTGTTGCTGCTACTGGATCTGCTGCTGCTGGGGCCGCTGTTACCGGTGCCAGAACCGCTGATGTTGCTGCAGGACTCCGCTCCTGCTTGGGTCCCGCTTGTTGGCTCAAGTTGGCGTGGCCGGGTCCCGGGACCGCTGCTCTGTTCGCCAGAGCTGGGCATAGGTGGGGGGGGAGGGGAGGGAGCCGCAGCTGCTCTAGTTCTCTTGCTGTTCCATGTGTCCTTCTACCTTGTGGTCTGCTCCTCCGTTGCTCACTGCCGCTCTCCCTTCACGTTTCCTGAGTTGCCCAGAGCCCTGGTGTGAGGGAAGCGCCCGCACCTGGCTTTTCCTGCGGCTGGAGCCGAGTCTGGCGGCTTTCTGGTGCGCTGCCACCACATTTGGCGGAGCTGCTGGGGCCACTTTTGCCAGCCTGTGTGGGCTCTGGATGCTCTGGATCTCTTCTACTTCTCTGCTGCTGCTTCAATTTCCTATACACCTCACTTTTTAGTAAAAGTGTGTGTTTTGCTGAGTTTTTTAGGTCTTTTTCCCCCTTAGGCTGCTTTGGTGTGGTACCGACACCACCATCTTAACCGGAAGTCCCATATTATATATTGATAATGGTATTTTGTATAATAGCCTTCCAGAGTGTACCTTTTTAAATTTGTCCTGTGTGTAGACAGGGCCAACAGTTGGTGCCATAGAGCCATTGGGTGCCATTAAAGGTGGCACAAATATAATTTTGGTCTCTGCACTTATTTAAGAATGTCCTGATATGATGGAGAATGGAATTTCAAATGGGAAAGTGTGGGGGTGGGGAGGGAGGGAATTACCATGGGATATATTTTATAATCATGGAAAATGTTAATAAAAATTAAAAAAAAAAACTAAAAGAAAAAAAAAAAAAAAGAATGTCCTGGCAGAAGTTATAAGAGATCCACCATTGTTCCCAGTATAAGGAAGTCTTTTGAATTAAGCAACCCTTGGTCATATATATTCTAGATTTGAAAATAACCCTTTTGACATCTATGGTTGTTTTTCCTTATTATAGGATTAGAACTATTAGAGATGGGGACACATTTTAAGGCCTTATTTGTTTCCCCTCTTGGAAAGTTCTTGTATTACTTAAGAGGCCATTCATATATTTGAGGTATCCCTTTATCTTTGGTTATACATTTCTCTCTGAGCGTTTAAGACCAAGCAGATAGCCAATTTTTTTTTTTTTTCTGGTTTTTTAAGGTAGGATCTCACTCTGGCCGACTGACCTGGAATTCACTATGGACTCTTAGGATGGCCTTGAACTCATGGCGATGCCTCCCAAGTGCTGGGATTAAAGCCACCATGGCTGGCTTCAGGTAGCCAAAATTTAATCAAAGATTAATTCTGAAGGTTGCTAATTGCTCTCTAAAGGAGAGTTTAGGGACCCAGGAGTAGCCCTATAGCTTCTCCGATACTGGTGTTTGTCTGTTAGGATGAGTCAGGGCTGTGCTGGGCAAGTAGTTTTCCCTTCTTTGAGAAGCCAGGAGGTCTGGTTGTTCCTCAACTGTCACTCTCCTGTTTCCACTTATACACAGATTGTTTTGCTTTGGGGTCTCTGTATCCTCTCTGATCAGGAAGACAGGTGATTTACTGGGGCCAGTGTAGAAGTGTCCCATCATCTCCAGTGGCTTCATGACCTTGGAGCAGGGGCCAAAATATTGTCCTTTTTGCTCCAGTGATTCTAGTTGGCTTTGGCTGCTACACAGGTTATTAATACACTTCAAAAGGAAGTTATACATTGTGAGAGAGAGAGAAAAAAAAAAAAAGGAAGTTACACCAACCTTGAAGGGTGTACATACAGGGCACACTGAAAGGGATTTAGTTAAAGAATGGCATCAATGTTTTGTTTTGTTTTGTTTTGTTTTTTCAAGGTAGGGTTTTGCTCTAGCCTAGGCTGACCTGGAATTCACTATGTAATCTCTGGGTGGCCTCGAACTCACTGCGATTCTCCTACCTCTACCTCCCAGGTACTGGGATTAAAGGCATGCGCCACCACAGCTGGCTTCAGGTAGCCAAAATTTAATCAAAGATTAATTCTGAAGGTTGCTAATTGCTCTCTAAAGGAGAGTTTAGGGACCCAGGAGTAGCCCTATAGCTTCTCCAATACTGGTGTTTGTCTGTTAGGATGAGTCAGGGCTGTGCTGGGCAAGTAGTTTTCCCTTCTTTGAGAAGCCAGGAGGTCTGATTGTTCCTCAACTGTCACTCTCCTGTTTCCACTTATACACAGATTGTTTTGCTTTGGGGTCTCTGTATCCTCTCTGATCAGGAAGACAGGTGACTTACTGGGGCCAGTGTAGAAGTGTCCCATCATCTCCAGTGGCTTCATGACCTTGGAGCAGGGGCCAAAATATGGTCCTTTTTGCTCCAGTGATTCTAGTTGGCTTTGGCTGCTACACAGGTTATTAATACACTTCAAAAGGAAGTTACACATTGTGAGAGAGAGAGAAAAAAAGAAGTTACACCAACCTTGAAGGGTGTACATACAGGGCACACTGAAATGGATCTAGTTAAAGAATGGCATCAATGTTTTATTTTGTTTTGTTTTGTTTTTTCAAGGTAGGGTTTTGCTCTATCCTAGGCTGACCTGGAATTCACTATGTAATCTCTGGGTGGCCTCGAACTCACTGCGATTCTCCTACCTCTACCTCCCAGGTACTGGGATTAAAGGCATGAGCCACCACACCTGGCTGGCAACAATGTTTTAAGTTATTTTGTTTAACTTCTAAGTTTGGTTATTCTGTGACAACATAGACCATATATGAAGCATAAAAATATACATTTCTTATCTTTATTTAAAAATATTTAATTTTTATTTATTTATTTGACAGAGAGAGAGAATGTGCACACCAAGGCCTCCAGCCACTGCAAATTAACTCCAGATGCGTGCACCCCCTTGTGCATCTGGCTAGCGTGGGTCCTGGGGAATCAAACCTGGGTCCTTTGGCTTTGCACGCAAGCACCTTAGCTGTTAAGCCATCCCTCCAGCCCTATCTTATCTTTTAAATATCTAATAGCTATTAATTCAGGCAGAACCTGTTACCTGTCTTGAAAACAATACAAATCTAAAACAGTTAATTTAACCTAGAAATTGTCAGTAAAAAGACAAGAAAGACAGTATAAAGTCTTGGCACTTGTGTTTGAGAATATCTTTGCTTAGTCCAGATACCTGTGTGGGTACCAATTACTCAGGGAACATTGGAAACAGAACCACAGAGATTTAAATTATCTCTCTCAGATGAGGACCATTGTTTGAGCATGAGGCTGTCACCCTAAAGTAGGGGATATGTTTTAAGAGTTAATTTTGTTATAAGCACTGAACTTGAAATGCCAGAAATGAGAGTTACTTTACATATAATAGAGCACAATCTGGTTATTGTTGAGCCAAAGCAGCTAAGCTGTAATACAACCCTTGACAAATCTGTTTTGAAAGAGAAAGTACCATTTGTCAAACAATGTTTTTAGCTTACTCATTTTATTATTTTTTATTAACAACTTCCATGATTATAAATAATATTCCATGGTAATGCCCCCCCTCCCCACTTTCCCCTTTGAAACTCCATTCTCCATCATATCCCCTCCTCCTCTCAATCCCTCTTTTATTTTGATGTCATGATCTTTTCCTCCTATTTTGATGGTCTTGTGTAGGTAGTGTCAGGCACTGTGAGGTCATGAATATCCAGGCCATTTTGTGTCTGGAGGAGCACATTGTAAGGAGTCCTACCCTTCCTTTGGCTCTTACATTCTTTCTGCCACCTCTTCCGCAATAGACCCTGAGCCTTGGAAGTTGTGATAGAGATACTGCAGTACTGAGCACTCCTGTCACTTCTTCCTAGCACCATGATGCCTTCTGACAAGGTCACTACCATCTGAAAAGAGAAGGTTCTCTACCAAAAGTGAGAGTAGCATTAATATATGGGTATGAACATTAAGAGATGTGCTTACTGAGCAGTTTGATGAGCATGGTATATACATTTAGTCAGACAGCAGCAGACATTACACCCCTAGGGCTCATGACTACCTGTTTTAGGTTTTCAGTATCAGGGATGTATTCCATCCCAGGCCTCCAGTCCAATTAGAGGGAAGTTGGATTCCACCATGACAGATGTGCCACTATTGTACCCATTGGCTCATTTGGCCTGGCTGGCAAAATTTGAGACTTGCACTGTTGAGGATCTTCACTGGTGATTTCTCTCTTTCCCATTAAACTGCATGCAGAATGGCTTCTTCCAGCTTTCTGTCAGCTATATGGAGGAGATGGTCAGCTCAATTTCAGCAGGATTTCTCAGTGGCCTTACAGCCCAAGTATGTGGAGTCTTCAGCAATAAGGTCTTACCATCTATTCCTGGTGGGAAACCAAGGACCTCGGCAATGGCCTATAGTGTTTTGGGGGCATCAGGGACCTCCCTGGCCAACAACTCACTGGAAGGTATCCCATCCCTGGCACTGAAAGTTTTCTAGTAACAATCTATGGCTCCTGAGTGTTCCATTGTCCAAAAAAGTAGGTTTCCATATGATTTATTTATATCCTCTGAGATTTTGATTAGCCTTCCCTCCACCTTTCCTTTACTCAATCTCTTCCCTTTAGCTTACTCTTGATAGCAATTGATTTTATGTTCCATAGAAATTTATTAACATAAAACAATTTATGTCTAAAAATAATATTTTATGTCTTATCTAGACTTGAAATTGATAAAGTTTAGACAAGCTACCCCAACATTTTTTATCTAACAGGAAGATGAAAGTTATTGTACCTGAAATTAAATCACTTAAACCTAAGTGATTAAATCTAGTGATGACAATTCAATAGAATTAGCATAAGTACAACAGAAGCTATCTTTAAAGTCACAATGTCTTTAGGTATGAGTACCTCATCTTTGGAAGTTAAACACTTATACATTAATCTTTTATCAGTTTCTCCAATAGTTAAAACCTTGATGAATAGAGGAGCCTAATTTACTTTACTGAGAATTTTTTTTAATTTTTGTTTATTTTTTATTTATTTGAGAGTGATAGACAGAGAGAAAGAGGCAGATAGAGAGAGATTGAGAGAGAATGGGCACACCAGGGCCTCCAGCCACTGCAAACAAAATCCAGATGCATGCGTCCCCTTGTGCATCTGGCTAACGTGGGTCCTAGGGAATCGAGCCTCAAACCAGGGTCCTTAGGCTTCACAGGCAAGTGCTTAACCACTAAACCATCTCTCCAGCCCATTACTGAGAATCTTAAAGCCAGTTTTTGCTGTTGTTGTTGGTGGTGGTGGTGGTGTGTGTGTGTGTGTGTGTTTCATTCTGGTTTGGTTTCTTTTGGTTTGGCTTTTTCAGAAGTAGGGTCTCACTCTAGTCCACACTAACCTGGAATTCACTATGTAGTCTCAGGTTGGCCTTGAACTCGTGGTGATCCTACCTACCTCTGCCTCCCCAAGTGCTGGGATTAAAGGCATGCATCATTAGACCTGGCTCAAGCCAATATTTTTTCTACTTATTTATTTATTTATTTATATTAACAACTTCCATGATTATAAAAAATACCCCATGGTATGGGCAGGAGAGATGGCTTAGCAGTTAAGGCATTTGCCTGCGAAGACAAAGGATCCAGGTTTGATTCTCTAGGACCCACATAATCTAGATTTACAAGGGGCATATGCATCTCAAATTTGTTTGCAGTGGTTAGAGGCCCTGGAGTGCCCATTCTCTCTCTGTCTCTCTTCTCTCTTTCTCTCTCTGCTTGCAAATAAATAAATCAAATTAAAAAAAAAAAACACATGGTAATACCCTCCCTCCCCCCCCCCACTTACCCCTTTGAAACTCCATTCTCCATCATAACCCCTTCCCATCTCAATCAGTCTCTCTTTTACTTTTGATGTCATGATCTTTTCCTCCTCTTATGATGGTCTTATGCAGGTAGTGTCAGGTACTGTGAGGCCATGGATATCTAGGCCATTTTGCGTCTGGAGGGAGCATGCTGTATGGAGTCCTACCCTTCCTTTGGCTCTTATATTCTTTCCGCCACTTCTTCCGCATTAGACCCTGAGCCTTGGAAGGTGTGATACAGATATTGCAGTACTGAGCACTGCGGTCATTTCTTTCCATCACCATGATACCTTCTGAGTCGTTCCAAGGTCACTGTCATCTGAAAAGAGAAGATTCTCTACCAAAAGTGAGAAGAGCATTAATATAAGGGTGTGAACATTAACAGAAGTGCTTAGCGGGCAGTTTGATAAGCATAGTATATACATTTAGCCAGACAACAGCAGACGTTACACCCCTAGGGCTCATGACTACCCGTTTTAAGTTTTCAGTATCAGGGATGTATTCCCTCCCATAGAGCAGACCTCCAGTCCAATTAGAGGGCAGCTGGTTTCCCCATAACAGATGTGCCACTATTGCACCCATTGGCTCATTTGGCTTGGCTGTCAAGCCAATTTTTATAACCCTTAAACTATTAGCATCAGTGAGCTATTAATGAGTGAAGCCTTAATCGTAAGACTCAGTTTCTCTACTGGTTAAAACTTGACAACTAAATAAACTGTGTTTTATTCAATTAAATGTTGTTCCTTGAGCAACTTTCATTACCATTATGATGTGCTGGTGATGTTTTCCTTTTTCCTTATTGCCTTTGCTGGTCCTTTTTTCTTTTCCTTGTCTTCCAGATTATAATAAGTAGAAGTTACCACCTGGAGCAACTGTGTTAATTTTTTTTAACTTTATTTGCAAGCGGAGAGAAATAGAGGTCATGCATCTGGCTTATGTGGACCCTGAGGAATTGAACCTGGGTCCTTTGGCTTCACAGGCAAATGCCTTAACCACTAATCCATCTCTCCAGCCCTGTTTTAAGTTCTTAAGAATTTCCCACTCCATGGTATATGGAGTCACATTAACATGTTTTCTAATTGTCTCCTTAAGTCTCTGGAGAGACGTGATGGGCAATTCCTTCCTGTTCTCCCTGTATTATCTAAATGAGCCCAGTTTCTCAGGAGACAGGGTAGCAAAGAATTTTGGGGTATCTTAGAAGCCAACTTCCCATCTGAAACACAGTGGAGGAAAGTGGAAGAATCTAGAGTCACGTTATGCCCAATCCTGGCTTTCATCTTCTCACAGAAAGGGAGCAGACCTCTGACCAAATTTGAGAGAAGAAATTAAGGCTTTTTTTAAACCTCCTTCCTATAGGAGTCCTCACCAAAATTTCCGTTTTCTCCTCAACCAAATGGGGACACATAGTGCAGTCAATGTTCCTCCGGGAGCAAGAAAGGTCCAGGATGCTCATCCTACCTGGCCAGCTCCCAAGCTCGGGCCCTACAGCAGCCCTGCACATCTCTTACATCATGGCATATAAGCAGTGCCACTGGCCAAGATAGGCCCAAGTGTGAAGACTTCCGCATCTACTCCTGTCTTAACAGTCTATATGCCCTTCTGGGAGCAGGGTTTCCTGGGACTACTTTCCTTCTCCACTCTGTGGGAGCCTGGGATATGGGTCCCCCCATGTACAAATATTTCAGAGTAGTCTAGGGACTAAAAGGTATTATTTTAGGGATCCTACCCTGTTGATATTAGAGATATAAGAGAGATCATTTACTTTTATTTGTCTATCATATGTTTTGGGGATTTTTTGTTTTTTCTTTTTTTAACATTATTTTTATTTATTTATTTAAGATTGAGAAAGAGGCAGAGAGAGGGTGTTGCAGTCCGGTTCGCATTGCTGGTAGAAATCACCCAACCAAGAGCAGCTTCTGGGAAAAAGTTTTATTTTGGCTTACTGGCTCGAGGGGAAGCTCCATGATGGCAGGGGAAAACGATGACATGAGCAGAGGGTGGACATCACCCCCTGGCCAACATAAGGTGGACCATACCAACAGGAGAGTGTGCCAAACACTGGCAAGGGGAAACTGGCTTTAATACCCATAAGCCTGCCCCCAACAATACACTCCCTCCAGGAGGCATTAATTCCCAAATATCCATCAGCTGGGAACCTAGCATTCAGAACACCTAAGTTTATGGGGGACATCTGAATCAAACCACCACATTCCGCCCCTGGCCCCCATAAACTGATATCCAAACATGATGTAAAATACAATGCATTCAGTCTGACTTTAAAAGTCCCCATAGTTTTTATCAATCCCAATGATGTTCATACATCTCCCTAGTCTAAGATCTTTTAACTGAGCCATAATACCAAAAAATAACCTCAAAAAACCCATGATGGGGCTGGAGAGATGGCTTAGTGGTTAAGCGCTTGCCTGTGAAGCCTAAGGACCCCGGTTCAAGGCTCGGTTCCCCAGGTCCCACGTTAGCCAGATGCACAAGGGGGCACACGCGTCTGGAGTTCGTTTGCAGAGGCTGGAAGCCCTGGCGCGCCCATTCTCTCTCTCTCCCTCTATCTGTCTTTCTCTCTATGTCTGTCGCTCTCAAATAAATAAATAAAAAATTTAAAAAAAAAAAACCATGATGGCACAGAATAAATATTCACACTGCAAAAGATGGCACTGGGCATAGCAAAGAAACATTCAACCAATACAAGATTTAAAACAACCAGGGCAAATATCAAACTCTGTAGCTTCAAGTCCAGCAACTCTAGCCAGTGACAAATCTTCAAGTCTGATAATTCTAACCAGCAACAATTCTCTGGCATTCCAATTCTGCCCCTCCAGCTAGGCTACTCACAGTCCTGAAAAGCTACATCAGGGCCAGAAGCTCCTTGGCAGCCATCTCATGGTCCCGGCATCTCCACTGGGTCTCCACTGCAAGCCACGGTTAATCCTCATGGCCCCATGGGGTCTCTATGCAGGCAACCAGCAAACATGCTTCACACTGCCCATGGCCATTTTCAAAACACAAGACCGTGTTGCAAACTCAATGACCCTCTTTCCAGCATTTCTTATACTCCATGATACCAGGTAGGGTGCCAATTTGTTAATCCAGGGAGGAATAAAGCAGACTTTGAAGAACAGGACACTCCTTGAACACTCAGGCCCCTTCTAAAGAGTCTATATTCTTCTTGTTGCCCCAGCACAGGTCAGCTAGCTCAGTCTCAAAAGTTGTGATCTTGCCGGGCGTGGTGGCGCACGCCTTTAATCCCAGCACTCGGGAGGCAGAGGTAGGAGGATTGCCATGAGTTCAAGGCCACCCTGAGATGACAGAGTTAATTCCAGGTCAGCCTGGACCAGAGTGAGACCCTACCTCGAAAAACCAAAAAAAAAAAAAAAAAAAAAAAAAGTTGTGATCTCTCAGTTGCAACTGAACGGGCAAGAGTTCACCCAAAGATTTTTCTTTCTGTGCCATATCCCTCTGCTCACACCAGTTCATTTCTACGCAAAGCAACCCTGCACAACTTCTCAGGACATGGGCATAAGAACAAGCTTCTCACACAAACTGCTAGCCCAATCCAAGCAAAGCTCTTTCACACCCTCATAAGCCAAACCTCACAGTCCATAGTTCTTACTGCCTTCAGGTCTTGCAGCTCAGACCAGAACAGTCCATCAAGCTGTACTTACAGCACTGCAAGACATCTCTTAGGCCAAGGTTTCAACTCTTCCCAATTCCTCTTGAAAATCAGTTCCAAAAGGCTGAAGCCACATAGTCAGGTGTCTAGCAGCAACCCCACTCCTTGGTACCACTTTACTGTTGCAGTCGGTTGGCATTGCTGGTAGAAATCACCCAACCAAGAGCAGCTTCTGGGAAAAAGTTTTATTTTGGCTTACTGGCTCGAGGGGAAGCTCCACGATGGCAGGGGAAAACGATGACATGAGCAGAGGGTGGACATCACCCCCTGGCCAACATAAGGTAGACCATACCAACAGGAGAGTGTGCCAAACACTGGCAAGGGAAACTGGCTTTAATACCCATAAGCCTGCCCCCAACAATACACTCCCTCCAGGAGGCATTAATTCCCAATATTAATTCCAAATATCCATCAGCTGGGAACCTAGCATTCAGAACACCTAAGTTTATGGGGAACACCTGAATCAAACCACCACAGAGGGAGAGAGAAAATGAGCACACTAGGGCCTCCAGTCACTGCAAATGAACTCCAGATGCACGTGCCCCCTTCTGCATCTGTCTTGCATGGATTCTGGGGAATCGAACCAAGGTCCTTTGGCTTTGCAGGCAAATGCCTTAACCACTAAGCAATCTTTCCAGCCCCCTGTTTTTGTTTTTTGTTTTTTTTTTTTTCAAGGTAGGGCATCACTTTAGCTTAGGCCAATCTGACTGTAATTCACTATGTAGTCTCAGGGTGGCCTTGAACACATGGTGATCCTCCTACCTCTGCCTCCCAAGTGCTGGGATTAATATTTTTATCCTTTAGGTAAGCCTGATGCTTGTCTTAGGTATCTTAGGTAAGGAGTTTGTCACCTTATCAAATAACCTCACTCAGTTTACTTATTTGACCTTTTTGTCTAGCGAGAAGCTTCATTTGGCAGAACTGACTTAATGTGTTAAAAAGAGAGGAACTATAAAGAGAACCAGAGTTGGCCAGGCATGGTGGTGCATGCCTTTAATCCCAGCACTTGGGAGGTAGAGGTAGAAGGATCACTGAGAGTTCGAGGCCACCCTGAGACTACACATAGTGAATTCTAGGTCAGCCTGAGCTAGCATGAGACCCTACCTCAGAAAACAAAACAAAAAAAAAAAAAAAAGGAGAACCAGAGTTATATGATATTTGTCATTCCCTTTTCCTTGTTAGAGACAATTGGCCATTTTGTCTCTGGACAGGGTCTGGGAGACACATGGCTTAAACTTACACGGGATCTGAGATAAAGGGGGTGCCATCCCTTTCTCCAGAGTCCAGCTTACCATGACTTTAAATAACATATAACATAAGCAAGAGAAAAAGGAAATGACAGAGCAGAGAGCTAAGCATCATGAAATTCCTTACCCTAGTCTGAAGTTGTCTGTTTTCACCTAGGAAATTTATTTTACCCATTTGCAATACACAAGGTGATAGGGTCTTGTCTATGTCTATCCTGGTTAGACCTCCAAAGAGTGTGAATTATATCTGTGCTTATGACTTTGTGACCCACCTAACACATGACATCACCTGTGTTTAATGTAAACTGACTTTACATTAAGTCTCTGTCACTATATAAAAAATTTATAGCATCCTTAAAAGTTTGTAAACAGTTGAAAAATAATTAATTTTAGGTATGGTATTATAATGGGGAAACTGGGGTCCTGGGGTGCTTCCTGGAACCCCAAGCCCTGAGTTCATATCTGCAAACTAACCAAAGAATTGGCAATTCCAGATTCAAGAGAATGATTTTTTTTTTTTTTTTTCAAGGTAGGGTTTCACTCTAGCTCAGGCTGACCTGGAATTCACTATATCGTCTCAGAGTGGCCTTGAACTCATAGCAATCCTCCTACTTCTGCCTCCTAAGTGCTGGGATTAAAGGCATGCTCCACCACGCCTGGCAAGAGAATGATTTTTAAAATACACATTTTATTAAGATTTTACAAAGGAGTGCAGAAAGGGGGAAGGTTGGGAAGTAAGGGGAGATAAAGTAGGGAGAAGTATACCATGTGGAGCCCAAAAGCCCATGTGGGTCCACGTGTAGCCCAGAAGTTCATGTGACCAGATATGGATTAGGGGGAAAAACATGGAAAGAAAAGAGAAAAGCAAATTCAAAAAGCTCCTGCCATGTGGGGAAGTGGAGAGGATAATGAACCCATGTGGAGAGTAAGGGCTGGGGGCTGGCTCCTGGCTGGGCCTGGGCTAGGGCCTAGGCCTGAGCCAGCACAGGCCCAACTGAAGGAAAAATTAACCCATTGCTGGAAGTTCCCAAATGATCAGAGAGCCAGAGACTACCCTTCCCTTGCAAAGGTATTTATTTATGTATTTTTCAATTTACTTTTTTTTATTGACAATCTCTATAATTATAGACAATAATTCACGGTAATTCCCTCCCTCACCCCACTGTCCCCTTTGAAACTCCACTCTCCATCATATCCCCTCTCCTTCTCAGTCTCTCTCTTATTTTGATGTCATGATCTTTTCCTCCTATTATGATGGGCTTGTGTAGGTAGTGTCAGGCACCATGAGGTCATGGATATCCAGGCCATTTTGTGTCTGGAGGAGCTCGTTGTAAGGGGTCCTACCCTTCCTTTGGCTCTTATATTCTTTCTGCCACCTCTTCAGCAATGGGCCCTGAGCCTTGGAAGGTGTGATAGGGACATTTCAGTGCTGAGCACTCCTCTGTCCTATCTTCTCAGCACCAAGGTACCTTGTGAGTCATCCCAAGGTCACTGCCATCTGAAAAGAGAAGCTTCTCTATGCAAAAGTATTTATAACCTTAGGGTGGTGGGCTCTCTTTTGGCCCAGGTAAACCAGAGGGCCAGCTAGTTGGTTAGGGCTAGGGCCTGTCTAACGAAGATATTGGCTCTGGCACCAAGTTCAGGGGGCTAAACTTGACCAACCACAATGTTTAAATCCTATGAAAAACCTCCCTCTTGGGAGGGGTCCTGACTAGAAAAACAGTTATAAAGAGCTAGGCAAAAGATAAGAAGTTAGATCATCTTGGATTTCTGGCAAGTACAACCTTTCCTGTCCTTTTTACCTTCAGGGGTCCAGTCACCCTAACTCTGCCCTGCTTCAGTATTTATCTGTTTAGCCTGAAAATTAGCTTTTTGTTCCTTATAAAATGAAATTAATTTTAAGCAAAATTGGGCCTTTTTAGATTTCTTATATCCTTTCTACATACACACACCTTCATCCACACACTTTGACATTTTTATCTAAGTTCCACTCAAAAAAGCATTTTTAAAAAATTGTTTTTGTTTGTTTTTATTTATTTATTTGACAGTGACAGACAGAGAGAAGGAGGGAGAGAGACAGACAGAATGGGCACGCCAGGGCTTCCAGCCGCTGCAAATGAACTCCAGACGCTGTGACCCCTTGTGCATCTGGCTAACGTGGGTCCTGGGGAATCAAGCCTTGAACCGGGGTCCTTAGACTTCAAAGACAAGTGCTTAACTGCTAAGCCATCTCTCCAGCCCCCCAAAAGCATTTTAAACAATCATTCTATGTTGAAAAATTCCTTCCCAGCTCCTTCAATTATCTCCTCTCAACCCATAATTAACCATATTTCTTATAAGATTATTAAGAAAAACTACACCAAATAGATTAATTTTATTACCCACTGACAAAGAAGCAATGAGCCTAGCTTCAAAGAGTTAATTATCTTACTGTTGGAAATTTGTAGAGAAACAGCCTTGGCAGAAAAACTTACAACTTCCTTAGTATTTCTGTTACCAAAAATCTCTACATGATAATTAGACTTGTTTTATAATATCAGTATATATATGTATAGTTTTTTTCTCCTTTTTTTTTTTTTTTTTGACTTTTCAAGGTAAGGTCTCACTGTAGCTCAGGCGAACCTGGAATTCATTATGTAGCCTCAGGGTGGCCTTGAAGTGATGGCAATCCTCCTAACTCTGCCTCCCGAGTGTTGGGATTAAAGGAGGTTTTTAAAAATATTTTATTTATTTAGGTATTTGAGAGAGGGAGAATGGGCACACCAGGGCCTCTAGCCACTGCAAAGAAATTCCAGAATCATGTGCTACCATGTGCATCTGGCTTATGTGGGTTCTGGGGAGTCAAAGCACCTTAATCACTAAGCCATCTCTCCAGCTACCTACAGATTTTATAAAACCAGTTGATTTGAGATATCTCCTATTAATAAATTCCATGAAATATACTTTTTAGTTAAGTCTATGAATACAGGCAAAACATGACAACCATTCTGGGGATAATCTTTACCAATAATGCTAACACACTTGAAAATGCTTTTATTCAAATGCCAACAAAAACTTCAGGAGAGATCTGTTGGACTCTTTGGCTTAATAAAGAAACCAAAAGGTGCCTATAAGCAACATCACATTTGTTTAAAGCCTGAACAAAACAGAAAATATCAGGTACACTTCAAATTAAAATTATGTACTTATTTTTACCAAACAATTTAAAGTCACATGGTTTTTAAATGTGGGGTCAGGCTATCACATTGGAACCTTGAATTGGAGATCCTCCTGTCTCAGCTTCCTAAGTAGCTAGGATAATAGGCCTGTGCCATCAGGCCAAGCTCATTTTACTTTTTATAATACCTGTATGAATAAGTGGTAAAGACAGATTTGTCATAGAGCATTTTAACAAAATCCCAGCAGTTAGTGAGCACCATCAGCCATGTCTTTCCCATTGTGTCTCTGTTTCCTGGGAGACAGCATGGTTACCTCCTGTACCCAATTGCCTGAGCCACAGGCCTCAGCTCCATAGGAGGAAGAAGGCATGTGGTTGGGACCCGGACTGTTGAAAAAAATCTTTCCAGCCAGGCGCCTAGCATTTGTAGTCTCCCTCTCATTTAGGTGGCCAGAGACTCACAGTTTCTGGCTAGCGCCTCCCCAGAGGTGCAGAAATAAATACACACATTTCAATAATAACTCTTAATATCAACAGCCTCAATACCCCAACCAAAAGACATAGGTTTGCAGACTGGGTTAAAAAGCAGGATCCTAGCAGGAAGTGGTGGCACATGGCTTTAATCCCAGCACTCATGAGTCAGAGGTAGGAGGATCATTATGAGTTTGAGGCCACCCTGAGAGTTGACAGTGAATTCCAGGTTAGCCTGGGCTAGAGTGAAACCCTACCTCAAAACAAAACAACAGCAACAACAAAAAGCAGAGGCTTCTTCAATTTGTTGCTTCCAAGAAACTCACCGTTCCACAAAAGATGGACACTATCCTAGGGTGAAAGGTTGGAAATGGTGTTTCAACAAATGGGCCTGGAAAACAAGCAGGGGTCACTATCCTAATATCTGACAAGGTAAACTTCAGACCAACATTAGATAGGAAAGATAAGGAAGGTCACTTTATGTTGATTAAAGGCACACTCCAACAGGAGGACATTACAATCCTATAAACATATATGCACCTAACAGGGGGGCTCCCGACTTCATCAAGCAAACGCTACTAGAACTAAGATCACAGATAACACCAAACACAGTTGTAGTGGGTGACTTCAACACCCCACTCTCATTAATTGATAGGTCATCCTGACAAAAAATAAACAGAGACACATCTGGATTAAGTGAGTTCATAGAACAAATGTACCTACCAGATATCTATACATTTTACCCAAATGCTACAGAATACACATTCTTTTCAGCAGCACATGGAACATTCTCTAAAATAGACCATATATTAGGACACAGAGAAAATCTTAACAAATAAGGAAAACTTGCACTCTATCTGATCACAATGGAATTAAACTTCCAATCAATATCAAGAAAAGCTATAGAGCATACACAAAATCATGGAAATTAAACAATACTCTATAAAATGAATCGGTCAATGAAGAATCAAGAAGGAAATCAAAAAAATTCATGAATCAAATCATAAGAACACAACATACCCAAACCTCTGGGACAAAATGCAGGCATCCCTAAAAGGGAAAGTTATAGCTTAAATTGCCTACATTAAGAAATTAGAAAAAAAAAAAAAGAAATTAGAGACAGGCATGTGGTGCACACCTTTAATCCTAGCACTTGTGAGACAGAGGTAGGAGAATCTCTGCCACCCTGAGACAACACAATGAATTCCAGGTCAGCCTGAGCTACAGTGAAACCCTATCTCAAAAAACCAAAACCAAAACCAAAACCAAAACAAAAACACATAACTTAATGCTTCACCCTAAGGCCTGGGAAAAAGAAGAACAAGGCAAACCAAAAATCAGTAAACGAGAAGAATATAATAAAGATTAGGGCATAAGTTAATGAACTAGAAACAAACAAACAAAAAAAGAATCAATGAAACAAAGAGTTCGTTCTTTGAAAAGATAAACAAGATAGATAAACCCTTAGCAAATCGGACCAAAAGAAAGACAGAAGAGACAAAAATAATAAAATTAGAGAAGAAAAAGTCATCATTACAACAGATACCAGAGAAATTTAAAACATCATAAGGACAGCCGGGCGTGGTGGTACATGCCTTTAATCCCAGCACTTAGGAGGCAGAGGTAGAAGATCGCCATGAATTTGAGGCCACCCTGAGACTTCCTAGTGAATTCCAGGTCAGCCTGGGCTACAGCAAGACCCTACCTCGAAAAACCAAAAAAAAAAAAAATCATAAGGACATACTATAAGAACATATATTCCACTAAATTTGAAAATCTGAAAGAAATGATTTCCTTGCTTTATATGACCTACCTAAACTAAATCAAGATGAAATTAACCACTTAAATAGACCTATATCAAGTATGGAGATCCAAGCAGTTATAAAAAATCTACCAACTAAAAAAAGTCCAGGACCAGATGGATTCACTGGTGAATTTTTCGTTGTTGTTATTGTTTTATTTTTTGAGGTAGAGTCTCACTCTAGCCCAGTCTGACTTGGAATTTACTATGTAGTCCCAGAGTGGCCTTCACTGGTGATTTTTTATCAGACCTTCATGGAAAAACTAACACAAATTCTTCTCAAACTTTCCCATAAAGTAGAAAAGAAAGGAATCCTACTGTGATGGTTAAGTTTGTGTCAACTTGATCTGTGTAGGAATCCACAGACATTTGTCGTAACTGGGTCTCTGAAGTTGCTTCCAGGAAGGAGTAACTAAAGGTGGAATCCTTCCCCCAGGGTGAGCCCTTCCCCCAGAGTGCAGGGGCCCCTCTCAGGAGGGGGGGGGCTTTATCTAAAGAAGCTCTGGGAAGATAAGTATCCTCCTCCCCTCCTACCTGGCTGCTGGTGCTGCTTGCTGCTTTCCAGTGTGGACTAAAGACCAGTGTCTCTCCACTCTCCAGGACACCTCCAGGCCTTGTGGTACCAGAAGTGGTTCTATCACTGCTGAATTTTACCAGATCTTCATGGGAGAACTAACACCAATGCTTCTCAAACTTTTCCACAAAGTAGAAAAGGAAGAAATCCTACCAAACTCCTTCTATGAAGCCAGAGTCACCCTGAACATGTGCTGGCCGTGTTTCTGCCAATACACGAAGGACGTCAGCTTCATAAAGTTGGCCTTAGCAACCTTCCTGGAATGGATTATTCCAAGACCATCCATCCAGTGAAAGATCATGCTAGCTTATTGTACATAAATAAATTGTGAAACCTTCAATTAAAAAAGAAAGAAAATTACAGACCAATCTCTCTCATAAACATAGATGCAAAAATTCTCAATAAAATATTGGCAAATAGAGTGTAAGAATAGAATGTAAGATCATTCACTCCCACCAAGTAGGCTTTATCCTAGAGATGCAGGGATGGTTCAATATATACAAATCAATAAATGTAATACATTTTATAAATGTTCTGAAGAAATAAACCTAACCAATGAAGTGAAGGATCTCTCCAATGAAAACTTTAAGACAGAAACCACAGAAGATACTAGAAAATGAAAAGACATCTCTTGTTCTTGGATTGGAAAAATCAATATTATGAAAATGGCAATCTTAACAAAAGCAATCTACACATTTAATGCAATCCCCACCAAAATTCCAATGGCCTTCTTCATAGAAAAAAAAATCCTAAAATTGATTTGGAAGCACACAACCCCTCAAATATCTAAAATAATTCTGAGCAACAAAAATAAGGCTGGTGGTATCACCCTACCTGATTTTAACTTATATTACAGAGCCATCCACAGTAACAAAAACAGCATGGTACTGGCACAAAAACAAACATGTAGGTCAATGGAACAGAATAGAGGACCCAGATATAAGTCCAGGTAGCTATAGCCACCTGACTTTCAACAAAAAATGCCAGAAATACTCATTGGAGAAAAGACAGCCTCTTCAGCAAACAGTGCTGGGAAAACTGGACATGTATCTGTAGAAGGATGAAAATAGATCTTTCTCTCTCTCCATGCACAAGAATTAAGTCCAAATGGATCAAAGATCTTAATTATCAGACCTGAAACTCTGAAACTGCTAGGGGAAAAAGTAGGGGAACCCTTCAACATATTGCTATTGGCAAAGATGTTCTGAATAGAACCCCAACTGCTCAGGCAATAAAACCACTGATCAACCACTGGGACCTCATGAAATTACAAAACTTTTGTACAGCAGAGGACACTGTAAATAGAGCAAAGAGGCAACCTATAGAATGGGAGAAAATCTTTGCCAGCTATACATCTAACAGAGGATTAATATCCAGGATATGCAAAGAACTAAAAAAACAACTAAATAATAAGAAATCAAACAACCTGATTAAAAAATGGGCTATGAAACTAAATTGAGAATTCTTAAAAGAAGAAATACAGATGGTATATAAACATCTGAAAAAATGTTCTACATCCCTAGTCATTAGGGAAGCACCAATTAACACTACCTTAAGGGGCTGGAGAGATGGCTTAGTAGTTAAGCACTTGCCTGTGAAGCCTAAGGACCCTGGTTTGAGGCTGGATTCCCCAGGACCTACGTTAGCCAGATGCACAAGGGGGCATGCACCTGGAGTTCATTTGCAGTGGCTGGAGGCCCTGACACACCCATTCTCTCTGCCTGCCTCTTTCTCTCTCTGTCACTCTGAAATAAATAAAAACTACATTGAGATTTCATCTCACTCCTGTCAGAATGGCTACTGGCGAGGATGTGGAAAAAGAGGAACTCTTATACACTATTAGTGGGAATGCAATCTGATACAGCTATTGTGGAAATCAGTGTGGAGATTCCTGAGACAGCTAAAAATAGAGTTACCATATGACCCAGCTATGCCACTCCTAGGCATATATCCTAAGGACTTGTCTCACTACCTTAGAGATACTTGCTCAACCATGTTTATTGTTACTCTATTCACAACAGCTAGGAAATGGAACCAGCCTAGACGTCCCTCAACTGATGAGTGGATAATGAAGATATGGTACATTTATACAATGGAGTTCTACTCAGCGGTAAAGAAAAATGAAGTTATGAAATTTTCAGGAAAATGGGTGGATCTGAAAAAGATTATACTTAGTGAGATAACCCAGGCCCAGAAAGCCAAACACCACATGTTCTCTCTCATATGTGGATCCTAGCTACAAATGTTTGGACTTCTATGTGAGTTGAAATAAAACTCAGTAGCACAGGCCAGTAAGCTAGAAAGGGGACATAAAGGAAATAGAAAGGGAGGGAGGGGGATTAATAGGATGGTATTGTATATATGTAAGTAGAAGCACAGGTTAATGGCGATGGAAAGGCCTAAGTGAGGTAAGGGGAGGAGACTAAGTAAAGGAAAAGAGGAGGGAGGGCTAATCAAAATCTAAGAGGGTTGGGTGTGGTGGCACACGCCTTTAATCCCAGCAGTTGGGAAGCAGAGGTAAGAGGATTGCCAAGAGTTTGAGGTCATGCTGAGAATACAGAGTGAATTCCAGTTCAGCCTGAACTACAGTGAAATCTTACCTTGGCGGGGGGGGGGAATCCAAGAGGATATAAAAAAACAATCATATGGAAACCTACCTTTTTAGACAATGGAACACTCAGAAGCCATAGATTGTTACTAGAAAATTTTCAGTGCCAGGGATGGGATACCTTCCAGTGAATTGTTGGCCAGGGAGGTCACTGATACCCTCAAAACAATACAGGCCATTGCAAACTCTTGGTTTCCCACCAGGAATAGATGGTAAGACTCTATTGCTGAAAACTCCACATACTTGGACTGCAAAGTCACTGAGAAATCCTGCTGGAGCTAAGCTAAAAACCTCCTCCATGTAGACCAGCTGACAGAAAGCTGGAAAAAGCTATGCTGCATGCAGTTCCATGGGAGAGAGAGAAATCACCAGTGAAGATCCTCAAGAGTGGATACTATAAGCCTTAAATTTGGCCAGGCAGGCCAAATGAGCCAACGGGTGCAATAGTGGCATGTTTGTTATAGGGGAAGCCAACTGATCTCAAATTTGACTGGAGGCCTGCTCCATGGGAGAGTTTGTATCCCTGATACTGAAAACCTACAAGAGGGGTATTCATGAGCCCTATGGGTGTTAACATCTGCTGGTGTCTGGTTAAATTTATATACTATGTTCACCAAACTGCTCAGTAAGCACTTCTCTTAATGTTCATACCTGTATATTAATGCTACTCTCACTTTTGGTTAGAGAAGCTTCTTTTATCAGATGGAAGTGAACTTGGGATGACTTAGAAAGCACCATAGTGCTAAGAAGAAGTGACAGAGGAGTGCTCAGCACTGAAACATCTCTATCACACCTTCAAAGGCTCAGGGTCCATTGCAGAAGAGGTGGCAGAAAGAATGTAAGAGCCAAAGCAAGGGTAGGACTCCTTACAACATGCTCCTCCAGACACAAACTGGTCTGGATATCTATGACCTCACAGTGCCTGATACTACCTATACAAGCCCATCATAATAGGAGGAAAAGATCATGTCAGTAA
Organism: Jaculus jaculus; assembly: GCF_020740685.1. Lineage (NCBI taxonomy): Eukaryota > Metazoa > Chordata > Mammalia > Rodentia > Dipodidae > Jaculus > Jaculus jaculus. The sequence goes on from NC_059105.1 coordinate 14,341,620, forward strand.
AATAAAAGAGAGACTGATTGAGAGGGGGAAGGGGTATGATGGAGGGTGGAGTTGCAAAGGTGAAAGTGGGGGGAAGGAGGGAATTACCATAGGTTGTCTGCAATTATGGAAGTTGGCGATAGAAAAATAAATTAACTGGGCATGGTGGTGCATGCCTTTAATCCCAGCACATGGGAGGCATAGGATCTCCATGAGTTCGGGGCCACCCTTAGACTACACAGTGCATTCTAGGTCAGCTTGGGCTAGAGTGAGACCCTTGAAAACCCAAAAATAAATTAATTAAAAAAAATGCAAAATATTTTCATTGAATCAAATGATAATGAATACTTTGTTTTATTCTAAACTGTCTTTCCTTCTTTTTTTTTTTCCAAGGTAGGGTCTCACTCTAGCCAAGGCTAACCTGGAATTCACTATGGAGTCTCAGGGTGGCCTCGAACTCACAGCGATCCATCTACCTCTGCCTCCCGAGTGCTGGGATTAAAGGCGTGTGCCACCACGCCCAGCTGTCTTTCCTTCTTATCGTCCTCTGGGCCCTTTCTGAACTGTTCTCTCTTGGGGAATTTTCCATCTGCCAACAAATTTAAGTTTAGTTCCTCAACAATGAACTCTTACAGTAACTCAGTGAATCAGGTCAACTTTTAGCTTCTTTTCTACCATACCTCCATCTCCAGTGTGCTGGGCTCCTTTTTGTTTTCTTTTTAAAAAAACTTTTCTTGTGAGTGTGACAAAGAGACACAGAACTGGCATGCCAGAGCCTCCAGCTAGCACACTCAAACTCCAGATGTATGGACCACCTTGTGTGCATGTGTGATCTTGCACTTGTCACCTGATACGTCTGGCTCACGTGGCACTCAGGGAGTTGAACATGGGTTCTTAGGCTTTGCAGGCAAGTAACTGCTAAGCCAATCTCTCTAGCCCCCCTTTTCATTTTTATGCTTTTTAAAAATTTTTTATTAGTTTTGTACATAGTGTGTATACAGTCATGTTGGTTCCATAGTTAGCCTCCACCTTGTCCTCCCCCCTCCACAAGGACCCTCCTCATTGGGGAATATGGATCGTGCATTGTGGGGTTAGCCTTAGCCATCAGTTATGGTTAAGAGGCAATGACTCTGTGCATAAGGACCCAATGTATGGCTCTAACATTCTTTCTACCCCCTTCTTCTGCAAATTTCCCTTAGCCATGTTGGGGTAATTTTAGGTCTGCTTTGGTGATGAGGTCTTGGGAGCCTCTGTGTCTCTGGAAATCTGGTTTGCTAGGCCAAAGATGTCAGGGAGAAGCTCATTGTTCTGAAGGTGGTGATGCATGCCTGAGCCCAGCACTTCTTTGAAGGCTGTGTGGATGCGGTGTCGAGCCCAGCTGTCGACATAGAGCACTTCCAGTCCAAAGCAGATCGTCTCCTCCTCACATTCACCACCCTCAACAAAGTGCAGCACAGCAGGGAAAGTAGAGCACTGGCATTGACGATCAGCCTTGGCACAGTACTTGTTGCTGTCAGTGGGCAGAGTAACGCAGGGCACCACAGAGGGCCTCTATGTCCTCATAAACAAAGTCCTCCTCAATGTCCCAGACGAGCTCAAAGAGCAGTGCGATGGTTTCACCAACAGCAATCTGCAGGCTCACACTTTCACTGGACAAGACCTGGGGCTGCCAGGGCAGCTGTCTGTCAAGGATGTGGGTGATGTGGTGGCTGGGACAGATGGTGAACAGCAATACCCAGGCCTGCAGGGCAGCACAGAGCAGGTCATGAAGGTTGGCAGGGACCGCAGCAGTGGTGGAGCCACCTGTACCACAGGACCGGCTGAAAACACCTTCCAAGCAGGCAAGGCAAGAGACCAGGTCGTGGACATCTGCAGCAGCCCAAGCCGAGAGCAGAAGCGCAGTGGGGCCGGGCGGCAGGACTTGCTGTGCCATCACTGAGCACAGAGACAAGCAGGGGCTTCAGGCTGTGAAACAGCTCCTCACCCTTGGATCCAGGGCCCAGCTGCACACAGAGCAGGCCGAGCACAGCAGCAGCTAGGGCCTGTTCCTCACCCTTCCCTTTCTTTAGGCACTTTTCCAGGGCATCGGCCAGTGTGAGGCTACGTTCCAGCAGGAGGTCAGGGAGCAGGCGGGAGGCCAGGGCCAGGCGCAGGCTCTTCAGTGCCCCTTGCCTTGTCTGGGCCCTCTTGTCTGTGAGGCAGTCCACATATTCTTTCAGCTTTTCCTCCAGGTCTTCCTGCTGGCCCTGTTCATTTATAGCTTCCCCACCCAGGCTGACTTCTGCAGCAGTGCTGAGAAGGCTGGGACATTCGCTAGTGGTACTGTGGGCCTCACTGGCTGCTTCATCCTTGCTGGAACCTGAGTCCGCTTGGCCACTACTCGGGGCACCCACAGCTGGAAGTTCCTAAGTGATCAGAGAGCTGTTTTTTTTTTTTTAATTTTTAAAAAATATTTTATTTGCATTTATTTATTAGAGAGAGAGGTAGACAGAGAGGGAATGGGTATGCTAGGGCCTTTAGCCACTACAAATTTCAGACATATGTGCCACCATGTGTATCTGGCTTACGTGGGTTCTGGGAAGTCGAACCTGGGTCCTTAGGCTTTGCAAGCACCTTAACCACTAAGTCATCTCTCCAGCCCCTTTGTTTATTTATTTATTTTGGGTTTTTTTTTTGAGGCAGGTTCTCACTCTAGCCCAGGCTGACTTGGAATTCACTATGTAGTCTCAAGCTCTCCTTGAACTCACGGCAACCTTCCTATATCTGCCTCTTGAGTGCTGGATTAAAGGTGTGCAGCACCATGCCTGGCATACAAGTAAATGAGTCTTGAGTGCCACCCCACTGGTAATATTTCACCATTTCATAAGAAATGGGAAATCAGAAGATAACCCTTCCTCTGGTAGTCCTCCAAGGACGGCCTTGCTGGGGACCATATCTTCTCCAGTCTTCAACTTTTTTTTTTACCAGCAAACAAAAATGGAACATCAGGATCAGACTCCCCAGGACAGGCTGTGGAAGCTGACGATATAGTAAAACAACTTGACATGGAACAGGTGGATGGAATCACTACCAGTACTACTACATCAACTAATGGAGCAGCATATTCGAATCAAGCCATTCAAGTGAGGCCATCAATAAGTAATGGTTTAGAAGAAACAGTTAACTGTGATATCCCACCCCTTACAGCACCAGTCACTCCAAAAAGTGGTTATTCATCATCCCACGCAGAGGACACCTATGAGGAAGACTGGGAAGTATTTGACTGCTATTATTTTATCAAACATGTTCCACCACTGACAGAAGAACAACTAAATAGATAACCTGCTCTTCCATTGAAAACATGAAGCATACCAGAATTCTCTCTAGTTTTAGATCTGGATGAAACCCTAGAGCACTGTAATCTAAATGAACTAGAAGACTAGTGATCTATATAATTGGAAAAGGCAGACTCCTAAATTCTCTGAGAAACCACAGGGGCTTATTGATCTTCTGGATTCTATTATTTTTACCCACCTACCAACATGGGATGACTGTCAACAATTGTCACAGATTCTCTTTACCACAGAGGAAAGAGACAGAATCCACGATGAAGCCCGGAAATTGGTTCCGGGTGCAGATGGGAATCCCACCAATAATCAAGCTATCATTGACACCTTCTTTGCCTTGACTAGACCAGACTGGGATTTCAACACAGTGGCAGGTAAGGAGAGACTCCAGGTATACCGCCAGACTCTAATGGGGTGTCTCAGGGCTGCCACTAGGCGTCCCACTAATTTGGCTAAGGTGAGTGATGTGCAGCAAGGTAAAGATGAGACTCCTGCAGCTTTTCTGGAGAGATTCATGGAGGCATATCATACATACACTCCTATGGATCCAGAGCTTCCAGAAAATAAGACGACAGTTATTCTCAATTTTGTTAACCAGGCAGCCCCAGACGTAAGGAGGAAGATTCAAAACCTGGACAGGCTAACAGATAAGTTTGCGGGAGCTGGAGGCACTGGCAGAACGAGTGTATAATAACAGAGAGAGTCCCAAGGAGCGTCAAGCCCGAGCTATTGCCTCAGCAAATGAAACAAGTACCCACAATTTGGCTAAGATTCTCCTGGCAGCCACCGCAGAGCCCCCTGACACCCAACGTCGGCAATACAAGAAACTTGCAGGAGAGCAAGGTAAGAAGGGACCTTCACGAGAAAGGCCCAAACTCCCTTGTAACCACTGTGCTCACTGTAAAGAGATGGGGCACTGGGTAAAAGAATGTCCTAAGAACCCTCCTCAGAAAATCAGCCACACAGAGCGAGTGCGTGTCCTGGAATTAGAAGGGCTTAATAACTGAGGGAGATGGGGTTCAGACCCCCTCCCCGAACCTAGGCTAACCTTAAGAGTGGAGGGGATACCTATCATTTTTCTAGTGGATACTGGGGCACAGCATTCGGTGCTAACAAAGCCCCAAGGGAAACTGTCAGATAAAAAGTCTTGGGTGCAAGGGGCCACTGGTATGAACCAGTATTCATGGACTACCCGAAGAACAGTGGACCTTGGCAAGGGCCGGGTATCCCACTCTTTCATGGTCATACCTGAATGCCCCTACCCCTTATCAGAAAGACTTACTAATCAAAATAGGAGCTCAAACTTCTTTTGACCTGGATGGGCCTCATCTTACCAGTAGAAATGGGCACCCAGTACAAATACTGACCATGCAATTGGAAGATGAATATAGACTCCACCAACAACCAAGTCCCATGATGGACATTGCTGAGTGGTTGCAAAAGTTCCCTAAGGCCTGGATAGAAACAGGAGGGATGGGACTGGCCTTCCATCGACCACCCATTTGGGTGGAATTAAAGCCCGGAGCAGCTCCCATCAGAGTGAGGCATGTTGAGAGAAGCCTATATGGGAATCACCCCCCATATTAGGCGACTCCAAGACCTTGGGGTGCTTGTCCCCTGCCACTCTGCATGGAATACTCCACTCCTACCTGCAAAGAAGCCACATACCGGGGATTATAGGCCAGTCCAGGACCTAAGAGAAGTTAACAAATGGGTGATGGATATCCACCCAACAGTGCCAAACCCCTATACTCTCTTAAGCTCCTTGCCTCCCTCCAGAATGTGGTATACTGTTTCGGACTTAAAAGATGCCTTCTTTAGTCTACCACTGGCAGCACAAAGCCAGCCACTATTTGCCCTTGAATGGCATGACCCAAAACAAGGGTTTAATGGACAATTGGCCTGGACGCGACTACCCCAAGGATTCAAAAATTCACTCACCCTGCTTGATGACACTTTGCATGAGGATCTGGGTGAGTACCGGCAACTGCACCCACATCTGACTTTATTGCAATATGTTGATGACATTCTGATAGCCACAGACACAGCTCAGGCTTGCCAAGCAGGCATGGAAGATTTATTAACAATTTTAGGAGACGTGGGGTATCGTGCTTCTGCCAAAAAGGCCCAAATTTGTTTAAGAGAAGTAACACATCTGGGATACATTCTTTTTTTTAATATATATATATATTTTAATTAATTTATTTATTTACTTATTTGAGAGCGAAAGACACAGAGAGAAAGACAGATAGAGGGGGGGAGAGAGAATGGGTGCGCCAGGGCTTTCAGCCTCTGCAAACGAACTCCAGATGCGTGCGCCCCCTTGTGCATCTGGCTCACGTGGGACCTGGGGAACCGAGCCTCGAACCGGGGTCCTTAGGCTTCACAGGCAAGCGCTTAACCGCTAAGCCATCTCTCCAGCCCTGGGATACATTCTTAAAGACGGACAGAGACGGCCATCCCAGGCCAGAAGAGAGACTGTGTTAAGCATACCATCTCCCACCACCCGCAGAGTGGTGTATGAGTTCCTGGGATCCGCTGGGTTTTGCCATCTATGGATCCCTGGGTTTGCTGAAAAAGCCAGGCCCTTCTATGAACTGACCAAAGAAGGAAGTCCCTTCCAGTGGACTTCAGCCCAGGATCAGGCACTTAATGAAATAAAACATGCCCTGCTGACTGCACCTGCACTAGCGTTGCCTGACATTAACAAGGCCTTCTGCCTCTGTGTAGATGAAGAAAATGGAATAGCTAAAGGGGTGCTAACTCAGACATTGGGACCTTGGAATCGACAAGTTGCTTACTTGTCAAAGAACCTGGATCCTGTAGTGGCAGGATGGCCCACATGTCATGTTGGTAAAGATGCCAACAAATTAACATTAGGGCAGGTAGAGGGAGTTCTCAAACAACCTCCCGACCGATGGATAAGTAATGCTCATAATGCCTAATGCATTATCAAAGCCTACTTTTGAACCCGCCGCATATACAATTCTTTCCCAGCATAGCCTTAAACCCCGCCACCCTGCTGCTGCACCCGGACCTGGAGGGACCCCTCCATGATTGCGCAGAGATCCTGAGCCAGGTTTACAGCATCAGAGAAGACTTGACTGACCAGCCCCTGCCAGATGCTGAAGTCACTTGGTATACTGATGGCAGCAGCTTCATAAAAAAATGGACAAAGGTATGCAGGGGCTGCTATGGTGAGTGAGACAGAGACTGTCTGGGCAACAGCATTACCTAGAGGGACTTCTGCACAGCAGGTGGAACTTATTGCTCTGACAAAGGCTTTGCAACTAGGCAAAGGCAAGAAGCTGAATATGTATACAGACAGCTGTTATGCCTTTGTGACTGCCCATGTACATGGGGCTATCTATCAAGAGAGAGGCCTCCTCACAAAATAAGGAAAGACAATCAAGAACAAAGAGCAAATTTTGGACTTGTTGGCTATCTTATGGTTGTCCACTAAACTGGCTATTATGTATTGCCCTAGCCACCAAAGAAATGATACTCCGGTGGCCAGGGGAAATATGAGGGCAGATGAAGTCACTAAGAGGGCTGCCCTAGATGCTGAACTGGTGTTGACTCTACTCCCAGACCTAGCACCTCCAACCTTACCTGACACTCCAGGATATTCAAAAGAGGACACCAAACAGACTAGCAAGTTGCCTCTAACACAAGAGGGCGCTGGAGGTTGGATCAAAAGTGGGGATGATAAGTTGATCCTTCCCACATGCCTGGCTCAGCAGCTTCTCCAACACTTACACTGGTCTACACATCTGGGCACAAAATGGACTGAAGAGCTGATAAGGCACAGTCACCTTAAAATACTCAATTTAAGATCTCACATTGAAGAAATTGCTAACAAATGCCTAAGTTGTAAGATGACTAATGCAGCTGATCATCCTAAAGGAAGCAAGACATGCCAGCGAGGCTCCAAGCCCAGAGCACACTGGGAATTGGACTTTACTGAGGTAAAACCTGGTAATTATGGTTACAGATATCTTTTAAGTTTTTGTAGGTAATTTTTCAGGATGGACTGAGGCTTTCCCCACCAAGCACAAAACAGCTCAAGTGGTAACTAAGAAAATCCTAGACATCCTTCCCAGGTATGGAATGCCTGCTCTTTTGAGCTGAGACAATGGACCAGCCTTTATCTCTCAGGTAACACAGGAAGTTGTTAAGATTTTGGGGGCAAATTGGAAATTACATTGTGCTTATAGACCCCAAGGCTCAGGACAGGTAGAGAGAATGAATAGGACCCTAATGGAGACCCTTACTAAATTAACTATGGAGACCAGCGGGGACTGGGTATCTCTCCTTCCCTTTGCCCTCTACAGGGTGCGAAATGCACCCTACATGATAGGCTTAACACCCTATGAAATAATGTTTGGAAGACCACCCCCAGTTCTGCCTGATTTAAAGGTGGAGTTAATTGCTGAATTTGATAATCAACAATTGCACAAATCTCTTCAATCTTTTGCTAGAACTCATAAGGAGGTATGGCCAAGGTTGAAGGCCATATATGAGACTGGACCTCCCCCACCAACTCATGGTTATAATCCGGGAGACTGGTGTTTATTTGCCGCCATCACCGTGAGACATTAGAGCCCCACTGGAAGGGACCCTAGTCATCACTCTGACCACGCCTACTGCTGTGAAGGTGGATGGGATTGCCACTTGGATTCATCACACCCACATCCGACCGGCAGATCCACGCTGAACCTGAGGACTACCAACCACGATGGAAAGTCAAACGGGATCAAAAATCCCCTCTCAAACTCAAGCTTATATGATCTTAATGTTTGTACTATTCACCGCTTGTGCCCCCTGTAGCCTCTTTTCTCCCCTCAATCCCCATCAACCAGTCAACTTGACTTGGGAAATCTATAACCTAGCTACTCAGGAGGTTCTAAATTCTACCACTGGTTTCCAATCCCTTTGGACCTGGTTTCCAGATCTATATTTTGATCTAGCAACTTTTCTCGAGCTTCCATGGTCCGACTCAGTAACTCAAAAGCTTCATTTCTATGTTTGCCCTGGTTATATTGGGGGGAAGACATATTGTCAGCAGTGTGGAGGGGCAAATGAAACTATTGTGGAACTTGGAACTGGGTGTCTACAGGACATATCTAGGGGGCAGCCCCAAAGAAAGATGACCTGTTGCCTATATCCAGGGGCGCCACCCCCAAGTGTAAGCAGAACTTGGCGGGAAGTCAGTCATTGTCTTAAGTGGAGCACAATATGTTCCATGGACTCGGCCTGAGGGACACTGTAACCCAATCAAGCTATCATTTACTGAAGGGGGCAAATAAGAACAGAGGTGGCTACAGGGACTAATTTGGGGAATAAGAATCTATGACCAGAACAGCCTGACCCCTGTGACCCAGGTGGGTTATTAAGTGTTCAGCTGCGGGTATCGTATCCTAAAACTTTGCCCATGGGCCCAAACAAGATCCTATTGCTACCACCGCAACCAGAACCAGCCCTTGCCTGACCCCACTCCAACCCCAGGAAACATTCTTAGTTCTAGTTCTCAGGCCAGCATTCCTCCACAAATACCTAAACTAGGTAATCCCCTTCTTACCCTCCTTAATCACTCCTTTGTGGTCCTGCATGCCACCAGACCAGACCTTACTATGGCCTGCTGGCTCTGCTATGGCACTGCCCCCCCCCCTTTCTATGAAGGGATAGCAGTCTCTGATTCATACAGTGTGTCACCAGATGTACCAGAACGAGGACTATGCATTAGTGGTGCCAGTCCCAATTCAATTCCTCCCCCCTGTGTAACCAAACCATCTTTTTTATCAACACATACCCCTCTTATCTTATTCCCTCCAAAAACTCCTGGTGGGCTTGCAGCATGGGACTTACCCCCTGTGTTAGCGCATCTGTGTTGGCTAATGCTAAAGATTTCTGTGTACAGGTACAGCTAGTCCCCAGAATAACCTATCACTCAATTGAAGAAATAGACCAACAACGAAGTGCATATCCAGTTAGAATAAAGAGAGGACCTATTACTGCTCTAAGTGTTAGCTTACTGATAGGTTTGGGATTTGCTGGAGCAGGAACAGGAATAACCTCCTTAGTAACACAGAAGCAACAGTGTGCTGACCTTAGAGCAGCTATAGATTTGGACATTCAGGAATTAGAAAAATCAATTTCCCATCTGCAAGAGTCACTTAATCTCTAGCGGAGGTAGTCCTGCAAAATAGAAGAGGCTTAGATCTACTCTTTCTCCAACAAGGAGGACTATGTGCAGCCCTGGGAGAAGGATGTTGCTTTTATGCTGATCACTCCGGAATTGTTAAAAAATCACTAGCCAGAATCCATGAGGGATTATTAAAAAGGAAACAAGAACGAGAAGAATCTCAAGGATGGTTTGAGTCATGGGTCAGCCATTCTCCTTGGTTGACCACTCTGTTGTCTGCTTTAGTGGGGCCATTACTTTTATTTTTGTTGCTGATCACAATGGGACCTTACATTGTTAATAGAATAATTACCTTTGTTAGAGAATGAATTAATGCAGTGCAGATCATGGTGCTAAGTATCATCCTCTACAGTCTCTTCCCCAATAAAGACCCAAGGATGGGTCTCCTGAAGTTACAAGTAGAGGGGGAAATGAAGGACCCAGAAACTGAACTACGTCATGACAGGCTTCAGAAGAGTGATGCCCTGGTTAGACCTAAATTACAAGTTTCAGCTTAAACAAAGGAACAAAGGGGCAGTTGCCCCGCCCCCTGCCCAGGACACCTGAGACTTGCCAAAGACTTGTCCCCCCTACCTCCCCGCCCCGGCCAATTGAGAGATTTGTCCCGCCTACCTCCCTGTTCCGGCCAATCAAGATACATATAAATGTTATTGCTGCTCGTTTAGCCAATCCCAACAGTGGTTGCTTAGTTACCTAGCTCCCACCTGCCAACCTTGCAGCTAATGTCCTAAGAAACCAACCAATCATGTACCCATTCCCTACTTCTTTGTTCAAATCCCTATAAAAAAAAAACTGCCCCCTTGCTGCTTGGGTATCTTGTATGGATCCACTGCATTGGTGAGGTCAAGAGACCAAGCTTAAGCTGGAAATAAAGCTCCTTGCCCTTGCATATGTGTATGGTTCTCCTTGGTGATCACTGAGGGGGTGCCGAGAACTGGGCAGAACACCACCATGCCCAGATCTATTGTTACTTTTTAAAAAAATATATATTTTATTTATTTATTTGAGAGAGATAGAGGCAGAGAGAAAGAGAGAGGATGGGCATGCCAGGGTATCCAGCTACTGCAAGTGAACTCCAGATGCATGCACCCCCTTGTGCATCTGGCTTACAGGGGTCCTGGAGAGTTGAACTGGGATCCTTTGGCTTTGCAAGCAAACACTTTAACCACTAAACCATCTCTCCAGCCCATATCATTGCTTTTTAAAAATTTCCCTACTTAACTGAATTGCATGTATTGTTGACTACTCAATGCTTACATATGTATGCTAAATAACCTAGCAGGATTCTGCTTTCTCTTGGGAGTGAAAGGTACATGTGATACATAAACCTCACACCTTTCTCTCACAAAACACACTTAGCACACTCAAATGTGATGTAACATAGTATGTGTAGCCAAGCATGGTAGTACACACCCTGAATCCAGGCAAGGAGGGAACATGAGTGCCAGGCCAGTCTGGGTTACATAATAACACCTTATCTCAAAACACAAAGCAAAACAACAAAGTCTATTTATAAATGTGTTTTAAAGTACTAGGAACATTGCATTTCATCACTTCCTAAGCCCCTCCCTCCAGCTAGGGGTATGGAAAGATGATTGTGTAATAGGGGCTGAGGCACTGAAGTGAATTAACTCAACCAGATTTTCACCCACTAAGATTTGCTCCAGTCACAATGAGGCTAAGCTTGGGTTCATTTTCTCTTAGGACAACTGCTCTGTCTCTTACTACATATGCACCAGAATACTTTGTCAAGGAGCAGAAGAGAATTTACGTTGCTGACAGAGTATATTTTCCTAGACTGTCAAGGACTCTCTCACTGTGACCCGCCTTTGAAGTTTTTATTGTTCAGCAGTAGGTGCCGCCCCTCAACCTTTCTTCACAACTGTCAACACAGCCTTAGGACTGGCCAGCACATCCACCTACTCTGTGGCCTTGACTCAGTCAGGCTCTGATCTTTGCAGGGCTCCATGCCAACTGGTCATAGGACTCCAGGAGCCATGAAGTAGAGGAAATCTGTCCAAAGCCCAGAGGAATGATGATAGTAAAGGCCAGGGTGCGACTGAGTAGCTGAGCTTCCTGCTTGGTGTGCAAAGGGAAAACCCTGCCTATCAGACAAAGGGCCCAATGGCCTCTTGTGTGCCCTGCGGCTTGAAAAACTTAAAGGGACTGCAGGGCCTAGAGAGGCAGTGAGCACTGGGGACACCACAGTTTAAGTGAAAACAACCCTTCTGACCCAAACTCCCCCACCTTGGAATTCTTCCCTAAGCTATTTTTCCTACATCCAGGAGAGAAGCAGCATTCCTGGGTCAGATGCCCGTGTCCTTGGAGATCTCTGAATCACTCAGGGTTTACTGAATCTAGAAAGAGGTAGATATAATATAATCTAGATATAATATAATCTAGAAATAGTAGATATAGCTGAGTATGAGCTTAACTAGAGGTGAAGCTGGAAGCCTGTTCTGCAACCAATAGTGACTACTGAAATCCACCTGCCAAGTCACTGGATCCTGCTTGACCATGAGACGTCTTCTGGATTGGGTCCTTTCATACACAGACCTAGACAACAGCAACTGGGATCATTCACTTGGAGCCATGGGAAATTCACCAAGTTCACAGACTCACAAAAACCCAACAGCTGAACAGCCATGGGGAAAAAGTCTCATAAGCAATAATGTGAAACTGGAACAGCAAGACCTAGGGCTGGGTGGAAATATGAAGGGAGAAATGGTATGGAGGGGTGAATGGAAATGGGCTCAGCAGATCATGGCCTCTTGCTCTTCTATGAGGAAATCTGAAGGCTTCTAAAAGTGGCTTTTCAGGATGGGGGGTGGGGGGTGGGAAGAGGGAGGAGTAGGGGACAGAGGACCTAAGACAATAAGGACCTTCAAGGAATCTCACTCAATCACAGGACCAGGAACTTCTGACCCAAGTGTGCTCAGCATATCATCTCCTCTTTAGCCACAACTTAAGCGCTGCAGCAGGGCTTCAAACAAACCACACATGGCTCTCCAAGAGTAGAAACCAAACCCTACTTTATAAGGCTGCTTGGCTATCACTGGCTCCTCTACTGAGATAGGAAGTATCAGGCAGACAGGTGACAGAGGGTGAACTTTCCTCGTCATCTTACCATCACCACCAACCCTCCAGCCCTCCAGATGCCTATATCTACAAAATAATCAACTCAAAAAAAAAAAAAAAAAAAAAAAAAAAGAAAAAAGAAAGAAATACTCTGATGAGGGGCAAGGTGGAGGAGGTTCAGGCTGGTCAGCAGGCCAGTTCCTGTGAGGTAGCTGACACTGATGCTCCTGGGTAGGAGGCCAGTCATGCTCACAGCAAACAGGAAGGAGTCACTGGTAACTGGGACGTGGAGGAAACAGAAAATCTCAAATTCTGCCCAGAGTACTTGATCTCAGGTAACACCTGGGTGGAGACGTTGGGCTCTTTGCAGGTGTCTTCAGTGTCCTTTAAGGAAGAAGGCTTCCTAGGGAGAGGGGAAAGGCTGGCTTCACTCTTCTTGAGCTTGGGTGTGGCCCCATCTTCAGAGGGCAGCAGGTTTCCCTCGGAAGAGCTGTGCTTTCTGAAAGGAAAAAAGAATTGCAACTGAGACCAACCTGTAGTCCACTCCCAGAGTCTGAGGCAGACAATGACAGCACTACAGTGCTGCGAACCAAAACCGACATGGACATAGGAGCAGCCATGTGACTCATTTATATAAAGGGGTAAGAGTTCAAGTGCAAGTGTGAATGTGGGTGAAGGTAAGAGGCCTCAGGAATTCTCACAGCCAGCAGACACAGATGAAAGTGGCTGCTTCTACAAATTACCCTGGGCTGAGAACCCCAGAGCCACCAGGAAGATGATGTGCGTATTCTGATTCCTATCAACTCCCAATTGCAGACTGTTTCTTTTACTGTTAGTCTGGGATGAGAAAGGATAATATATATCATATTCCTTCATTAAAGCAGTACTCACCCCAGCCTGCTGGGCTCTGGCTTGCTGAAGGCATTGGGTGTCATATTACTCTTTGAGGCAGTCAGAAGCGCTGTTGGCAGAGACCACTAGGAACAAAAGAAGTGAGGGTTGGAAAGATGGCTCAATGGTTAAGGCACTTGGCTGCAAAACCTAATGACCCAAGTTCAATCCCCTAGTACCCATGTAAAGCTAGATGCACAAAGTGGCACATGTAGCTGAAGTCCATTTGCAGCGGTTATGGGCCCTAGTACGTTCTCTCTGTAGCCAAGCATGGTGGTGCACGCCTTTAATCCCAGCACTCGGGAAGCAAAGGTAGGAGGATTGCCTTGAGTTCGAGACCACCCTGAGACTACATAGTGAATACCAGGTCAATCTTGGCTAGAGTGAGATCCTACCTCAAAAAAAAAAAAAAAAAAAAAGAAAGAAAGAAAGAAAGAAAGAAAGAAAAAAAAGGTACAAGAAAAGGTGGGGCACAAGAGCCAGGCTGAGGCCAGCCAGAGTTCAGAGTCTTGGGACCCTGCCTCAGCCTAATCGGAGAGCGCGAACCTGCTCTGCTCTACTAAGGATGGGGTCATGCCTTGGGTAAGTCTTGGCTCGCTCTTGAACAGGCAGAAAGTTAAGGAAGCAGAGTAGTTTTTTTGTTTGTTTGTTTTGTTTTTTGGTTTTTAGAAGTAGGGTCTCTGGCTCAGGCTGACCTGAAATTCACTATGTAATCTCAGGGTGGCCTCAAAATCACGGCAATCCTCCTACCTCTGCCTCCTGAGTGCTGGGATTAAAGGCATGTGCTACCACGCCTGGCCAGAGTAGTTTTTTGATTTTTTTATTTTTTACGAGAGAAAGAGAATTGGTGTGCCAAGGCCTCCAGCCACTATAATTGAACTCCAGATACACATGCCACCTTGTGCGCATGTATGACCCTGCACATGCATCACCTTGTGTGTCTGGCTTATGTGGGATCTGGGGAGTATAACATATGTCCTTAGGCTTTGCAGGCAAGTGCCTTAACCTCTAAGCCATCTCTCCAGCTCCAACAGAGTAGTTTTTAATCCTTGAAAAGAAAGGGTCACGAGACATAGAGGCAGGGTCTAGCAGGGAGGAGAGGAGAAAAACTGGGTAGCTGCAACTCAAGCCATGCCTTTTTTTTTGGCTTGTGTGATGGTGGTTTGATTCAGGTGTCCCTCATAGGTATTCTGAATGGTAGATTCCCAGCTGATAGCGATCTGGGAATTATAGCCTCCTGGAGGCTGTGTATTGTTGGGGACAGGATTATGGGTGTTATAACCAGCTTCCTCTTGCCAGAGTTTGGCACACTCTCATGGTGCCGTTGTCCATCTGATGTTAGCCAGGAGGTGATGTCCACCCTCTACACATGCTATTGTTTTATCCTGCCATCATGGAGCTTCCCCTTGAGTCTGTAAGATAAAATAATAAACCTTTGTTCCCCACAAGTTGCTGTCAGTCAGGTGTTTTCTGTCAGCAATGTGAACTTGACTGCAAGTGTGCAATTGCATATATGTACATAAGTATGTCCATGCAGTGCCTAATGTGCCTGTGGTGGAAGAAGTGGAATGTTGGTATCCCATTCTATTGCTCTCTGTCCATTCTTATTTGAACCAGAGTCTTCTACTGATCTCAGAGTTGCTGGTTTTTCCCAAGCGCCAGTGATTTTGGAGGCCTCTGCTTCTCTATGGGACTAGGGTTACAGATTAGCATGGCAGTGCTCAGCTGTTTATGTGGACCCTGGGGATCAAACTTGAGCAGTATTTCAGGCCCCTCAAGCTCACGTGCTTGCGCAGGAAATGCTCTTTACCACTGAGCCCTCATTCTAGCCCCCATGCTGCTGCACCTTTTTTTTTTTTCCTGATTTTATGAGGTAGGATCTTGCTCTAGTGCAGCCCAGGCTGGAATGATCCTCCTACCTCTGCCTCCTGAGTGCTTGGATTAAATGCATGAGCCACCACCTTCAGCTGCTGTACTTTAAAAAATATGTTTTTTAATTATTATTTATTTGCAAGCAGAGAAAGAAATGGAAGTGCCAGGGCCAACCACTACTGCAACTGAACTCCAGATGCTGCAGCACTCTGTGCATCTAGCTTTACATAGGTACTTGGGAATCGAACCCAGGCTGTCAGGCCTTGCAAGCAAGTATCTTTAACTACCAGGCCATTTCTCTAGGTCACCACGTTACTACACTTAAAAAAATTTTTTTTTTGTTTATTTTTATTTATTTATTTGAGAGCAACAGAGAGAGAGGGAGAGAAACAGGCAGACAGTGAGAGAGAGAATGGGCATACCAGGGCTTCCAGCCACTGCCAACAAACTCCAGATGCGTGTGCCCCTTTGTGCATCTGGCTAATGTGGGTCCTGGAGAATCAAGCCTCGAACCGGGGTCCTTAGGCCTCACAGGCAAGCGCTTAACCGCTAAGCCAACTCTCCAGCCCTACTACACTTTTTGTTTGTTTGTTTTCTTTAAATATTTATTTATTTGCGGGGGGGGGGTAGGACTACTATACTTTTAAAAATATTTTATTTTTCTTTATTTATTTGAGAGAAATAGGCAGGGGGAGGGGGAGGAGAGAGCGAGCAAATGGGCGTACCAGGGCCTCCAGCTGCTGCAAACAAACTCTAGATACATGCGCCCCCTTGTGCATCTGGCTTACGTGGGTTCTGGGGAATCAAACCTGGGTCCTTTGGCTTAACAGGCAAGTGCCTTAAACACTAAGCCATTTCTCCAGCTCATGGGATACTATACTTTTAAGACAAAGAAGGCAGGAGCCAGAGAAGAAGCTGTGCCCCTTGCCCTGACATTACTCACCAATGGAGCAGAATCAGAGATGATCCCCATGTGGAACCCTTTTTGGCACCAACTCCGAAGCAGATCTACTCCTAGGATAAGATGAGCAGGGATTGGGACTTAACAGGGAGGAATCAAGTGGCTCATTTACTTTCCAGAGGAGCCCATCTCTTCATCTAATGGATTTAATTTAATGTAATGTCTCACTAAACATAGCTCCCGTAGGCAAAGGGGGCACATCACCTTTGAGCTTGTTGCCATGGTACTTCTGTTCCCACTGGGTGGTAAGAATGTTGAAATATCGTGGCTGCTCAAAAAAGCGGAGATAGCGAGTAGATATTCGAGAAGGAAAAATTCTTTCAAATTGACCACGACGAGAAAACTCATCTTCCATCTCGACTAAAACCCGAACATCATCAGGTGTCAGGACGTCTAGCACAGATGCATAGAATTCCTACAACCAGAGAAAGAGGATATGCACAGTGTTAAGCCAGAGGTAAAGAGAACCAAATAGCAAGGGGACAGGAAGTATAGCCCTCGGGTCCTAGGGTTCCAGAACTCTCAGGGACCACCAGTGTCATGTGGTGGGTCAGCTCTGTATCTCATCTCTTCCTAAGCCCACTGACCTCAGCTGGTGGAAAAAGATGCTCTTGCTAGATCTGGGGAACCAGTGGGGCTGAGGTGAAGTGGTGTGGTGGATAGAGTTGAGTTTGGGCACCCAGCAACTCACATATGCCTTATGGTCAACACTCTCATATCCTAAAGCCACATTTCTCTGAGGTCAGCCTCCCAGGTCTCCCTGTGCCTCTCAGGGAAAGAAGCCCTAAGGGTAAAGGTAGACAGATCTGTAAGAGTAGGCCACTGCAGCCCTATGCTAAGAGCACAGTGATAACAAACACCCACTCTTCTGCAATGTACATGACAACAAACTGCTGTACATCACAGGGTCCCACTTCTTGGTAAGAAATCCTGCTCTACGCAGATGGAAGCTGTCCTCCCTGAGGTCCATAATGTCAGACCACTGAAACTTAATGTTGGCAACAGAGAGAGACCAGTAACCTACCTGGTCAGGATATTTCTGGGCCAAGTAATAGGTTTTCTTCATTTTCTGTGCAGTGAAATGCTCTGGGGTCATCCGACATTTGTCCCTGGGAGAACTAGGCAGGCTAAGTCAGGGCATAAACAAAAAGCAAAGGGCAAGTCAGCAGCCTCCCATGCTGAGACGATACAGAGAGAGGTTCAAACCCAGGAAGATTCCTTCCCAAGAGTTAAATAAGGCATACGGAAGATGTTCATTACTAAAATACATTCCATTCAAGCAGCATGCCTAACAGTCATCCACCAAGTACCAAGGAAAGAAGCAATGCACCTAAATTTGACCAAAACAAAGAGGAGCCTGTGGGCTGGAGGGATTGCTTAGTGGTTAAGGCATTTGCCTTCAAAGCCAAAGGACCCAGGTTCGATTCCCCAGGACCCATGTTAGCTAGATGCACAATGGGGTACATGCATCTGGAGTTCGTTTGCAGTGGCTGGAGTCCATGGTGCATCCTTTCTCTCCTTCTCTCTCTCCCTCTCCCTCTCCCTCTCTCTCTCTCTGTGTCAAATAAATAAATAAATAAAATATTTAAAAAAGAAAAGAGGAGCCTGGAATAAGCCTGATCACTGAACAGTTCAGTTTATGGAAAACTTACTGCACACCCAGCTTTCGTGAGACCTTGGGCAAGTGACCTAACCTAAAACCTCAGTTTCATCATCCATGTTACTATAATCACTGTTTTGTTTTTGTTGTTATTGTTTTGAGAAAAAAAAAAAAAACAACAGTATCTTACTCAATAGCTCAGGCTGGCTTGGAACTCACTATATTGCCCAAGTTCACCTTGAACTCATGGCAATCATCCTGCCTCAGGCTCCCCAGTGCTGGGACTACAGGCATGAGCCACCACATCTGGCTAAGACCACTGTTGAGAGAGGTACAAAGATGAATGGAAAGCAGACCCTTTGCCAAGGAACTTAAGGTCTGGCAGGCAGAATAATTAAACTGTCAGCAACTGCAGGACAGTCAAATATAAGTACACAAAGTATTTAGTGGGCAAAGAAAGTTTGTCACTAAGCAAAGCAGGGTTTGTTTTTTTTTTTAAGATTTAGATTGACTTTATTAGTTAAAGAGAAGGAAAAAGGATGTTGGATGTGGTGGTGCACGCCTTTAATCCCAGCACTCAGGAGGCAGAAGTAGGAGGATCACTGTGAGTTCTAGACCAGCCTAAGACTACATAGTGAATTCCAGGTCAGTCTGGGCTACAGAGAGACCCTACCTTGAAAAACCAAAAGAGGGGGGAGGGAGAGGGAGAGGAAGAGAGAGAAGGCTGGAGGGATGGCTTAGCAGTTAAGGCATTTGCTTGCAAAGCCAAAAGGACCCAGGTTCAATTCCCCAGGACCCATGTTAGCCAGATGCACAAGGGGGCACATGTGTCTGGAGTTCATATGCAGTGGCTAGAGGCCCTGATGCATTCTCTCTCTCTCCCTCTTTCTCTGTCAAATAAATAAAAGAATAAAAATAAAATATTGGGCTGGAGAGATGGCTTAGCGGTTAAGCGCTTGCCTGTGAAGCCTAAGGACCCCGGTTCGAGGCTCGGTTCCCCAGGTCCCACATTAGCCAGATGCACAAGGGGGCGCATGCGTCTGGAGTTCGTTTGCAGAGGCTGGAAACCCTGGCGCGCCCATTCTCTCTCTCTCCCTCTACCTGTCTTTCTCTGTGTCTGTTGCTCTCAAATAAATAAATAAATAAATTTTTTTAAAAAAAAGTTAAAAAAATAAAATATTAAAAAAGAGAGACAGACAGAGAAAAAGGAGATAGTATAAAGAGCTCCTGCCCAAGAGAGCCGGGTGTGGTGGCACACGCCTTTAATCCCAGTACTCGGGAGGCAGAGGTAGGAGGATCACTGTGAGTTCAAGGCCACCCTGAAACTACATAGTTAATTCCAGATCAGCCTGGACTAGAGTGAAACCCAACCTCGAAAAAAAAAAAAAAAAAAAATAAGAGCTCCTGCTCATAAAATGGCAGGAGGGTATAATGACCCAGGATATTTTTAAAAGAACTCTTACTATGTAGGCCAGTCTAGTCTTTAATTTGAGACCCTCCTGCCTCTGTCACAGGTGTGCATCGGCAGCAAAGTGGGCTTTAATTCCACCCTCCCACTCTCGTTGAAGAACCCTGGATGGTTACTCTTCAGGAGCCTCATCTGTATATTACAATACTAATATTAAGTCCATAAGGTTATTAGAAGACTATCACAGTATTTCCTTACCCACCTTGGAAACTGACGAACTATTACTTTCATCCCCTCAGGAAGCACCACACTTTGGAGAGAAGACTGGACTAATGTTAAGAGTAAAGAGTTTAAACTTCACTCACAGGACCAGTGGAGATTTCTGAGCAAGGGAGCCAAGTAACCACATCTACTTTCAGGGACACTGGTGAGGCAGTGATTGTGGATGGACAACAGAGGCAGAGTTGAGTTGCAAGGGAGATCAAGCAGGAGAGAAGGTTCAGAACACATTCCCTCCCAGAATTCAATGGGTCACTCATGTGACCAGCTCAACTGGAGGAAAGCTCAAAGGCAGACCTGATGCTGGAGCTGTTGGAATTGTTGGAGCTGGAAATGATACCCTCCATGTTGGGCAGAACAAAGCCTGCCAGGTTCAGAAGGTCACGGATCATCTGGCCTTTGATGCTGATGTCCAGGGGAGAACTGGAGTGGAGGCTTCAGGAAAAGAATACAAAACAGGGTCAAAGAAGCACTCTAGAATGATTCCTGGCCCTACAGCTGAACCAGCGCATGCCCCATTATTCTGTGGCTTCTTTATGGCAAGAGGGTTCTAAAGCCTCAGTGCATGAGCACCCTCGTGAGAGCCCTATCACACAACAAATCCTCTCACTCAGGCTGGTAAGCCTGCCTATGACCTTGATCTGCTAGAAGCAAAGTGAAGGAAAGATTCAACTTTGAGTAAGCTGAAAATACCACTTACCTTGGGGAAATGTTGACTTCCAGGACCCAGGGCTTAAGGTTCTCATCCAGCATGATGTCAAAACCAAAGAGCTCATGGCAGCTATAGGGCCGTCGCACATAGATCTTGAGCAGGTTGTTCACATAGGGTTCTGACCTGCTCACAGGAGTAAGGAAACACTCAGCCAGCTCCTCACAAAGACCTCCCAATGGAGTGGCCCAGAGTTAGGAGAGCAGAAGCAACTTCTCTTAAAAAATAGATCTTGGGCTGGAGAGATGGCTCAACAGTTAAAGCACTTGCCTGCAAAGCCTAACAACCCGGGTTTGATTCTTCAGTACCCATGTAAAGCCGGAAAGGCGCACGCATCTGGGGTTCCTTTGTAGTGGCTAGAGGACACACACATACTCACACTCACACACACACACACACACACTCTCTCTCTCTCTCTCTGTATCTTTGCTTACAAATAAATAAAATATTTTAAAATTTTTCTGAGACAGGTACATTAGTGTACAACTGGAGTCCCAACACTTGACAGGTTACATAGAATTTGAGGCCAGCTTGGGCTACATTAGGCAATCAACTCTACCCATCTCATCCTTAAAAAAAAAAAAAAAAAAGGCCTGGATATCCATGATCTCAAAGTGCCTGACCCTAACTACACAAGACCATCAGACCATCATAGCAGTTGGAAAAGATGATGACATCAAAATAAAAGAGAGCCAGGTGTGGTGGCGCACGCCTTTAATCCCAGCACTCAGGAGGCAGAGGTAGGAGGATCGCCGTGAGTTCGAGGCCACCCTGAGACTACATAGTGAATTCCAGGTCAGCTTGAGCCAGAGTGAGACCCTACCTCGAAAAACCAAAAATAAATAAATAAATAAATAGAGACTGGCCAGGTGTAGTGGCGCACACCTTTAATCCCAGCACTCGGGAGACAGAGGTAGGAGGATCATCGTAGGAGTTCAAGGCCACCCTGAGACTACAGAGTGAATTCTAGGTCAGCTTGGGTTAGAGTGAGAACCTTCCTTGCAAAAACAAACAAGGGCTGGAGACATGGCTTAGCAGTTAAGCGCTTGCCTGTGAAGCCTAAGGACCCCAGTTCAAGGCTCAACTCCCCAGGACCCACTTTAGCCAGATGCACAAGGGGGCGCACACGCCTGGAGTTCATTTGCAGTGGCTAGAGGCCCCAGCGCGTCCATTCTCTCTCTCTGTCTCTCTCTCTCTCTCTCTCTCCCTCTCAAATAAATAAATAAAAATGAACAAAAATAATTAAAAATAAAAGAACAAACAGAGACTGATTGAGAGGGGGAGGGTATATGAAGGGGAGTGGAGTTGTGAGGGGGAAAGTGAAGAAGGGGGAAGGAATTACCATGTTTTATTGTTTATAATTATAGAAGTCAATAAAAATAAAAAAAAATAAATTTAAAGCCAGGTGTGGTGGCATACACCTTTAATCCCAGCACTCGGGAGTCAGAGTCATAGGAGGACTGCCATGAGTTCAAGGCCACCCTGAGACTACATAGTGAATTCCAGGTCAGCATGTGTTAGAGCAAGACACTACCTTGAAAAAAACCAAAATAATTAAATAAATAAATATATTTTTTTAAAGTGGCTCTTAAGAGGTGTGTCTAGGGCTGGGGAGATGACTCAGCAATTAGAGGCACTTGCACACAAGGTCTGCTGGCCTGGGTTCACTTCCCTAGTGCCCATGCCAGATGCACAACATGGCATGTGTGTCTGAAGTTTATTTACAATGGCATGAGGCCATGTGGTGCCTATTCTCATTTTCTCTCTCTTTTTCTCTTCAAGAAATAGATAAATATTATAAAAAGAGAGTTTTATTTGTCTCATCTGAGCCATCCCCTGGGGTGAAGCTCAGCAAATGAGTAGAATTTAACTCTAACTACTACATCCTATTCCATATCCTTAGCATGGTCAACGCCTAGTGCCCAGCAGTGTGAGGCCAATGACAAAATGTAGAGGAGTCTTAGTGGCATGTCCTACACCAAAAGTAGTAGTGTAGGGGCTGGAGAGATGGCAAAGTGTTTGCTTCCAAAGCCTGACAGCCTGAGTTCGATTCCGCAGTACTCATGTAAAGCCAGATGCACCTTTGTGGTGCACGTGTCTGGAATTTGTTTGCAGTGGCAGGAGTCCCTGCTGCACCTATACCTTCTCTCTCGCCTAGCAAATAAATAAATAAATTCAATTTTTAAGAGGCAGTAGTGTAACTCACGAGATTATGGTTTTAACAATAACATCCTTTATCTTCTCCCAGATAGCATCACTATTGACTCCCTTCTGGCTCAGATAGCTCCACAAGGCCTTCAGTGCCCTA
This sequence comes from Jaculus jaculus, assembly GCF_020740685.1. Taxonomy (NCBI): domain Eukaryota; kingdom Metazoa; phylum Chordata; class Mammalia; order Rodentia; family Dipodidae; genus Jaculus; species Jaculus jaculus. Next base: position 14,364,236 of record NC_059105.1, read on the forward strand.
CATGGGGAGGAGAAGGGAGTATTTAGGGTTATATCCTAGAAATAAGTGAAAAGAGGGAAAAAAAAAAAAAAAAAAAAAGGAAAGAACATGCCTAAAGATATTGTCTTCATATTTCTTCTGGTGACAATGTGAAATAAGAGAGGACTATGGTTGATACAGCCCAAGTCTACATTACAAGTGCCTATATAATTTCTAGGTCTACATTAATCCTCCCTAACCATTGCCCTGAACCTTTAACTCTCCCAGACTGGCATACCATTTGTGGCCCTGGCAGGCTGTCTCATCTGAGTTAGCCTGGTACTCCGTGTTCTTTTTATTGACACTGTAGTTGGTCAGGTGCATGAACTTGTTGCCAAGACTCTTCATGGAAGGGGAATACCTGGAAGTGAGAAGAATGGCAGAGGTAAAATGGAGAGCAGGTGGAGAATGAGCCAAGTATTTCCCCAGACCCTTAGGAAGTGAAGGCCAAGTGCCCAGGTCTGGTCTGTTTCTAAAAGGTTTGAGAACTGCATCTGTTGGCAGAGTTCCAGAACAGCGCAGCTAAGCTAATCTCCTATGGCCCACATCAGTCCTGTAGACCCTCATCAGGGTCAGGAAGTACAGAACCTCCTTATTTCCCAATACCTTTTACACTGTCCCTTGCTAACAAAAACCACCTGAAATATCTGCTATTATTCTGTTTGGTGTCTAGTTTTACTCCCTATGGGGAAAATAAATCCTCCAACTGTCAAGGGGACACCTCACCACTATAACATACTTGCAACTGGCAAAGCGGACGAGTCCATCTGAAAAGAGATAAATCCGTAGAGGATCATAGGAAGTGATGTAAACATAGATCCGCAGATCAAATTTGCTGCCACTGATGAGGTAGGGTTTGTGTAGATACCTACATAGAGAAAAGGCCAGTTTTAAATCCAGTCAGATAATATGAGGCTCAGTGGTAATCTGAGCCACTGTGAGAGCTTACAGTCCCCAAGAAGACCCTAGAATAGGTGGCTATGGAAAGTCTTTAGCAGGTCAAGAGACAGGAGAATATTCTAGAAAGGGTACCTAGAGGCTGAGGAAATGGGAAGATGGAGAGAGATACAGCCTAGCAACAAGCTCACCTCTGTACCAGAAGAGGCCTGCGCTTGGGGAGCTGACTCCATTTGTGAATAACCTGGATGCCGATGCCTCGAGCCGATGCTGGCTAGGAGTCAAATGGAAGTACAGATTTGCTTCAGGTCTGCCATTTTCTTCTTCCCTCCAGACCATGATCTCTTACCCGCTTTGCCCTACTCACTGGCTTCACAATCCATTTTTGACGGCTGCTGCTCTCCCAGGCTTTACGCAGGAGCTTGGCATCTTGGGGGAGGACAAAGGACTGTGGGAAGAAACTAAACTCCTTCTTGCCAAAGCGGCTCTGCATGCGAGACAGGTTCTTCCACAGACGGTCCTTCCTCCCAATCTGGAAGGAGCCTGGAAAGTGGTTTAGCTACAAAAGGGATAGAGAGAGGACAGCATATAGAACAAGGATAGAAAAGCATCAGGCCTTTAGGGAATCAGAAAACAGGAACTCATTCATTCCAACATGAGTCCAGATAGCCTATTTTTTTTTATTTAAAAAATATTTTATTTAAGAGAGAGAATGGGTATATCAGGGTCTCTAGCCATTGCAAACCAACTCCAGACACACACAGCCCCTTGTGCATCTGGCTTGCATGGGTTCTGAGGAATCAAACCTGGGTCCTCAGACTTTGCAAGCAAGCACCTTTTCCCATTCAAGGAGTGAAGCCAATGTGAGTGGATATATGGGAAACACAACTAAAACCAGACAATGTCTCTCAAGACATGATAAAACACATCTTTGAAGGCCAGGTATGGTGGCACATACCTTTAATCCCAGCTCTTGGGAGGCAAAGGTAGGAGGATCACCACTAGTTCAAGACCACACTGAGACTACATAGTGAATTTCAGGTCAGCCTGGGCTACAGTGAGACTCTACCTTGAAAAACCACACACACACACACACACACACCAAAAAAAAAAAAAAAAAAAAAAAAAAACGGGCTGGAGAGATGGTTTAGTGGCTAAGGCATTTGCCTGTGAAGCGAAAGGATTCATGTTTGACTCTTCAGACCCCATGTAAGCCAGATGCACAGAGGTGAGTCAAGTGCAAGGTCGCACATGCCCATTAAAGGTTGTACATGCCCATTAGGTGGCAGAAGTGTCTGGAGTTAGGTGGCTGAGGCCTAATTCTCTGTGTCTCTCTCAAAAAAGTAAAAATAAAAAAAAAAATTAAAAAGAAAAACACATCTTTGAGAGGCAGAAGCTGCATAAAAGACATGGCAGTGGAACTGAAGAGGTGTGTGGTCTGCCAGGGCCTTCTACCACACTCCTCTCCTGGCCTTCCTCATTTTCCTTTGGCCATCCTCTTCTTCCCACACTGCCTCTCAGCATTCCAATAGCACCTTCCTCCTGACCTAGTCCAAAGTCCATGGAAACAGCTAGCTCCTCAGGAAGGACAAAGGACCCCTACCTTCTGATGCTCTCGAATGGATCGGAAACCAGGAGACTTCATGTGGTGACCCCAGCAGCCCAGCCAGTCATCATTTCCTACAGAAGGCAATCAGGAAGTCAGTCCTGCTAACAGCTCAGGCCATGGCACAGAGAGCCCCAGTGGCCCCATAAATACCACTGGGCCTAGGCACAGTTTCCAGAGTTGACGCTGAAGAGTTGCCATGGAGCTGTCATTCAAAAGACCCTGAGGCCAGGGAGAGAACAATGGCCTTCTGTCTCCTAATCTGGAAATAGGCTGAGCCCACAGGGCTTCAGAGCTATATCTTCTTCAAGACAGGGTCCACTGCTGTGCTCATATAATAGAGTTCCCCAGGTTCTCCTACTCAAAGCCCATCTAGTGGACAAAGAGGACAGGCTCAGAGTAGGGCAAGTGACTCACGCTTGCTGATTCTGAAGTGGGACCGTCCAATGGTCTGCTTGACAATGTTGGGGGTCACTGCACTCATCTTCCACCGAAGCAGCTTTCTTTGTTCCCAAGGAAGTTTCTCCACTGGGGAAAGGCAGGGGCAAGGGAGGGGGTGGGGAATGGAGATGGAAAAGAGCAGGAGAGGCATGGTGGTGAGATGAAAAAGACGGCACTGGTGCCCGTCCTTTCTGGGAGAGGTAAGGCACAGGGCCCAGGTGGGCTTCTGGGGAGCACACTTTGCGGGGAGAGGGCTGTGCAGGAATGAGGCACAGAGGAAGGAAAGGTTGGAAGGGAAAGAAATAAGGTTAGAGGGGGAGCCAAAGATCATAAGGGTGAGAAGTTGCCAACAAAAGGACAAGAAAGTCCCTCTAGTAGACTTACATCCATGTGGAAACCAAGCACAGTGAGTTACCACATCTTCAACAGCTAGTCTAGAAGCCTTCTCCCACCCTACTCTCCTCCTATGTTAGCTAGCTCCCTTTTTCTGGGGACCCCTGGGCCATGTCACTTGATCACCTTTACCTCTCTCATCTCGAGTACCAAAATAGATGGTAGGAGGCACGTTGGGGAAGAGACTGTAGATGAGGGCTGGCCGGACAACTTTGTCCTGATTGGAAAGGGATTTGGTCATTAGATCCACACAGTCCCTGTGATGAAAAACAAAGATGTGGCAGAGAAAGGGAAAGTCGTAGCCCTGAGTTTATGAAAAGCAGATGAATCCATATAGTTATATCTCCAATGTGTCCTGTGATAAGCCACAGGCAGAAGTCTCTGAACAAGTTAATTCTATTTATTTATTTTTGTTTTTTTGGTTTTTTGAGGTAGGGTCTCACTCTGGTCCAGACTGACCTGGAATTAACTCTGTAGTCTCAGGGTGGCCTCGAACTCACAGTGATCCTCCTACCTCTGCCTCCCGAGTGCTGGGATTAAAGGTGTGCACCACCACGCCCGGCTGAACAAGTTAATTCTAAAACAAGGAAATGAGCAGAGGACACAAGCAGAAGACTGCTGTACAAGAGACAGGAGGAGAGAAAAAGGATATGGATGATCAAAAAGGGAAAAGGCCAGGTTTGGTAGTGCAGGCCTTTAATCCTAGCAATTAGCAGGCAGAGGTAGGAGTATTGCTGTGAGTTCTAGGCCAGCCTGGAACTACACAGTAAATTCCAGGTCAGCCTGGGCTAGTGAGACTCCACCTCAAGAAAAAAAGAAAAAGCCAGACGTGGTGACACATGTCTTTAATCCCAGCACTCAGGAGGCAGAGATAGGAAGGAGGATTGCCGAGAGTTTGAGGCCACTCTGAGACTACATAGTGAATTCCACGTCAGCCTGAGCTAGAGTGAGACCCTACCTCAGAAAACCAAAAACATAGTAATAATATTAAACATGTACATGGCTCATGCCTTTAATCCCAGCACTGGGAAGGCTGAGGTAGGAGGATCATTGTGAGATTGAGGCCAGCATGGGGCTACAGAATGAGTTCCAGGTCAGCCTGGACTAGAGTGAGACCCTACCTTGAAAAAAACAAAATAAAACATAAAAATCAAAACGGTGGGAGCGGGGGACTGGAGAGCTGGCCTCAGCAGTTTTGTCTGCAAAGCCTAATGACCTGGGTTCAAATCGCCAGTGCCTACATAAAGCCAGATGCAAAAGGTGGGGCATGTGTCTATACTTTATTTGCAATGGCAAGAGACTCTGGTGTGCCCATTCTCATGTTCATTCTCTCCCTTCCCCTTGTAAATAAATAATAATAATAAAGAATGTCCAAGTACCTATGAGTTCAAGGCCAGCCTGGGATACAAAGTGAGTTTGTTGTAGGCTAGCTTTTGGCAATCTGAAAGTATTTCTGATTTAGCCAACATTAAAAATATAAAGTGCTTTGGAAATCATATATCTCTATTTTATTAGAAAACTGTATTTTTAGCCTCATCAATAGGAAAAGATATATAACACGTAGGAGTTAAATAATGAACAAATGATTGGCATTTACCTTTATTTATTTATTTTTTTTAGTGCTGCTAAGGATCAAACCTAGGGTTTCATGCTAGGCAAGCACTATGACACTGAACTACATCCCCCGACTAATAAATTTTATCTTATGTATCAGTAATGCTAGAGACATGGCTTTGTAGCGCTCCTGATGCAGGCCCACATATAAACACAATTACATGTTTTATATCTTTCTCATAGTGAATGGAGCAATATCTAGTACCTATAGCCAAAAACAGATTGGTTTTCTGAAAGAGAAGATAAGCTTAAGAGGGCAATTCATGTACCAGACTCAGGGTACCTATGACAGGATTAATGTCAACCTTCATAGGAAGTCCCAATTCTATTTCTCTCACTTCCCTCATAGCTCTGCCTTCACTTTGCTAGCTTGAGGCCCTAAATGTGGCATAGCTGCTATGACCCCATCACATTTAAGGAGATGTGGGCACCCCTGTCCATGATAACAAAGTCACAGAAAGTTCCTTTTCCTCTCAGCTACATCTAAGGATGCTCCATATGTTGGGCAAGCCTTAAGAGACAAGGCTAGGGCCAGAGAGATGGCTTAGTGGTTAAGCGCTTGCCTGTGAAGCCTAAGGACCCTGGTTCAAGGCTCGATTCTCCAGGACCCACATTAGCCAGATGCACAAGGGGGTGCACATGTCTGGAGTTCATTTGCAGTGGCCAGAGGCCCTGGCACACCCATTCTCTATCTGCCTTTTTTTTCTCTCTCTCTGTCCATTGCTTTCAAATAAGTAAAAATAAACAAAAATAAAAAATAAAAAAAAGAGACAAGGCTGGATTTTATTAAATATAAGAATAAGCCAGGCATGGTGGTGTATGCCTTTAATCCTAGCACTTGGGAAGCAGAGATAGGAAGATCACCATGAGTTTGAAGCCACCCTGAGATGACACAGTGACTTCCAGGTCAGCCTGGACTAGAGTGGAACCCTACCTTGAAAACAAAACAAAACAAAACAAAACTTTTGTACTAAAACCAAATACTAATTTTCCATTCTTGTGTTGTTTCTTTTGTAATTTCAGTTCAGTTATCTTTTAATGTTTTAGGGGGCTGGAGAGATGGCTCAGCAGTTAAGGTGCTTGCCTATTTTTTAATACTTTAGAGACGTTCTTTTTAGTACATAATAAAAAACAATTAATGAAGACAGAGGTTCATTCTAAGGTAAGGCTAGAAGTATCAAGGGGGAACAAACAAGATTATAGTGATAAATGTTCAATTTTTTGTTTCTTTTTTTGGTTAATATATTTATTTATTTGTTTATTTGACAGAGAAAAAGGGAGGCAGAGAGAGAGAGAGAATGGGCGCACTAGGGCCTCCAGCCACTGCATATGAACTCCAGACGCATGGGCCACCTTGTGTATCTGGCTGTGGGTCCTGAGGAATCGAACCTGGGTCCTTTAGCTTTGCAGGCAAATGCCTTAACTGCTAAGCCATTCCTCTAGCCCAATTTTTTGTTTAAGACTGGGTCTTGCTATATTATGCAGTGAAGGCTGGCATAAAATTTCTCCTGCCTTAGCTTTTTGAGAGCTTACATCACAGGCATGTGCCACCACTCCAAGTCGTAAAGGTGTTTTACATGATTCTTTCACATGTTCTAGAAGCCTTTAACATGACATGCCCTAACCACTCCATGTCTTTACTTAAAATATCTGCTCTAGACAAGGTCAAGAGATTGATTTGGGATGTGGATGTAGTTCAGTGGTAGAGTTTTTGCCCAGCATGTATGATGAGTCCCTGTGGTCAATCCCCAGTATCACAAAAACAAACAAAAAGTAACTAATTTTATTGGTTCCCTATATAAAAAATGAACATCACTCAGACTTCACCAAAAACAATCAATAACATTTTACAGAAGCCCACCACAGCATCCAACATTTTATGTGGGGCTTGGGGATCAAACTCAGGCATGCCAGTTTGAGTAGCAAGCACTTTATCTCCTCACCTCCTTAATTTCTTATTCTTAGGATTAACATCAGTCTTATTTCCTAATATGCAACAGCACCATGCCCTGGCCCTGGTGTGCCCATTCTTTGTCTTTCTTTGCTTGCAAACAGTATATATACATATATATCCTCAGAAGGAAGCTAAAGGGTTGTTTTTTTTTTTTTGAGGTAGGGTCTCAGGGTGGCCTCAAACTCATGGTGCTCCTCCTACCTCTGTCTCCTGAGTGCTGGGATTAAAGGTGTGCGCCACCACACCAAGCTCACCTAAAGGGCATTTTTCCCCCCAAGGTAGGGTCTCACTCTAGCTCAGGCTGACCCAGAATTCACTATGTAGTCTCAGGGTGGCCTTGGACTCATGGTGATCCTCCTATCTCTGCCTCCCAAGTGCTGGGATTAAGGATGTGTGCCACCACAACCCGGTGGTTATACACTTTTTAAACACTTCTTAAAGTTGTCTTTCTAGTTGAACAATTTCGTGGATCATCTGAATCAAACTGAAACCTAAGAAACACGGTATCGTTTTTCAGCCCAAATAGCACAGGTACTTCCATTTCTCCCTGTTCAAAAGCTATATGTAGTCACAAATCTGTGAAATTAGTTAGGATTTTCAGGGCCAGTAGTGTTTTACAACCTTAAGAGACAGAGAGGAACATCTGCCCACTCACCTAGAGATCCTTTCCACTGACTCGCTGGGGCAGGTGGCACTTGAGGAGGAACACTCTGAGTCTGCTGAGGAGGAAAAGCAGAGAGGTTCCAGCTGAAGAGGCTGTCACACACACTCACTCAGCCCAGACCACTCTTCCTGGAATATCTTGGGCTCAGCCCTTCTGGGGGAATAATGAGCACCAATGCTTGGTGCTGTATTCCTTGAGCTCAAAGAAGTAAAGAGGAGGCAAGACTGGTGGGACAGAAGGACTAGTGACACCTGACTGTCTCCCCCCTTCCCCTCCCAGAAGTTCACCACTGGGACTACACAGAGCAAATGATTAATGCAGGTGGTAATGTTTGAGTCAAGACCGACACAACAAACTGTCGGTTCCTTTCCCCAGGGGTAATGACCAACTCCACAGACAGAAGTCTTCGTTCCTTACTCACCCTCTTCCTCTTCGCCCTCCTCATGACTGCAGCAATCTTCATCTACCAGATCTTCTTCTGAATCTTCAGCCTCCATCTGGTCTGCTTGGCTAGTAGCTGAACTAAAAGTCATGTCCCCAGTCCAGCAATTCCATAAGAGAAGTTAGTTAGAGCCTCATTCCTTCATTACCTCCTAGTAATTGTCTCGTACCCTTATCAATCTTCTATCCCTTGACTGGACCTCATAACCTATTTCTCTGGTCTTCAAAGTTTAGGCCAAGCCATGGTTTCTTAGCCTTACATACCCCATCTGCATAGACACCCCATGTGTTCCACTTTCCTTGAAGTCCTTACCATACAAAAATACAAAATATACAAAAACAAAAGTATATAAAAATAAAAACCCAGTAACTGCCTGGTAATCTACACATCCTTAGGCTGGGAAATTAGAATGCTTTGGTAGACCAAAGTCTAAGAAAAGTAAAAAGGGCAAGAGAGGCCTGGAGTGACAGCCTAGCAGTTCAGGCACTTGCCTGAAAAGCCAAAGGACCCAATTTCAAATCCCCAGGACTCACATAAGCCAAATGCACAAGGTGGCACATGTGTCTGGAGTTCGTTTGCAGTGGCTGGAGGCCCTGGTACACCCATTCTCTCCCTCTGCCTCTTTCTCTTAAAAAAAAAAAAAAAAAAAAAAAAAAAAAAAAAAGGCTGCCACGCATGGTGGTGCATGCCTTTAATCCCAGGACCAGTCACTGGGGAGGCTGAGGTAGGAGGATCACTGTGAATTCGAGGTCACTCTAAGAATATCTAGTGAATTCCAGAATTCCAGGTCAGCCGGGACTAGAGTGAAATCCTACCTCAAAAAAACAAAAGACAAAAACCAAACAACAACAACAAAAAAGGTCCAAGAGAGGGAACCAGTTATGTACTTATGACCATGACCTTGCTCTGAAGTGCTGTCATAGCAAGAGTGCTTAGGAACCTGTTTGGTTTCAAGTAATCAGAAAAGTCACAAACCTCAACACCTGGTGTCTGGAATTTTTATTTCTCCCCTGGTTATAACCTAAAACAAGGGTTATCAAACTCTTTCTCTAAAGATACCAGATAATAAATATTTTCAGTTTTGCAGGTCATTCATCTATTATAACTATTCAACCCTACTGTTGTAGAAGAAAGCAACAACAGATACTGTACTTAAAATAATGATGTGGGTGTAGTGGCACACGCCTTTAATCCCAGCACCTGAGAGGCAGAGGTAGGAGGACTGCATTGAGCTCAAGGCCACCCTGAGACTACATAGTGAATTCCAGGTCAGCCTGAGCTACAAAAAGTGACTGACAAATAGCCACTGCCACATACAAATAAATGGACAGTGATGGATTCAAATAAAACTTTATTTACAAAAGTAGGGTTTGGGTTGGAGAGATGCTTAGTGGTTAAGTTGCTTGCCTGCAAAGTCTAAGGATCCAGGTTCAATTCCCCACTACCCATGTAAGCCAGATGCACAACATGGCACATGCATCTGAAGTTTGTCTGCAGTGGCTGGAGGACCTGGCGTACCCATTCTCTCACACTCTTTCAAGTAAATTAAATTAATTTAATTTAAAGAGTAGGGTTTGGGGGCTGGAAAGATGGCTTGGCAATTAAGGTGCTTGTCTGAAGAGCCAAACAACCTGGGTTCAGTTCCCCAGTACCCACATAAAGCAAGATGCACAAAGTGGCACATGAATCTGAAACTCATTTGAAGTGGCTGGAGGCCCCAGCATGCTCATGTTCTCCACCCCCCAAATAAATAAATAAATAAATAAATAAATAAATAAATAGATAAATAGGGTTTGGAGGCTGGAGAGATGGCCTGGTAATTAAGGCACTTGCCTGCACAGCCTAACAACCTGGGTTCGATTTCCCAGTACCCACATAAAGCCAGATGTATAGTGTCACATGAATCTGGAGTTCACTGCAGTGGCTGAAAGCACTGGAACACCCATTCTTTCTTCTAATCTCTGCTTGCAAATAAATAAATAAAATATATTTTTTCTTAAGTAGGGCTTGGGGCTGGAGAGGTTATTAGTGGTTAAGGCACTTACCTACAAAGCCAGAAGACCCACATAAGCCAGATGTGTGCCCATTCTCTCTATATATGTCTGCCTCTCTCTCTCTCTCACTAGCTCTCAAATGAATTTCTTTTAAAAATTTTGTATAGCTGGGCGTGGTGGTGCATGCCTTTAATCCCAGCACTAGGGAGACTGAGGTAGGAGGATCACTGTGAGTTCGAGACTACATAGTGAATTCCAGGTCAGCCTGGGCTAGAGTGAGACCGTACCTTGAACCCCCACCCCCCAAAAAAAAAACAAAAATAAATAGGGTTTGTGGATCATACCTTTAATCCCAATACTCAGGAGGCTGATAAATTTGAGGACAGTCCACAAAACAGACATGTAGATCAATGGAACAGAATAGAGGACCCAGATGTAAGTCTGGGTAGCTACAGGCACCTGATCTTTGACAAAAATGCCAAAAAATACTCATTGTAGAAAAGACAGCCTCTTCAGCAAATGGTACTGGGAAAACAGGATCTGTATCTGTAGAAGGATGAAAATAGATCCTTATCTCTCTCTCTATGAACAAGAATTAAGTCCAAATGGATCAAAGACCTTAATATCAGACCTGAAATTCTGAAACTGCTAGAGGAAAAAGTAGGGGAAACCCTTCAACTTGAAATACTGGTCTTGGCAAAGACTTTCTGAATACAACCCCAATTGCTCAGGCAGTAAAACCACAGATTACCCACTGGGACCTCATGAAATTACAAAGCTTTCGTATGGCAAAGGATATTGTGAATAGAGCAAAGAAGCAACCTACAGAATGGGAGAAAATCTTTGCCAGCTATACATCTAACAGAGGATTCATATCTAGGATATACCAAGAACTCAAAATATTAAATAATAAGAAATCAAACAAGCTGGACTATGGAACTAAATTGAGAACTCTCAAAAGAAGAAATGCAGATGGCAAGTAAGCATCTAAAAAAATGTTCTACTCCCTACTCATCAGAGAAATGCAGATTAAAACTACAATTGAGCAGGGTGTGGTGGTGCATGCCTTTAATCCCAGGATTTGGGAGGCAGAGATAGGAGGATCGCCGTGAGTTCGAGGCCACCCTGAGACTACATAGTGAATTCCAGGTCAGCTTGGGCTAGAGTGAGATCCTACCTCGAAAAACAAAACAAAACAAAACAAAAAACCACATTACATTTGAGATCTGTGGAGGTTCCTGAGACAGCTAAAAATAGATCTACCATATGACCCAGCTATAGCACCCCTAGGCATATATCCTAAGGGATCGTCTGACTACCTTAGAGATACTTGCTCAACCATGTTTACTGCCACTCTATTCACAATAGCTAGGAAATGGAAACAGCCTAGATGTCCCACAACTGATGAGTGGATAATGAAGATGTGGCATATTTACACAATGGAGTTCTACTGAGTGGCAAAGAAAAATGAAGTTATAAAATTTGCAGGAAAATGGATGGATCTGGGAAGTATTATACTTAGTGAGGTAACCCAGGCCCAGAAAGTCAAACTTCACATGATCTCTCTCAAATGTTGACTCTAGCTACAAATGACTGGATGTGGTGGTTGATTTAGGTGTCCCCCATAAACTTAGGTGTTCTGAAGGCTATATTCCCAGCTGTTGGAGATTTGGGAATTAACGCCTCCTAGAGGGAGTATATTGTTGGGGGCGGGCTTATGGGTGGTATAGCCAGTTTCCCCTTGCCACTGTTTGGCACACTCTCCTGTTGCTATTATCCACCTTATGTTGGCCAGGGGATGATGTCCACCCTCTGCTCATGCCATTGTTTTCCCCTGCCATCGTGGAGCTTCAATGCAAGCCTGTAAGCCAAAATAACCCTGTTTTTTCCCAGAAACTGCTCTTGGCTGGGTGATTTCTACTAGCAATGCAAATCTGACTGCAACACTGGACTTCTATGTGAGTAGGAATAAAACTCAGTATCAGAGGCCAGTAAGCTAGAAAGGAGATACAATGGGAATAAAAAGGGGGTGGGGACTTAATAGGATGGTATTGTATATATGTAAGTAGAACAGATTAATGGGGGTGAAAAGGCCTAAGTGAGGTCATGCAAAGAAATTGAATAAAGGAAAGGTGAAGGATATAAGAGGATATAAATAACTCATATGAAAATTTCCTTTTTTTGGACAATGGAACACTCAGAAGCCATAGATTTTTACTAGAAAATTTTCAGGGCCAGGGATAGGACACCTTCCAGTGAGTTGTTGGCCAGGGAGGTCACTGATACTCTCAAAACATAACAGGCCATTGCTGGGGCCCTTGGTTTCCCACCAAGAATAGATGGTAAGACCCTATTGCTGAAGATTCCACATACTTGGGCTACAAGGCCACTGAGAAATCCCTCTGGAGCTGAACTGAAAACCTCTTCCAAGTAGACCAGCTGACAGAAAGCTGGAAAAAGCCACACTGCATGCAGCTCAATGGCAGAGAGAGAAATCACCAGTGAAGATCCTCAACAGTGGACACTACAAGCCTTATATTTTGCCAGCCAAGCCAAATGAGCCAATGGATGCAATAGTGGCATGTCTGTTATTGGGGAAATCAACTGCCCTCTAATTTAACTGGAGGCCCGCTCCATGGGAGGGAATACATTCCTGATACTGAAAACCTACAACAGGGGTAGTCATGAGCCCTAGGGGTGTAAGGTACGCTGGTGTCTGGCTAAATGTATGTAAAGTGCTCACCAAACTGCCCAGTAAGCACTTCTCTTAATGTTCACTCCCATATATTAATGCTACTCTCACTTTTGGTTAGACAACTTTCTTTTTTCAGATGGCAGTGACTCAGAAGGCACCATGGTGCTGAGAGGAGTGCTCAGCACTGAAGTATCTATTACATCTTCTAAGGCTAAGGGTCCATTGCAGAAGAGGTGGCGGAAAGAATGTAAGAGCCAAAGGAAGGGTAGGACTCCTTACAACATGCTCCTACAGACATAAAATATCCTGGATATCCATGACCTCACAGTGCCTGACACTACCTACACAAGACCATCATGATAGGAGGAAAGATCATGACAGCAAAATAAAAGAGAGACTGACTGGGGACAGAATATGATGGAGAGTGGAGTTTCAAAGGGGAAAGTGGGAGGAGGGAGGGAATTGCCATTGGATATTGTTTACAATTATGGCAGTTGTCAATAAAAATTTTTTTTTTTTAATTGAGGCTAGTTAAGGACTACAGAGTGAGTTCTAGGTCAGCTTGGGCTAAAATGAGATCCTACTTCAAAAACAAACAAACAAAGCCAGGCAAGGTGACACACACCTTTAATCCCAGCACTTTGGAGACAGAAGGAGAAGCGCCATGAGTTTGAGACCATCCTGAGACTATAGAGTGAATTCCAGGTCAGCCTGCACTAGAGTAAAACCCTACCTTGAAAAAACAAACAAACAGAAACAACAAAGTAGGGTTTGGCTGCCAAATTATAGTTCTCCCATCCTGATCCTAAAGTAAAATATCCAAATTTCAGTCTGGAGGGATGGCTTCGCAGTTAAGGAGCATGACTGTGAGGCCTACGGACCCAGGTGGCAATCCCCCAGTATCCATGTAAGCAAGATGCACAAGGTGGCACGTATATCTGGAGTTTGTTTGCAATGGCTAGAGGCCCTAGCATGCCCATTCTCCCTTTTAAATCAGTAAATAAAATATATTTTTTAACCCCAATTTCTAGGATAGCTAAAAGAATAAAAACCATCAGAGGGCTGGAGAGATGGCTTAGCGGTTAAGCACTTGCCTGTGAAGCCTAAGGACCCCGGTTCCCCAGGTCCCACGTTAGCCAGATGCACAAGGGGGCGCACGCGTCTGGAGTTCGTTTGCAGAGGCTGGAAGCCCTGGCGCGCCCATTCTCTCTCTCCCTCTATCTGTCTTTCTCTCTATGTCTGTCGCTCTCAAATAAATAAATAAATAATGAACAAAAAAAAATTAAAAAAAAAAAACCATCAGAAATACAGGATGCCAAGTGTCACTGAATTATAGCATAGCTATGGTACAACTCTAAATGAACTAAAAACATCCCAACTTACCCAGTATTCCCCGCAAATGAGTTCAGCTCCTTGGCCTCATCACACTCCTTCCCAGCCTGGTCAAGATGAATGGAAGAAAGACGAGTGGCCATTTCAGCTACACCAGGAGGCTGGACAGGGATAGGGGGAACAGGAGTCCCGTCTTTCCCATTTGGTTGGGGGTCAATTACAGACCCACAGGTTGGATTAGGGTTGAGCCTATGAGCATGTGAGGCAAGGAGGTGAATACTGATCCTCTTGGTACAGAACACCGTACTGTCCAAGTCCACAGCATTCGAGGCAGCAGGGAGGATCCCAATGTCAGATCCAGTGTCCTCCTGAAGAAACCGCTGGCCCACCAGGGAAGGTTTCCATGGCCTGCTTCTGTTGAGGAGGCCCCATCGGAAGCGGGATTTTGCAAAACAGGATTGTTCAAACTTGTAGCCATGCCGAGGCATCTTTGCAGTCAGCTTCCTTACAGCCTCAGAAAACCGAACATCTTTGGTAGTCTGGGAATCTGAGTTGTCACCCAGGCCACAGGGATGTGGCTCAGCCCTCGAGGTTAAGTTATTCTGGTTGTGCTGGGAAGAGGCAACACTGGTGGTGGATATGTCAAGGGTGTTAGGGGTAGGTGAGGTGATATGAGCAGTGGCATCATCTAGAACAATGCCAATGCTTCTGGGCACCTTATGATCACCAGGCAGAGGTACACAGTCTCCAGTACCCCCTGAATGATGCCAGGAGGATACTGGCTTTAGGCCCTCTCTGGCCTGTGATAAAGGCACTTTAGTGCTATTTGGCCGCATGAAGGAATTGTTGTTCAGCATGGGTTTAGTAGAGGACAGTGGAGATGTAGCCTTCCCTGAGATGGCAGCTGTTAGGTTCTTCCTTGAAGGGCTTTCCCCAGCTGCTCCCAGTGAGAGGTATGGATCAGAAAGTGATGAGGCCATGGGCTGAGCAACAGGGAAGACAGTGGAAGAAGTGGCCTGATTGGCAGTGACACTGGCAAAGGGGGCCTTCTGAAGGAGAGAACAAGGCCTTTGTTGTGATGGGCTTGAACGCAAGCAGAAAGACTCCAACTGCTGGTATGGTTTTTGCTTGACGTTGGTACGGCGGTACAGCAGACTATTGCTGAACAGATCTGGGAGGGACTGTATGTAACAGGGGTTGTTGTGGCCTGTAACGACAGCTGTGGTCCCAGAGCTACATAAAGTGCTGGGGCAAAAGAAATAAGCTGGCTGGGTTTGGACTCCTAAGAGACCTGTGCCCAACCCTGCTGATAGTGTGCCCACATGCTTTTTCTCCAGCTTCCAGATTGGCTTCACTTGCTGATGGGCCTGAAACCAGACCTTGCCCTCTGAGGATTTCTGAGGCGATGGAACAAGAACTGTGCCTGAGGGGCTTCTCTGCTTGAAGCTGTTTCCTCGACCGAGGCCAATATTACAGTGCTCTGTTCCTGCTGAGGCCATGAGGGACCCACATCATGGCCACATGGCCACATGGTTTGCCTCAGATAAAGTACCACACACTCCCAGGAGCGCCAGCTTCATCCTTGCAGTCCGTCAGCCTGTAGGGAGAAAAGTCAACAGGAATGCTTGGATGGGCCCATAGGATGGGCCCTATGCTACAGCAATCCTCGGGAAAGCAATTAGGATGGTTTAGCACTTTTTGGGCAACCAGTTTGGGTCATCATTTGGGGCTGTAGGAGAATAGATTTCCTGAGAGTTTACAGGGGTCTTCCTACTGCTCTCAAATCTGCTGCACTGGGGACTAAGACTGTTAAGGTTCACTACCAGGAGGCGGTTCCTATGTGTACAGCTTGCCTCACTCTCCAGGACACCACCTGAATGACTACCTTCCATCCCCTAAAACCATGTGACCAGGAGTAAGGCAAGTCTGGAAATGCAAAGATCAGCCAGTATCTTCCTCTCAATCAATTCTGAAAGCTCAAAGGTTACCTGAGGATGGATTTTACCTCTACAGTTCCATACTCCAACTCTTGGCTGCCTTTTCTTTGGTCTGGTTTTTTGTTTGTTTTGTTTTTTTAAAGGTAAGATCTCACTCTAGCCCAGGCTGACCTAGAATTCACTATGTAGTCTCAGGGAGGATGGCCTCATGTGATCCTCCTACCTCTGCCTCAAGAGTGCGGAGATTAGAGGCATGCCCACCACTCCCAGCTCTGGTCTCTTTTCAAAAGACAAATTCACACAGCAGCAGAGAATTTCCCTGCTAACCCTAGAGCTGAGACAGCAATTTCACCCGTCAAGAATCTTGTCAATGGGAGGTGAGGGGAGCTTCCACTCGCACTGGAGCTCTCTGCAAACTCAAGAAACGTGAGAGAGAGTGGCACTGAACAACGGAGGAGCAGACCACAAGGTAGGAGAACATGTGGAACAGCTAGAGAACTAGAGCAGAATCAGCAGCTTCCCCTCCCCCACCGCCAGTGCCCAGCTCAAAACAGAGCAGCGGTCCAGGGACCTGGCCACGCCAACTTGAACCAACAGCCGGACCCAAGCAGGAGCAGAGATAACTGGGATTACACCAGGGAAGGGTCTCACCTGGTCACAAGCTGACTTGGAACCTTCAACAGATCAGAAATCTTAACCTCCCTGTTGTCAGGATTAAGGTGGGGCACAACACACCCCAAGGGACAGTTAGAGGATATGGTTGTCAAAATACCTACTCTTGGGAGTTCCGGTCAAGATGGCAACCGCCTAGCTGCACTACAAACAACGAGGGAAAAAAAGATAGATGCAGATCCTAAGAAGAGAGCTGCCCCAACATACCTCAGAAGGGGCCCAACTGAAACTAAGGACAACTGGCGAAATAAGCAAGGGTGATGTTTTCCTGTGAACTGGATACCAGCACAAAGGGGAAGGAGATCAATGCAGAGAAAAATCAACTCCTACCAAATCAGAGAGCCAGAGCCTCAGAGGCCCCCAACACCTCAGCACTGAAGCAGACCAAAAATGAACCCAACATGGCTCAGGGAAATCTTGCGGAAGAGGGGGCGGAAAGAATGTCAGAGTTACATGTTGGGTCATGATTTTCAGAGACATTTATCATACTAATAACTGGGGGCTAACTCCACAATGCACGACCCATTTTCAATAACAAGGAGGGTCTAATGGGAGGGGGTAGATCACAGACGAGCCTAAATAATGGTACCAAACTGCCTGTATGTACTGAAAAGAAAACTAATAAATTAAATTAAAAAAAAAATACCTACTCTTGAGCTGTTTATCACTGAAAGTGCATATTGTTTAAATTTTAGAAACTATCTGTATTTGGTTCCACTCAGCCTACTTGAATACTCTCATAGCAGGCAAACCTAACACCTGGGATCACTTTTGTAGATATTATGAGAGTCTTGAGACCACACCTAACGCCTTAAGCTCCTACCCTGAAGTAATTTAACACCAGATTGACTGATACATCTAATAACACCCAGCTAACTAGAAAATCAAATCATTAGCTGGGTGTGGTGGTGCATGCCTTTAATCCCAGCACTCCAGAGGCAGAGTTAGGAGAATCGCCATGAGTTCAAGGCCACCCTGAGAAGACAGAGTTAATTCCAGGTCAGACTGGACCAGAGTGAGAACACACCTCGACAAACAAACAAACAAACAAACAAACAAAAGAAAATCCAATCATTAAATAAATAATCCAGGATACAAAAATATATACATTATAACACAAGAATCACCAAAAATCAAGACAATATAAATCCACCAAAATGTATTAATACATCAGTATGAAAATCTGAAAGAAATGGATTTCCTTGATTTAATTGACCTACCTAAATTAAATCAATATGAGATTAATCACTTAAATAGACCTATAACAAGCATGGAGATCCAAACAGTTAGCAATAATATCCCAACTAAAAAAAGTCCAGGCCTAGATGGATTCCCTGATGAATTTTACCCGACCTTCAGGGAAGAACTAACACCATTGCTTCTTAAGCTTTTCCATAAAATAGAAAAATAAGGAATCCTATCAAATTCCTTCTATGAAGCCAGCATCATCCTGATACCAAAACCAGGCAAAGATAGAACAAAAAAAGAAAATTACAGACCAATCTCCCTCATGAACATAGATGCAAAAATTCTCAACAAAATATTTGCAACACAATACAAGAATATATCAGAAAGATCATTCACCCTGACGAAGGAGGCTTTATCCCAGAGATGCAAGGATGGTTCAACATATGCAAATCGATAAATGTAATACATTATACAAATGGACTGAAGGACAAAAACCATATGATCATCTCATTAAACGCAGAGAAAGCATTTGACAAAATACAACAACCCCTCACGATAAAAGTCCTACAGAGACTGGGAATAGAAGGAACATATCTCAATATAATAAAGGCTATTTATGGCAAGCCTATAGCCAAAATATTACTAAATGGGGAAAAACTGGAAGCTTTTCCACTAAAATCAGGAAAAAGGGTGTCCACTGTCCCCACTTTTATTTAATATGATACTGGAAGTTTTAGTCATAGCAATAAGGCAAGAGATGCATATAAAAGGGATACAAATTGGAAAGGAAGAGATCAAGTTATCATTATTTGCAGATGACATGATTCTATATATAATGGGCCCTAAAGACTTTACCGGCAAACTGTTAGAGCTGATAAACACCTATAGCCATGTAGCAGGATACAAAATAAATACACAGAAATCAGTAGCATTCCTGTATGCTAACATCAAACACACAGAAGATGAAATCAGAGAATCACTCCTATTCACAATTGCATCAAAGAAAATAAGGTACCTTGGAATAAACCTAACCAAGGAAATAAAGAATCTGTACAATGAAAACTATAAAACACTCAAGGAAGAAGTTGCAGAAGACACAAGGAAATGGAAAAACATCCCTTTTTCCTGCACTGGAAGAATCGATATTGTGAAAATGGTAATCTTACCAAAAGCAATCTACACATTTAATGCAATCCCCATCAAAATTCCAAAGGCATTCTTCACGGAAATAGAAAAAACAATCCAAAAATTCATTTGAAATCACAAAAAGCCTTGAATATCTAAAATAATACTGAGCAACAAAAATAAGGCGGGAGGTATCACCATATCTGATTTTAACCTAGAGCCACAGTAACAAAAACAGCATAGTACTGGCACAAAAGCAGATATGTAGATCAATGGAACAGAATAGAGGACCCAGATAAAAGTCCAGGTAGCTATAGCCACCTGACAGTCGATAAAAATGCCAAAAATACTCATTGACGAAAAGAGAGCCTCTTCAGCAAATGGTGCTGGGAAAACTGGATTTTTATCTGTAGAAGGATGAAAATAGATTCTTCTCTCTCTCCATAGAAAAGAATTAAATCCAAATGGACTAAAGACCTTAACATCAGACCTGAAACTCTGAAATTGCCAGAGGACAAAGTAGGGGAAACCCTTCAACATATTGGTCTTGGCAAAGACTTTCTGAATATAACCCCAATTTCTCAGGCAATAAAACCACAGATTAATCACTGGGATCTCATGAAATTACAAAGATTTTGTACTGCAAAGGACACTGTGAATAAAGCAAAGAGGCAACCTACAAAATGGGAAAAAATCTTTGCCAGCTATATATCTGATAGAGGATTA
Organism: Jaculus jaculus; assembly: GCF_020740685.1. Classification (NCBI taxonomy): domain Eukaryota; kingdom Metazoa; phylum Chordata; class Mammalia; order Rodentia; family Dipodidae; genus Jaculus; species Jaculus jaculus. The sequence continues at coordinate 14,383,934 of NC_059105.1, forward strand.
ATATCTAGGATATATAAAGAACTCAAAAAGTTCAATAATAAGAAATCAAACAAGCCAATTAAAAAATGGGCTATGGAGCTAAATGGAGAGTTCTCAAAAGAAGAAATACAGATGGCTTATAAACATCTAAGAAAATGTTCTACATCTCTAGTCATCAGGGAAATGCAGATTAAAACTACATTGAGATTCCATATCACTCCTGTCAGATTGGCTACCATCATGAAAACAAATGATCATGAATGCTGGCGGGGATGTAAAAACAGGGGAACCCTTCTACACTGTTGGTGGGAATGCAATCTGGTCCAGCCATTATGGAAATCAGTGTGGAGGTTCCTCAAACAGCTAAAGATTGATCTACCATATGACCCAGCTATAGCACTCCTAGGCATATATCCTAAGGACTCATCCCAGTTCCTTAGAAGTACACACTCAACCACGTTTATTGCCGCTCAATTCATAATAGCTGGGAAATGGAACCAGCCTAGATGTCCTTCAACTGATGAGTGGATAATGGAGATGTGGCACATTTATACAATGCAGTTCTACTCAGCAGTAAAGAAAAATGAAGTTATGAAATTTGCAGGAAAATGGAAGGATCTGGAAAGGATTCCACTAAGCAATCCAGGCCCAGAAAGCTAAGCGCCGCATGTTCCCCCTCATATGTGGATTTTATCTACATATGATTGGACTTCTGTTTGAGAAGGAAAAAACTCAGTAGGAGAGGCCAGTAAGTTAAAAAGGAGATATAAAGGGAAAAGAAAGGAAGGGAGGAGGGTACTTAATAGGTTGGTATGGTATATATGTAAGTAGAAGAACAGATTAACAGGGGTGAAAAGACACAAATTGAGGTCAGGGGAAGAGACTGAGTAAAGGAAAGGTGGAGAGAGGGCTAATCAAAATCTAAGTGGATGCAAGTAAATCATATGGAATCCTCTGGTTTCGGACAATGGGACACTCAGGCACCACAGATCATTGTTAGAAAATTTTCAGTGCAAGGGATGGGATACCTCCAGTGAGTTGTTGGCCAGGGAGGTCCCTGGTGCCCCAAAAATTATAGGCCATTGTCGAAGCCCTTGGTTTCCCACCAGCAATAGATGGTAAGACCCTATTGCTGAAGACTCCATATACTTGGGCTGCAAGGCCACTGAGAAATCCTACTGGAACTGAGCTGATAACCTCTTCCATGTGGACCAGCTGACAGAAAGCTGGAAGAAGCCATTCTACATGTAGTTCAATGGGAGAAAGAGATACCACCAGTGAAGATACTCGACAGTGGACACTGCAAGCCTTATATTTGGCCAGCCAGCCCAAATGAGCCAACAGGTGCAATAGTGGCTCGTCTGTCATGGTGGGAACCAACTGCTCTCCAATTGGACTAGAGGCCCACTCTATAGGGGGAATACATCCCTGATACTGAAAACTTAAAACAGGGGTAGTCATGACCCCTAGGGGTATAACATTTGCTGATGTCTGGAAAAATACATATACTATGCTTATCAAACTGTCCAGTAAGCACTTCTCTTTTTTTTTGCACTTCTCTTAATATTTATACCCTTATATTAACGCTACTCTCACTTTGGGTAGAGAATCTTCTCTTTTCAGATGGCAGTGACCTTGGGATGACTCAAAAACTATCATAGTGCTGGAAAGAAGTGACTGGAGTACTGAGTAACATCTCGATCACACCTTCTAAGACTCAGGGTCTAATGTGGAAGAGGTGGTGGAAAGAATGTAAAACCCAAAGGAAGGGTAGGACTCCTTATAATGTGCTCCCTCCAGACATAAAATGGCCTGGATATCCATGACTTCATAGTGCCTGACACTACCTACACAAGACCATCACAAGAGGAGGAAAAGATCATGACATCAAAATAAGAGAGAAACTGATTGGGATGGGGGGGGGATATGATGGAGAATGGAATTTCAAAGGGGAAAGTGGGGAGAGGGAGGGTATTATCATGAAATATTTTTTATAATCATGGAAAATGTTAATGAAAATTGAGAGAAGTTATGGAAGCCAGCACCAGAGAACAGTAATTGTGTATCTGATATTTAGACTGGAGTTCTGCAATGAAAAATTATAATATCATTTTTTTATCTAAAAAAAAATTGAGAGAAAAAAAAAGAATCTTGTCAATGGGGCTGGAGAGATGGCTTAGCAGTTAAGACACTTGCCTGCAAAGCCACAGGACCTCGGTTCAATTCCATAGGACCCACATAAACCAGATGCACAAGGTGGTGCATGCATCTGTGGAGTTTGTTTGCAGTGGCTGGAGGCCCTGGGGTCCCTATTCTCCCTCTCTCTCTCTCAAATAAATAAATAAATAAATAAATAAATAAATAAATAAATAAATAAATAAAAGAATCTTGCCAATAATACATATATACAGCCTTAAGTTCCAACCCATATATTGGTGGGGAAAAGTGGAAAGAAAATAAACTAAACATCAACCTTGTTTTGCTTTCAGTGACTTTATTTTCAGCAGACACAGAGGGACAGAAGAGTAGAGAGAGCAGCAAGGAGAAGCCAGAAGTGAAAATGTCCTTATTCTGGAGCCGAGACTTTGGTTTGCTTTAGGCTGCTCTCAAGGATATAGAGTCACCTGTCTTGTATGTCTTCTCAGTCAACATTTCCTCTACTGCACAAAGCCTGAACCAGCCTTGCAGCTGTGGGACGCAAACCACCTCTGCAGCATAGTCACTTGCTAAATCAAATTCACAAAGTATTCTCCAGATGTCACAACTGATAAGGGAAAAGTAGGTCTGCCTGCTTGGAAGCACTTAGAGGAACATTATGCCTGCCTATAGCCAGGAATGGTGGTGGATGGTGTTTAATCCCAGAACTCAGGAGGCTGAGGTAGGAGGATCACTGTGAGACCAGCCGAGGGCTACAAAGTGAGTTCCAGTTAGCCCGGGCTAGAGCGAGACCCTCCCTGGGGCGGGGGGAGGAGGGAATCAGATAATTCTAAGTGAAATCCTGATATTCTCATCAAGAGTAGCCAGATGGGCTGGGCGTGATGGTGCATGCCTTTAATCGCTAAGACTACATAATGAATTCCAGGTCAGACTGAGCGAGAGTGAGACTCTTTACCTTGAAAAAAATAAAAAAATAAAAACAAAAATAAAGAGCTGGAGAGAGATGGCTTAGTGGTTAAGGTGCTTGCCTCTGAAGCCAAAGGACCTAGGTAAAATTTCCAGTACCCATGCAAGCCAAATGCATAAAGTGGCACATGTGTCTGGAATTCATTTGTAGTGGCTGGAGACCCTGGCACGCTCATTCTGTTTCTCTCTTTGCCTCTCTTTCTTTAATAAAAATAAATTTATAAATAAAATGTTAAGAGTAGACAGGGGGCTTAAGAGATGGCTTAGTGATCAAGGCCTTTGCCTGCACAGCCAAAGGACCTCAATTTGATTCTCCAGGACGCATGTAAGCCAGATGCACAAGGTGGTGCATACATTTGGAGTTCATTTGTAGTGGCTGATAGCCCTGACACACCCATTCTCTCTCTGTGTGTGTCTTTCTCTCTCTCAAATAAATTATATTATATAATGAGTAGACAGAGAAACCAGATGCACAAAGTGACACATGCACATGGAATTTGTTTGTAGTGGCTAGAGGCTCTGGCACACCTTTTCTTTCTCTTTCTCTCTCTCTCTCTCTCTCTCTCTCTCTCTCTCACTCTCTTTCTCACTCTGCTTGCAAAATAAATAAAGCATTTAGGGCTGGAGAGATGGCTTAGTGGTCAAGACACTTGCCTGCAAAGCCAAAGGACCCATATTCAATTCCCTAGGACCCATGTAAGCTAGATGCACAAGGTGACACATACATCTGGAGTTTGTTTGCAGCAGCAGAGGCACTGGCATACCCATTTTCTCTCTCTCTCTCTCTCTCTTTATATCTGCCTCTTTCTCTGGTGTTCTCAAATGAATAAAATAAAATATTTTTTTTAAAAAGAATAGCCCGGGAGAAGGAATAAACAGGAAGTTTTCGCTTAAGTTACATTTGTAATACAAAAACAGGGAGAAGAGCTGGAGAGCTGGCTCAGCAGTTAAAGCAGGTGCCTCATGAAGCCTAACAACTGGAATTTGATTCCCCAGTACCCACATAAAGCTAGATGCACAAAATAGCATGTGTATGGAGTGGCTGGAGAATGGTGTACCCATTCTCTCTCTTTCTCTGCCCAGTATGGTGCAGCACACTTTAATCAGAGAACTTGAGAGTCTGAGGTAGGAGGATCACTGTGGGTTCCACGCCAGCCTGAGACTACATAGTTAATTCCAGGTCAGCCTGGGCTAGGGCAAGACCCTACCTCAAAACAAATAAAACAAAACACCACACCACAGGGAAAGCCAAGTATTGTAGTACATGCCTTTAATCCCAACACTTGAGAGGTTGAGGGAGGAAGATCACTGTGAGTTCCAGGACACCCTGAGACTACACAAGACCCTACCTCAAAAATCCAAACAGTAAATAAAGCGGGGCATGGTGGCACACGCCTTTAATCCCAGCACTTGGGAGGCAGAGAGAGGAGGATGGCCATGAGTTTGAGGCTACCCTGAGGCTACTCAGTGAATTCCAGGTCAACCTGAGCTAGAGTGAGGCCTGATCTCAGATAACCAGAAATAAACTGGGTGTGGAGGTGCATGTCTTTAGTCCCAGCACTTGGAAGACAGAGGTAGGATTGCTGAGAGTTCAAGCCCAGCCTGAGATACATAGTGAATTACAGGTCAGCTTGGGCTAGAGAAAGACCCTACCTTAAAAAACCAAAAATAAATAAATAAATACAACACTGCAGGGAGAAGACGTTATGTTCTGCAATAGCTAAGAAAGCTCCAAGACTCCTGTCTCCAACCGAAAGGAGGACACCAACAAACCCGCAGGAACCTCATACTGTTGCCCTGTTTTCCTGCAAAAGCTGACCTACAGAGATTCTTTCTCAAGGAGAATACAAAGACAGACAAGGCATCACTGATAATATTTAAAATGATGGTGGATTAAAAATAGCTTAAATGCTAAAACTAGATTTTGAGGCCAGCGACCTCAAAATGAGGTGACAAAATGCAACTCCATACAAGTCCAACTAATGGAAATACCATGTAAAGGATCATTACCTCATGCACATACAACAGAGAAGCCCACACAATGGGAAGTTAAGCCTTGCCAATGATTTGTGCATATGTGCACATGCTCATTATACTGAACCAGATTCACAGTCCCAACTCAGTCCTCTTTCATGAGCCCACATTATGTCCCACCAATGCAACACAAGAGACACATCAAGGTAATGGCAGAATGGGCTAGTAAAAGGAAACGTCAGGCTGGCAATCTCTGAAGAGCAATCCCACTAATGACCACCGACCCCCCCCCCCCCAATGAGCATCATGCTATCTCACATCCTTATGCCTTTATAAGTGTTGTAGGCTTTCATGGGTGAAACATGTAACAGCACCCACAGATTTCTCATCAAACACTGCAGATAATTCCACTTTCCATAGCCACCATCTGCTAGCACTAACTGCATATTTGGCCTGGGTGGAGAGAATCTTTCCTTTCTCACACACTACTGAGTTTTGCCTCTCTGCATGTGATTCCTCAGAGCCATGAACACTTGAGAACAATGGCTTGACACCCAACTTGCTTTTTTTAAAAAATACAAATAAGTTAGAGAGGGACTAAGAGCATACTCCCACCTTCCTCAGAAGTCAAGATGGGGTCTGCTCCCAGATATTGAAGGTGGCTAGGTGGACTAGCTCCAGGATAGGGTGAATTATTTTTTTAATTGATGGGATTCCAGAGCTCATGTCTGTGCAATGGTCATTTTCACCCTTTCTTTCCTCTCATCTGCCCCTAATAGGTCAGACGGCAACCGGGAGAAGGGTTACCTGTCTTTAAAGAAAGGTGTTCACATGCAAGGGCCAGCAAGATGAGACAATTTCTGTAACTCTGAAAAAGAGCTCTATAGTTCCTAATAGATATCCAGGGCCAATTACATGGCTGTGTCAGGAAATGCCAAACAAAGACAAATTTGTCATGTTATATACTCTATAGACAAGAGCACCAAGAACATGAAATACACAGTATCACTCCTCAAGAGCATCACATACAAGTGTCCCAACCTGGTTTTAGTTCAGAAGTAGTGTCTGGCTCAGACAAGGAAATGACAGTTGCTAAAACCAGCTTCTTTCTTTCTTGTAGAAATTCCTAGTGGAATCACAACTCAACATGATAGGAAGCTAGAACATTCAGGCAGCCTGTTCCAGAACCCCTGACCACTGCCACAGGTCCCTTTTCCTATATCCTGTCCAGTGTCTAAAGTAGCAAATTTTAAGGTTAAATACCTAAAAATTTGAGTAATCAAGAAAACAGCTTCATGGGCTGGAGAGATGGCTTAGGGGTTACAACACTTGCCTGCAAAGCCCAAGGATCCAGGTTCGATTCTCCAGGTCCCACATGAGTCAGATGCACAAGGTGGCACATGCATCTGGAGTTTGTTTGAAGTGCCTAGAGGCACTTGGCATGCCAATTCTCTCTGTGTGTCTAATAATTAATTTTTTTAATTTAAAAAAGAAAACCACTTCAGCTAGGCATGGCAGTGCATGCCTTTAATCCCACCACTTGGGAGGCAGAGGTAGAATGATTGCTGTGAGTTGAAGGCCACTCTGAGACTACATACTGAATCCCAGGTCAAGCTGGGCTAGAGCAAAACCCTACCTCGAAAAACCAAAAATAAATAAAAAGAAAATAGCTTAAAAAGCTGACACACTTAGACTAGTGTCTTCTGCCATAAAGTCCACATAAACAAATTCATGGTACCCAGACCATGAAGATAGCACCCCCTTCACAGGGCAGCTGTCTTCTGACACAACATCCAAGAGATCTTTTCTCCAGCCTCCCTAAAATTTCCAAATGAACTGAGATGACATACTGTGAATGACTGTATGCCTTTAAGATCCAAGAAATAGACTGTTCATCTCCCAGGCAATATGTTAGGATAAGAAATCAAAAGAAAGATACAGAGAGAAAAAAATACATGTGCAAGGCCATAACCAAGCCACTGGTTGGAAGTCCTGCTTCAAAAACAACCAACTCCAACCTAACTCATAAACAGCAATGGATCCTGGGCTAGAGTGGTACCCTACCTCCAAAGGGGTGGGGGAAAGCAGCCAAGTATGGTGACTCACACTCTTTCACTTTTTTTGTTGTTGTTGTTTTTGATTGAACCAATGAGTTTATTGGCATTACATTCAGAGCAGGATGAGAGGTTATCTACATTCCTGTAGAGGCCTCCAAATAGTTGTAACATTGAGAAGTCTGGTCCCAGCACAGATGAGCGTGTTCCCATAGCTACTTAGTTGGAGCTCACCTTCCTGTGTTCTTCTACCCTCTTTGTACTTCATCTCCCCATGGGGCCATGAGACCTGCATCATTGCATTCAGCTGGCACAGGGGGTGCCTGAGACCTCAGGTGAGGTCCGACAACCTTCCCCACACCCTTCTTTCTATGGGGAATGTCTTAACAGACAAGTCTCTCTCAAGTAGTCCCAGCTTCTTGCACTTTTTTATTTAAAACCTTTTTATTTTATTTGTTTGAGAGAGATAGAGAAAGAGGTAAATAAAGAGAGAATGTGCATGCCAGGGCCCTCAGCAACTGCAAACGAACTCTAGATACACGTGTCACTTTGTATCTGTGGCTTATGTTGGTCCTGGAGAATTGAACCTGGGTCTTTTGGCTTCACAGCAAGTGCCTGAACTGTTAAACCATCTCGCTAGCCCAACTCATGCCTTTAATCCCAGCACTTGGAAGGCAGAGGTAGGTGGACTCCCATGAGTTCAAGGCCACATGAGACTACTAAGTAAATTCCAGGTCAGCCTGGTCTAGAAGTGAGACCCTACCTCAAAAAAATGGGGGGGGGGAGGGGAGCAAATAGTGATTATGTAATTAAAAGAACTGGAGCTGGGCATGGTAGATCCCAGCACTAGGGAGGCAGAAGTGGGAGGATCACTGCAAGTTCAAGGCCAGCCTGGTACTATAGAATGAATTCCAGGTCAGCAGGGCTACAGTGACATCCTACCTCCAAAACCACAAAGGAAGAATTCCATAAATTCTATTATTTCATATACACTCATACTTACCGCCCAACTCCAAATGATCCACCATCAGCCTATTCTCCAATCAGCAACTTGCAGGAAACTTTACTTTAGGAGCCAATAAACCACCCTCACCTGGAAAATAACATGTGAAGAACCTAATGTTTTATAAAGCCAATGGTCTCAGATGTTTCTAACATTTTGGAAAGCCAATGACCTCAAATTTTTCTCTTTTAAATACTTACTTGCAAACCAACTCCAGATACATGCACCACCTTGTGTATCTGGCTCTACATGGGTACTGAGGAATCGAACCTGGGTCCTTAGGCCTTTTAGACAAGAAAGTGTCTGAACCACTAAACCATCTCTCCAGCATAATCTCAAATGTTTCTGATACTTTATAAAGCCAATAATCTCATGATTTTTTTTTCCTGAGGTAGGGTCTCACTTTGGCCCAGGCTGACCTGGAATTCACTCTGTAGTCTCAGGGTGGCCTCAAACTCACAGAAATCCTCTGCCTCCTGAGTGCTGAGATTAAAGGCATGAGCCACACTTCATGTTTCTAACATTTTGTAAAGCAAATGACCTCACATTTCTTACATGATCCCCACAAACAGAAGCTTCAGGGGCAAACATGATACAAACATTGAGCTGTAGAATTCAAATTGAGAAGAAAATTGTTGGTTTGTTTCCCTGGATAGCTCTCAGGGCATCCAAGTATGCTTGTGCAAAACTGAAGGACTGGGGTTGGAGAGATGGCTTAGTGGTTAAGACATTTGCCTGAGAAGCCTTAGGACCTAGGTTCAATTCCCCAGTGCCCATGTAAGTCAGATGTACAAGGTTGCACATGCATCTGGAGTTTTGTTTGCAGAGGCTAAAGGTACTGATGTGCCCATTCTCTGTCTCTCTTTCTCTCAAGTAAATAAAAAAAATATTAAAAACAGTTGGGTGTGGTGGGCCACACCTTTAATCCGAGCACTTGGGAGGCAGAGGTAGGAGGATCACCATGAGTTCAAGGCCAATAGTAAATTCCAGGTCAGCCTGGGCTAGAGTGAGACTACCTCTGTTTTCTAGGTAGGGTCTCAGTCTAGGCCAAGCTGACATGAAATTCACCATGTATTCCCAGGCTGTCTTTGAACTCACAACAATCCTCCTACTTCTGTTTTCTATGTTCTGGGATTGAAGGTGTTTGCTACCATGCCTGGCTGCTTGTACCGCTTTATTTATTTATTTAGGCTTTTCAAGATAGTTTCAGGCTAACCTGGAGTCTCAGGGTGGCCTAGAACTCTCAGCAATCCTCTTGCCTCTGCCTCATGAGTGCTGGGATTAAAGTTGTGCACTGTCATGTCTGGCTTGCTTGCAAAATATCCAGTTTACATGGCTGGCTTGGGAATTGAATCCTGGGTCAAGTAAGTACTTCCCCCCACCACCAAGGAAGTGCTTTTAACCACTGAGCCATCTTTCCAGCCTAGTGGCTCTCACATTCTTTCTGCCATCTCTCCACAGTGTTCCCTGAGCCTTGGAGGAGGTGATAGAAATATCTCACTGAGTACTTACTGAGCACTCACAGTCACTTACTCTCAGTACTTTGATTAGCTTTGAGTCTCCCCAGTAATCACTACCAGCTGCTAAATAAAAGAAACTGCTTTTCCAGATGCACAAGGGGCACATGCATCTGGAGTACATTTGCAATGGCTGGAAGCCTTGGTGCTCTCTCTCTATCTCCCTTCCTCTCTCCCTCCCTCTTTTTCTCTCTTAAATAAATAAATAAATAAAATATTTTTAAAAATAAATTGCTTTTGTTAATTTATCATTTATTTGCAAGGAGGTGGGTATGCCATGGCCTCCTGCCACTGCAACCAAACTCCAACTGAATATATCCATTTTGTGCACCTGGAACAAGACAAGGGTGTCCACGGTCCCCACTTTTATTTAATATAGTTTTGGAAGTCTTAACCATAGCAATAAGGTAGGAGACACACATAAGAACACAAATTAGAAAGGAAAAGATCAAGTTATCATTATTTGCAGATTACTGCAGACATGATTCTATACATAAAAGACCATAAAGACTCTACCAGCAAACTGTTAGAGCTGATAAACACCTATAGCCATGTAGCAGGATACAAAATTAACACAGAGAAATCAGTATCCTTCTTATATGGTAACAACAAACACACAGAGGATGAAATAAGAGAATCACTCCCATTCACAATTGCATCAAAAACCAATAAAGTACCTTGAAATAAACCTAACCAAAGAAGTGAAGGATCTCTACAATGAAAACTTTAAAACACTCAAGCGAGAAATTGTAGAAGACACTAGGAAGTGGAAAAACATCCCTTGTTCCTGGATTGGAAGAATCAATATTGTGAAAATGGCAATCTTAACCAAAAGCAATCTACATACTTAATGCAATCCCCATTAAAATTCCAAAGGCATTCTTCATGGAAATAGAAAAAACAATCCAAAAATTCATTTGGAATAACAAAAAAACCTCGAATATCTAAAATAATACTGAGCAACAAAAATAAGGCTGGTGGTATCACTATACCTGATTTTAACCTATACTACAGAGCCATAGTAACAAAAACAGCATGGTACTGGCACAAAAGTAGACATGTATTATCAATGGAACAGAATAGAGGACCCAGATGTAAGTCCAGGTAGCTATAGCCACCTGATCTTCAACAAAAATGCCAAAAATACGCATTGGAGAAAAGACAGCCTCTTCAGCAAATGGTGCTGGAAAAACTGGATATGTATCTGTAGAAGGATGAAAATAGATCCTTCTCTCTCTCCATGCACAAGAATTAAGTCCAAATGGATTAAAGACCTTAACATCAGACCGGAAACTCTAAAACTGCTAGAGGAAAAGTAGGGGAAACCCTTCAACATATTGGTCTTGGCAAAGACTTTCTGAATACAACCCCAATTGCTCAGGCAATAAAACCACAGATTAATCACTGGGATCTCATGAAATTACAAAGATTTTGCACTGCAAAGGACACTGTGAATAAAGCAAAGAGGCAACCTACAGAATGGGAAAAACTCTTTGCCAGCTATATATCTGACAGAGGATTAACATAAATATATATATTATGTATATATAAATTAATATAAATAATAAGGAATCAAACAAGCCAATCAAAAAAATGGGCTATGGAGCTAGATAGAGTTCTCAAAGGAAGAAATACAAATGGCATATAAGCATCTAAAAAAATATTCGATGTCACTAGTCATCAGGGAAATGCAGATTAAAACTACATTGAGATTCCACCTCACTCCTGTCTGATTGGCTCCCATCAAGAAAACAAATGATCATGAATGCTGGCGGGGATGTGGAAGAAGAGGAACCCTTCTACACTGTTGATGGGAATGCAATCTGGTCCAGCCATTGTGGAAATCAGTGTGGAGGTTCCTAAAACAGCTAAAGATTGATCTACCATATGACCCAGCTATAGCACTCCTAGGCATATATCCTAAGGACTCATCTCATTTCCTTAGAAGTACATGCTCTACCATGTTTATTGCTGTTCAATTTATAAAAGCTGGGAAATGGAAACAGCCTAGATGTCCCTCAACTGATGAGTGGATAATGAAGATGTGGCACATTTATACAATGGAGTTCTACTCAGTGGTAAAGAAAAATGAAGTTATGAAATTTGCAGGGAAATGGATGGATCTGGAAAGGATTATACTAAGTGAGATAACCCAGGCCCAGAAAACCAAGCGCCACATGCTCTCCCTCATATGTGGATCCTAGCTACAGATGATTGGGCTTCTGCGTGAGAGGGAAAAAACTCAGTAGCAGAGGCCAGTAAGTTAAAAAGGAGATATAAAGGGAAGAGAAAGGAAGGGAGGAGGGTACTTAATAGGTTGGTATTGTATATATGTAAGTAGAATGATTGAGATGGGGAGGGGATATAATGGAGAATGGAATTTCAAAGGGGAAAGTGTTGGGGGGAGGGACGGTATTACCATGGGATATTTTTTATAATCATGGAAAATGTTAATAAAAATTGTGAAAATAATAATAATAAAACAGGAAAGAAAAAAACCTTGAGTATCTATAACAACTTTAAGCAACAAAAACAAGGCTGATGGTATCACCATACCTGATTTTAACCTACACTACACAGCCATAGTAACAAAAACAGCATGGTACTGGCACAAAAGCAGATATGTAGATCAATGGAACAGAACAGAGGACCCAGATGTAAGTCCAGGTAGATATAGCCACCTGATCTTCAACAAAAATGCCAAAAATATTCACTGGAGAAAAAGACAGCCTCTTCAGCAAATGGTGCTGGGAAAACTGGATATGTATCTGTAGACAGATGAAAATAGACCCTTCTCTCTCTCCATGCACAAGAATTAATTCCAGATGGATCAAAGACCTTAATATCACATCTGAAACTGCTAGAAGAAAAAGTAGGGGAAACCCTTCAACATAGTGGTCTTGGCAAAGGCTTTCTGAACATAACCCCAATTGCTCAGGCAATAAAACCACAGATGAATCACCGGGACCCTATGAAATTATAAGCCTTTGGTACAGCAAAAGACACTTTGAATAGAGCAAAGAGGCAACCTACGGAATGGGAAAAACTCTTCGCCAGCTATATATCTGATAGAGGATTAATATCTAAGATATATAAAGAACTGAAAAAGTTAAATAGTAAGAAATCAAAAAACCCAATTAAAAAATGGGCTATGGAACTAAATGACAGTTCTCAAAAGAAGAAATATGGATGGCATATAAACATCTTAAAAGTGTTACACACCCCTAGTAATCTGGGAAATGCAGATTAAAACGTTGAGATTCCATCTCACTCCTGTCAGATTGGCTCCCATCATGAAAACAAACGAACATTAACTGCTGAATGCAATCTGGTCCAGCCATTGTGGAAATCAGTGTGGAGGCTCCTGAGACAGCTAAAGACATATCTACCATATGACCCAGCTATAGCACTCCTAGGATATATCCTAAGGACTCGTCTCACTACCTTAGAGATACTTGCTCAACCATGTTTATTGTCACTCTATTCACAACAGCTAGGAAATGGAACCAGCCTAGATGTCCCTCAAATGATGAGTGGATAACAAAGATATGGCACATTTATACAATGGAGTTCTACTCAGCAGTAAAGAAAAACAAAGTTATGAAAATTTCAAGAAAACAGATGGATCTGGAAAGGATTATACTAAGTGAGGTAACCCAGGCCCAGTAAAACCAAACATTGCATGTTCTCTCTCATATGTGGATCCTAGCTACACATAACTGAACTTCTGTGTGATTAGGAAGAAAACTCAGTAGCATAGGAAGTAAGCTAGAAAGGAGATATAAAGGGAAGAAAAAGGAAGGGAGGAGGGTACTTAATAGGTTGGTATTGTATATATGTAAGTAGAATGATTGAGATGGGGAGGGGATATGATGGAGAATGGAATTTCAAAGGGGAAAGGGGGGAAGGGAGAGAATTACCATGGTATTTTTTTTATAATCATGGAAAATGCTAATAAAAATTTTTAAAAAGAAGAGAAAGGGAGGGACACGGGGACCTAGTAGGATGGTATTGTATATATGTACGTAGAAGAACAAATTACTAGGGGTGAAAAGCACTACCTGAGTTCAGGGGAAGAGACTGAGTAAGGAAGGAGGAGGGAGGGATGATCAAAATCTAATAGGATATAAATAAGTCATATGGAAACCTACTTTTTTGGACAATGGAGCACACAGGAGCCATAGATTGTTACTAGAAATTTTTCAGTGCCGGGGATAGGACACCTTCCAGTGAGTTGCTGGCCAGGGAGGTCCCTGATGCCCCCCAAACATTACAGGCCATTGTCAAGGCCCTTGGTTGCTCACCAGGAATAGATGTTAAGACTCTATTGCTGAAGACTCCACATACTGGGGCTGCAAGGTCACTGAGAAACTCTGCTCGAGCTGAGCTGAAAACCTCCTCCATGTAGACCAGCTGACAGAAAGCTGGAAAAAAAAGCCATGCTGCATGCAGTTCAATGGGAGAGAGAGAAATCAACAGCAAAGATACCCAACAGTGGACACAGCAAGCCTTATGTTTGGCCAGCTGGTCCAAATGAGCCAATGGATGCAACAGTGGCACGTCTGTTATGGGGGAAACCAACTGGCCCCTAATTTGACTGGAGGCCTACTCCATGGAAGGGAAAACATCCCTGATACTGAAAACCTACAACAGGGGTAGTCATGAGCCCTAGGAGTGTAATGTCTGCTGTCTGGCTAAAAGAATATACCATGCTCACCCAACTGCCAAGTAAGCACCTCTCTTAACATTCACACCTATGTATAAATGCTACTCTCACTTTTGGTTAGAAAAAACCTTCTCTTTCCGAAGGCAGTGACCTTGGGATTACTCAAAAGGCACCATGGTACTGAGAAGTGACAGAGGAGTGCTCAGCACTGAAAAGTCTCAATCACACCTTACATGGTTGAGGGTCCACTGCAGAAGAGGTGGCGGAAAGAATGTAAGAGCCAAAGGAAGGGTAGGACTCCTTACAACATGCTCCTTCAGACACAAAATGGCCTGGATATCCATGACCTCACAGTGTCTGACACTACTTACACAAGACCATCATAGTAGGAAGCAAAGATCATGACATCAAAATAAAACAGAGACTGATTGAGAGGGGGAGGGGCTATGAGAGTGGAATTTCAAAGGGGAAAGCAGAGAGGGAATTACCATGGGGTATTGTTTACAATTATGGAAGTTGTCAATAAAAAAACAATTAACAGCACTCAAGAGGCAGAGGTAGGTGGATAGTGAATTCCAGGTCAGCCTTGGCTAGAGTAAGACCCTACCTCAAAAACAAACAACAACAACAAAAAAAACTTTTAAAAAACTAAAAAGAATGAAAAAGGGGCTGAAGAGAAGGCTCAGTAGTTAAAGCTGCTTGCTTGCAAAGCCTATTGAACTGAGTTTGATTTCCTAGTATCCATATAAGGCCAGATGCACAAAGTGATGCATGTGTCTGTAGTTCATCTGCAACAGCAAGGTTTGGCATGCCCATTCTCTTTCTCCCCTCCTAGATAGATGATATATGGATAAAAAGAAAAGGGAATGGGAAGCCGGGTGTGGTGGCACACGCCTTTAACCCCACCACTTGGGAGGCAGAAGTAGGAAGTTTGCTCTGAGTTTGAGGCCACCCTGAGACTACAGGGTGAATTCCAGGTCAGCCTGGGCTAGAATGAAACCCTACCTCGAAAAAAAAAAAAAAAAAAAAAGAGAAAAGGGAATGGGAAAGAGTACTGTGTAACGTTGTCTTCCAGAAATGACATGGCCACTGCATTCATGATTCACAGTGGCTGCTGCCATTTCCTGCATACCTTCCTATCATCATTACATCATGCTAATAAGCACTTTGGATCTAGCCGCAGGAGGATCAAAAGTTCAAGGTCATCCCTAACTAGATGGTAAATTCAAGACCTACAGGAGATCATCTTAAAAAGAAAGAAAGAGGGCTTGAGAGAAGGCTTAGCAAATTAAGGTGCTTGCTTGCAAAGCCAAAGGACATAAGGTTCAATGCCCCAGGACTCCATATAAGATATATGTACACAAGGTGGCACATGCATCTGGAGGTTCCTTTGCAGTGACTAGAGGCCCTGGCATGCCTATTCTCTCACTCTCAAAAAAAAAAAAAAAAAAAAAAACTAAAAAGAAAGCCAGCCAGCCAGCCAGCCACCTGGGCATGATGGCACACACCTTTAATCCTAGCACTTGGGAGACAGAGGTAGGAGGATTGCTGTAAGTGCAAGGCCACCCTGAGACGACACAGTAAGCTCCAGGTCAGCCTGGTCTACAGCGAGACCCTACCTCAAAAAAGCCAAAAAGGGAGATAGAGGGCCAGGCATGGTAGTGCACACCCTTAATCCCAGCACTTGGGAGGCAGAGGTAGGAGGATTGCCATGAGTGCAAGGCCACCCTGAGACGACACAGTAAGCTCCAGGTCAGCCTGGTCTACAGCGAGACCTTACCTAGGGGAGAGGGGAGGGAGGGGAATGGAGAGATGGCTTAGTGGTTAAGGAGCTTGCTTGTAAAGCCTAAGGACCCAGGTTCAATTCCCCATTAACCACGTAAGCCAGATGAAGCTGGTGGCACATGCATCTGGAATTTGTTTGTAGTGGCTAGAGACCCTGGCATGCCCATTCTCTCCCTCTCATTTTCAAATAAATTAAAATTTTTTTTTCCTTAAAAGTATGAAGGCTGGAGAGATGGCTTAGTAGCTTAAGATGCTTGCCTACAAAGCCAAAGGACCCAGGTTCGATTCCTAGGACTCACGTAAGCCAAATGCACAATACGGCACATATGTCTTGAGTTTGAAGCAGCTGAAGGCCTTGGCATGCCCATTCTCTCTCTCTCTCTCAAACAAATTTTTAAAAAAATCTGGGAGCTGTGGGATGGCTCAGAGGTTAGATGCTAGTTTGCAAAGCCTGATGGCCTGGATTCAGTTCCCCAGCACACATGTCAAAAAAAAAAAAAAAAAAAAGCATGAGGGCTGGAGAGGTGGCTTAGTGGTTAAGGCACTTGCCTGTGAAGCCTAAGGACCTAGGTTTGATTCCCCAGTACCCACATAACCCAGATGTAGTTGGCACATGTGTCTGGAGTTCATTTGCTATGGCTATAAACCCTGATGTGCCCATTTTCTCTCTCAAATAAATAAATTAATTAAACATTATTTTTAAAAAGTATGAGCCAGGCATGGTGGCACACACCTTTAATCCCTGGAGGATCACTGTGAATATAAGGCCACCCTGAGACTACATAGTGAAATCCAGGTCAGGCTTGGCTAAAGTGAGATTCTACCTCGAAAAACCAAAAAATTGTGGGGCAGGAGGGTTGTTTGGATTTCTTCAGACAAGAAGGCAAGTAGCACACAATGAACTTCAAATTTTCTTTGAATTATACTGGCAGAAATGTATTTTTAAATTTTTTTGTTTATTTTTATTTATTTATTTATTTATTTGAGAGCAACAGAGAGAGAGAGAGAGAATAGGCGGTCCAGGGCTTCCAGCCACAGCAAATGAACTCCAGACGCATGCGCCCCCTTGTGCATCTGGCTAACGTGGGTCCTGGGGAATCGAGCCTTGAACCAGGGTCCTTAGGCTTCACAGGCAAGCACTTAACCACTAAGCTGTCTCTCCAGCCCCAGAAATGTATTTTTAACATCTGAATCAATGAATACACATGTTCCTTGTCCCATTACCTGAAGTGTACTTGACTGGAAAATCTACCTATTATCCCTAAAGTGCAGAATGAAAAGCATGATAATCTTTTTTTTTTTTTTTTTTTCCCCCTCAAGGTAGGGTCTCACTCTAGGTCAGGCTGACCTGAAATTCACTCTGCAGTCTCAGGGTGGCCTTGAACTCACAGTGATCCTCCCACCTCTGTCTCTAAAGAGCTGGGATTAAAGGTGTGTGTCACCATGCCCAGCACTATAACAGTCTTTTAAATGTAGCTACCTTAATATAAATTAGTCCTCTACCCATATCACCTGCCAGTGAGTCTACAAATTCTGGCTCAAGGGGAGTTCAAGGGAGAAGAACACCACCAGAGGCTGGAAGATGTTCAACAGAAGAACTTTCTCTGGAGCCCATAAACACATGATGGGGGTATTGGGGGGGGGGGTCTCCATTAGGGGAAGACTGCTGTTTAGACATGAAACATGATTCTCCATGGAAACCTCACTGTCCACAAAACACAAGTCCTTCTCTTGTCCTTCACAGACTGAAGGAGCTGTCAGCACCTAGCTGAGAAACAGAAACCTGAAATGCTGAGATAAGGTCTCCTGGGCTAGAGAGAAGGAAACAAGGGGGCACTGTGGAAAGTTCAAGGGTTTCTATCCACTTTTATTCAAGGAGGGAACAAGTTATCTTTTAATCTCCCAGAAATTAGATGGGACTGTCAGATTTTAGTGAAGTCACCCTAGGAGGGCTGACATAAGAATGAGTCAATTGGGGTGAATTAATCCTATTTCTCCCTTGGCCAATTAATCTTTTAGAGTGAGGGCTGGAGAGATGGCTCAGCAGTTAAAGGACTTGCCTGCAAAGCTTAACGACCCAGGATTGAGTCCCCAGTACCCATACAAAGCAGATGCACAAAGTGGTGCAAGCATCTGAAGTTTATTTTCAGTGGCTGGAGGCATGCCCATTCCCTCCATCTGTTTCTCTTCTCTCTCTGCTTGCATTTTTTTTTTCAAGATACAGTCTCACTCTAGCCCAGGCTGACCTAAAATTCAATATGTAGTCTCAGGCTGGCCTCAAACTCATGGCAATCCTTCTACCTCTGCCTAGCCAAAAACAAAATATAAATAAATAAATCTTTTAGAATTAGGGGCAGGGGAAAAAAAGAATAAGGGCAGGAAAGAAGCTGCAACTGCACAAAGAAGACTTGAAAACTTCAATGAGCAAAGATCCAAAGCAGGCATGGTAACAGACATATGTAATCAGGATGCTAAGGCAGGAGGAGTGATGCTAGCCTAGGCTACATGGTGAAATCCTGCCTTAAAAAACAAACACGAGCCGGGCGTGGTGACACACACCTTTAATCCCAGCACTTGGGAGGCAGATGTAGGAGGACTGCAGAGAGCTTAAAACCACTGAGACTACAGAGTGAATTCCAGGTCAGCCTGGGCAAGAGCGAGACCCTACTTTGGGGGGAGGGAGGAGTCAGGTATGGCCTTTAATCCCAGCTCTCAGGAGGCAGAGGTTGGAGTATCTCCGTGAATTCCAGGCCAGCATACCTATTTTTACAGAAAGCAAGTATTCATTAGCCACTGATTACATCT
The DNA here is from genome assembly GCF_020740685.1 of Jaculus jaculus. Classification (NCBI taxonomy): domain Eukaryota; kingdom Metazoa; phylum Chordata; class Mammalia; order Rodentia; family Dipodidae; genus Jaculus; species Jaculus jaculus. Next base: position 14,402,840 of record NC_059105.1, read on the forward strand.
CTCTCCTGGATTATAGGAGGATGTGTAGCATGTTGGATACACAGTTTTCCTTTCTTCCTCCATCTTAGTATTTTCTTGGGTCACCAAAGGAACTCATCAGAAATGATTGCACAGTCTTCAGTCCACAAGATCTCAGATGAGATTACTCTAACAGCCCAATACTTATGACCTGAGAAGATGTAAGTGGTTCAGTTGATATCAAACAGCTAGGGGAGTAGTGTAAGAATCAGATCCACTTCCTCTTATGAGATAAGTGCCAAGTTCTAGCTCCAGGAAAAAAGTTGGAAAGGCAAAGAGAACTTCTTAAAGACATGTGGAGGAAGGTCAAGCTTTAGCTCTAATAAAATGGAAGGTCAGAGCCAGGTGAGGTAGGATTGTTGTGAGTTCAAGGGCGCCCTGAGTCTACATAGTAAGTTCCAGGTTGGCCTGGGATAGAGTAAGACCCTACCTAAAAAAAAAAAAAAAAAAAAAGAGGGTCACTAGTACAAGTGAAGTGGCAGGTAGTTGGACAGAACACAGTCTGGTAATGGAAAATGAAAGCAAACCCAAGGAAAAGAGCTAGAGCTGAGGAATATAAATCTGCAGACTACTGACAGGTGCAGCCAGGCGAAAGCCCTCTCTATCAGTAACTACCTCTTCTGAAGCCTTGATCTGTCAGTTTCCAAAAGAAAACTCCTTTCTCCCCACATCCCTGGTACAGCAGTTCTGCTCCACAGACCCTGAGGGGAACCTGAGACTCTCTCAGAGGTTCTTTCAAGTCAAAGTATTTTCATAACACAACTAAGATATTATTTGCATTTTTCACTGTGCTAACCTTTCTACTAATGGTGCAGCCCAGCAATGAAGAGTGAAACTGCTGTCCCCTTAGCAAGACAATGGCAGCTGAGATGGTTCACCAGTGTATACCTATACACCACATGGTGAAAAGAATGCCAGTTTGACTTCATAGCACACTTAAAAAAAAAAAAAATCAGAGCCAGGTGTGGTGGTGAATGCCTTTAATCCCAGCATTCGGGAGGCATAGGTAGGAAGATCTCCATGAGTTCAAGGATACCCTGAAGCTACATAGTGAATTACAGGTCAGCCTGAGCTAGTGAGACCCTGCCTCGAAAAACCAAAAAAACAAAACAAACAAACAACAACAACAAAAAAAAAAACAATCAGGGCTGGAGAGATGGCTTAGCGGTTAAGCGCTTGCCTGTGAAGCCTAAGGACCCCGGTTCGAGGCTCGGTTCCCCAGGTCCCACGTTAGCCAGATGCACAAGGGGGCGCACGCGTCTGGAGTTCGTTTGCAGAGGCTGGAGGCCCTGGCGCGCCCATTCTCTCTCTCTCCCTCTATCTGTCTTTCTCTCTATGTCTGTTGTTCTCAAATAAATAAATAAATGAACAAAAAAAAATTAAAAAAAAAAAAACAATCAAACCTCACCCTTGAATAAGCATCTTTTTTTTTCCTTTTTTCTTTTTTCAGGTACAGTCTCACTCTAGCCCAGGCTGACTTGGAATTCACTATGTAGTCTCAAGGTGGCCTCAAACTCTCAGCAATCTTCCTACCTCTGCCTCCAGAGTAGTAGGATTAAAGGTGTGTGCCACCACGCCCGGCTTGAGTATGCATCTTTTTAATAGTCTGTGTAACAAAATGAGAAGATGAAGGCTGGAGTTGTGGGTCTTGAACAGCACTTGCCTAGCAGCAAGGAAGCCCTGGCTTTGATCCCAGCACCTGGGGAAGAGGCAGCCAGGTAGAAGGCACTCTAAAACACTTAAGATGAATACAGAAGAAGGGTCTCTCTTCTAAAAGCCACTTGTGTGACTGAGGAACACTTGAAAGAATGACACAAGCAATAGTTCTTCAGACTCTGGTATTTGGCAAACATGCTCTGGAAAACGAAACAAAGTAAGCCTATTAGTTCAAGGAAAACAGCACATAGTACTTGCTTCCAATAGTAAAATTTGAGCTCCCAAGAGAAAATGAGAATTTCAGCAAAACTGTATCTGCCACTAGGAGCCTGACTGCTTTGCAATACTCAAACTGCTTTTCTGAAGATTGGATGACAGTATGACTATGGACTTTTACTGTTGTTAAAATAGTTTATTTGTTAGAGGGAGGGAGCCAGGCGAGGTGGCGCATGCCTTTAATCCAAGCACTTGGGAGGCCGAGGTAGGAGGATCGCCGTGAGTTGGAGGCCAGCCTGAGACCACATAGTGAACTCCAGGTCAGCCTGGACCAGAGAGAAACCCTACCTCAAAAAGAGAGAGAAAAAAGAATAAAGTGCTTGACCCTAACATGTACCTTGGGTTCAACACACACACACACACACACACACAAAATTGATCATAATCAGATGCCAAAGAGCTTTTTAAAAGGCACAAAGGAGTCCTGAGTCAAAAAGTCCGAGAACAGCTGCTCCAGAGCAGTACAGCCTGTCCAGGACATCTATGAGGGCTCTAAAAAAACAGTCTTTTGCATTTCAAGGCACTGTCAATACTTGTTCCCAGGGCTGGAGAGATGGCTTAGTGGTTAAACGTTTGCCTGTGAAGCCTGAGGACCCTCGTTCAAAGATCAATTCCCCATGTTAGCCAGATGCACAAGGGGGCACATGCATCTGGAGTTCGTTTGCAGTGGCTGGAGGCCCTGGCGCGCCCATTCTCTTTCTCTGTCTGCCTCTTTCTCTGTCGCTCTCAACTAAATAAATGAAAATGAAAAAAAAAAAACTTGTTCCCAGTTCTGTTAGGCATGAGGGTGAGAAACTCAGGTCATTAAAGCAAAAACCTTTTCTCTGCTCTTCACTGGCAGATCAAGGCACCTGATCTCATACTAAAATCCAGCTAATTGGCTAAAATCAGTCAATTCCAAGCTCATTGAAACAGTGTGGTGAGCAAACCAAATCCAACCCTAGATTCTGAGTGACAAAAATATCCGAGAGCTAAGGTTTTATCTAGATACACGTATTCTGCAAGTGACAACTTTCTATGCATTTTTGTAGCCAGTTATACACTCTCATCCTCTCCCACCTTTCCCATGATCAACCTTTCCATGTTGGTGTCCTCTGAGCTCAGTCTCCCCATCAGGCACCCAGGAAGCAAATTATACTAGTTCCAACTGCTCCCCTCTTCCAAAGCCACCTCTTCCACTCCACCAACCCCACCACCTCCATATATCCCCCTTTATCACCACCCAGACACACAGAACAAGTTCCTGGGCTTTTCGCCCCAAATGTGTCCAAAATGTAACTCCAAGTCTTTCTTTGAAGCTACTTTTCTTAACAGTTTCTGACCCATGTATCATTCAAGTCTGGGCCTACTCTCTGCACATACTCTGCCACCAGGTCTTGTTAATTTTGCCAGACTTAGCACTTTCCACACTCTATCCTCATTATCACTAGCCTGATACTTGGCACCCTGCCTGTGGTCTGAAACTCTTCCTACTCCACCCACACATGACCCACACCTCTCAGTCCTCTCAGACACAAATCTAATGGCATGTGCCTACTGGCTACCTTTTCATGGTTTTCCTAAAACATACTCCTCAAATGATTTTACTCATACATTCTTAAAAGACTTTTTTAAGTCATGTATTCCAAGCCAGGCATGTTAGCTCACACTTATATTCCAGAAATTCAGAAATCTGAATGAAAATCACCTTGAGTTCAAGGTCAGAATGCACCATATAATCTATTTATTTTTATTTTATTTTTGGTCTTTCGAGGCAGGGTCTCACTCTAGCTCAGGCTGACCTGGAATTCACTATGTAGTCTCAGGATGGTCTCGAACTCACGATGATCCTCCTACCTCTGCCTCCCAAGTGCTGAGATTAAAGGCGTGTGCCACCACACTTGGCTTCCAATAAATAACTTTTTAAAAATGACTTTATTTTATTTATTTCTTTATTTGCAAGCACAGAAAGAGGAGACAGAGAGAGAATGAGTGTGCCAGGGCCTCTAGCCTCTGCAAATGAACTCCAGATATATGTGCCCCCTTGTGCATCTGGCTTACGTGGGTACTAGGGAATCGAACCTGGGTACTTTGGCTTCACAGGCAAGCACCTTAACCAGTAAGCCATCTCTCCAGCCCCCCAATAAATGTTTAAAAATAAAAAGTAAATTCATGAAGCTGGGCATGGTGGTGCACACCTTTAATCCCAGCACTTGAGAGGCAGAGGTAGGAGGATCACCGTGAGAGTTCATTTGTAGGACTGGAGCTGGCATGGTGGCACACACCTTTAATCCCCGCACTTGGGAGGCAGAGAAAGGAGGATGGCCATGAGTTCAAGGCCACCCTGAGACGCACAGTAAATTCCAGGTCAGTCTGAGCTAGAGTGAGACCCTACCTAGAAAAAAAAAAAAAAAGTGTGGAGGCAGGCATGGTGGCACACGTCTTTAATCCCAACACTTGGGAGACAGAGGTAGGAGAATCATCGTGAGTTCTAGGCCACCCAGAGACTACACAGTAAATTCCAGTCAGCCTGGGGCTAGAGTGAGACCCTACCTTGAAAAAAAAATTATAATCTGCCAAGATGGGCATGGTGGTACACACCTTTAATCCCAGCACTCGGGAGGCAGAGGTAGGAGGATCACCATGAGTTCAAGGCCACCCTGAGACCACATAGTGAATTCCAGGTCAGCCTGGACCAGAGTGAGACCCTACCTCAAAAAACTAAAAAAAAAAAGAAAAAAAAAGTAAATTGTGGGCTGGAGAAATGGCTTAGCAGTTAAAGCACTTGCATGCAAAGCCTACAGACCCAGATTCTACAGACCCCAGTACCCACATAAGCCAGATACACATGGTGATACATATCTCTAGAATCTGTTTGCATTGGCTAGAGGTCCTGGTGTGCCCATTCTCTCTCTCTCTCAAATAAATAAATAAAAACAATAAGCGGGAATTGGGGAAATGGCTTAACAGTTAAGACATTTGCCTGCAAAGCCTAAGGACCCCGGTTCGATTCCCGAGGACCCATGTAAGCTAGATGCACAAGGGGGTGCAAGCATGTTAAGTTCTTTTGCAGTGGCTAGAGGCCCTGGCATGCCCATTCTCTCTCTCTGCCTCTTCCTCTCTCTCTCTCAAATAAATAAATAAAATATTTAAGCTGGGTGTGGTGGCACATACCTTTAATTCCAGCACTCAGGAGGCAGAGGTAGGAGGATTGCCATGAGTTTGAAGCTACTTGAGATTACATAGTGAATTCCAGGTCAGCCTGAGCTAGAGCGAATCCCTACCCCAGAAAACCAAAAAAAGAATACATATTTCATCACTTGATTTAATAGTTTTATTATCTTACTGAACAACACAATAACATAAGCTAAAAGAAACCACTTAAAATACTTTTGTGCAAAACTCATGATCCCCAAATAACATTTCAGGGCTGGATATGTAATTCAGTGAGAGAGTGCTTGTCTAGCATGGGCAAGGCACTGGTTCAATCCCCAGCACCATTTAAAAAAAGAAAAGAAAAAGTTATCTTTAACTATCATATTCTTGTGAATTTAGACTATCCCAACAAGGAGCAGTCTGCACTTGAACAGCTTACTGGACTTGGGCTTAGAAGATAAGTGAACCACCAAAGGCTTCCCTATAATCAGAATTTCCAAGTATTCCTAGTCTGGCATCTAAGGTTTTTAACTCTATATATAAACTCTGAGGGCTGGAGAGAGGGCTTAGTGGTTAAGCACTTGACCCCAGTTCAAGGCTCAATTCTACAGGACCCACGTTAGCCAGATGCACAAGGGGGCGCATGCGTCTGAAGTTCGTTTGCAGTGGCTGGAAGCCCTGGCGCGCCCATTCTCTCCTTCTCTCTCTTTCTCTCTCAGCCTCTTTCTGTCTCTGTCACTCTCAAATAAATAAATATATAAACTCTGAAGTGTGTGAGAGTTATGCCCCCACCCCGCCCCTTTTGGGACAGTTTTGGAAGAGAGCTATTTGGAAGCTGTAGGTCTGGAAATCGATTCATCTAAACCTGTGTGTGCAGGTGTATCTCTGATAATCTAAACCTGAAAACCACTAATCTAGAGGGTACAGTTCTAACCTATCTGAAACTCTGCAATCTACTTCCTATTCAATTTCCTCACGCAGGAATGGCTCCAAACAAACACTACTCAGGCCTGTCAAACTGCTTCAGGTCTGTTCTGTCTTTAGGCCATGATATGTGTTTTCTAAAAACATTTTGTCTCTTGTATGCCTGACTCCCACCTCTTCATGCCCAGAAAATACTTGATAACTTCTCAAGGCTAGGTTTAGTCCAATCAATAACTTTTTAAGTACAACAAAGAGGTAGTTCTCCCACCCCTGGATTGTTCCAGGCAGGGTCTAACTCTGGCCCACGCTGAACAGGAACTTATCTGTACCCCAGGTTGGACTCCAACTCATAGCGAGTCTGACTCAGACTCCCCAGGACTGGGATTAAAGGTGTGCGCCACCACTCTCAGGCTCAAAGAGGTAGTTTTATGCAAATATTACCTCAGTGTGCATTATAACAAATAAATGAAGGGATAGGGCAGAGGGTTCTCTCAAAGGATCCCCCAGATTCCTGTTGATTGAAAGAAACAACAGGTGCTGAAAGTATTAAGAACATGCAATTGGGAGTATCTGAGGGAAGGGCTAAATATTTGTCGCTGTTTATTAAAAACTGTAAATGAAGGCTGGAGAGATGGCTCAGCGGTTAAGAGGCTAGCCAGCAACGCCTAAGAACCCAGGTTCAATTCCCTAGTACCCACATAAAGCCAGAGAGATGCACAAGGTACCGCACCCGTCTTGAGTTCTTTGCAGCGACTAGAGACCCTGGCACGCCGCCCATTCTCTCTGTCTGCCTGGATCTCTCTCGCACTCTTAAATAAATAGTTTTAAAAACTGTAATTGATTAAATGGAGGAATGGATGGGGGGAAAAAAAAAAAAAAAACGAGTCGAATTCCAGAAGCTCTCAGCTCCCGCTAGTGTTGTTTCTCGGTCAGTAGAGCTGGGACGTAAAACGGCGGGCATCCACGTTCAAGTGGGCCCGGAGAAGAGTATGGGCTCCCACGCAAGCCAGGAGAGCTGAAACTGCAGCGCGGCGGGAAAGAGGCTGCGGTGGAGCCGGGACCACGGGGGATGCTGCGGGAGAGGAGAGGAGAGGCCGCGGTCCCCCGGCTCCCGGGAGGGCGGAGAGCTGGCGAACCGGAAGCGGAGCTGGGGCCCCGCGCCCAAGGACCCAGGCCGGGAGAGAGGCCGGAGCATGGGGCCGACGGACGGGCCGAGCTCGGCCCCTTGGTTCCCCGGCCACACTCACCTCAGGGACCGAGCCTGGGCCCGGCTCCACGCCGGCTACGCGCTACCTTCCTCGCTAGCCCGCTGGGTGAGCCAGCGACCTCAGGCGCCCCTGGCAACCGCGCACCGCCACGCGCACCGCCGCCGGCCGCCTGCCACGCACGGCGCGCGCCCCCAGCGGACAGACCGAGGGCCGCGGAGCGGAGAGCCGCGACGGGCAGGAGGGTACGACGGCCTAAGGCGCCCAGGGCTTGTGGGCCGAGGGGCCCGGGAAGCACTGGCTCTGCGCACACGCAGTGCGTGCAATGTGGCTGGGCGAACAGAACTCTGGGAAGTGTAGTTTTGAAGTTAAAGGCTTTATTCTTGGAATCCAGGACCCTACCTTTCTACTCTGATTCTACCTAACCCCAGTGGACTTTTTTTTTTTCCTTTCTTTTTTTGGCCTCAGATCGCTATTCTGAAATCAAAGAGCTCAGGCTCTGTTAAAGAGTTTTCACTAAAAGTAGGCCAGGTAGGAAGAGATGACCCAATTCACATTGTCTCCTGACTTCTTCCCCTAACCCAACATACACAGCAGAGCATAACTCCAACCACCTGCTTTATGGACTTCAGGTGTGAACTTTAAGAAATTCTGAAGCCGAGCGTGGGGGCGCAAGCCTTTAATACCAACACTTGGGAGGCAGAGGTAGGATATCCGTGAGTTTGAGGCCACCCTGAGACTACATGGTGAATTCAAGGTCAGCCTGGGCAAAAGCGGGACCCTACCTTGAAAACCAAAATAATAATAATAATAATAATTAATTGATTAATTAATAATAATCTGATTCATTATCTCCCCCACACAGAGTAGATCTTGGTACTTTGTCTCAAATGTCACTCAGCACCACAAATTAGACAGCTATCAAGAGAACTGAAGGGTGAAAAGATCTTTCCCAACCAACTACAGAAATAAAAAGGGTAATCGATGCTAAAGTGAATCAGATGAAAACAATTTTTGTCAAAATAAGGATGCAAAATACGTTGAGCAGCAATCATTGATGGATGTTAAACTATGAAAGGATTATCAGGAATTTTATTATTTTGTTTTGTTTTTGTTTTTGAAGTAGGGTCTCACTCTAGCCCAGGCTGACCTGGAATTCAGTATGTCGTCTCAGGGTGGTTTCAAACTCTGGGTGATCCTCCTACCTCTGCCTTCTGAGTGCTGGGATCAAAGGCGTGTGTCACAATGCCCAGCTATGTTTTTTATTTTTTAAATATTTATTTATTTACTTGAGAGAGAAAGAGAGAGAAAGAGGCAGATGAGAGAGAAGGGGCACACCAGGGCCTCTAGCCACTGCAAATAAACTCCAGACTTATACACCCCCTTGTGCATCTGGTTTATGTGGGTCTTGAGGAATCAAACTGGGATCCTTAGGCTTCACAGGCAGACGCCTTAACCATTAAGCCATTTCCCCAGACCCCTATTTATTTATTTATGTATTTATTTATTTTGAAGTAAGGTCTCACTTTAGCTCAGGCTGACCTGGAATTCACCATGTTGTCTCAGGCTGGCCTTGAACTCACGGTGATCCTCCTACAGGGATTTTACACTGGAAGTGTTAGTTAAGACAAGAGTGCCAAAACAGAGTCAAGATGAAGGAAGAGACGGGGGAGGAGGGGGAGAAGGGAGGGTATTACCATGGGTTATATTTTATAATCATGGAAAATGTTAATAAAAATTGAGAAAAAATAAAAAAGATGAAGGAAGGGCAGCAGCCTGACTTGTCCAACTTTAGATGTTTACATGCCTAACCCTTACTCCCCTAACCTAACAACGCCCTCAGCCACAGCTTTCTGCTGATCTTATGTTAGAGACAACCTGGCTCCTCTTCTGATGGCAACCCATTCTCTGATTGAGTACCTTCTCAGCTTGGTCATCCAGTCTCAGGCCGGCTGCTCTCTCTTCTCCAGTGAGACTGTGGCAGCTCAGGTCCCAGTAAAAAGCTCTTTTCAGCCCCACAGTGGTCTTGCGTGGTCTTGGTCTTTCAGGAACCTTACATCTGATGCTGTGACACCAATAGGAGTTGCCCTCTCCTATGGGCCAACCTGCATCCCCAACCAGATCCCTGAGCTGCCACTGACCCTCTGAAGACCTCAGACATCTGCCTGGTGCCAGCTCTCCCACCCACCACAATTCGGCTTCATCACTTTTCCTCCCCTCCTGGGTAAGTGTCCCTCATGAGTTGGCCTGCTCTTGGAGATATGTTCCCTCACTCTCTCTCCTCTAAGCCATGCCAGCAATGCCGGGCCACACCCATCGCTTCCTTCTGGGGCCCCACAGGTCTTGAGAAAGCTGCACTCTTGACACCCGGGACTCTCTCTCCAATCCACCAAGCCCTAAGGGGTGAGTTTCGGCTCGGTTTGATGGCTTAGGGACACTTTCCTCCTTCCTCCTCTTCCTCCCCTTCCTGCTGAACTTCCTCAGCCACTCCACAGTCCCACGGGGCTACCAGCTTGGTGTGGCACCAGCCTCAAGTCTGATCACCCAACTGCCTTGGGCACGAGTGGGCTGAGCCACTCTGGCCTGCGAGTGGTGGCCTGGTCTTCCAGGGTGCCGCTACCATAACCACAAGGCCTCTCTCCTGCCGTTCTTCTCTCCCTGCACCTCCTGAGATCTCATCCTTCACCGCCAGTTGCTCACACCTTTGGGAGCACGTTCACCCGCCTCACCCACTAAGAGTTTAAACAGCTGTCAGCTACACCTGTACACCCTTTGCCTAACATGGGAGGTGCAGATCCTGTTCACCCTCATGTGCCAGGGGGTCATATTGATGGTTTTCCATGTAAGCCCAGCTTGAGCTTTGGTTCTTCTCATGTCCCTCCCTCCTTCCTTATGAGAGCCTCATCCCACACCCTCTCCTTCTCCCTCTCATCTGACTTGGGAAATCAGGCTTCCAAAATGTCCGTATTACCACCCCTCACATGTCTCCTTCAAAACTTAAAGAAATTAAGGCTCCAGGATGATAGCAAACCTCGTCGTTTAATCTTTTATTGCAACACAGCTTGGCTTCAATATAAATTGGACAATGGGTTCATATAACCTGAAAATGATACTTTTTTTTTTTTTGAGGTAGGGTCTCACTTTAGCCCAGGCTGACCTGGAATTCACTGTGTCATCTCAGGGTGGCCTTGAACTCTCCTACCTCTGCATCCTGAGTGCTGGGATTCAAGGCGTGTGCCACCATGCCTGGATGAAAATGATACTTTTGATTTCCAAATTCTTACTGATTTAGATAACTTCTTCCCCTGCAGATAGCCACCCAACATACCCGCTATTCAAACATTTTCCGTGGCCAACCTTCTCTCTACTCTGCTTAGCCTGCCTACTCACCAGATTCTTCTGGCCAAGGCCTCGGGGACAAAACCAAATTCCACACCCTGTCCTTAATTCTCCCTCACCTTCAGCTCTCAGTCCCAATGCCATCAACAGCCTGCCCCTACTACTGCTCCCGCTGCTCCTCAACCCCCAACCCACCTCCATCCTCACCACCTCCACCCTCCCTTTCCCCTCGTGCTCAGCGCACCTGCTCACACACAGAAGGAGTTTTCTGTCTATGAGAGGTAGAGAGACGGAGGGAATTTTACACGTCCGTGTCCCATTTTCTATGTCTGACCTGTCTCAAATTAAAGCGCACCTAGGATCCTTTTCTTCTGACCCTGCGCACTATACTAACAAATCTTACTACCTTACTCAGGCCTATGACTTTACCTGACATGATGTCTATGTTGCCCCATCCACCACTCTCATATTGACCCCTGATTTGGCAGGAAAGGGGAGCCATAGTTAAACCTCAAAGGGTTTCTGAGGTGAGACTGGCTCCATTTAGCTAGAACAGAAATTAATGGGAATAACTAGGAAACAACTGTTTTAAACTCTGAATGACTGTGCATGAATGTGAGATTGAACATTGGCCTGAATTTCAGATATGAATGACCAGTGCAAGACTATGGGAAATACAGATTCTGGCTGTGCTGGTTTGTGTCTGCAGCAGTGCTGTGGGGCATAGATTCAAACAGCAAGCATAGTCACACTGAGAAGACTCCATGTGGGACTCTGCATCTTAGGATGTGCTGCATGTAGGATGCACAAACACAGGAAGTCTGTGATCCATGCTAGATGGCAAACAGCAGCAGGATGGAGACCAAGAGACCCCACGCCACAGCCAGACACACAGGCTCATAACGCAAGTTGGGTTGTAAAGTCTGCCAGGTAAAGGCTAAAAGCCAGGCACCTAGGTACTGGTAGGTTTGCTCAATGTTTAGAGATACTTGCTAATGATTCCTTCTACTTCACTATAATTTAAATTATATTGTTATATGCTATTTAAATTCATGGTAAGCTGTATTCTGAGAGATGGGTTGCCCCCCCCCCACCATGCCCAACTCAGACCCTAAGTATATTTAAAACCATGTGTCATCCACACCTTGTCCTTAGGTAGATTGGCCTATTGCCTCTGGACAAGAAAAGGAAAAATAGGGCTGGAGTAATGGCTTAAGGGTTAAGGCATTTGCCTGCAAAGCCAAAGGACCCAGGTTCAATTCCCTGGAACCCAAGTAACCGAGATGCACAAGGGGGCTCATGCATCTGGAGTTCGTTTGCAGTGGCTGGAGGCCCTGGTGCACCCATTCTCTCACTCTCTTTTCTCTCCCTCTTTCTCTGTCAAATAAATAAGTAAAAATAAAATCTTTTTTAAAAAGAAAAGAAAAAAATGTATAATTTTGGTTTTCTTGTCAATTTCTCTCTTGTCTAAGGTCACTAAAGCCTTTTTAGCATACAAACAACAAGCAGCTTTAATTAGGCGTCACAACAAATTAGAATTTTATGATTTAACAATATATAAACAGATAATCTTAATTTGTTATATCATATAGTTCATATTTGTCATTACTAATAAAGCCATTTCCAGATGAATTATATTCTTAAAAGACAGTAATCAAGTTTTACTTGCAGTTATAAATCCATGCTTTTAAAATATGTTTCATAGGATCATAAAAAAGAAAAGTCTCAAATTAGCAGGTTATAAAATCTAAACTTTGATACACTGTTATTGTTTTGTTCATGGTGAATTATAAAAGCTGCCTTCAAGTGTTTAATTAAGTTGATGACGCTTCTATGTTAAACTAAAAATACTGAGTCTTCCCAGGCGTGGTGGTGGCATGCCTTTAATCCCAGCACTTGGGAGGCAGAGGTAGGAGGATTGCTGTGAGTTCGAGGCCACCCTGAGACTACATAGTTAATTCCAGGTCAGCCTGGATGGGAGTGAGACCCTACCTTGAAACCCCCCCCAAAAACTGAGTCTTAATAAGATTATGATTTATTAGTTACTGATTTTTCTTTTAGAAAACTAAATCTACTAAACAGTCATTGTGTTTATAACTCAGGTTTTATAAAATATACAATTTAACTTCATTCACTGTAACTGTTGTTCTTAGGGAGACATGTCTCCCTATATTCTGATAACTGTGTGCTTTCTCAATTTTTAAAGAGCTCCATTCACAATTCTTGGGCCAAAATGAGTTGTAATGCTAGAATCTGTTATTTACAAACAATATAATTTAAACATAAACTATCACATATCTGGCCAAAGCTTCATTTAATAGTCATGGGTAACAAGAAATATAAAGTTGATTTATGTTAATCAAAGTAACCCTAAACAAGGAACATCAGACTATGTTCTAGATTTCTCTATCAGAATTAAGTTTGTATCTAGTCCAGTTTAGACAGAAAGATTAAAGCCACTAAAATGTACACAGGCACATAGATATATTTAAAGGTGCTTCTAAGTTAGTAAGCATAGACTTGTAGCTTTTCAATTTTGAAACCAAAAGTGCTTGTTTATATCTGCTACAACAGTAGCCAGAGGTTTTTAAGTAGAAAAAAAATTCCAAGTCAGTCCCCCAGGACCCATGTAAGCCAGATGCACAGGGGGAACATGTGTCTGGAATTCGTTTGCAGTGGCTTGAGGCCCTGGAGTGCCCATTGTCTTTCTCTCTGCCTCTTCCCCCCCCCCCTCTCTCTCAAATAAATAAATAAATAAATAAAATATTTTAAAATAAATTAATTTTTTAAAAAAAGAATGTAAGAGCCAAAACAACAACAAAAAATACTTACAATGAGAGAAATTCAAACAAGTTTAGAACTTACAGGCACAGAGACTGGTTTTAGATCACTGAGGTTGCTATTGTCAAATATATTAGCAATCTTTTGTTTCTTTGCTTTTGTCTTTCGAGGTAGGGTCTCATTCTGGCCCAGGCTGACCTGGAATTCACTATGTAGTCTCAGGGTGGCCTCAAACTCACAGCTATCCTCCTACCTCTGCCTCCTGAGTGCTGGGATTAAAGGTGTGTGCCACCATGCCTGGCTCTATATTAGCAATCTTTTAAAAACAATTTATATTTATTTATTTATTTGACAGAGAGAAAGGAGAATGGGCGTGCCAGGGCTCCAGCCACTGCAAACAAACTCCAGATGCATGTGTCCCCTTGTACATTGGCTTATGTGGGTCCTGGGGAATCAAACCTGGGTCCTTTGGCTTTGCAGACAAATGCCTTAACTGCTAATCCATTTCTCCATCCCTATATTAGCAATCTTAAGGAAAATGACCCAACACTTTACATTGAAACACGGAAAGGATATGTGAGAAAAGACTGAATGATAGAAATACAAACTCTTGGGCTGGAGAGATGGCTTAGCGGTTAAGCGCTTGCCTCTGAAGCCTAAGGACCCCGGTTCAAGGCTCGGTTCCCCAGGTCCCACGTTAGCCAGATGCACAAGGGGGCGCACGCGTCTGGAGTTTGTTTGCAGAGACTGGAAGCCCTGGCACGCCCATTCTATCTCTCTCCCTCTATCTGTCTTTCTCCCTGTGTCTGTCGCTCTCAAATAAATAAATAAAAAATGAACAAAAAAAAAATATATATATATAAAAGTAGGGAAATCCTTAAATAAAAATAAAGTCTATGACTAGAATTAAAAAAAAAATACAAACTCTTTTGATAGAAATTGACTGAAAGGAAGAAACCTGCTATTCAAGGTCACAATTTTTATCCCTGAATTAACAACATGGCTGTGTTCTGCATACCTGATACTGGTTTCAGAAGCTTGAAAAAATCATGGAAGTGGGTCATGAAGTGCACATGGTTCCTGGATGAGATGCAGCATGAGGCAGGTGTGTGACCCTGAAAAAGAGGCTGGTGAAGCATTGGAAGATGGACTGTGGTTTGCAGTGGAGACCCAAAGATGTTCAGATATACCAGGGCTACACAAGGGCAACCATGGAGCACTGCTGCCTCAGGATGGAAGTTTTCCCTGGCTATTCAGCCAAGCTGGAGGGGAGACATTAGAAAACCTGGAAACCGTCAGTCACTGGTTATATCAGACGAACTGCAGATGTTTGGTATTTGCTTGATGATTATTGAGTTTGCAATGGTCCAGTCTCTCCTTGTTATGCCTTATAGCAGTTGGAAATGTTTACTCAGTGTCATTATATGTTGGAGGTATGTAACTTGTTCGACTTTACAGGACTCACAGTTAAGAGACAGTCTTGAATCTCAGATGAGACTTAGGGCTTTGGAATATCTTCATTTGGTATACACTATGGAGACAATTGAAGTTGGACTGAATACAATTTGCAGTATGAGACAGTTATGAATTTATTGGGGGACAGAGGCAGAATGTGGTAGTTTGAATGAATGTCCCCCAGTAGATTCAGAAGGTTTATTTATTTTTATTTGAGAGAAAGAGACAGAGGGAGAGAGAGAGAGAGAATGGGCATGCAAGGGCATCTAGCCACTAAACGAACTCCAGATGCATGTGCCACCTTGTGCATCTGGCTTATGTGGGTCCTGGGGAATCAAACCTGGGTCCTTTGGCTTTGCAGGCAAACACCTTAACTGCTAAGCCATCTCTCCAGCCCCAGGAGTTTTGTTTTGTGTGTGTGTGTGTGTGTGTGTGTGTGTGTGTGTGTGTGTGTAGCAGATAGAGAAAATGGGCACACCTGGGCCTCCAGCCACTGCAAATGAACTCCAGAAGCATGCACCACCTTGTGCATCTGGCTTACGTGGATCTTGGGGAATCGAACCTAGGTCCTTTGGCTTTGCAGGCAAGTGTCTTAACCAATAAGCAATTTCTCAGCCCAGACTCAGTTTTATTCAAGTTTGTAACTTGGTGTCACTGTGGACCACTCCTGGAGTCCAGCCCTAAGGTGTTAATGGGGGTAGAAAGGTTTTAAGCCTAAAGGTATTCAGAGTGTTCCCACTCTGCCTGGGGCCCTTGGAGTGTGCTTGCTAATGGGGCTGGTTATTTCTCTCTGTGTGGATTTGTGAAAGAGAGCCAGCTTCTGACATCATGGAACTTCCTCTGGGTTTGTATGCTTCAATAAATCCCTTCTTCCTCCCATAAACTGTCTAGTTGAGAGGTTCAGCCCAGCAACATGAAGTTGCAACAGCACTCTCCCACTCTTTTTTTATTTTTTTATTTTTATTTTTTATTTTTTGGTTTTTCAAGGTAGGGTCTCACTCGGGTCCAGGCTGACCTGGAATTAACTCTGTAGTCTCAGGGTGGCCTTGAACTCATGGTGATCCTCCTACCTCTGCCTCCCGAGTGCTGGGATTAAAGGCGTGCGCCACCACGCCCAGCTCACCACTCTTTTTTTAAATCAATTTTTAATTATTTTATTTGTGGAGAGATATACTGAGAAGAATGGGCACACCAAGACATCCAGACACTGCAAACTCCAGATGCATGTACCACCTTGTGCATCAACTTTATATGGGTACTACCCCGGACATTAGGCATTGCACACAAGTGCCTTAATCATTGAGCCATCTCTCCAGCCCTCTCTCACAGTTTTATTTTTTCATTTTTTCCTCAATTTTTATTAACATTTTCCATGATTATAAAAAGTATTCCATGGTAATACCCTCCCCCCAACTTTCCCCTTTGAAATTCTATTCTCCATCATATCCCCTAACCATCTCAGTCTCTCTTTTATTTATTTATTTTTGAACTGTACCAACTACCAATTCCTTTTATTTTTTTCTCAATTTTTATTAACATTTTCCATGATTATAAAAAAAAAAATCCCATGGCAATACTCTCCCTCTGCCCCCCATGCCCCTTTGAAATTCCATTCTCCATCATATCCCCTCCCCATCTCAATCATTCTACTTACATACATACAATACCAACCCTCTCTTTTATTTTGATGTCATGGTCTTTTCCTCCTCTTATGATGGTCATGTGTAGGTAGTGCCAGGCACTAAGAGGTCATGGATATCCAGGCCATTTTATGTCTGGAGGGAGCATGTTGTAAGGAGTCCTACCCTTCCTTTGGCTCTTACATTCTTTCCGCCACCTCTTCCGCATTAGACCCTGAGCCCTGGAAGGTGTGATTGAGATGTTACTCAGTACTCCAGTCACTTCTTTCCAGCACTATGATGTCTTCTGAGTTGTCCCAAGGTCACTGCCATCTGAAAAGAGAAGATTCTCTGCCCAAAGTGAAAGTAGCATTAATATAAGGGTATAAATATTAAGAGAAGTGCTTACTGGACAGTTTGATAAGCATAGTATATACATTTTTCCAGACATCAGCAGATGTTACACCCCTAGGGCTCATGACTACCCCTGTTTTAAGTTTTCAGTATCAGGGATATGTTTCCTCCATGGAGTTTTTTTTTAATATTTTATTTTTATTTATTTCACACACACAGAGAGAGAATGGATGTCAGGGCCCCTAGCCACTGAAAACAAACTCCAGATATGTGCACCCCCTTGTGCATCTGGCTAACGTGGGTCCTGGGGAATTGAACCTGGGTCCTTTGGCTTTGCAGGCAAACACCTTAACCACTAAGCAACCCTTCCAACCCATCTCACACACTTAAAATTTTTTTTCATTGCTAAAGTTTTTTAAAATTTTTATCTATTGAGAGATAGAGGCAGATAGAGAGTGCATGGGTGCACCAGGGCCTCCATCCACTGCAAACAAACTCCAGACACATGTGCCACCTTATACATCTGCCTTATATTGGTCTGGGGGAGTTGAACCTAGGTCCTTTGGCTTTGCAGGCAAGTGCCTTAATCTTAACCACTAAGCCATCTCTCCCAGTCCCTCTCCCATTTTTTTACTCTCTCTTTCTTTCTCTCTCTCTCTCTCTCTCTCTCTCTCTCTCTCTCTCTCTCTCTTTCTTTCTTTCTTTCTTTTTCTTTCTTTCTTTTCCAAGGTAGAGTTTTGCTCTAGCCAGGGCTGACTTGGAATTCACTATGTAGTCTCAGGGTGGCCTTGAACTCATGGCGATCCTGCTACCTTTGCCTCCCGAATGCTGGGATTAAAGGCATGCACCACCACACCTGGCGTGTTTCTTTTTAATTATTTTATTAATTTATTTGAGAGAGAGAAAGATAGAGGCAGATAGAATGGGCACACCAGGGCTTCTAGCCACTACAATGAAATCCAGACATGTGTCACCTTGTGCATATGGCTTACCTGAGTTCTGGGGAATTGAACCTGGGTCCTTAGGCTTTGCCAACAAGAGCCTTAACCACCAAGCCAACTCTCCAGGCCCCCCTCTCCCATTCTTAAAAACTGCATACACATGCACTATCTTGTGCATCTGGCTCATATTGGTCCTAGGAGATTGAACCTGGGTCCTTTGGCTTTGCAGACAAGCCCCTTAACCACTAGACCATCTCTCCAGCCTTTTTTTTTTTTTTTTCTTTGAGTTAGGTTCTCACTCTAGCTCAAGCTGACCTGGAATTCACTATGTAGTCTCAGGGAGGCCTCAGACTCAAGGCAATCCTTCTACCTCTGCCTCTGAGTGCTGGGATTAAAGGTATCACCACCATGCCCGACAAGAAATCTTACTCATCTCCCATTTCCTAAAAAATTGGAACAATAAATAGGAGTCCCACTCACTCTAACCCAGGCTGGGCTGGAACTCATCTTCCTACTTCAGCCTCCTGAATGCCAGTACCTATGTAAAGCCAGATACATAAGGGGGGCACATGTTACCAGAGTTTGTCTGCAGTGGCTAGAGGCCCTAGTGTGCCCATTCTCTCTCTCCCACTGCTTGCAAATAAATAAAAATTAAGTTAAAAAAGGCATGTACCACTGGACTTTTTTTCCTTCAGTGCTGGGGACTGAACCTAAACATCATATATACTAGATAAGTATTCTATCACTGAACTACATCTCTAGCCATAGGACTGTCCAATTTAATGGAGAGATCAGGGCCCTGAAAGTTTGTCCTAATCTAATGATCTAAAGAGTAAAGGTTTAATTTTCCTGATACATACTCAGATTATAATTCTTTTTTTTTTTTTTTTTTTTTTTTTTTGGTTTTTCAGGGTAGGATCTTGCTGTAGTCCAGGCTGACCTGGAATTCCTTATGTAGTCTCAGGGTAGCCTCAAACTCTTGGCAATCCTCCTATCTCTGCCTCCCAAATGCTGGGATTAAAGGTGTGTGCCACCATGTCTATTTTGGCAGATTATAATTAAAAAAAATTTTTTTTGAGGTAGGGTCTTATTCTAGTTCAAGCTGCACTGGAATTCACTATGTAGTCTCAGAATGGCCTCAAATTCACGGTGATCCTCCTACCTCTGCCTTCCAAGTGCTGACATTAAAGGCATGCACCACCACAGACTATAATTCTAACAGGACTGCCAAACACCTTTTTCTATAAATTGTACAATCTCCATAAATAGCTGACCTTCTAAAGCAGATGGGATCCCATATACATTAAAACTAAACAAGCCAGGCATGGTAGCACATGCCTTTAATCCCACCGCTCTGGAGGTAGAGGTAGGAGAATCGCCTGGCCTAATGAGACCCTATCTCAAAAAAAAAAAAAAAAAAAAAACCCTGAACTAAGTGTTAAACTTAGTGTCTGACATCTCAAAGCAATATGACTTAGCTATTTAGCAACTCTACAGATTCCTCTATTAGTTTTACCTTGGGAGATTTACATTCAAATCAGTATCCTGTGGAAAGAAGTTCAAAGGGCTTCTAGAATCACACAGAAGACAGAGGGAGGCAAAGCCTCCCAACCCCTTACATCTTGGAAGCTTCAAGTAGAGTGAGATATACTTTTCTTTTATTCAAAGTTTATAAATAGAATTTTTTTAAAAAAATATACTTCCCCCACTTATGGAAGGCATATGGGCTAAGACTGGAAATGCCTTTGACATCAGAGGTGATGGGCCTAGGTTACAGCTGAGACAGACGTCATTGTAGTTAAGGGAAACAATGGCTGCGACTCCAGGTAGAAAGAAATCTGTCAAGTGGAGGTGTTTCCAGAACATCTGGGAGGCATGGTCCTGGAGTTAAATTATTGAATATAGACAAGAAAGGAATTTTCTCTGGCACCAACAGTAATAAAGTTTACTGGTTGAAAGCATCTTGAATTTACTGGAAAGAAAGAACTTTATACTTAAATCTCTTCTAGTTTCTAGCTCTCAGGGGAGTTGGCAGCATATCATTTTTTTTTAGTCTCTTCAGCTCTCCACTGAGTTAGTGGCTTGTGTAGGAGAAAAAGGAAGACTTGGCAACAGTAGAGCAATGAAGGCTGGAGGCAGGACCCCAGGAATCTGAGGTCACATGTTATGGGTTGGCTTCAGTAGGTGGATGAGTTTTCTACAGTGTCTGACAGAGGCAGGTCTGGGACTGCTTTGCGGCTGTAACTGATCCCCCAAAGACAGCAAAGCCAATTTCTCACCGGCACCCAGGGACACCAGCACCTATAGGATAGGATGCAGATGAGAGAATGGGAGGTGAGGCTCAGAAATGGTGGACTCCAAAAAAAAAAAAAGAAAGAAAAAGAAAAGAAATGGTGGACTCCAGGGCACATGAAGATGACATTCATTTAGCCCAGAAAAGGGAAATGGACTTTTGGGGACTTGGGGTACACTGAATAGACTAAATGGGAGATGAGAAATGTTTTAAGAATTATTAGGACCAAGAGATTATCTCCATTTTTTTGGGGGGGGGGGGAAGGGTGCTGGTCTTAAACAAGGCACCAAGAAACTTCTCCGCTTGTCTTCAGTAAGAGGTAAGGAAAGCCATAATCGTCAATAGTGAGGCCACAACATTTGATTCTCAGCCCATTAAGTCCTAATCTGATCCCTAGTTTCCAACCAAAAGTCTCTTTAATTTCCTCACATATGTTGCCAGAAACTCCTATAATATCACCAGCATCCTGCCAAATCTCGGTTGTTATTTTGGGCTATTCTTATCTGTGAGATCACAGATGTGGGACTTCCATTGGGCTTTTAAATTATTTATTCATTTATTATTATTTTGGTGTTTCAAAGTAGTCTCACTCTAGTCCAGGTTGACCTAGAATTCACTATGTAGTCTCAGGGTGGCCTTGAACACACAGCAATCCATCTACCTCTGCCTCCCAAGTGCTGGGATTAAAGGCATGCGCCACCATGGCTAGTTTATTTTATTATTTAAGAGAGAGAAGAGGGAGATACACACACACACACACAGAGAGAGAGAGAGAGAGAGAGAGAAAGAGAGAGAGAGAGAGAGAGAGAGAGAGGGAGGGAGAGGGAGGGAGAGAGAGAATGGGTATGCCAGGGCCTTCAACCACTGAAAACGAACTCCAGACATACGTGCCACCTTGTGCAGCTGGCTTACATGGGTCCTAGGAATCTAACCTGGGTCCTTCAGCTTTGCAGGCAAACGCCTTAACCACTAAGCCATTTCTCCAGCCTCCATTGTGCTTTAATATACTGAACATTAGCAGAACACGCAGATGACAGCATTTTTTTTTTTCCTGAGGTAGGGTTTCGCTCTAGACCAGGCTGACTTGGAACTCACAGAAATCCTCCTACCTCTACCTCCCGTGTCCTGGGATTAAAGGCGTGCACCATCATGCCTGGCCTATAGCATGTTTTAAAAGTATAAAGCCAGGCATGGTGGCTCGTGTTATTAATCAGGAGACTTAGGTAGGAGTACTGCTGAGAGTTCAAGGCCAGCCTGGGCTGCAGAGTGAGTTCCAGGTCAGCCTAGGCTAGAGTAAGATCCTGCCTCAAACAAACAAAAAAATGTATAGGCTATAGACCTAGACTTCTGAGTTCAAAAGCTCAATCCCACCTGGTAGCTTTTTTTGTTTTTTAATTTTTATTTATTTATTTGAGAGAGGGAGAAAGGCAGAGAGAGAGAGAGAGAATGAGTGTGTCAGGGCCTCTACCCACTGCAAACAAACTCCAGACACATGCACCACCTTGTGCATCTGGCTTAAGTGGGTATTTTTAAATGTTTTTTTTTTTTTTGTTGTTTGTTTGTTTGTTTTCAAGTTAGGTCTTACTCTATCCCACTATGTAGTCTCAGGGTGGTCTTGAACTCATTGCAATCCTCCTACCTCTGCCTTTGGAATGCTGGGATTTGAGCCATGCGCCACCCCACCCCTACCTGTAGCTTTTTAAATTTAGATAGGTTAAAACATTATGTCTCAGTTTCCTCCCCTGAAAAATTAGGCCTATAATAGCTTAAACTTGACAATAAAGGTAAAATGCTTAGCATGGTGCTAGCATGTTTCCTCCATCTGGAAGAGAGTGATAAGCTGTGGTCCTTTAAATCACAGGCATGTCCTATCCCAATGGAGCCCATTCCAGCTGACTTCCCTTCTCTAGCAAAGGAGATGGTAAGTAGGAAACTCATCTCTAGCACACTGTCCCTTGAGTTTTCTGCACCCAAGGAAGAAGCAAAGTGAACTGTGGTCTCTGATCATGGCTCCCAGGCCTCCTGGCTGTACCTGATGGATGCAGGGCTCCTGTTGGAGGCTCCGAAGGGCAATGAGAGCAGCCTCTTTCACATTTGGCTGAGGGTCTCCACAGGCCATTTCTAGGAGCCGCTGTGGTACTTGGCATTGTAATAGCTCCTTTCCCAATCCTTCAGGTCCCAAGTTGCCCAGAGCTGTTGCAGCATTGCGCCGAATACCATCCTGAGGATCTCCAAGCAGCTGGGTCATACTGGGCACTGAAGCTGCTAGGGCAGGTCCCAGGGGACCAGCCTGGTAGGCTGCATTGCCCACTGCAAAGCTGGCACTGCGTCGCACAGCAGAGTCCTTGTCTCCAAGCCCCAGCAGCAGAAGGCTGAGTAGTCCAGCCTGGCTCTGTAGTGCTCCACGCAGGGCCATGCTGTGTTGCAGCAAGTGTCCCAGGAGCCCATAAGTACGGGCCCGCACAGAGTTCTCTGAGTGGCTCAGAAGGCTGCGCAGAGGCCGATAGGATTCATCAGAACCAGCAAGGAGCTCTTGGATAAAGGACAAATGACTGGGGGATTGAACCCGGGCCGTGTGGGCCAGTAGGGAGAGAAGGTCGGAGATCAGTAGAGGATGGTCACTCAGAAGGGCAACAGATAGGAATGAGATGACAGTTCTAGGGGAGGCAGCGACTGTGTTCACAAACTGCTTGAGAGAGGTGGGATCCGTGAGGGCCAGGCGTGTGAGGAGGCTGATGGGCAGCTCTGCTTGTGGCAACGGAATGTGGTGGCAGCAGACCTGGCAGAAATGGGAATGGAGGCAAAAGGAGTTCAGAGGGAAGGAAAGGTGCACTGCAGCTAGGTAGGGGAGCCCAAAAGCTGGGAAGAAAGCCAAGCTAATGAGAGAAATGCTGAAGGTTATTGGGGAGCCCTATCCCATGGCATGCCACATGAAGCCCAGTGGAAGCTGGGAGCAGGTACTTTCCACATATACGCCTGGCTCTGCAAGGGCCACAATCTCTGCCTCCAAAGATCCATGGCATAAATATTGCCAAGCACTGCCAGAGAAGTGATTCCTGGCCAAGGAACTGAGCATCCAGTGCCCAGACTAGAGTGATTTCCCCACTGAGCTCCAACACAACCAGATATGAGACCAACGAAGAGAGGGGGAGAGAGAGAGAGAGAGAGAGAGAGAGAGAGAGAGAGAGAGAGAGAGAGAGAGAGCCACTAGCTCAGCTCTGCCTGGATGTTTTTGTCTGGTCCTGAGTGATGTCTCCACTTCAACTCTTTGGTCAAGCTATGCTCCACTCTTCCGGCACCTGGGAGAGCCCTGGCGCTGCTGTGAAGTGCATTCGAGAACATAACCCTGGCCATCTTCCTCTCCCACCTTCATGCCTGGGCAGCTTCCCAAGTACCTGAAGCAGGGAGGCTGCAATTTCCGAGTCTCTAAGGTCAGCCAAGATAACTGCGAGGAGGTCAGCATCCACATCCAGGGCGAAGGGGAAGCAGAGGAGCTGGCACACCGAGAGCACCACAGCAGGGAGAAACTCGGGCCCCTGAGGCCTATGACAGGAGCGAAGAACAGTTTGTCCTTGTTCACTTGCCCTTTATGACGCTGCCCTCCCTCTCCTCAAATTTCCTCCCCCAGCTCCACTTCCCCCATCTCAGCAACTCCTTAGGTTTCCAGCCTAATCCCTATCTCATTTCTGGCCTCATAACTCAAGCTGTCCGCTAGTTCTATCCTGCCTCTACCGGGTACTTCCCTACTGCTGACTCCAAGTCTCAGCCTCTCCTTCTAGGTTGGACTCACGCCTGGCTCAGATGAAGTAGGAAGCTGGGTGACAGCAGGTGCTTCAGGGTGGACATGAGGATACTTCCATGCTGAGACAGGTGGCTTAGGCATAACTGGGGTTCCTGGGTGAAGGTGGCCATGGCCAGGTTCAGAAGGGCTCCCATGCCTAAAAACACAGAGAATGGAGACCTATACAGGAGGCAAGAGGCCCAAAAGCCCCTGCTTCCCCAAAGCTCCCAAGGCCAAAAGCAATCCAATCCCTTCCCCACTTGTGAGCAGTAACACTGTAGTCTCTGACATCTTCTCTGCAAGCAGCAGCTGCAGACATTTTGTGGGTTAACCCAATTCTCAACTGCAAACGGCCTCCCTTTGAAAAGGGACTCGTACTTCACCCCCACAAACAAGGCTATGCTACGAGAACGATACCTTGGGGTGAAATCAGTGTCCAGTCTGGCTCTGGGCTGGGTGGACTGGAGAGTGTCAGTTCCTCCTCCTGTGCAGACACATCATCAGACAGCCTCAGGGCCATGGAAAAGCGGTGCCACAGGATGGTCCACACTTCTGAACTGGCCACATCTCTGGTCAGGCTAAGTTTTCCCTG
Source organism: Jaculus jaculus (assembly GCF_020740685.1). NCBI lineage: Eukaryota > Metazoa > Chordata > Mammalia > Rodentia > Dipodidae > Jaculus > Jaculus jaculus. Next base: position 14,427,209 of record NC_059105.1, read on the forward strand.
TGAGAGACAAAAATAAAAGGAGGTAAAGATGATGAGGAGTGTCCAAACACTTTTTGTCCTTCCTATCCCTGATCCACAAGGAAGGGAGTCCAACAAATAATTCCTTCTGTCTTCCTACCTAATATTTCCAAATTGTCTGTTCTCTCTCCCTCCTTTTCTTCCTATTAGACATCAGGCTCTCACTATATATTCTAGCTGCCCTCAAATTCATGATCCTCCTTCTTTAGCCTCCTGACTGCTAGAGGTGTGCACCACCAGACCTAGCTTACGTTCCTTTGCAATATGTGTGTGCCTCCTAAAAAACAGGGAATTGGGCTGGAGAGATGGCTCAGCGGTTAAGCGCTTGCCTATGAAGCCTAAGGACCCCGATTCGAGGCTCTATTCTCCAGGACCCACGTTAGCCAGATGCACAAGGGGGCGCATGTGTCTGGAGTTCGTTTGCAATGGCTGGAGGCCCTGGCACGTCCATTTGGCACGTCATTCTCTCTCTCTCCCTACTTCTTTCTCTGCCTGTCTGTCACTCTCAAATAAATAAAATATAAACAAAAAAAATTTTTTTTAATTAAAAAAAAAACACAGGGAATTGTCCTGTTGGGTCAGTTCATGTCAAAGCTAAATTGTGTGTAGGGACTATAAAAGAAAGAGCCAGGCATAAGGGCACACACCTTTAATCCCAGCACTTGGAAGGCAGAGGTAGGAAGATCACCATGACTTGGAGGCCACCTTCAGACTACATAGTAAATTCCAGGTCAGCCTGGGCTATAGTGAGACACTATCTTGAAACAAACAAACAAAAATTCTGCTTTGAGGGCTGGAGAGATGGCTTAGCGGTTAAGTGCTTGCCTGTGAAGCCTAAGGACCCAGGTTCAAGGCTCGGTTCCCCAGATCCCACATTAGCCAGATGCACAAGGGGGCGCATGCGTCTGGAGTTCGTTTGCAGAGGCTGAAAGCCCTGGCGCGCCCATTCTCTCTCTCTCCCTCTCTGTCTTTCTCTCTGTGTCTGTCGCTCTCAAATAAATAAATAAAAAATTAAAAAAAAAATTCTGCTTTGAGACAGGGTCTCATGTAACCCTCACTCTAGGCTTTGTCAACTTCTGGGATACACTGAACGTATCTTAGAAGCAGTGAGAAGCCATATTCAAACTTACTGTGTGACTATGGCTGGCCTTGAACTTCTGTTCCTCACCATTCTGCCTCTACTTCCCAAGTGAAGAAAAAAAATTAAAACTAAAAAGAAAAATAAGAGCTGTGGGAAATATCTCAGTAAGAAAATGGCTTGCTATGCAAGCATGAGGAAATAAGTTTGGATCCCCAGCACCCACATAAAATGCTGGGTGTGTTGACACATACCTGTAATCCTAGCACTAAGGAGGCAGAGACAGGTGGATCCCTAGGGTTAGCTGGCTAGCTAATCTAGCCAAAAAAACAAACTCTAGGTTCAGTGAGAGACGGCCTAGTGGTTAAGGAGTTTGCCCGAAAAGCCTAAGCACCCAGGTTTGATTCTCCAGTACCCACATAAGCCAGACACAAAAAGGGGTACATGCATTTAGAGTTTGTTTGCAGTGGCTGGAGGCCCTGGCATGCCTACTCTCTCTCTTTATCTGCCCCCTCCCAAATGGATAAAGAAAAATTAAATATTAAAAAAAAAAACATGATGGAGCTGGACATGGTGGTGCACACCATTAGTCCTAGCACTGGGGAAGCAGAGGTAAGAGGATCACCATGAGTTCAAGGTCTTCCTGGGACTATAGAGTGAGTTCCAGGTCAGCCTGGGCTAGAGTGAGACATTTCCTCAAAACCAAACAAACTATATATATTCAGAACTGATTGAAGAGGACACCTGCTGTTGAGCTCTGGCTTCCAAACATGCACACGTGTATGTGCACCTGCACACATATGAACATACATACATACATGCATGCATACCACACACAAACACATGTGAAACAACAAAGCAAAAACCAATATCCACAACCCAGAGAATTTGCTGTTCTCCTCTCCAGGGTTGCAGTGGGACACTTTTCATCAGAGGGCGGATCCTACTGAGGGCAAGTGGGGCAATTCTCAGGCTAGCACAGTAGTTTGAGAGAAGAGGCAGGCTGCTTCTTCATTTCTATGATCTAGGGACTCAAAAGAATTCCTAATTTGTCTCTCCTATCATCTCATCTATTCCACAACACACCTGTACCTGGGTGAGAAGCTGCAGCAAAAGGATGAAGAGGCCATCGTAGAAGCCACAGCTACCTGGTGGAGTCAGCCGGACCTGTTGGAGGAGATAAGAATGGCATCCTGATGAGGACAAGGCACTGCCTAGACCTGTGCTCCCAACTCCTACTTGGGTAGAAAATCCCTCTTGGTCAAGCAGGTTGGGCCAAATTCTGGATTTAGGAGTTTTTGCTCTTGCCTACTCCTTCAATGTGTCTTAAAGACACATAGCCTGGTAGGATAAGCATGTGTCCAAAAGCAATTTCAGTTTAAGTAGACACTAACTAAACAAGAAGTTGGTGCACAGTTGAGCATGGTTAATGGCTCCGTCTAGAGGCAGGAAACTGATGGATTCAACATTTTAAAGATGGGGGTGGGGTAGAGCTTCATATTTTCCAAGCTTGTGCAAGTCCCTCTCTCTGGTACCATAAAATAATTATACAAAAATTTTAGCCAGGCATGGTAGTGCATGCCTTTAATCTCAGCTTAGGGAGGCAGAGGTAGAGGTAGGAGGATCACTGTGAGCTCAAGGCCAGCTAGGGACTAATTTTAGGTCAGGCTGGGTTAGAGTGAGACCCTACCTTGAAAATCCAAAAAATAAAAATAAAAAGCAAGTGAATAATTGAGTAATACTATATTACTATATTTGCTGTATCTGTCTTCCAAGCATGTCAAGAGAGAACAGATGTGACGTATAACTTGTAAAGCATACAGAATTTTACATATCTTGGGCTGGAGACATTGCTTAGCAACTAAGGTGCTTGCCCACAAATACTAAGGACTGGAATTCAATTCCCTACAACCCATGTCAACTCAGAAGCATAAGGCGGTGATGTGCTTGGAGTTCATTTACAGTAGCTAGAAGCCCTGATGCACCCATTCTCTCTCTCTGCTTCTTTCTCATAAATAGATAAAATATTGAAGGGGGGCAGAGTTAGGGTGGCTATAGCCCTGAAGGTAAAAAGGGCAGGAAATTTTTTATCTCTTGCCTAGTTCCAAAGAACTGCTTTTCCAGTCAAGACCCCTCCTGGGAGGGAGGCCTTTCATAGGATTTAAACATTATGGTTGGTCAAGCTCAACCCCCAGAACTTGGGTGCCAGAGCTAATTTCTTCCTGGGACAGCCTACCACCCTAAGGTTATAAATACCTGTGCAAGGGGAGAGCTCACTCTGGCTCTCTGATCACTTGGAAATGTCCAGCTGTGGGTGAGTATTTCCTGAGCTACATGTGGCCCACATGGGCTTTTGGGCTCCACGTGATGTACTTCCTTCTCTTCTCCCCACTTTATTTCCCTGCACCTCTCAGCCTTCCCCTTTCTGCACTCCTTTGTAAAATCTGAATAAAATGTGGTATTTAAAAAATCATTCTCTTGCCAGGCATGGTGGCGCATGCCTTTAATCCCAGCACTTAGAAGGCAAAAGTAGGAGGATTACCAGGAGTTTGAGGCCACACTGAGACTACATAGTGAATTCCAAGTCAGCCTGGGCTAGAGTGAAACCCTACCTCTAACCCCCCCCCAAAAAAAAAATCTGGTGGGGATGGGATGCCTTCCAGTGAGTTGTTGGCCAGGGAGGTCCCTGATACCCCCAGAACATTACAGGCCATTGCTGAGGCCCTTGGTTTCCCACCAGGAATAGATGGTAAGACTCTATTGCTGAAGACTCCACATACTTGGGCTGCAAGGCCACTGAGAAATCCTGCTGGAGCTGAGCTAAAAACCTCCTCCATGTAGACCATCTGACAGAAAGCTGGAAAAAGCCACACTGCATGCAGCTCAATGGGAGACAGAGAAATCACCAGTGAAGATACTCAACAGTGGATACTGCAAACCTTGTTTTTGGCCACCCAGGCCAAATGAGCCAATGGGTGCAATAGTGGCACGTTTGTTATGGGGGGAAACCAACTGTCTCTAATTGGACTGGAGGCCTGCTCCATGGGAGGGAATACATCCCTGACACTGAAAACCTACAACAGGGGTAGTCATGAACCCTAGAGGTGTAATGTCTGCTGGTGTCTGGTTAAATGCACATACTACACTCACCAAACTTCCCAGTAAGCACTTCTATTAATGTCCATACCCATATATTTATTAATGCTACTCTCACTCTTGGTAGAGAACCTTCTCTTTTCAGATGGCAGTGACCTTGGGATGACTCAGAAGGCATCATGGTGCTGGAAAGAAGTGATAGGATTGCTCAACACTGCAATGTCTCTATTATACCTTCCAAGGCTCAGGGTCCATTGCGGAAGAGGTGGCGGAAAGAATGTAAGAGCCAAAGGAAGGGTAGGACTCCTTACAACATACTCCTCCAGACGCGAAATGGCCTGGATATCCATGACCTCACAGTGCCTGACACTACCTACACAAGACCATCAGTATAGGAGGAAAAGGTCATGACAGCAACATAAAAGAGAGAATAATTGGGAAGAGGAAGGGATATTATGGGGAGTGGAGTTTCAAAGGGGCAAGTGGAGAAGAGGGAGAGAATTACCATGGATTACCGTCTACACTTATGAAAACTGTCAATAAAAAAAGCAAAAAAAAAAGTTGGACATGATGGCACACACCTTTAATCCCAGCACTCGGGAGGCAGGGGTAGGAAGATTGCCATGAATTAGAGGTCACCCTAAGACTACAGAGTGAATTCCAGGTCAGCGTGGGCTAGAGGGAGACCCTACCATGAAAAACAAAAACAAACAAAAAAACAAACAAAAAAAAAAAAAAAGAAAGAAAAGAATTGTACATATCTCAGGAACACAATAATGTGGGTCTGTAAGAGTTTCAAAGGATCTGGCAAGGAAGCAAACAAAGATCTTGAAGGGAGGGAGAAATTAAAGGAGGCCATATAACGGCCTGGATTCCTAAAGAAAGTATAGGATGTCACTCCTTCTCCCAGTCAGTTAAGGAGAGCAGGAAGGGAAGAGACGAGACAAAGTATGTGCAGTGCACAAGTTCTTCCTGAAGGGACCTCTTCAGGCAGGGAAACTTCACACCTCAGATAACAAACTGGGCAGCTTCCTTCCCCTCCCTGTCTCCCTCTTTAGAAGTCCGCATAAGCTATTTGATAGGCTCTGAAGGGCTCACTATCTGGGATCAAAAGAGAGGAAAGAAAGGAGTCCTGGATTTCTTTTCTATTCTGTAGCTTCTTTCAGGCTTGCTGACATTTTGGTCTTTTTTCAGGAGGGCTGTCCTGGTGTTTGTTTGTTTGTTTATTTTGTGTTTTTATTTTGTTGTTGTTTTGGTTTGGTTTTGGTTTTTGGAGGTAGGGTTCCACTCTAGTCCAGGCTGACCTGGAATTCACTATGTAGTCTCAGGCTGGCCTCAAACTCAAGGTGATCCTCCTATCTCTGCCTCCCGAGTGCTGGAATTAAAGGCACAATTTATTTATGTGGAGAGAAAGAGAGATAACAAAGACAGAGAGAATGGCTCCACCGGCTCCTCTAGCCACTGAAAATGAACTCCAGACACATGTGCCATTTTGTGCATCCGGCTTTACATGGGTACTGGGGAACTGAACCTGGGTCATTAGGTTTTGCAGGCAAGCACCCTAACCACTGAACTATCTCTTCAGCCCTGTCCTGGGGTTTGACAGAGAAAATTTGCTTGGGCCTTCCCTGGTAGGCCTCACCTCTGCAGGGGCAGACAGAGCATGTGCAGCTGCAGCGATCCATTCCCGAGGCTGGAGGTCAAAGGTTATCCCTTGCTGACCAAGCTGTCCTAGGAGACAGGCTGCTGCATTCTGTGGAAGAGGTACAGGAAGAGAAGGACTGTCTGAATCTGAATGATGTTAGACACACCGACAATTTATGCCTCTGTTCTGGTCTAAAGGAATGCCCAGAGGTAACTACTAATGGGAGTGTGGCTGCAGGCCTGCTCCCTGGAAGGCAAAAGGGGGAGAGGGAAAAGGCTGACAACTCACCACAAGAGAGACGACGTGTGAGTGGGTAAAGAGAGTAGCAGCCTCAACAGCTAGCTTCTCCATTCTGGAATAGGGACATCAGACAGATTGTTAAAGGAAGCTGGCAAGGGTCCCATCCTCTCCCCTGAACTGCACTCTTCTCTTTGGCTGCATGTCTACCTCCAAAGCCCAAAGATGATGGGAATTCAGGTCTGCTCTTTGCAGAGAAACCTGCACTCTCTCTGTCCCACTCTCTCCCAAGCTTAGGCTAAAGGGTGCCATTCCCCAATGTGTCAGGGTTTTACGTGGGAAGAACACTTCAGTGAAGAGACCTGACTTTATGACTCACCCAGAAGGCAGATTTTGGAGCCGAAAGACAAGAAGGGAGAGGAGGTAGAGTGCCACTTCAGTGGATTCTTCCCAATCTGCTGCTTTTACCTACAAAGGAAACCTGAGCTATCAGAATAACCTCGGGTGAGACAGGAGCCACCATGAGCTACTCAGGCATACTGGTGTCATGTGCTTACCTTGCCCTGGACCAACATCAATAGTGACTCCAAGGCCAGAGGGTCTTGCCCCAGAATATGGCACAGGTGCTCGCTGATGTGGCAGCAGGAGTAGAGAACCTTGGGAAGTAGGAAGGAGTCTGTCAATGCCAGCCCCCTCTCCCAGTCAGTGAAGGAGAAAAGGCAGGTAGAGTGGCCTGTACAGCAGGAAGGGAAGAGCCAAGTAGAGCCCCGGGGTGCTGGATTGGAAGGCTCCACTGAGAAGCAGGCACGCCTCTCAACAGAAGGTGTCCATTCTTGGGGGCTGTGATGGTCTGTTTTGACTATCAACTTGAGTGGAGTGAGAAGTGCCTAACAGGTTAGTAAAGCATACTTCTGGAAATTTCTGAGATGGAGATGGTGTTTCCAAAGAGATGAACTAAGGGGGAAAGACCATCCTGAATGTGGGCAGCACCATCCCACAGGCGGCAGTGGTGGGGGGTGAGGGGGTTGTCTGCATGGAATAAAAGGGGAAAAAGTAGAAAACCAGATATCATGGGCATTCTTTCTGCTTCTTGGACACCATGATGAGCTGCTCTGCCCTGACCTGCTACGCGCTCTCTATAGGATGGACTAAAACCTCTGAAACTGAGCTGAAATCAACTTGTTCCTGTCAGTTGTTTCTGTCAGATATTTTGCCACAATAATGAAAAGTCTAACATGGTCAAATGGCCTGGCATCGTAGTACATGCCTTTAATTCCAGCACTCGAGAGGCAGAGGTAGGAGAATTGCTGTGAGTTTGAGGCCACCCTGAGACTACATAGTGAATTCCATGTCAACCTGGGCTACAGTGAGACCCTACCTCAGAAAAACAAATCAAACAAACAAAACAGTCTAACATAGCGGTAGGAGGGAACTTTTGCCTCTTGCTGTAAGACAGGGAGTCAGGGACACTTCTCAGCTCTAGTGAGGCCTATTTTATGTGGAGGACCCTCAGCTGAACAGATGTAGAGAGAGAGAGAGAATGGGCATACCAGGGCTTTCAGCCAAGGCAAACAAACTCCAGACACATGTGCCATCTTGTGCATCTGGCTTACATGGGTCCTAGGGAATCAAACCTGTGTCCTTTGTCTTTGCAGGCAAGCACCTTAACTACTAAGTCATCTCTCTAGCCCTAGATAGTTTCTTTTCTTTTTTCTCTCTCTCTCTCTCTCTCTCTCTTTTTTTTTTTTCCTTTGAGGTAGGGTCTTCCTCTAGCCTAGGCTGACCTGGAATTTACTATGCAGTTTTAGCATGGCCTTAAACTCAAAATGATCCTCCTACCTCTGTCTCCCATGTATTAGGACTAAAGTCATGCACTACTATGCCAGGCTCAAGACAGTTTCTTTTTCTTTTTCTTTTGGTTTTTCAATTTTTTGAGGCGGGGTCTTGCTCTAGCCCAAGTTGACCTGGAATTCACTGGGTAGTCTTAGGGTGGCCTTGAACTCATGTCAATCCTTCTACCTCTGCCTCCCAAGTGCTGAGATTAAAGGCATGTACCACCATGCCCAGCCTTTTTTTTTTTTTCCTTTCTTTTTAATATTGTTTGTTTATTTTGCAAGAAGAGAAAGACAGAGAGAGAATGGGCACTCCAGGGCCTCCATCCATTGCAAAAGAACTCCAGAAGGCATGCACCCCTTTTGTGCATCTGGCTTTACGTGGGTACTGTAGAACTCAACTCAGCAAACACCTTAACCGCTGACCCATCTTTCCAGCCCTCAAGACGGTTTCTTGATCTCAGTCTTCTTCTCCTCTTCTCTCAACTTCCCTCTTTCTTTTCCCTCTCTCCCTTCCCTCACTGAGGGCTGGGAAGATGGTTCAGTGGTTAAGGCACATGCCTGCAAAGCCTAAGGACCCAGATTCGATTCTCCAGGTCCCAGATGCACGTGGTGGCACATGCATCTGGAGTTCGTTTGCAGTGGCTAGAGGCCCTGCTGCACCCATCCTCCCTCTCTCTTTCTCTCTCTCATAAATAAAAAAGTAGATATTTAAAATAAAAAAATTTAAAAACAGAAATCTGAGGTGTTAGGAGCCATGAGAAGGAAGTACCTTGAGGAGATGGAGGCACAGGATGGGATGCTGCAGGCCAGAGATGAGGGACGGCCTCAGCTGGCTGCTGTCCTCAGTCAGCTGATTTGCCAAATGCCAAGAGACCTATGGAGACATCTGTAAGGACTTTATTCCGATTCTATTCTTTACCTAGCCTCAGTTGACCAGGCCCCTCAATCCCTTGCTAGTCCCTCCTTTCACACTGGTCAGGAACCTTGGACTCCATTCTATTCTCAGTTTATATGGCCTAGTTTAGCCTCCATGCAGGCAGTACAGAGGAAAGTGGAAACTGAACTGTGGGTTCTTGGAGAAACATAGTGGCTTCCAACTGGCTGCCCTATCACCTCAGAAGCTATCACTGAGCTCTCTCCCTCACCAGCTGGTCATCTCTGGGATTAGATTCTGGTTACTTTTTTTTCAACAAATGGCCCAGAACCAGGTGGAATTATCTGTGGCTGGGGCTACTGAATAAGGACAGGTGCAAAAGCTTATTTTTCTATCTATCTGCTAAAGTGTGGCCAGCCTCTCCAACTCTTCTGTAGCAAGAGAAGAGCAAGAACAAATAGTGCAGACCTGCTCCTTGGCATCCCAGCAGCTGGGCAGTCCCACAGGAGCAGTGCACATAGCTGCTAGGGCAGAGGATATGGCCCCAGGCAGATCCTCACACTGCTCCCGCAGTGGCTGGCTCACTTGTGGAGCTCCTATGGAGAAAGGCAAACAATGCAGCATGATATCCGGTTACTTTTCTCAGGTCCCCACTCAATCTTTCAGCTCACATTTTTGAGCATCCATGCTATGTCAGGCACCATTCCAGATGATGGAAATTGGAAGAGCAGAGCCAGACCAATGTAACAAAGAAGACTGATCACCTGGGGGTGTGTGGAAAGGATGCTGCGGAACTGTCAGGCCATGAAGGAGCCCGTCCAACACAGCATGCTGTGTGGTCAACAGGCTGGAGTAAAAGGCTTTGGAGATAGCCCGGCTATTCCCATCCATGGCTTCACACAGCACAGCAAAACACTAAGGGAGACATGGTGAAGACAGTATAAGGGCATCAGAATATCGACTGGGCACTGAGAAATCAAGCTGGAGCTGAGCTGGAAACTTCCTCCCTGTAGACCAGCTGACAGAAAGCTAGAAAAAGCTATGCTGCATGCAGCCCTATGGGAGACAGAAGTCATCAGTGCAAATAAACAACACTGGCCACTGCAAGCCTTAAGACTGGCCAGCCAGGCCAAATGCGCCACCAGGTACAATAGTGGCATGTCTGTTATGGGGAAAGCATCCATTCACTAATTGGACTGGAGACCTGCTCCACAGGAGGGAATATATGCCTGGTACTAAAAACCTATTCAGGGCTGGAGAGATGGCTTAGTGGTTAAGTGCTTGCCTGTGAAGCTAAGGACCCCGGTTCGAGGCTCGGTTCCCCAGGTCCCACGTTAGCCAGATGCACAAGGGGGCGCACGCGTCTGGAGTTCGTTTGCAGAGGCTGGAAGCCCTGGCGTGCCCATTCTCTCTCTCTCCCTCTATCTGTCTTTCTCTCTGTGTCTGTCACTCTCAAATAAATAAATAAATAATTTAAAAAATAAAAAATAAAAAAATAAAAATAAAAACCTATTCAGAAGCCTATGACGAGAGAGGTCATGAGCCCTAGGAGTGCAATGCCTGCTCCTGTCTGGCTAAATGCATATATTATGTTCACCAATCTGCCCTGTAAGCACTTTTCTTAATGTTTATACCCATACTATACCCATACATTAATGCTACTCTCACTTTCAGTAAGAGAAGCTTCTCTTTATTTTATTTATTTATTTGAGACAGAGAGAGGAAGAGGCAGAGAGAGAGAATGGGTGCACCAGGGCCTCCAGCCACTGCAAACAAACTCTAGATGCATGTGCCACTTTGTGCATCTGGCTAACGTGGGTCCTTAGGCTTCATAGGCAAGTACTTTAATGGCTAAGCCATCTGTCCAGCCCAAGAAGCTTCTCTTTTCCGATAGTAGTGACCATTGGGATGACTCAACAGTCACCATAGGGGTGGAAAAATGGCTTAGCCATTAAGGCACTTGCCTGCAAAGCCTAGGAACCCAGGTTGGATTCCCCAGTACCCATGTAAGCCAAATGTACAAGGTGGCACATGTGTCTGGAGTTCATTTGCAGTATCTAGACGCCCTTTGTGGTAGTTTGATTCAAGTGTCCCCATAAACTTAGGTGTTCTGAATGCTAGATCCCCAGCTGATGGCACTTTGGGAATTAAAGCTTTCTGGAGGCAGTGTATTGTTGGGGGTGGGCTTATGGGTCTTATAGCCAGCTTCCTCTTGCCACTGTTTGGCACACTCTCCTGTTGCTATTGTCCATCTGATGTTGGCCAGGAGGTGATGTCCACCCTTTGCTCATGCCATCATTTCTCCCTACCATCATGGAGCTTCCCCTCAACTCTGTGTTTTCTGCCAGAATGCAAACCTGACTGTAATGCCCTGGCATGCCCACTCTATCTCTCAAATAAACAAATAAATTTTTTAAAAGTCAATATAGTTCTGAGAGGAAGTGACAAAGGAGTATTCAGCATTTGAGACATCTCTATCACATCTTCCAAGGCTCAGGGGTCCATTGCAGAAGAGGTGGCAGAAAGAATGTAAGAGCCAAAGTAAGGGTAGGACTGCTTACAATTTAATCTTCCAGACACAAAATGGCTTGGATATCCATGACCTTGCAATGCCTGGCACTACCTCCACAAGATCTCCATAACAAGAGGAAAAGATGATGACATCAAAATAAGAGAGAGCTGGGTGTGGTGGTGTACACCTTTAATCCCAGCACTCGGGAGGCAGAGGTAGGAAAATCACTGTGAGTTCAAGGCTGCCCTGAGACTACATAGTGAATTCCAGGTCAGCCTGGACCAGGGTGAAGCCCTACCTTGAAAAACTAAAAAAATGAATAAATAATAAGAGAAGAAATTTTGAATGGACTACTAAATGAAGGCAGGAATATAGCCCATGGCTACGTTAATTACTAGTCTCAAAAATGAGCACCTGGGCTGGAGAGATGGCTTAATGGTTAAGGCACTTGCATGCAAAACCAGAGGACCCAGGTTCGATTCCCCAGGACCCATGTAAGCCAGATGCACATGGGGGCACATGCATCTGGAATTCATTTGCAGTGGCTAGAGACCCTGGTGTGCCCATTCTCTCTGTCTCTTCTCTATCTCTTCCTCTACTTGCAAGTAAATAAATAAAAAATTTTAAAAAATGAGCACCTTCAGGTAATAAAACCACAGATCAATCACTGGGACCTCATGAAATTACAAAGATTTTGCTCTGCAAAGGACACAATGAAAAAAGCAAAGAGGCAACCTACAGAATGGGAAAAAATCTTCGCCAGCTATATATCTGATAGAGGATTAATATCTAGGATATACAAAGAACTCAAAAAGTTAAATAATAAGGAATCAAACAAGCCAATCAAAAAATGGGCTATGAAGCTAAATAGAGCATTCTCAAAGGAAGAAATACAAATGGCATATAAGCATCTAAAAAAATGTTCCACGTCACTAGCCATCAGGGAAATGCAGATTAAAACTACATTGAGATTCCATCTCACTCCTGTCAGATTGGCCACCATCATGAAAACAAATGATCATAAATGTTGGCGGGGATGTGGAAAAACAGGAACCCTTCTACACTGCTGGTGGGAATACAATCTGGTCCAGCCATTGTGGAAATCAGTGTGGAGGTTCCTAAAACAGCTAAAGATTGATCTACCATATGACCCAGCTATAGCACTCCTAGGCATATATTCAAAGGACTCATCTCATCTCCTTAGAAATACGTGCTCAACCATGTTTATTGCTGCTCAATTTATAATAGCTGGGAAATGGAACCAGCCTAGATGTCCCTCAACTGATGAGTGGATAATGAAGATGTGGCACATTTATACAATGGAGTTCTACTCAGCAGTAAAGAAAAATGAAGTTATGAAATTTGCAGAAAAATGGATGGACCTGGAAGAGATTATGCTAAGTGAGGTAACCCAGGCCCAGAAAGCCAAGTGCCACATGTTTTCTCTCATATGTGGATACTAGCTACAGATGACTGGGCTTCTGCGTGGGAATGAAAATACTTAGTAGCAGAGGCCAGTGAGTTAAAAGGGAGACATAAAGGGAAGAGAAAGGAAGGGAGGAGGGTACTTAATAGGTTGATATTATATATATATGTAAGTACAATGATTGTTATGGGGACGTAATATGATAGAGAATGGAATTTCAAAGGGGAAAGTGTGGGGGGTGGGGAGGGAGGGAATTACCATGGGATTTTTTTAATAAAAATGCTAATAAAAAAAATAAAATAAAAAAATAAAAAATAAAAATAAATAAAAAATGAGCACCTTAAGCTGGGCGTGGTGATGCACGCCTTTAATCCCAGCACTTGGGTGGCAGGGGTAGGAGGATCACCATGATTTCGAGGCCACTCTGAGAATACAGAGTGAATTCCAGGTCAGCCTGGGCTAGAGAGAGACCCTACCTCAAAAAAAAAAAAAAAAAGAGCACCTGTTTACTTCATTGCACATGACTTCTAGTGTCCTTTAATATTAGTGACAACTCAGGTGTTTTCTCATCCAATCCTCAATTCTCCAGTCCTTACTTCCAAAATCTAGAGCAGAGAAATCAGACTTTACTACTCTTTTGGACAAACAGGTTGGGAAAGACTAGATGACTTGGGGCAAGTCACTTCTATTATGATATCCTGATAAGTGCCTGATTACTTAATGCCTTTGGGTGTTTCAATGGATTGATCTTTCTGGAATGTTCTACCTACTTTCCTGCCTCATCCATCTGGCACACAGCTATATATTCTTCAAATCTTAGCACAGATGACTTCCTTCTACAAGATTTCTTAGAGGACTCACTAGATAGTAATAATGGTATCTTCTTCAGTGTGTTTCTTTTTTTTTAAAAAAAATTTTTTCTTTATTTCAGAGAGAGAGAAAGATGCAAACGAGATAAATAGAGAATAGGCACAACAGGGCCTTCAGCCATTGCAAACAAACTCCAAACATATGTGCCACCTTGTTGAACATCGGTCCTTAGGTTTCACAGGCAAGCACCTTAACAGCTAAGCCATCTCTCTAGACCTTCAGTGATGTTTCTGCATATAGAAAGTCCTAAAGGATATTTCACTTTCTTATCCTTGACTATCTCTAGTCCCTTCAAGGTGAGGACTTTCTTTTACACATGTGGCATATAGCACATGGTGAAAATTCAGTAACTGTTTGTTATATTAACTTGACCTGAACCTTTGTTATCATATGAAAGGGGTGGAGAATCACAGAAAAATGAAAACCAACGAAATCTGGAGATTGAAGTATATTACCATAAGGATGTCCCTCCTAAATGCTGGCTCTGAGTCATCTGGCTGGGCCAACAGCTTTCCTAGCAGGTCCAGAAAAAGGTTAGCAGCCTCCTGAAACACCTGTAAGCTGGGGAAAAAATGAGTTCTTGGCATCTTCTCATCTACTAAAGACTAGATATGGTAAATGGGTTGGGGTTCTGGGCAGATAGAAGAATCTCGCATCTCTGCAAAGGAACATATTAGACTGTTCCCTCTTCTCCTCCACAAAATACACACACAGCCAGGCATGATGGTGCATGTCTTTAATCCCAGCATTTGGAAGGCAGAGGTAGGAGTACTGCTGTGAGTTCGAGGCCAGCCTGGAACTACATAGAGTTCCAGGCCAGCCTGGGCTAGAAGAAAAACCTACCTCAAAACACACACAGCAAAAAGCCGGGTGTGGTGGTGCATGCCTTTAATCCTAGCTCTCGCAAGGCAGAGGAAGGACTGCTGTCAGTTCGAGGCTACCCTGAGACTACATAGTGAATTCCAGGTCAGCCTGGGCTACAGTGAGACCCTACCTCAAGAAACCAAACAACAGTAAGCCAGCATGGTGGTGCACGCCTTTAATCCCAGCACTCTGGAGGCAGAGGTAGGAGGATTGTTCAAGGTCACCCTGAAACTACATAATGAATTTCAGGTCAGCATGGGTTAGAGCAAGACCCAACCTCAAAAACACACACACATACACACACACATCCCCCAAAACACGCACACATGTGTGTGTGCACACAGTCTCATATACATGTCCTTTAAGCCCTTTTTTCTGCTATTTTTACATCTTGACCATCCTATTTAGGCCCACTGTAACTGATGATGCTGAATGACAGGAATTTGAGGGCCACTCAGCTGAAACATTACCCTATCATACATAGAAGCAACTTCTTACTTGGCCTCTTCCTAATGAAGAGCGGGAGAAATGGAGTAGAAACAATCCATTAGAGCAAAAGCTTTTCTCCTCCTACCTGTCACCTGTCTGGCTCCTCTCCAGATTGAAGGAGCATGCAAAGTAAGCCTGAAGCACAGCTGTCAGCTCCCGCAGGAAGGCCCCACACCATGGTTGCTGCCAAGGAAGAGAGGAAGGGGCAATGTGAGAGATGAAAACCCAGAGGAGAAAAAGCAGTAGCAAAGGCACACAGAGAGCCAATCAAGTTTCCCAAAGGGGAAGTGACGTATGGACAAAGAAGGTCAAGAGGAAACAGTGTTGGCCAACAGGTCACAAACAGCTCTCTTATTTAGCTTGTGCAGCATTGGTTTTTCTGAGGCAGGGCCTCACGCTAGCCCAGGCTGACCTGGAATTCACTATGTAGTCTCAGGATGGTCTTGAACTTGTGGTGATCCTCCTACCTCTGTTTCCCAAGTGCTGAGATTAAAGGCATATGCCACCATGTCTGGGTTGTGCAGCATTTTGTAATGGAAGCAATTCTATTTTTCAAAAACTGTGTCTTTTCAATGCCTCTCATTTGCCTGAGTCCCACAGGCATCAGCAGAGTGCAGCATGGCAGTTGCCTTAGCTGAGGCCCCTTCAGCTCCCAGGGCCCCTGTTCACTGAGCTCCCTGTGCCAGGACAGTGTGGGGAAGTAAAGGTTTTCTTCCAAACACACTGATTTTCAATCCTAGCTATTCCACCTATCATCTCTTGGGCCACATATGAGTTAGTGACCATAAGAATCAATCTCTAACCTTCACTATCCTGCTCTATAAAATCAGGTAATAAAGCCCAGGATTCAACACTACAAAGCAAAATATTCCAAATATTGGGAAATTATACATTAAAAAATCTGCATTTCTACCTTCACTTAGAAAACCAGATCTAGAACACTGGCTTTGATTTCTACAGAGGCTGGAAAGATGACTCAGAAGTTAAAGGCACTTACATGCAAATCCTGACAACCATGGTTTAATTCTCTAGATGCACAAAGTGGTAGGCAACGTACATCTGGAGTTCAATTGCAGCAATAGGAAGCCCTGGCATGCCTATTCTCTCCCTCCCTCTCTCTCATAAATAAATAAATAAATATTTTCCACAGGGGAGGCTGGGGAGATGGCTCAGCAGTTACAAGTACTTGCTTGCAAAGCCTGGGTTTGATTCCCCAGTACTCATGTAAAGCGTGATACACAAAGTGACGCATGCATCTGGAATTCACCTGCAGTGGTAGGAGGCCCTGGCATGCCTATTCTTTCTTTCCCTCTTTCTCTAATTAATTAATTTAGTTAAAAAATTTTCCACATGGGGGAAATGTCTCAGAAGTTAAATGCACTTGTTTGCAAAGTGTTGGTTTGATCCCCAGGACTCATGTAAAGCCCACTGCAAAGTGGCACATGCATCTGGTGGGAGTCCCTGGTGCACACATTCAATCTCGCTCTCTCAAATAAAATATTCCACATGGCAGCAATGAGATGGAGCCGACCCATTTAGAGAGGGCATGCGATGTTTATCATACTCCCCACTACTCACAAAGCTATCCACATAGCCTACATTGACTTATGTAATTATCTAGCTCCAGAAGGCACTAGGGCTTTCAACTGATGGTCTTATGATTAGAAAAAGGAGAATAGGGCCAGGTACAGTGGCACACACCTGTAATCCCAGCAATGGGATTACATAGTGAATTCCTGGTTGCCCTGGGCTAAAGTGACACCCTATCTTGAAATAAAAAACAAAACAGATGGGCTGGAGAGATAGCTCAGTGGTTAAGGCGCTTGCCTGCAAAGCTAAAGGACCCAGGTTTGATTCTCTAGTACCCATGGAAAGCCAGAGGCACCAGGTGGCCCATGCATCTGGAGTTTGTTGCAGTGGCTAGGCCTTGGTGTGTCAATTTTCTCTCTCTCTGGCTGCTGCTTTCTCTCTCTCTCTTTCAAACAATATCAAAAACAAAAAACGAACATAAAAAAAAAAAAAAACTACTTATGAGGCTGGAGGGATGGCTCAGCAGTTAAGGTGCCTGCCTGCAAAACCTAACAACCGAGTTTTAATTCCCCAGTACCCACATACAGCTAGATACACAAAGTGGCGCATGCATCTGGAATTCATTTGCAGCAACTAGAGGCCCTGGCGTGCTCATTCTCTCTCTCTCTCTCCCTCTGTCTCTCCCTATCTGCTTACAAATAAATAAATTTTAGAAAGAAGAAAAAGGAGACTATGATACAGAACTGGCAGTTCAAAGGGGGGAGTACAAGGAAAAGGACCGCCTGTTGTTCCTCTGAGGCTGCTGGTGCAATACATACCTGCTGGATACTGTTGCTCTCCTGGCTGTGCCGGAGGAGACTCAGGGGTAGCTCAGGCAGCCCTGTCTCTCGGCAGAAGGAATACAAAGGAGCAGAGTCACTGCAGCTGGACAGGAGACTGCTCAGGACCCGGAGTGCAGGGAGGAGCTGGGAAGCACCCTCCAGGACATCTTTCAGGATCTAGAGGACACAGGGAAAGAGGTAGCAATTAATATGATCATAGGTAAAAGGAGAAGTACAAATACCAAATGTCTCCAAGGAACTGGCAAAGCAGACCAAATATTACATTCCTTTTATCAAACTCTAAAATCCAAGGAAGACAAGGAAAAAAAAACAAAACAAAATAAAACAAAACAGGAAATTACCAGAGACCATGACTACAGAAGATCACCTGAATCATACCATTAGTGACCGAAGGACCGGGAGACCTCAGGATCTCTGATAGGTCTCTGCTGCCATTACTATTTGCTCTACTTTCTACTCTCTTCTGAAAATTAAAACCAATGGGTCAAAACAATGTTAATAACTTTAAGAGACAAAACATCATTAAATTCTGGACCAAGGGCTGACAAACTATAGCCCATGGGCCAAATCTAACCTGACATATGTACAAAGCCTTTGCAGTATTGTGTTTTTTGTTTAATTTATTTGACAGAAAGAGAGGGAGACAGAGAGAGAGAGAAAAAGAGGCAAACACATGGAAGCACACACAAATATTAAAATAAATAAATAAATAAACACTCTAGCCCAAGCTGACCTGGAATTCACTATGTAGTCTCAGGGTAGCCTTGAACTCTGGGCAATCCTCTTACCTCTGCCTCCTGAGTGCTGGAATTAAAGGCATTGTGCCATTACGCCCAGCAGAACTCTTACCTTTTTTTTGGGGGGGGGGGTGGCGCTTTTCCAGGTAGGGTCTCACTTTAGCTCAGGCTGACCTGGAATTCACTCTGTATTCTCAGGGTGACTTTGAGCTCACTGTGACCCTCCTACCTTTGCCTCCCGAGGACTGGGATTAAAGGCATGTGCCACCACACCTGGCCACTTTTTAAAAATATATATATTGCTATACTTTAAAGCTTGTCAGTAACAATTACGTGGAAATGTGCTTTCCCTCATTGTTTTCATATTTACACAAGAGCCTCCATTTTTGCCTCTTGGCCTACAATGAGAGAAA
Source organism: Jaculus jaculus (assembly GCF_020740685.1). Classification (NCBI taxonomy): domain Eukaryota; kingdom Metazoa; phylum Chordata; class Mammalia; order Rodentia; family Dipodidae; genus Jaculus; species Jaculus jaculus. Next base: position 14,445,675 of record NC_059105.1, read on the forward strand.
GCTTGTTGATCCCGATCTAACAGATACTTTCTCCTTCAGAAAGGGAAATTGGAGGCCTGCTCTTTCTGTGTTCCTCTAACTTCCTCCTTGAAAGAATAGTAAGAGGACACTTTCTCTCTTTACACCAGTGTTTTCCCTCTTTCTCTCTTTCTTTTTCTTCTTCTTTTTTTTTTTTTTTTTCTTTGGTTTTTCAAGGTAGGGTTTCACTCTAGCTGACCTGGAATTCACTATGTAGTCTCAGGGTGGCCTTGAACTCATGATGATCCTCCTACCTCTGCCTCTCAAGTGCTGGGATTAAAGGCATGCACCACCACATCTGGCTAGTGTTTTCTTTTTATTGTTACTTTATTTTAGAGAGAGAGAGAGAGAGAGGGCGGGCGCCTTAGCCACTGAACCCAAACTCCAGATGCTTGCACCACCTAGTGGGTATTGCAGCCTTGTGCTTGCCTCACCTTTGTAAGTCTGGCTAACATGGGATCTGGAGAGTTGAACGTGGGTCCTTAGGCTTCACAAGCAAGTACCTTACTACTAAGCTATCTCTCCACCCCCAGTCAGTGTTTTCTAAAGTTTCATCTCTGAAAAATCCAAATCCCACCCACAGCATCTTCTGCCCATTACCTGCTCTCCAGTTTCGTGCATCTGACTCTGGATGCGCTGACAGAAGTCAGGATTACACAGTAGGGTGAGAGGGGCTTTCAGCTGCAAGGGCACAGGCTCAGTAGACTCCAGGAAGCATTGCCACTCATCATCACTGTCTGGCTCCTGGGCATGGAGAATGAAAGTGGTCAAAAGGAGTGCCAAAATCACAGGGTCACAACTTCCAATCTCAGATTAGAAATCAAGAGTTCTGAAATAACTGTAAACAGCCTGTATCCTTGGGACAAATGTAAGACTTTAGACACCAACCACAAAAGACACAGTGGGCAGTATGATAAAGAGTCTTAGGAAATCCCTTGGAGAGGACTAGTATGTGTGCATATAGAGATACCCAGGGCGGGAGAGATGGCTTAGCGGTTAAGGTACTTGCCTGCAGAGCCTAAGGACTCATGTTGTAGTCTTAAGGTCCCACATAAGCCAGATGTACAAGGTGATGCAAGCACGCAGGTTGCACATGTGCATAAAGTGGTATATATGTCTAGAGTTCGATTACAGTGGCTGGAGGCCCTAGCATGCCAATTCTATCTCTCACATTTAAAAAAAAAAAAAAAAAGATACCTAGAAAGAGGTCCACTGTTGCGTGGTTGAAAATAACAAAACATGTAAACATCATAAAGTCAATCCATTATTTATTTATTTATTTATTTATTTGATGTTTCGAGGTAGGATCTCCCTCTAGCTCAGGCTGATCAGGAATTCACTATGTAGTCTCAGGGTGGCCTCGAATTCACAGTGATCCTCCTATCTCTGCTTCCTGAGTGCTGGGATTAAAGGTGTGCACTACCATGCCCAGCTAGTCAATCCATTCTTTTTTTTGGGGGGGGGTTCAAGGTAGGGTCTCACGCTGGTCCAAGCTGACCTGGAATTAACTATGTAGTCTCAGGAAATATTATGGAAATATTATGAAATATTAGGAAATATTATGGGGTCAATAAAAAGATTTTAGGTCTAAGAACGCATCACCAAAAATACATAAACTGAATCTAACCATGAGGAAACATCAATTTGAGGAATATTCTATGGGATAACTGGCTTATGAACTATTCTAGTTTGCATAAGCTTTAAGTGTGTTCTCCCAAAGGTTTGTGTGCTAGAGTTGTGATCTCAACATAGTGGTATTAAGAGATGTTGGAAAATTATGGTTTGTTTTTTGTTTTTCGAGGTAGGGTCTTGCTCTAGCCCAGGCTGACCTGGAATTCACTATGTAGTCTCAGGGTGGCCTCGAACTCATGGTAATCTTCCTACCTCTGCCTCACAAGTGCTGGGATTAAAGGCATGTGCCATCATGCCTGGCATCAAATAAATAAATAAGCAAAATTTAAAAACAAAACTCTAAAACCTTGAGCCTGGACTCACCCAACCTCTCCTGCTTTCTATAATGAGCTATGCACCCCTTTTGTTGTGATGCCATTAGCCATGAAGACCTCCTCATCTGAGTCAAACCAATATCAGTGTCTTGCTCATGAGCCTCAAAACTATAATTTTATTAGTCCAGGAAAAAGATTTTAATAAAGTACATTACTGGAGTAGTTGACAGAATTTAAATACAGATTATAGGTTATCTTACTAATCTATTTACGGTTGTTACAATAACAGTATTGTGTCCATGTGAAATTTCTGATCTTTATAATCATGCCAAGTGAATGACTGACTGTATTCTTAGGAAAAATGTACTGAAGTATTTAGGGTTGGAAACATGTCTACAACTTATGCCAAAATGATTAAAAAAGACAGTGTATCCATATAAACCCAGAGAATAACACAACAAATGTTATAAAGTTTTGAATCTGGGTGTAAAAGGAACTAAAATTTGAATGGTTTTGTCATGGAGTTAGTTCCAGATCAGCATGGGCTACAGTGAGAGCCTATCTTGAAAAAAAACAAAAATAAGCAGGGCATGGTGACACACATCTTTAATCCCAGAACTTCGAAGGCAGAGGTAGGAAGATTGCTGTGGGTTCCAGGCCACCCTGAGATTACATAGTGAATACCAGATCAGTCTGGGCTAGAGCAAGACCCTACCTAAAAATAAATAAATAAATAAGAAAGCCAGGTGCAGTGCCACACACCTTTAATCCCAGCACTCGGAAGGCAGAGATAGGATTGCCATGAGTTTGAGGCCACCCTGAGACTGCATAGTGAATTCCAGGTCAGCTTGAACCAGAGAAAGACCCCACCTCGTAAAACCAAAACAATAAATAAATAAAGTTTCCAGACACAGACATGGAGGCACATGCCTATAATAATCCTGGCATTTAGGAGGGTGAAGCAGGATTGTGAGTTCAAGACTATCCTGGGCTACACAGCAAGACCTGTCTCAAAGCAAAAACAAAACCAGAAACAGTTTTCAGGAGTGAGTTATTCCCTCTCTTCTGATCTGCAATGTGGACACATTTTCCTCTTTTCCATCCTATGATCACAAAGACTGGGCCCTAACCTGCTAACATGGTTCATCTCAGACTTTCTAGCCTAAGAGCTTTAAGAAATAAATATTCATTACAAATTACCAGGTCTTAGGCATTCTGTTTTGGCAACATGAAATGGATCAACTCTTTAAGTTGAAACTATTTCAAAATACAAAATTAAGACCTCAAAACAAACACAAAAGATTGAAGAAAAACTATACACTGATGTGGAAAATGCCCTACTAGGTCATATGGTAAAATAGGCATTATAAGAAATACATATAGAATGACTCAGAAATGCAAAAACAGCCAAGCTATGTATTTCTCTGTATACATATACAAGTATGTAAAAGCACAGGAAGTTTGGAAGACAGATTCATGACACTCTTCTCTGGAATTTTTTTTATATCTGGTTTATTTATTTAAGAGAGAGTGAGGATGAGAGAGAAAAACAGATAGAATGAGAGAGAATGGGTATGCCAGGGCCTCTAGCCATTGCAAATGAACATCATATGCAAATACCACCTTGTCCATCAGGCCTATGTGTGTACTCGAGAATTGAACCTGAGTCCTTAGGCTTCACAGGCAAGTGCCTTAACTGCTAAGCCATCTCTCTAGCCCCTTCCCCTTTTTACACATGTATGCATGTATGAACATGTGGAGGCCAAAGGTCAAAGTTAGATGTCTCCTTCAGTCATTCTCCACTTTATTTTTTTAGTTTAGTTTAGTTATGTTTATGAAGTAGGGTCTCACTCTAGCCCAGGCTGACCTAGAATTTTCTATGTAGTCTCAGGCTGGTCCTCCAACTCACAGCGATTCTCCTACCTTAGCCTCCTAAGTGCTGGGATTAAGGGTGTGCACCACCATACGTGTATGTGTTTTTATTTATTTGTTTGGTTTTTTTCGAGGTATGGTCTTGCTGTAGCCCAGGCTGACCTAGAATTCACTCAGTAGTCTTATGTTGGCCTTGAACTCATTGCAATCCTCCTACCTCTGCCTCCCAAGTGTTGGTATTAAAGGCATGTGCCATCACACCCAGCTCTACTTTTTATTTTTTTAATATTTTATTTATTTATTTGAGAAAGAGGCAGATAGAAGGAATGTGTGCACCAGGGCCTCTAGCCACTGCAAATGAACTTCAAACACGTGCCACCTTGTGTATCTGATGGCTTTATGTGGGTAGTGGAGTCCTTTGGCTTTGCAGGTAAGTGCCTTAACCACTAAGCCATCTCTCCAGCACTCCCCCGCCCCCCTTTTTTTCCTCAAGGTAGGGTCTTGCTCTAACCCAGAACTGACCTGGAATTTACTATGTAATCTCAGGCTGGCCTCAAACTCACAGCAATCCTCCTACCTCTGCCTTGCAGTGCTGGGATTAAAGGTGTGTGCTACCACGCCTGGCTTCGCCTAATTTTTTCAGACAGTCTCCCATTGAACCTAGAGTTCACTGATTCACCCAAACTATCTGACACATGCCAAGGATTCCCTGTCTCTCTCTCCCAGTACCGAGATTACAAGTGTGCATCAATGTAGCTGGTTTTTACATAGGTACTAGGGATCAGAACTCAGATCCTCATGCTTGAGTGGCAAACACTTTACTCACTGAGCCCATCTCCTCAGCCCTACAACTTTTATTTTTATCTACGCATTCCAATTTTTGAATATTACATGTTCAGATATATGTGAAATCGATATTGATAATAAAGCCATTTGTTTTTCTTTCTTTTTTTTTTTTTTTGGTTTTCTGAGGTAGGGACTCCCTCTAGCTCAGGCTGACCTAGAATTCACTATGTAGTCTCTCAGGGTAGCCTCAAATTCTCAGCAATCTTCCTAGCTCTGCCTTCAGAGTGCTGGGATTAAAGGCATGTGCCACCATGGCTGGCTTAATAAAGCCATGTTTGATATAAAGAGAATTCATATTTAGAGCTCATACTGTTCTAGAAAAGCATTCACCTAGACTCAAAGTCTCACAGTAGAGATAAGGCCAAGAAGAGCCCCTGGGCCTCACCTCGTTTTCTAGGTCTACTGCGTCAATGTTCCGCTGACCCTCCACCTCTGGTCTGAGCTCTGGGGATGCTTGTTCACAATCCAGGCTGACATGTGTTTCCCTGCCAGAGGAAGGTGGGGAGTAGGATGAGTTCCAGTCCTGCGAGGCTTAGCCTTATGACCTTTCCTCCCTCCAGGAATAGGTAAGGAATGGGCAGTAAGTTATATAGGTAAAAAGAGGAAATTTCCTTTTGGGGCATGGGATATGGCTGCATGACCTCCATATACAAAACCTTCCAATTTGGTCTGATGCTCAAGCAGACATTATTTATAGTTTTCACCTATGATTCTCTACTCAAATAATCCTCCCTTCTGGACAAAAATTATCCTTTCCCTTTCAGTCAAAGTACAATTGGGATGTGAAGACAAAGTCCTCAAGTTTGCTGATGAATCATAGTATCATAATTAGAGCCCAAGAACCCAGGGCTCCTAAAGTTCTGCCTATATTTAGTTTTCTTTATTTTTGAGACAGAGAGAGCACATGGCAGTTCCAAGGCCGCCTGCTTCTGCCACTTTGTGAGTGTAGCTTTATGTGGGTACTGGGGAATTGAACCTGGGCTATGAGGCTTTGTTAGCAAACCACCTTTAATCACTGAGTAATCTCTCTAACCATCTGCCTATATTTAGACAACAGCTACTTATAGAGAACATTCATTTCATAACTAAAGATCTATAAAATACCTCTCCCTTCACCCCAGTCTGTAAACTACCTCACCCTCCTTACCCAGGGGCAAGGGCAGCTGCTTGAGCCTCTTTCTCTGCCCAGTTGCTTTTCATTTCTGAAGCCATGATAACAGCTGAAATGCTCGATTTCTGAGGAGGGGCCTTAGCTTCAGGCAAAGGGAATGTGCCAGGAGTCTTTTCTTCTTGCTCAAGGGCAGGTCCTGCATTTTGGTCTTTCTGTGAGAGGTGGGTAGGAGACAATTGATCAGAACTCTTTGGATAATATGGATCCTATTATTCCTGGCCTTTTCTGAATTCTCTAGAAAGTTACCTCCTTCTCTAATTTACCCAGTCACTAGCCTAGCTATGTTACATGGTCTCCTCTGGTTCACACACCTTTCGCTTGGCCTCCTCGGCTATGTGTTTACAGGCCTGGCGTAGAATGCGAGACTGGTTACCCTTGGGGGCCAGGCGATGGGCCTGTTCATCCTTTAGGACTTGAAGTTCTGGGGGTAGGCGACTGGTGAAAGGGGTGCCCAAATCTGAGCCAGCTGGTTCCGTTATTACTGAAGAGAGGGGAGAAGGGGAAGACACAATTATTGTACAGTTGCAGCCACCATGTCTACTTGGCTAGGGACAACTTCACTGTTTCCAGACTTCTGTGGAAAGAGACTGTTTTGATAATGTGACAAGAATAGAGCAAGAGTAGCAAACATTAGGCAAAGGGCTAGGAAAAAGCTTGAACTGACAGAAGAAAGAAAGTGTGCAATCAAGATGATGGGAGAAGGAAGGAAGAGTGGAGAAAATCCTAGGTAGTGCCAGAGCCTGGGAACCCTGAAGACTCACTGGTGACATGACCAGCAATAAAAGGATGATACAAGAGGTCTGGCCAGGACAGGCGTTGCCGGGGATCCTTGGTGAGCAGTCCCTGCAGGAAGTTCTGTGGAGAGAAATAATACTCCATCAACCATCGCTTCCCTTCCCTCTAGTCTCTCTCTGACCTAACAGCAGCACTGCAAGTCAACACTCCCAAATCCATTCTTACAGCAGCTTGACCATATCCACGACAATCCTTTCTTTGGGTGTCCGTGTCCAGGTCAACCACTGCTTCTCTTTCCAGGGAGCCCCAATTCCTGTTCATGAATATTCTATAACCCACAAGTAAAAACAGAAATCTCAATGTCATTCAATTTCTGGAGAAGGGAGAAAAACCTAGGAGGAATATGGAATATCATCTTCAGAAAGCAAACATTCAAAGGAGTTTGTTTGTTCTCCCTTTCACCGTGTTTTGTTTTTGTTTTTGTTTTTGTTTTTTTGTTTTTGTGGATGGGTAGGAAGATACTTTGTGGTCTCAGGGCTGGGTAGATGGCTTAGCAGTTAAGGTGCTTGCCTCAAAGCCAAAAGACCCAGGTTCAATCCCCCAGGACCCATATAAGCCAAATGCACAGGTTGGCATGTGGGTCTGGAGTTCTTATTCAGGGCTAGAGATCCTGGCATGCCCATTTTCTCTCTCTCTCTCACATAAATAAATAAAAATAAAATAAAACACTCTCTCAATCAAGGATGGTGGCACACACCTTTAAACCCAGCACTTGGGAGGAAGAGGTAGGAGGATATCACTGTGAATCTGAGGCCAACCTGAGACTATAGGGAGAGTTCCCAGTCAGCTTGGTCATGAGTCAGACCCTACCTGAAAACAAACAAACAAACAAACAAACAAACAAAAAAATCCCACAAAATCATTTTCTGTTGGGTTGGGAAGATGGACCATGGTTAAAGGTGCTTGCCTATAAAGCCTTCCAGTCTAGGTTAAATCCCCTAATACCCACATAAAGCCAGACACAAAAAGTGGCCTATCCATCTGGAGTTCGTTTGCAATGGCAAGAAGCCCTGCATGCCCATACTCTCTCTCTCTCTGTTAAATAAATAAACACACACACACACACACACACTTAAAAAGGCAATCCGGCCGGGCAAAGTGGCACATGCCTTTAATCCTAGCACTCAGGAAGCAGAGGTAGGAGGATCAGCATGAGTCCAAGGTCATCCTGGAACTACATAGTGAATTCCAAGTCAGCCTGGGCTAGAGTAAGACCCTACTTTGAAAAGTAAAAATAAAATTTAAAAATTAAAAAAAAGAACACTATCTCTCCCCCTCTGGTGGCTTGAAACGACTTCCTAATATGATCAAGCACAGCCTTCCTGCATGGGTTGTAGGAGTTACTCCCAGCTTTGGGAGGCCTTAGAATACTCTCCTGCTGTACATCCCTGCAGGAGAAAAGCAAGGTTGTTTGTCCTATCCTTGCAGTTTTACACAAGCTCTGGAAAAGGATTCTGATATAAAAGTTATCTTCAGGCTGAAGAGGTGGCTTAGCAGTTAAGGTGCTTGCCTATGAAGCCTAAGGACCCAGGTTTGATTCCCTAGTACCCATGTAAGCCAGAGGCACAAGGTGGCGCATGAGTCTGGAGCTTGTATGCAGTAGCTAAAGGCCCTAGCATGCCCATTCTCTCTCTCTCCATCTTCTTCTCTCTCTCTCTCTCCTTTTAAGTATTTATCTAAATTAAATTTAAAAACTTTTTTTTAAAGTTATCCTCTTTGAACTCCCCTTACCTTGAAACAGGGACTGATGGTAGAGGGCCAGCGCACAGGGTCTTTGAGAATGAGGCTGACTAGCTGAAAGATGCTCGTTGTGTAGAAGGGAGGGGTACCTACAGCCAGCTCATATAGGATGCAGCCTACAGACCAGAGGTCAGCTGTGTGGTCATATGGTCGTTCCTCCACCAGCTCTGGAGACATATAGAGTGGTGTGCCTTTGATAGATGTCAGCACCATTGTATTGGTGCTCATAGCCCGGGCAAATCTGATGATGGGATAGGAATGGAAAGGGAAGATATCATCTAAACATGGTCCCAACTAGAAAATTAAATCTGGTCATACTACTTGCTATGTATGAGATATTCTGAATCAGAACACACAGAGCACCTTTGCTTAGTTCCAAAGGACCCAGCAGGAGGCCCAATCTCCAGCTCACGTTTTATTTTATTTTATTTTATTTTTTTGGTTTTTCGAGGTAGGGTCTCACTCTGGTCCAGGCTGACCTGGAATTAACTCTGTAGTCTCAGGGTGGCCTTGAACTCACGGCGATCCTCCTACCTCTGCCTCCTGAGTGCTGGATTAAAGGCGTGCGCCACCATGCCCAGCTCAGCTCACATTTTAGAATGAAGCCCAAGCAATTCAGGCAGGTGGTTTAAGACTCCTTGAAGTAGAAACATGGATGGAAGCTCAGAAACCCTACCCAAAGTCACAAAGCTTGATGCCACCACCCTTGGCAAGAAGAATGTTCTGAGGCTTCATGTCTCGGTGTAGGATGCGGTGGGAATGCAGATAGTACAGGGCTGACACCAACTGGGCAGCAATGGCCTGAACCTAGAGGTCAGACAGGTGGGAGGAAAAAAGAAAAGATCAGGAGAAGGAGCCAGCTGAGAAGCCAAACACTTCCAGTACTGCTGATTGGTCTTTCGTCTTTTTCCCTTTCTCCAGAGCCTCACACTATACCTTCCTCAGCTTTTGTTCCCCTTGTTAACTCATTCTTTCATTTGATCATTCATTTATTCAAGAAAAATCTTTCTTTTTCTTTTTTCTTTTTTCTTTTTTTTTTTTTTGAAATAGGGTTTCATATAGCTTAAGCTGGCCTCAACTGCACCATGAAGCTGAGAATGACCTTGAACTCCTAGTCCTGTCTTTACCTTTCAAATTCTGGGATTATAAGCATGCATCACCAGCATGCCTGGCTTATGAAAATATATTGGATTTCACTTAATAGCTTTATGATCTTGTACAAATTATACTGTCTCTCAGAGTCACTGTAAGGTGACAATAATACAGCACCTATCTCATCAGGTTATTATAAGGATAATGTGAGTTAAATCACATAAAGCAGTGCTCAGAATGGCACCTGGCTCATAGGAAACATTCAGTACACATTAGCTGTTTTAAATCAACAACATCCCTTTACTCAAGAGAAGTAATCACTCAAAGTCGGCAAATAAGATGATTACTTACAAACAGTGATGATGCCCAGAAGGAAAGTCCTATGATATGGTTTCTGCAGATGGAGTGGGGCTACTTGCTAAAGTATAAAGAAACCTCTAGTATGAATGTCAACAAAATTCCATTGCTGCTGGGCATGGTGGTGCATGCCTTTAAGCCCAGCATTTGGGAGGCCAAGGTAGGAGGATTGCTGTGAGTTCAAGGCCAGCCTGAGACTACACAGTGAACTCCAGCTCACCCTGGGTTAGAGTCAGACCCTGCCTTGAAAAACCAAAAAAATAAAATTCCATTGCTCATCACTATGTCCTGGTGGTGAATTAATCCTATATAACCAAAAACTTATTCTCTTGCTGAATCTAAAGCTTTCTCCTTGAAGGTATAAAAATAACAATGACCAATATCCACAACATTGCTAATAACTATTTAAACACTGATGAATTAACCCGCTAATACCCACAATAGCCTTATGAGGTAAACATTATTAATATCTTCATGATTTTTCAAGGTAGGGTCTCACTGTAGCCCAGGCTAACCTGGAACTCACTCTGTAATCCCAGATTCTCAGTGATCCTCCTACTTCTGCCTCCCGAGTGCTGGGATTAAAGATGTGCACCACCATCCTTGGCACAATATCTCTACTTTTTAAATATTATTTATTTGCAAGCAGAGAAAAATAGGAGAGACACAGAAAGAGAGAATGGGCACACTAGGGCCTCCAGCCACTGCAAATGGACTCTAGATGCATGTGCCACTGTGTGCATCTGGCTTTATGTGGGTACTTTATGGGGAATCAAACCAGGGTCACTACGCATAGCAGGCAAGTGCCTTAACTGCTGGGCCATCTCTCCAGCTCAGTATCTCCACTTCTGAAAGCAGAAACTAAATACAAGTAACTTGTGCATGAGGACTCAGCTACTGAAGGGCAGATCCAAGACTTATACTCAGATACTGTGGCTCCAGTGTTCACAGACTTTACTCTTATACCACACTGCTTCTGGATAAACCTAGAGTCTTCAAAAACCAAGATTCAGGGCTGGAGAGATGGCTTAGTGGTTAAGCACTTGCCTGTGAGGCCTAAGGACCCCGGTTCGAGGCTCGGTTCCCCAGGACCCACGTTAGCCAGATGCACAAGGGGGCGCATGCATCTGGAGTTCGTTTGCAGTGGCTGGAAGCCCTGGCGCGCCCATTCTCAACCTCTCTTTCTGTCTCTTTCTCTCTGTCACTCTCAAATAAATAAAAATGAACAAACAAACAAAAAAAAAAAAAAACAAGATTCAGGGCTGGAGAGATGGCTTAGCAGTTCAGCGCCTGCCTGTGAAGCCTAAGGACCCCAGTTTGAGGCTCGGTTCCCCAGGACCCAGTTAGCCAGATGCACAAGGTGGCGCTCACGTCTGGAGTTCGTTTGCAGTGGCTGGAGGCCCTGGCACGCCCATTCTCTCTCGCTGTCTATCTGCGTCTTTCTCTCTCTGTCTGTCGCTCTCTCAAATAAATGAATAAAAATAAACAAAAAATATTTTTTAAAAAATCAAGATTCTAGTGTGGTGGCACATTCTTAAATCTCAGAACTCAGGAGTCTGAGATAAGAGGATTATTGGGAGTTGGAGACTGCCCTGGGCTTAAGTTTCAGGTCAGAGGGGGGACAGAGAGAAAAATGAGACTCTCAGTACCCTCAGCTTGTCCCACCAGTCTACTCAGACATCAGGGTGGGAAGAAGTTTAAGCCCGAAAGCATACCTGGTCTTCAGGAAGTTTTCCATCATCTTCCAGAATCTGGAAGAGCTCTCCCTCAGCGTAGTCTGTCACCACCACCACCTGCAGGGAGAAAGCAGCGGCAGTAAAGGCTCTATCATGAGCTCTGAGCCTGGGTCATTTGTGCTTGAGTAGAGGTGACCATGACCACCCAAGCACACCTCTTTGTCGGTCTCAAAGCTGTCGAGCATGTGAACAATGTTGGGGTGCCGCAAACCCCGCATGATTTCAATCTCTCGTTGTAAATTCCTCAGCTCTTTCTCTGAGCGCCCCAGTTTTGGGATGAACTTCAGGGCCACCACCTGTCAGTGATTAAAGAAGAGTCAGGGTATAACCACACCATCAGTCTGAGCTAGAGTGAGACCTTGTCTCTAAGGGGGAAAAAATGTTCTGTCAGGGGCCTGTCGAAATTGCTGAGTGGTGAAATTCATTGGCTTGCAAAGCCAGATGGCCCAAGCTCCGTTCTGCAGCTACTGACATAAACCTGGAGGGACATGCATTTGTGAAGGCAAGAGACCCATACACACACGTGCGAACAGGGGAATAATTTTTTTTTTTTTAGGTATGTTGGAATCAGGGCCAGGAACTCATGCTGGTATAAATGCATCCCTTCTGTCCCCAGCTTCCACTGAAAAGATTAACCCTCTTTGTTCACCACCTGAGCAGTGTATTTCTTTCGGCCCTTGTACACTCTCCCAAAAGAGCCTTCTCCAATCATCTCCAACACGTGGTACTTTTCCATGCCCAAGGTTTCACGTCTCTGAGAAGGAAGAAAATATAAATGGTTGCGAAGAGCAGGAGATACAGCTCCACACATCTGGGAGGCCTGGCTCAGGACACGGGAGACCTGGTAAAGTTTAGACACCTGCTTTAGCCTCCCCCCCGCCCCCAGCCCCCCCCCCCCCCGTCTCACAATAATCCACACGGTGGTGGTTGGGGGCGGGGCTTAGGAAGATGATAAGATCTTAGAACCCATGGAGCCCTCCCACCCGGTTTCCAGTTTCCCGCGCCCCCCGCTGCGTCTTCTTTGCCCGCTCCATCCGCACGGCAGACCGCGACTCCCAAGTTCCTGCCAACCCCAACCTCCTGGGCACAGCCGCTCAGAAGCCCTGACCACACATCCTCGGTCTCCCTTACCCCTAGCCTACGGACTCAAAGCTCTCCAGGGCCGGGGATGCCACGCCGGCCGGGCCTCCACGGGCCCCTTCTGGTTGCCTGCATTACTTCCCTCCGCGCCTACAGCTGGCCTCTCTGCTCTTTCATTCTACCCGCTAGAACCAGCCGGAAACCCAGAGGACAAAGCTCTCGGACGCGTGGGGCCGGTGCAAACCGCCCAAAGGCGCTGCTTCCCCCGGCGCTTCGGTCCGGCGACCTGACCCCACAAAGGACCCGGAGTCCTCGGTTGCCTAGAAACAGGGCGAGCTTCCCCCTCTTTGGTTCTCCGCCTCCTCCTTCCCCAAGGCATTTCCGGTTCCGGCTGCGGGCCGGAGAAGACATGGCGGCGTCTGCGTCGGCGGCTGGCGGCGAGGAGGACTGGTAACTTTGGGTCGTGGGCTTTGGCGGGCCGCCTGGGTCTGGTGGCTGTAACTGAAGGCAGCCGCAGACCGTCCCGAAGACGGGCCTGTGGGGCGGAGCGAGGGATGAGGGGTGGCAGACCCGGACACCTCTTCCTGGGCGAGCTTTTGGACCGGGAAGGAGGGTGGAGCAAAGCTGATCTCACAGGACTGGGTCTGCGCTGGCTGGACAGTTGGGGCCACGCCTTCAGTGGGTCCTCTTCCCTCTCCCCGCTCTTCTCACTTAGCCCCCCTGTGTCTTTTCCCTGGGGCTTGAGGGATGCTGCTCACCACTCCTTCCCACCACCACCTCTTGCAACCTTGTCCTCCAGCTCTCGTCCGCCTCTCTTGCCCCTTGGCTCTGCCCATTTCTGCTTACACTTTCTTCAAGCTCCCTCTCCCCGGCGGCCCTGAGAGCTACTCTCATAATGTAGTCTATCGCCATAGAAAGCCCACCTAGTCCTCTTGAGCGGTATTAGTAAAGTCAAGAGCCTTTAAGGACTTTGGCATTTGGACATAGGATAAAAATGGGTTTACTCCATATTTTATTAGCTTGGTGATGCTAACCAGCTCACCTGCTTTCTATGAATCAGTGTCTTCTGCTGTTAAAAAAAAAAAAAAGTGGGTGTGGCATTACCTTTTAGAGGAAGTTGAAGGGCTCACAATGGATTTATAACATATATAAGCCTCCTTTTCAGCCTCATTGAAGTATAGGCTCTGAAGAGATTAAATGAAGCCAGATCGGCCTGACTCTTAGTACTCCACCTTCTCTCCTTTTTTGTCATCATCCCAACCTTCATATATCTAGGACTCAAATCACAGCCAAGGTGGGCACAGTAGTAAAAGGCCTCTTCCCCTGCCCCCTACCCCCAATGTAGGGTCTCACTCTAGCCCAGGATGACCAGGAACTGGCTCTGTAGCCCCACGCTGGCCCCAAACTCACAATGACCCGCCTACCTCTGCCTCCTGAGTGCTGGATTAAAGGTGTGAGCCACCATGCTGAGCTATTATAGGGCCTTTTGACTGAGGCTACACTTCAGTTGTTAAATTGTTTCAAGCAGCCCAACCACTGGCTAACTTTCTTTCTTTTTCAGTTTCTCAATTTTTTTTTTTTTTTTTTTGGTTTTTCGAGATAGGGTCTCACTCTAGCCCAGGCTGACCTGGAATTCACTATGGAGTCTCAGGGTGGCCTCGAACTCACAGCAATCCTCCTATCTCTGCCTCCCAAGTGCTGGGATTAAAGGCATGTGCTACCACGCCCGGCTTCAGTTTCTCAATTTTTATTCTTATTTATTACGTAGTCAGCAACCAGTAAATGCTAGTTGATTATTTTCCACTCTAGGAAAAAGCCTTTTAATTCTACAGTGGTTGACTTTCTAAGACCCATCTAGGCTGGTGACTGTCAACAAGAAACTTCTCTATTGTTATCTGTGAGATGTAGAGCTTTATATTTTAACATCTCTGCCTAATGTTTTAGAGGAGGAGCAGCAACAATAATAATAATCACTTTCTAATTTTTTAAAAATTTTTATTTGTTTGAGAGAGAAAGACAGAATGGCACCCAGGGCCTCCAGCCAAGTCCAAATACATGCACCACCTTGTGCATCTGGCTTACATGGATCCTGGGGAATATATCCTGAGTCCTTTGGCTTTACAGGCAAGTGCCTTAACCGCTAAACCATCCCTCCAGCCCAAAACACTTAAACAATTTTTTTTAGAGGCTGGAGGGTTGGCTTAGTGGTTAAGGCATTTGACTGAAAAGCCAAGTATCCAGGTTTGATTCCCCAGGACCGACGTTAGCCAGATGCACAAAGGGGTACATGTGTCTGGAGTTTTTTTGCAGTGGCCGGAGGCCCTGGCACACCCATTCTTTCTTTCTTTCTCTTCCCCTCTTTCTCTACCAAATAAATAAATAAATAAAATATTTGTTAATTTTTTTTTAAGATGCCAGGCATGTTCGCCTTTAATCCCAGTACTCGGGAGGCAAAGGTAGGAGGATTGCCACCCTGAGCTCAAGGCCACTCTGAGACTACGTAGTGAATTCCAGGTCAGCCTGAGCTAGAGTGAGACCCTCTACCCCACCCTACCTCGAAAAAAAAAAAAAAAATTTTTTTTTTTGAGAGAAAGAGAATTGGTGCACTAGGGCCTCAGCCATTGAAATGGAACTTCAGACACTTCTGCCACATATTGGGCATGTGCGACCTTGTGCCTGCCTCACCTTTCGGGCATCTGCCTTATGTGGTATCTGGAGTGTCAAACATGGGTCCTCAGACTTTCCAAGCAAGTGCCTTAACTGCTAAGCCCCCAAAACACTTTTTTTTTTTTCTTCCGAGGTAGCGTCTCACTCTGCTCCAGGCTGACCTGGAATTAACTATGTAATCTCAGGGTAGCCTCGAACTCTCGGTGATCCTTCTACCTCTGCCTCCCAAATGCTGGGATTAAAGGCGTGCGCCACCATGCCCAGCCCAAAACACTTGATGGACAGGGCATAATATCTAAGAAAGCAAAGGCTGACTCTTTCCATAATTCACCTGGGTAGAGCTATGGGCTCTCACTCGTCTTCAGTGTCATTAGAATTGCTGTTGCTTTTCTTTTTCTTTTTTGTTTTGTTTTGTTTTTGTTTTCAATGTAGGAACTCACTCTAGCCCAGGCTGACCTAGAATCCATCCTGTATTCTCAGGGTGGCCTCAAACTCAACAGTGATTCTCCTACCTTTGCCTCCCAAGTGCTGAGATTAAATACAATTGCTATTTCTATGCTTAAATGTATGTCCTCTGATTTACATTAGGACCATGGGTCCTAGGTCAACCAGACATCAGGTCATCTCTACTGACTAATAGCCTTCTTTTCTTTTAAACAAGGTTGTGTACAAACAGGAAAAAAGATTTAGCTACTATGGTTTAGACAATTAGGGACCTTATATAAACAAATCACTTTAATCTTCACAGTAACCTTAGAGAGTAGGTTGTGTTACCTATATGTGGTGAACTGTATAGCTCAAATTTGCACAGATAACTATCTAGACCACATTGCTGGCAAGTAGTTTCTGCCTATTAACTTCAAGGCTAATTAATGGCTCTCACTTCAACGTTGCTGTTATACCACCTAGATCTGCTCTGTTCAGGCCAATACCTCCTTTTAGTAGGCTTAGAGTGACTGGCGTTAGCAGGTGCCAGTGAAGAGATCCACACTGAACTGTAGCATAGAGGAAGGCAGGATTAATGAATGGATGACATACAAATATGTAGGTCGGAGAGATAGCCACTTAGGGATAACCAACTGTAGAATGAAGTTTGAATAGTGAGGCAGACTGGCTCTGTTCCCAGATCTGCCTGTGTTAAGCATTGGTTAGTCATTCATCTCTGGAATCTGTGCCTTAGATTGGCAGATATGATCTCTAAAATTCTGATTTTCATGCATTCTACCTGGTCCTTGACAACTTAGGAAAATATTTCCCTTCCTTCCGTTTCTTAGAGAGTAAGAGTGTGGGTGTGCCAGAGCCTGCCTCCTGCTGCTACAAATAAACTCTAGATGCATGCACCACTTTGTGTATCTGGCTTTACAGTGGGCACTCAGGAATCAAACCTGGGCCAGAAGGCTTTGTTAGCAAGGCTTTTTTTAAAAAGCAATGCTTTTTAACTCCTTAACCATCTCCCCAGCCACATTTCCCTATTTTAAAGAATAGTTCAGGGCTAGAGGGATGGCTTAGCAGTTAAGTTACTTGCCTGCAAAGCCAAAGGGCCCAGGTTCAATTCCCCAGGACCCACGTAAGCCAGATGTACAAGGTGGAACATGCATCTGAGTCTTTGCAGTGGCTGGAGGCCCTGGCACGCCCATTCTCTCTCTCTCCCCCCCCTTTGTCAAATGAATAAATAAAAATAAAATATTTTAAAATATATAATTTATTTATCTGAGAGAGACAATGGGCACTCCAGGGTTTCCAGCCACTGCAAACTCTAGATGCTTGCACCTCCTTGTGCATCTGGCTTACATGGGTCCTGGAGAGTCGAACTGGGATCCTTTGGCTTGCAGGCAAATACCTTACCTGCTAAGCCATCTATCTCAACAGCCCTAAAATACTTTTTTTAAGAAAATAATAGTTCAGGGAGCTGGATGTTGTGGCACACACCTTTAATCCTCACACTTGGGAGACCGAGGTAGGAGGATTGCAGTGAGTTTGAGGCCACCCTGAGACTAAAAAGTGAATTCCAGATCAGCCTGGGCTAGAGTGAAACCCTATCTCGATACCTCCTCCCCCCGCCCAAAAAGTTCAGGAACTGAAGAGATGGCTCAGCAGTTTAGGTACTTGCATGCAAAGCCTAAAAACACAGAGTCGATTTACCACTACCCACATAAAGCCATATACACAGTGGTGATGCATCTGGGGTTCATTTGCCATGGCACACCCCTTCTTTTTACTTCAAATAAAAGAACAAAGAGCTCAGCAAAAGAACACATTTAGGCAGGATGCCTTTTGTTTTTGTTTTTTTTCCGAGGTAGGCTTTCACTCTAGCACAGGCTCACCTGGAATTCACTATGTAGTCTCAGGGTGGCCTCAAACACACAGCACAGCATCCTACTTCTGCCTTCCAAGTGCTGGGATTAAAGGCATGCACCACCACACCCAGCAGATGCCTTAAAAAAAAATATTTTCAGGAATCAAACCTGGGCCACCAGGCTTTTCAAGCAAATGCCTAAACCACTAAGCCATCTCTCCAGCCCTTGAATTATTCTTGAAAATGAGCAAAATGTGGCTGAGGAGATTGCTCAGTAGTTAAAAAGGCACTTCCTTACACAAACTGCTGACCCAGGTTTGATTCCTGAGTACCTATTGTAAAGCCAGACACACAAAGTGGTAATGCATCTGGGGTTCATTTACAGTGGCAGAAGGCACTGGCACACCCTTTCTCTCTGTTTCTCTGCTTGAAAAAAAATTTTAAAGGCGACCTGCTTCTGAATGCATTTTCTTGCTGAACTGTTGTTTTTCATTTGCAAATAGAAAGAAGGGGACGGGGCTTCTAGCCACTGCAAATGAACCCCAAATAATGCACCACTGTGCATCTGACTTCACGTGTGTACTGGGGAATTGAACCTGGGTCCTTAGGCTTTACAGGCAAGTGCCTTAACTGCTGAGCCATCTTTTCAACCCCTCCCCCCCTTTTTTTGGTTATTCAAGGTAGGGTTTCACTCTAGCTCAGGCGCTCCTAGAATTCACTATAGTCTCAGGGTGGCCTCAAACTCACAGCGATCCTTCTACCTCTGCTTCCCGAGTGCTAGGATTAAAGGCGTGTGCACCACGCCCGGCTTACCACGCCCAGCCTCCCTCCCCCTTTTTCAAATCCAGCCTTCATAGGCTTTAGCAGGCTTCAGCAGGGAAAGCTGAATGGTGACTCAGTTTCCCCTTGACTCTCTAGGGTTCTTCCCTCTGAAGTTGAAGTATTAGAATCTATCTACCTGGATGAACTACAGGTGATGAAAGGAAACGGCAGGTACGTATCCATCTAGGGGTGGACAGACGTCCCCTTAGTCATAAGAGGATTCTGTGCAGAATCTGATCTTAAGACACTATGAGCCTTGATTCAGATAATGTTAATCCACCCAAAATAAAGAATCCACTGTGCATTCCTCTGCCTGCTTTACTCTCTCACCACCTCCTCCCTAGCTTTCAAGCCCCTGCCCAGTCACATCCTGGGTCTCCACTTCATCCACCTGCAGATCTTCACCATGGCAGATCTTCATCACTCTGCACCCAGCCACTGCAGATGACCAAGACTCACAGTACGTCTGCTTCACTCTGGTGCTTCAGGTCCCAGTGCAGGTGAGGTTCTGTTGCACAGTAGTGAATGGAGGGTCCCTGAGGGGGATCACTTTAACAGCATGTTCTCCCTCACTAGTATCCCCATGAGGTGCCACAGATCTCTATCCGTAACCCCCGAGGACTTTCAGATGAACAGATCCACAAGTAAGTTGGGCTGATCAGAGCAGAATTCCACTCTGCTTGGTGAGGGAAGGGGTAAGGCTTAATATTAGCTTCCCTGTCTTCCAGGATCTCACAGGCGCTGGTCCATGTGGCAAAGGAGGGACTAGGCACAGCCATGCTCTATGAACTCATTGAGGTAAGGTGTGTTGCCTGGGAAAATGTTCATTTCAAGATAGACGTTTTTCCTCAAGAGAGTCTTAAAATATATCTGTAATCATTTCATTTAGTATTAGGTAAGGCCTCACTTAATTTAGAAAGATAACTCCTTTTTTTTTTTTTTTTTTTTTTTTGGTTCACTCTAGCCCAGGCTGACCTGGAATTCACTATGTAGTCTCAGGGTGGCCTTGGACTCTCAGCAATCCTCCTACCTCCGCCTCCTGAGTGCTGGGATTAAAGGTGTGTGCTACCTCGACCAGCTAGAAAGATAACTCTGAGAGATTTTTGTAATATTAAAGTTCAGTAGCTTCTCCAAATTGCCTGTTCCAGCTTCTTGACAGAAAGGCACTTTTCTTTCTTCACCATATGTTTGTGTGTTGTCATATTCATGTGTATGAGCCTATATGTGTGTGTGCATGTAGTGGCCAGAGGTTGAAGTCAGGTATCTTTCTCAGTTGATCTCCACCTTACTTATTGAAACGGTCTCTCACTTGAATCCAGAGCTTGCCAGTTCAGCTAGTACAGGTAACCAGCTTACCTTGAGGGTCCTGTCTTCACTCTTGTTTTTCAAGGTAGGGTCTCACTCTAGCCCAGGCTGACCTGGAATTCACTATGTAGTCTTAGGGTGGCCTCGGACTCATGGCAATCTTCCTACCTCTGCCTCCCAAGTGCTGGGATTATAGGTATGTACCACCCACCCTAGCCTCTTACTGAGAATAGAAGGAGAGAGAGAGAAAGAGGCAAAGAGAGAATGGGTATGTCTGGGCTTCCAGCCACTGCAGATGAGCTCCAGACGCATGTGCCACCTTGTGCATCTGGCTTACTTGGGTCCTGGGGAGTTGAACCTGGGTCCATTGGCTTTGTGAACAAGTGCCTTAGCCGGGCGTGGTGGCGCACACCATTAATCCCAGCACTTGGGAGGCAGAGGTAGGATTGCCGTGAGTTTGAGGACACCCTGAGACTCCATAGTGAATTCCAGGTCAGCCTAGGCTAGAGTGAAACTGTACCTCGAAAACAAACAAACAAAAAAAAAAACCAAAAAACAAGTGCCTTAACTGCTAAGCCATTCCTCCAGCCCTCTTACCTTTTTTAATGTACAGGGATTGAACCTAGGACAATCTAGTCTTCATAAGGGCTTTACTAAGAAGCTAAGTCCCTAACCCTTAAAAAGTTGTTTTATCTTTCTTTGAGAGAGAGAGAAAGGGCACACCAGGACCTCTAGCCACAGCAAATGTATCCATATGCATGTGCCACCTTGTGCATCTGGTTTATGTGGGTACTGGGAAGTTGAGCCTGGATCCTTAGGCTTTACAGGCAAGTGCCTTAACTGCTAAGCCATCTCTCCAGCATCCCCCACTCCCCCCACCCCCATTTTTTTTACATTTTTATTTATTTGACAGAAGCGGAGATAGAAAAAGAACATGCTAGGGCCTGTATTCACTGCAGATGAACTCCAGACACATGTGCCACTTTATACATCTGGTTTTTTTAACATGGGTATTAGGGAATCAAACCTGGGCTTTGCAGGCAAGAGCCTTAACTACTGAGCCATCTCTCCAGCCCCCCAAATGTATATATGTATATATTTTATTTACTTTTGGTGTTTCTAGGTAGGGTTTGACTCTAGTTCAGGCTGACCTGGAATTCACTATGGAGTCTCAGGTTGGCCTTGAACTCACAGTGATCTTCCTACTGTGGCCTCCTGATTAAAAGATTAAAGGAATGTGCCACCACACCTGGACCTTCGAAAATTTTTGAGAGTAGGTCTTACCAAGTTGGCCTTGCAGGCCTTGAGCTTGTGATCCTTCTGGCCTTAGCAGTAGTTGATTTCAGGCCTGTGCCACCAGGTCTGGCTTCAGGAATTTCTTGTTCTCTTGGTATTGGCAACTGGAAGTAGAAAGTGACAAGGCACCTGAAGGTGGCTTTTTGCTACAGATATATTTTTTTAATATTTTTAATTTTTATTATTTATTTATTTATGTGAGAGAATGGGCACGCCAGAGCCTCCAACCACTGCAAATGTGTGCACTCCCTTGTGCATCTCGCTTACATGGGTCCTGGGGAATCGAACCTGGGTCCTTTGGCTTTGCAGGCAAGCACCTTAACTGCTAAGCCATCTTTTCAGCCCTGCCACAGATAAATTTGAAGAGTAGCCTGTGGCTGGGAGCTGAGTAGAAAAAGACATGGGTTCCCTTTCTCAGCGTTTATACTCTAGGCCCAGCATGGTGGAACAAACCTGTAATTTTTTTTTTTTTTTTTTTTTGGTTTTTTGAGGTAGGGTCTCACCCTGGTCCAGGCTGACCTGGAATTAACTCTGTCATCTCAGGGTGGCCTTGAACTCATGGCAGTCCTCCTACTTCTGCCTCCCGAGTGCTGGGATTAAAGGCGTGCGCCACCATGCCCAGCTAAACCTGTAATCTTAACCCATGGGAGGTAGAGGCAAGAGGATTTGGAGTCATAGCTATTTTCAGCTACATAAGCAATTTCAAGATCAGCTTGGACTACATGAGACCCTATTTCCAAATTTTTTTTAAAAAAGTAACGAAAAACTTTATCTACCTGTTAAGGAAATGACTCACAGAAAAACAGGAAGCAATGCATAGATAGAGCAGTAAGTTAGAACACACATGGCTTGTTTGAGATTAAAAGCACAAGATGAGTTTTTTGTTTTGTTTTGAGGTAGGCTGTCTCTGTAGCTCAGATCGACATGGAATTCACTCTGTATCCCCAGGCTGGCTTAGAACTCATGGTGATCCTCCTATCTTAGCATCTCAATTGCTTGCATTAGAGGTGTGTGCCACCACGTCCAGCCACAGATCAGTCTTATTTTCATCTTGGTATTTTTTTTTTTCAAGGTAATGAGAGGAAGATAGGCAGCATTAGAGAGGCAGTTAGGCAGGAAGACCCATAAGGGAAATATTAAATTCCTTTTTAACTGTCTCTCCTTAATGCTACCAATTTCCCTCTCAGTAGGGTCTCACTGTATCCCAGGCAGACCTAGAACTCTGTAATTCCAGTCTGGCCTTGAACTCACAGCAATCCTCCTATCTCTGCCTCCCAAGTGCTAGGACTACAGGCATGTGACAGCACACACGACTTGTTTTGTTGTTGTTTTTTCTTTTTTGAGTTAGGGTCTCACTGTAGCTCAGGCTAACCTGGAATTTTCACTATGTCATCTCAGGGTTGCCTTGAAATCATGGCTGTCCTTCCTCTGCCTCCTGAGTGCTGGGATTAAAGATGTGTGCCACCACACCTGACCTGTTTTGTTGTTTTTGAGGCAGGGTCTCACTTTAGCCTAGGCTGACATGGAACTCACTAGGTAGCCCACACTGATCTCAAACTCCTGGCGATCCTCCAACCTCAGCCTCTCAAGTGCTGGGATTATAGGTGTGAGTGAATAACCGGGATCTACTTGGAATTATTTTAAGAAAAATAGAGTAAGGTAGGCCAGACATGGTGGTGTATGCCTTTAATCCCAGCACTTGGGAGGCAGAGGTAGAAAAATTGCAGTGAGTTCAAGGCCACCCTGAGACTACAGAGTGAATTCCAGGGCAGCCTGGGCTAAATCGAGACCCTACCTCGAAAAGCCAAAAACAAAACAAGAAAAACAGGTATGGTGAGGATGGGTAGCCTAGAGTCAGGGCATTTATGTAGTCTCAGGGTGGCCTCGAACTCCCATCAATCCTCCTACCTCTGCCTCACAAGGGTTGGGATTAAAGGCATGCGTCACCACACCTGGCTTGTCTTTTTGCTTTGTTAGTTAACAAAGGCCTCCTAGATCCTATTGGCCACCACCTAAGAGGCTGAAGCAAGAGGATCAGCTGAGCCCAGGAGCTCAGGGCTGACAGCCTGGACAACAAAGCAAAACAAGACCTCTGTTTCAAACAGAAAGAGACCTCCAGAAAATGTTCATTTTGTTGTTTGGAACTTGTGAGGCAGGGTCTCACCCTGTAGCCCAGACTGACCTTGATCTCTCAATAGTCCTACTTTAGCTCCTCAGTCCTGGGATTGGAACCACCATGCCTGGCTGAATACTTTTTTTTTTTTCTCCTCTCCAAGGTGTATTGTTTTCATCTCCAGGATATACTAAAAGTGACTTAATGAAGCTGGGTGTGGTGGCACATGCCTTTAATCCCAGCACTTGGGAGGCAGAGGTAGGAGGATCACCGAGTTCGAGGCCACCCTGAAGACTACATAGTTAATTCCAGGTCAGCCTGGACCAGAGTGAGACACTATCTTGAAAAACCAAAAATTTTTTTTTAAAAAGGTGACTTAATGAGCCCTTAGTCCAGAACCCGGGAGGCTGAGATAGGAGAATTGCTGTGAGTTCAAGGCCAGCCTGGGGTAACAGAATGACTTCCAGGTCAGCCTGGGCTAGAGTGAGACCCTACTTTCGGGGTAGGGTGGGGGGAGGAGGTAAGTGATTTAATGAGAAGCAAAACATGTGACTTGGATTTTGAAGCCAGGAAGACAAATTTGGGAAGGCGTGGGGGACATGGAGAAGGATTGCTTGCAAGTCTGTCCTCAAGTTAGGAATGTAGAAACAGAAAGGTAACAAGCTAGCTTGCCAGTGGTCACACCCAGCCAGTCACTCCTCGTGTGGTAGGCAGGCTATGCTCACAGTCCTGCCTCCAAGCTTGAACAGCATCTTCTCTCCTCTCAGAAGGGGAAGGAAATTCTCACCGACAACAACATCCCTCATGGCCAGTGTGTCATCTGCCTATATGGTTTTCAGGTGGGTTACTGGGTTGGGAACCGGGATGTGCTTAGGACAGGCTGGTGAGTGGGCACTGATTCGGTGTTCTACATCTGTACCATAGGAGAAGGAGGCCTTCACCAAAACGCCCTGTTACCACTATTTTCACTGCCACTGCCTTGCTCGGTACATTCAACACATGGAGCAAGAGCTGAAGACACAAGGGCAGGAACAGGAACAGCAGCATGCTGCCACCAAACAGGTAAGCCACCAACCCACATACCCTTAGACTTTCACAACCATTTCCATTCCTCTACTCCAGTGGCTTTTCATTTGTTTACTCAGGTAGCTTTGAGATGAATTAAGTCTCCCCTGTCCAGGAAGAAGGCCATGCCTTTGTACACTGACATACTGCATGCAACTTCATTACACCTGTAGATCTCTTGTTAGATAGCCCCTCCTCTGTACTACCTCATTGCTGAGCAGCCATGTCTGTGCCCTTCATTCCCAGCCTTCCAAAGACTGGGCTGCCTTGCAGGGGGCAGGATGTGATTTCTCCTCTTGTTTTAGAAGGCAGTCGGTGTGCAGTGTCCCGTGTGCAGGGAGCCCCTCGTGTATGATCTTGCCTCGCTGAAAGCAGCCCCTGAGCCCCAACAACCCATGGTAAGGGATTCCCTTCTGGTATGAGCCAGGAACAATGGCATTCTCTAAGAGGAGAGAAGAATGGCATCTTGTCTCAACTGAATAGGATCTTTGGAAGTGG
Source organism: Jaculus jaculus (assembly GCF_020740685.1). Classification (NCBI taxonomy): domain Eukaryota; kingdom Metazoa; phylum Chordata; class Mammalia; order Rodentia; family Dipodidae; genus Jaculus; species Jaculus jaculus. The sequence continues at coordinate 14,470,390 of NC_059105.1, forward strand.
GTCTGACCTACTTAGGATGACTCTGCAAAGCCACAGCCCAAGGGAGAAGACCAGGACCCATGTGCAGCATTCCTGGGGCAATCCTTTTAGGAGTAGGGGTTCTAGTCTGCCACCTTCTCCTGCTCCTTCTCTCCCTACCATTTTGCTCCCTTCCCTCCAAGGAGCTGTACCAACCAAGTGTAGAGAGCTTGCGCCACCAGGAAGAGCTCAAGCGGCTCTACCAGAGGCAGCAGGAGCGAGGTGGCATCATCGATCTTGAGGCTGAGCGGAATCGGTACTTTATCAGCCTTCAGCAGGTGAGGAAAGGGTCCCCACTTGTTCCTTAACACCTCCAGCCTTCACAAGTGCCATGGCCCCAGGGTGTACTTTTGTTCTGCCCAGGGAGGTTTCAGGTGATGGCTGGCTGATAATGGAGAAGGGTCTCCCTTGATGTACCTCCTCTCTTCTTCCCAGCCTCCTGCCCCTCTGGAGCCTGAGTCAGTAGTAGATGGTTCCAGAGGAACCCATCCACCTAATGCCCTTGCTGCGGAACAATCCACCTCACCAGATGCCCAATCCACTCTGCCAACTCCTCTACCTGTGGCCACCCAGTGTGCATGTGAGAAGATAACAAGGGCTGGGTCAAATCAGCAGAGGTTGGGTGAGACCCAGAAAGCTGTGCTAGATCCCCCACGGCCTGGTCGAAGTTCCTGGCGACAGTCTGATCGGAAGCACCTGAAAGGAGGCGAGTACTGTGCCCCAAAAGGTACCAGTGATGCCCAGGAACTGCCACCTCCTGGCAGGCCCCTCAAGGAGCCTGTGGACTTAAAGTCAGAATCCCATAACCAAGGGCTTGAAGGTCTTCCCAGGAAAAAGGGGCCTGGTGGCTGGCAGGGGCCCCCATCCCGCAGGACTCGGGACTGTGCTCGCTGGGAACGTTCTAAAGGCCGGACACCGGGTACTTCCTACCCCCATCTACCTAGAGGCCAAGGAGCATACCGGCCTGGTACTCGGAGGGAGCCTCTGGGTTTGGAATCTGAGGAAGGCTCCTAGCAGTACTGTGGGGGGGACAGGGAACTGGGGATGGGAATGGGGCAATAAAGATTTGGCCTTGTTAGGCTTTCTTTGCTCAGCTTGTGAGATATGAGTCTAAATTCCTACAAGATTTGGGTGTGGCAGAGGGCCCTGACTTTGCTCCTAAATCTGTTCTCTTGAAATCAGGATGGAAAGGGTCTAAATTCCCTGCTAGTATGGACAGTTTCAGAGAAAACTACTAGGACATTGATATTTGGGAAGTACCATTAACACATAAGCCATTCTATATAGTATATACCTATACTTATATACGGTTTTTTTAATTTGTTTGCTTATTTTTATTTATTTATTTGAAAGCAACAGAGAGAGAGAGAGAATATGGGCGTGCTAGGGCCTCCAGCCACTGCAAACAAACTCCAGACACACGAGCCACCTCATGCATCTGGCTTACATGGGTCCTGGGGAATCAAACCTGGGTCCTTAGGCTTCACAGGCAAGTGCTTAACTGCTAAGCCATCTCTCCAGCCCTTACATGGGTTTTGTTTGGAGTAATGAAGATTGAACATAAGGCCTTGCACATACTAGGCAAGCACTCTGCTGCGAGGCCTTTCATTTTGTTACTTTATTTATTTATTTATTTATTTATTTATTTTTGAGGTAGGGTCTCACTCTAGAGCAGGCTAATAACCTGGTATTCACTATGTAGTTCCAGGCTGGCCTCAAGCTCATGACAGTCCTCATACCTGTGCATCCCAAGTGGTGCACTGAAGGCATATGCCACCATACCAAGCCTTCATTATTGTCGTCGTCCCCCCCCCCCCCCCCGCCCCCGAGATAAGAGTTTTGCTCTAGCCCAGGCTGCCCTGGAATTCACTATGTAGTCTCAGAGTAGCCTTGAACTCATGGCAATCCTCCTGCCTCTGCCTCCCGAGTGCTGGGATTGAAGGTGTGCACTGCCATGCCCAGCTGTCCTTCATTGTTTTTTCGAGACAGGGTCTCACTATGTAGTCCAGGCTGGCCCTGAACTCATAGCAGTCTTCCTGCCTGAACCTCTCAAAAGTGCTATGATTACAAGTGTGCACCACCACATCCAAGTACATCCTTGTTTGAGTGCCCTGAGGTAAAAGCATATCTTGCCACTTACTCTAATGTCTTTTCCACTGTCTTTGACCAGGGCCCCATCATTTGTCTGTGTATATTTCATAGGCACTTATGATTTCAGCCCCTATTTTGTACTCAAGTACCAACACAGAAGGGTGAAGGAAGGAAGGTCCAAGGCCAGAGTAGTGTGGCAGGTGTTTATGGATTTCCTCGCGGTGAGCAGAGTGGCTTGGTGGGTCACCTTAGAGATTCAACATTGTGAATGGCCCCCACAGGATCATTTTTATACAGCATAAAGTAGCCCTGTACCTGGGCAGGACTGATCTGAGTTGTAGCTTGAAGGACATGTTCGGCAAAAGTCTCAGCCAAAGAAGGTGCTTGCCCTGGGTAGAACCTCTGGAACATCTGGGTCAGCTGCCAGTGTGAGCAGTAGCCCACATACTCCTTCAGATCTACTCGTCCAGGGCGAATCAGGGCAGGGTCCAGCCTAAGAGGAGAAGCAAAGGCACAAGCAGTGGTCCTGCTGACACCCAAAAGAGATGGTCCCTTCAAGCTCCAAATCCTCAAAGCATGGAAGGAATAGTGTTGTCTTGTTCCTTACCTGTCAATGTGGTTGGTGGTCATAAACACAATGCGTGCCTCAGTGGAAGCCACACCATCCAAGGCGTTGAGCAGTCCACTGAAGGTAAGGCGCCCTAGACCTTGGTACTTTACAGGGTCTAGCAGAGGAAGACAAGCATAGGAGATCATGTCTTGCTTAAAAGTTAGCATCTTGTTCCATCTGCCACCATGGCTCCCTACTCATTAGTGCTTCTTATTGCTCATCCAGGTTATCACTTTTGTTAAGAATCACTCCCCTGCCCCAGTCCCCTCACTTACTCTCCACAGCCAAGTCTCTACTGAGAAAAGCAGCGTCCACATCCTCCAGGAGCACCAGGCTCTGCTGTGGGGCTATACTCAGCAGGTGGTTGAGCCGGTCATCTGAAAGGCTGGAGTCTGTGAGGCTCAGCAGACAGATGCTGTGTTCCAGTTCCCCTGCAAGGGCTGTGCTGTGGATAATGGCATGGCAGGAGGCACCCTGAAAACTCTTCTTTTAGCCCAGCCCTCTTTACTCCCAGTCTGAGAGGTGTGTCTGAGGCTTAAGTCTCCTTCCACTTGCCTTATATTCCACACATCTCATTTTACCCTGGTTCCTGGTGTCCACATTCATTTCCCTTTTCCAACCCCATCACTCAGTTTTTCTGCAAAGGTTGTTGTGCAGAGTTAAGGGAATTTGGTCACTCACATAAAACTGCTCTTTCCACAGCCAGGGGGTCCATAAAGGAGGTAGCCACGTCTGTAGGGAATGCCTAGAGATACCACCAGGATAAATAGCAAAGTGAATCATACTCGACCTCAGCTGCCTACATTCACTCTCAGCCCTGTTCTCTGTCAGTCTGGTGGCCTTGGTAGCAGAAGAAATCACCTCTTAGACAACATTTCTTTTCCCTGCACCTGGACTTCGGCTTCTTATCACTCCATCTAGCTAGAAAGTACTGTAGTTCCCACCTGGTTCTTACCTCTATCAATGTACCACTTGGGGTTATCAATGAATTCCCGGACATCTCTGACAATTCGATCAGTCAAACCCTGCTGCAGAACTACAGAACTCAGTGGTCGCCGCCGACGTGGATAGCCGAAGGTACGCCATTCAGAGCCCACAGCTGTATACATCACTGTCTTCCCTTCCTCCTGCTGTAAGGCTAGCTGTCGAGCTGAGACCAGGGAGATGAGAAAAGCCAGGAATAATTCTGATCACAGATGATTCAATTGGGTAGGACTCTGGCTTCCTGGTATGCTACTCCCAAGGGCTCAGTACCTCATCCCTCTTTTCCAAGCTGCTTATCTTCTGATGCCCAACGTTCCCATCCCTGCAACCCCCCTTATGAAGCCTGCCTATACCATCCCACACCTTCTTCTAAGATGTTGAAGAAAACCTTGCGGTCAGTGCCCAGGGCTGTGAAGGTGACAGATTCCCAAGGAGTCCCCGTCTGCAAGTCTACCATCTGCATGTCTCGACTTCGTTCTACCCGGATCCATTTCCCCTGATACCTGAATAAAAATGGTCAAAGTAATCCAGTTTTCTCCAATAGCCTTTTGTATTCTCAGAGCCCTCCCTGGCTCCTAATCTTACCAGATGAAGTGGTTTCCAGGGCTGGGGATAAATTCAAACTTGGTAGAAATACGGCCACTCTCATGCTGAAGGTATGACGTCTCAACACTGAGGTGCTGAGTACGGGCACTATGGCGAGTGAGCCAGCTAAGCAACCAGGCATAGCTTCTGTCTCTAGCAGGAACTTCCAGTGTGATCATGTAATGTCGCCGGAATGCCAGTAGGCCCAGCTGGGCTCCCTTCCGGGCCAGAGCAAGAGCTGTGCCCACACCAACTAGCCCAAATCCAGCCCCAAAATAGGGATTGTCCTTAAGGGCCAGAACAAAGTCTGAAAGCGGCATCTTGAAAGAGAAGCACAATGCCTACAGGCTCCAAGGCTTTATCAAATCCTAGGGGTGGGGGAGCAATGGAGATGGAACAAAGCACAAGAAAAGTTTAGGCAACAGATTCCACCCTAGGGCCCAGCCTCACCCTTCCCCTAGCCCAGAAGCAGGAGAGACAGGTCAGCAGGGATGATGTTGAAATGCAAGGGCAAACATCCCAGACCCACCGTCCCATTTTACCCTTCTATTAGCTGTTTTCTGCTGGAAGATCATTTCCTTAAGTTGAAGAGTAATATGTCTATTGACAGAATTTTGTGGTCCCTGAGAACAGCTGAGATAGAAAGGGGCCCACTGGGTGGAGCCAGCAGAAGTTTTTCCATTGATCTGTCAGTTAACATGTCTTAGCAAGAGAAATGTCCTTCAGGTAACCTCTCTTCCTTATTTATACCAAATTCCTAATGTCCTGCTCAAATCTTTATGACCTCCCACCTGAACAGTTCCAAATTAAATTTTAGTTCTTGAAATGGCATTTGAATGGGCCTTCATCACTGAACAGCTACACCCGAATCCAAAGCTTGTTTCTTTAGGATCAGCATCAACTCAATCACGCTTCCTACTCCAGCACCTTCAGGGACTTGCTCCCATTGGGTACATACTCCTCAGCCTGGTACTCAGCGAGCAAGACAATAGCGCGCCCACCTTTCATAGCTGAGCTCCTAATACTCCCTGTTCACCAATTATCACCACCCACCTCCTTGCTCTCCAGTTCCTGATTCGGAATGTCCATTCTTTGCATTCTCCCCAAGTTGAAATCCTACCATATTTCCCACACTGCCTTATCATGAATTCCACTCAATATGTGACTGCGCCCAACTGTGGACAGACACTACGAACCGGAGGGGAAGGGGACAAAATTGTTTCTAGTCCACCTCTCCTGCGACACTCCCATCCCCGCCACTTTGCCCTGCTACTGGCACTCTGGACGGGTGAACTGACATCAGTGGCCTCGACTGAGGCTCAGAGCTGGGAACCAGAATTCTAAGACACCTTTGCAAGGAGAGCCACAGGCGAATCTCTTCTGACCCCCGGTCCTGGCCTGACACGCGGAGGCTTCCTCCCAGACACCCTGCAAGGCTCGCGCCCCGAGGAACGTGGCTTGGAGTCCTCTGTCACTCCGCCCCCTTACCGTCCTGACGCTCTAGCCCTCGAACTCGATGGTGTCAGCCGGCCGCGCTCCGGGGAAGAGCTCGTGGCCCCGCCCCCTCCCCTCGTCTACTTCCCGCCACACCCACCAAGGTTAGGCCGCTCTGCCCCGCAGCTCTCGATGGTCCTCCTCCGGCTTCAGGGATGGGATTTAAAGGAAAAACCATAGAGTAGCAGCCGCTGAGTGAGAGAGAGCGTGACTTTCATGGGCCGGACTCCGAGAGGCGTCTGGGTCGAGGGCGGTCCCCACCTACCGGAGCCGTGGGAGGCCGATCCCGTGGTGGTGGACCATAGAGATGCGCGTCCAGCCGGCTCTGGGTTGCGAGGTGAGAGAGCGGCTGTCGGCGGGAGCCGGTGGAAGTGCGGCTGCAGGGAGCTGGAGGTAAAAGTTTCTCGGGCCACAGGATGAGCGGACCTGGGCGGTGGGCACCCGTGCGAGGAGGTGCTGAATGGAGCACGCCGACGAGTGGGGCCCCGGCGCATCTCAGTGGCCCCCCGGCGCTTCATCCGCGTCACCGCTCTGTGCCCCGCCCGGGTATCCGCTGCCTCTCCTCTGGGCGACGGTCGTGACGAAGCACCACCCCGAGCTTTGCAGGTTACTCGATGCCTGACCCGTCCTCTGGCTCTTGGGATCCGGCTCCTGCCACACACATTAGACGCTTTCGCCGCTTCCATTTACAGAGAGGAGAGCTGAGGCCCCGAGAGGCGAGGCGACTGCATTTGTTCAAGCCCCCACGGTGAGTCGAAGGAGGTGGGAACCGGTGTGCCCAGGCCTGGACCGCTTGTTTGCGGGGTCTTCCCTCTGCCTTCACTCGCCTGCCATCCTCTCTCTTGCCTCCTCCTGTTTTCCCACGGGTGAAGGGGTCTCACTCTGGTCCTCAGCACATCTTCCTTGGCTCTCCTGAGGCCATGCAGCCCAGAGCTGGCAGAGGCCCCAGAGCGGCGGTAATTTGCAGTAAGTGGAGGCTGTGGTTTCCAGAGAACCTCTCTGACCACCGAAGGGCACTTCCCTGCTCCCTTCTGAATTCCTGAATTTGATGGGGGATTCTGCAGAGAAAGGAATAGTCGTTTGTTATCTGGCCCTTGCCCAACCTCCTTGACTCACTTTCGTGAAATAATTGTCATCCTTCTTAACTACATAAATTACTCTGCTTAAACCCACTTCAGCCATTTATAAAGGAACATGCACTTTAATGACTATTCATTTCTGCGTTCTAATTTCAGGCTTTAGGAAATTAATGAGTTTGAAATGTCTCCAAATGTGTTACTTTGTATGTGAAGAGCCAATTGGTTTGATAGCATGGTGCATGATATCTAGCTTTACTGTGATGCATTTATTCACTATAATTTTATTTGTCTGATTTGCATACGTTTGCCAGTGGTTTGTGTTCATTAAAGTGACAATTTGAATAAATTTTCTCAAAAAGCTTCACATCTAAGTCTGGTAGAATGCTTATCTGTTCTGCAAGAAGCCCTGAGTTTCATCCCCTGAACCTCATAAACTGACCATTGTGGAACAGGCCTATAATCCGAGGAGGTAGGAAGATCAGAAATTCAAGGTCATCCATAGCTACACAGTGAATTGGAGACCAGCCTGGACTACATCCTGTTGTAAAAAGTTCCATGGAGCCGGGCATGGTGGCTCATGCCTTTAATCCCAGCACTTGGGAGACAGAGGTAGGAGGATTGCCATGAGTTCAGAGACCACCCTGAGACTCCATAGTGAATTCCAGTTCATCCTGAGCTACAGTGAAACCCTACCTTGGAAAAAAAAAAAAAAAGTTCCATGGACTGTAGAGATGGCTTAGCAGTTAAGACACTTGGCTACAAAGCCTAAGGACCAAGGTTCAAGTCCCCAGTACCCATGTAAGCCAGATGCACAAGGTGGTGTGTGAATCTGAAGTTCATTTGTGGGTGGAGGCCCTGGCATGCCCATTCTCTCTCTCTACTGCCTCTTTCTCTTCCTTTCCCCAAATAAATAAAATTATATTTTAAAAAATTTTATTGATAACTTCTATATTTACAGACAGTAAACCATGATAATTCTCTCCCTTCCCCTACATTCCCTTTCACAAGTCCACTGTCCATCATATCCCCTACTTTTCTCCATTAGTCTCTTTTATTTTGATGTCATCGTCTCTTTCTCCTGCTATGAGGCTCTTGTGAAGTTGCTAGGCACTGCAAGGTCATTGATATTGAAGCCAATTTCTGTCTGGTCAGTTGCATTATAAGGAGTGGTGCCCTTCCTTTGTCTCTTACATTCTTTCCACCACTTGTAAAGTTCCACATCTAAGGAGGGTAAATAAGTATAGGTAGTTAATTAGACAAGAGTTCGAGAAGAGAAAATACACATCAAGCCAAGAGTGAGGCAAAAGGTGGCAGGGTCTGCAAGCAAAAGAGAATGTCATAAGTCTGGAGAATAGCAAATCTTCTGGTTCAGAGATCTAGTGAGGACAGAAATGGGAAATATGTTGTGAGGTCAGCAGGGGCCAGATTGTGAGGGAATAGTCTTATTCTCACACTGAGGAATAATGGAAGAGGATCTTCTTGGCCCTACCCAATTTTGTTGTAAATAAGAAAATAGGCATTGCTTCATGGTGTGACCAAGGTCACTTAGCTAGCAAGAAACATAATCTGCAATCTTTAATGTTGGCCAAAACTAATGGGTGCTCTCCTAATATGACCCCATTACCATTCTGAAGTGTTTTGTTCTACGTATTGTTATGAAAGGAAACCATTTAGGTTTTATAATAAGGCCAGCATACTGCAGTGCAAGGAAATACTTAAATGGGTAGGCCAGCTGGGGAGAAAGTTAAGAGCCTTGATTATATTTTGTTTTTCTTCATCAGCATTTAAGAGGCCATAGCACAGAAGCCAATGGTGATGACCGACCCTGTGTTGGAGTCTCAGCCAGCCAACACCACTGAAGAGATGGATGGACTGTGCCCTGAGCTATTGCTGATTCCCTCACCTCTCTCTAACCGTGGCATTCTGAGCCCCATCCAGAGCTCCTGTGTTTCTGGGGACCCTGCGCCTTTGCCTGCTGACCCAGGCTGCCTCCTGGTAGAGGCCACATCTACTGAAGCAGGCCCAGAGAACATGGAAATCATTGTGGAAACAGTAGCTGAAACTTTGTCACCAGGAGCTTCTGGAGAGACCCCAGGTACAAACACAGTTTGCTGTCAGGCCAGTGGGACATCACACTGAAGTTTTGTCTGTGCTGTTTATTTTTATTTCCTTGAGAGAGAATGAATAAGCATGCCAGGGCCTCTTGCTGCTGCAGATGAACTTCAGATGCATGTGCCACTTTGTGCATCTGGCTTTATATGAGTGCTAGGGAATTGAACCTTGGCTGTCAGGCTTTGCAAGCAAGTGCCTTTAATTGCTCAGCCATCTGCTGAGTCTTGTTTGTTCTGTTTTTGATTCTTCTGTATAAATATGATGACAGCACAATATAGCATACTATTTTATCCTTTGAGATGTACTTTGGTTTGTATTTGGTGCACGTTGATGAAAGACTGGTATGATAGTACATAGCCTTTAACAAAGCTTTTGGTGAAGTCTATAGATTTGTGTCTGCTATGCAGTAATCCAGAAGGGAAGGCTTTTCTGACCTGTGCCCAAATCTGGCTTGTCCCTTTTTATTTTCTTTTTTGAAGTAGGATCTCACTCTAAAATTTATTATGTAGTCTGAAGGTGGCCTCGAACTCATGGCGATCCTCCTACCTCTGCCTCCTGATGCTGGAATTAAAGGCATGCACCACCACGCCTGGCCTTGTCCTTTGTTTTGTTTTGTTTGAGCCATTTCTTCTTCTGTTTTTATTTTATTGGTAAGAAGAGAGTGAGTGAGTGTATGGGTGTGCCAGGGCCTCCAGCCATGGCAAATGAACTCCAGTTACATACACCTATTCTGTGTATCTGGTTTGCATGGGAACTGGGGAATTGGACTCAGGTCATTAAGCTTGGCAGGCAAGCTACTGAACCACTGAGCCATCTCTTCAGCCCTTGTTTCTTGGAGTAGGGTTGTACTCTATCCCAGGCTATCCTGGAATTCACTCTGTAGTCCTAGGCTGGCCTTGAACTCACATACTCCTACCAAGTATGCCTACACCCCGGTTCAGCTTGTCCTTTCTTATACAGTTACCAGGGATTTCTTCCTTATTGACCCTACCCACAGAAATTAGGGATTAGGCAAGAGGCCTAGCCTGTTCCACCACCCTTGGCTTGGCAATACTTTTCAGATGTAACTGGTACTTTTTTCCCCTATTTCCTTGATGCTTCACTTATCCAAGGTATATTATTAAGAATGAGGTGTTGAAAGTTGGCATGGTGGCACATGCCTTTAATCCCAACCCTCAGAAGGCAGAGGTAGGAGGATCACGTGAATTTGAGGCCAGACTGAGACTACATAGTGAATTCCAGGTCAGCCTGGGCTAGAGCAAAGATAAAAAAACTAAAAAAAAACACAGAATGGCTGGAGGGATGTGGTTAGTGGAGGGATGCTTTGGTGGTTAAGGCATTTGCCTGCAAAGCCAGAGGACCCAGGTTCAGTTCCCTAGGACCCATGTTAGCCAGATGCACAAGGTGGCACATGTGTCTGGAGTTTGTTTGCAGTGGCTAAAAGGCCCTGGCACACATCCTTTCTCTCTGTGTCTCTCTTTCCCCCTCTTTCTCTCTGTCAAATAAACAATTTTTTTAAAAAAATAGTAATTTGATTGGGTTGAGCGTGGTGATACACGCCTTTAATCCCAGCACTCAGGAGGCAAAGATAGGAGGATCGCTGTGAGCTTGAAGCCACCTTGAGACTACGTAGTGAATTCCAGGTCAGCCTGGGCCAGAGTCAAACCCTACCTCAAAAAATAGTAATTTGGGCTGGAGAGATAGCTTAGGGGTTAAGGCACTTGCCTTCAAAGCAAAAGGACTTGGCTCAGTTATCCAGTATCCACATAAACCAGATGCACAAAGTGGCACATGCATCTGGAGTTCATTTAAATAGTAACATAGAATAGCCAGTTGTGGTGGCACACACCTTTAATCCCAGCACTTGGGAGGCAGAGGTAGGAGGATCGCCAAGAGTTCAAGGCCACCCTGAAACTACATAGTGAATTCCAGGTCAGCCTGAGGTAGAGTGATACCCTACCTCGAAAAACCAAAAAGAAAAAAAAAAACAGTAACATATTACATAATCTCTCTAACACTAGAAATTAGAAAAGAACTAAATTCTTAAATTTTTATTTATTCATTTTTATTAGTATTACCATTCTAGGGGGAGTTTGAGGTAGGGCCTCACTTTAGCTCAGGCTGACTTAGAATTCACTATGTAGTATCAGGGTGGCCTCCAACTCATAGCAATTCTCTACCTCTGCCTCTAGAGTGCTGGGATTAAATACACCACTACGTCTGGCTAAGTTTTATTTGGTTTTATTTGAGAGAGAGAGAAAGAGAGAGAGAGATTTGATACACTAGGGCCTTCAGCCACTGCAAACAAACTCCAGATGCATTCGCTTCCTTGTGCATCTGGCTTACATGGGTCTTGGGGAATTGAACTAGGTCCTTTGGCTTTGCAGGCAAATGCCTTAACTGCTGAGCCATCTCTCCAGCCCAAAAGAACTAATTTTAGACAGACTTGAAAAATAAAATGACATCTCATAGTTACTACTAAATGAAATTTGTATGTAATTAAGCATTCTTCCATATGGTTACTGATTTTATTTATTCTTTAGTGAACTGCATTAGGTTTTTTATGTTGCAATACGATAGCCTATGTAGACCATGCTGATCTTTAATTTAGTAATCCTCCTGCTTCTGCCTCTTGGACTGCTGGGATTACAACAGGTATTTTTCCTCCTCATTTGTTTATCTTTATTTTTCGGTTTTTCATGGTAGGGTTTCACTTTAGTCCAGGCTGACCCGGAATTCACAATGCAGTCTCAGAGTGGCTTTGAACTCACGGTGATCCTCCTACCTCTGCCTCCCAAGTGCTGAGATTAAAGGCATGTACCACCACGCCCGGCTCCTCTAAAGATTAGTTCTGAAATTTAAAGATACTTTTTTTGTTGTTGGTTGGTTGGTTGGTTTTTCTTTTTTTTCTTTTATTAATTAGTTTTGTATTCAGCAAATACAGTCAGTTTGGTACCATTATTAGGCTCATCCGTGACCTCCCCATTGGCCCCTCCTTATTGAGGTATATGGGTCATGCATTGTGGAGTTAGCCCACAGTTATGGGTAAGATAAATGTCTTTGCATATCATGACCCAACATGTGGCTCTGACATTCTTTCTACCCCTCTTCCACAAAATTTCCCTCAGCCATATTGAGTTCATTTTTGGTCTGCTTCAGTGATGAGGTGTTGGGGGCCTCTGAGGCTCTGGCTCTCTGATTTGGTAGGAGTTGATTTTTCTCTGAATTGGTCACCTTCCCCCTTGTGCTGGTATCTGGTTCCTCAGGAAAACAGCACCCTTGCTTGTTTTGCCATTTTTTCTTAGTTTCAGCCGGGGCTCTTTTGAGGTATGATGGGGTGGCTCTCTCCTTAGGATCTACATCTATCTGAAAAAGAGAAGCAGATTCTCCAACAGAGAGTAAGTTAGCACCAGGACAAATGAGATAACCCTTACTTTTTTTTATAGAGAATTTAATAGGTGTAGGCCCTCTTGTAGCCCATGATTGATGGTAGCTTGATATTGGAGAGTGGGCTTATGTTTGGATATGGTTCTGACTTGTTTCCCAGCTTCAGCTATGGGTCCCATGCCACTGAGGGGATCAGTTAGCCAAAATAAGAGTATTTGGTTCCCCACCATGGCTGTGTGCCACTATTGCACTTGTGTGGGCATCACAACAGGTTATTTGCTGCTAAGTAGGTGAGACCATGAGTTGCTTGGACAGATATTAGTCATTTTCCGTCAGTCGCCCATGTAGCACCTTCTGGCACTAGATGCGCTGTCTGGGGACTGACACTCTTCTAGCTTCCAGCTGTGCCATCCCATTTTACATGTCCACTGCATATGGTGTCTTCAGCAGTAGGGTCTTACCACTATCCTTTGGTGGGTCATCAAGTACTCTGACAGAAATCTGTCTGTCTTTTAGGAAACCTCATAGGTCTCTCTGATCGAAAGCTCATTGTGGATGATAGCCTCATGCTGGTACTGGGCATTACAGGTCAGTGCCCACTACAAAAATGAGGGAAAAGATAACTAATGTACAAGAGTTAGAGAGGGGCTGGAGAGATGGCTTAGCGGTTAAGCGCTTGCCTGTGAAGCCTAAGGACCCCGGTTCGAGGCTCAGTTCCCACGTTAGCCAGATGCACAAGGGGGCGCACGCGTCTGGAGTTCGTTTGCAGAGGCTGGAAGCCCTGGCGTGCCCATTCTGTCTCTCTCCCTCTATCTGTCTTTCTCTCTGTGTCTGTTGCTCTCAAATAAATAAATAAATGAATAAATAAAACATACAAATGTCAAAAGAAAAAAAAAAGAGTTAGAGAGAAGAGAGAGAGAGAGGGAGAGGAAGGAAGGGAAGATGTAGAAGATTAAGGTTAGCCTTAATCCTACCCTTTCCAGTGTCTTGTGGTTCAGGTGTTCCCTGTAAGGGCCTGGTGAAGGTTCAGCCATTTTGTCTGCCTTTTAGGAAGTAGAATTTTATGGTTTTTGTTTTTTCGAGGTAAGGTCTGACTGTAGCTGGCCTGGATTTCACTATGTAGTCTCAGGGTAGCCTTAAACTCACAGTGATCCTCCTACCTCTGCTTCCTAACTGCTGGGATTAAAGGTGTGCGCCACCACACCTGGCTTTAACTCTTTCTTATATTTTAAAATGTTTTTTCCAAGGCTCTTTTCACTAAAGAGAAGTTTCTAGATTCCAAATTTTATTTATTTAAGAAAGAGAAAAAGAGTCAGATGGATGTGCCAGGGCTTCCACCCACTGCAGACTAAACTCCACATGTGCCACCTTGTGCATCTGGCATAAGTGGGTCCTAAGAAATCAAACCTGGGTCCTTTGGCTTTGCATACGCCTTAACTGCTAAGTCATCTCTCTAGCACCAAGAGAAGTTTTTAAATATTACTTGGTCAAGTTAGCTAATTTTTCCCACTATCCTTTACTAATGCACTACAATACTGGGGAAAATAGTAGCAGATGTAACTGGTAATAGTTAAAAAACGGGCTGAGCATGGTGGTGCCCTCCTTTAATCCCAGCATTCAGGAGGTAGTAAGAGGATCACTGTGAGTTCAAGGCTGCCTTGAGACTACATAGTGAATTTCAGGTCAACCTGGGCTAGAGTGAAACCTTACCTCAAAAATCAAAACAAACAAACAAAAAACACCTATATGGGTCTGGAGAGATGGCTTAGCTGTTAAAGCCCTTGCGTGGTAAGCCCAATAACCCAGGTTCAGTTCTCTAGTACCCATGTAAAGCCAGATGCACAAGATGGCACATGCATTTGGAGTTTGGTTGCAGTGGCTAGAGGCCGTAGGATACCCATCCTCTTTCTCAAATAAATAAATAAAATATATTTTTTAATTTTTTTAAATTAACAACTTCTATGATTTGTAAATATTATCCCATGGTAATTCCCTCCCTCCTCCCACTTTCCCTTTGAAACTCCACTCTCCATCATATCCCCTCCCCTTCTCAATCAGTTTCTCTTTTATTTTGATGTCATCATTTTTTCCTCCTCTTATGATGGTCTTGTGTAGGTAGTGTCAGGCACTGTGAGGTCATGGATATCCAGGCCATTTTGTGTCTGGAGGAGCACATTGTTTGTTTTTGCTTTTGTTTCTCGAGGTAGGGTCTCACTCTAGCCCAGGCTGACCTGGAATTCACTATGGAGTCTCAGGGTGACCTCGAACTCTCGGCAATCCTCCTACCTCTGCCTTCCGAGTGCTGGGATTAAAGGCATGTGCCACCATGCCCAGCTGGAGGAGCACATTGTAGGGAGTCCTCCCCTTCCTTTGGCTCTTACATTCTTTCTGCCACCTCTTCTGCAAAGGACCCTGAGCCTTGGAAGGTGTGATGGAGATATTTCAATGCTGAGCATTCCTCTGTCACTTCTTCTCAGCACTTTGATGCCTTCTGAGTCATCCCAAGGTTACTGCCATCTGAAAAGAGAAAGTTCTCTAATAAAAAAGTGACAGTACTGTTAATATTTGGGTATGAACATTAAGAGAAGTGCTTACTGGTTAGTTTGATGAGCATAGTATATACATTTAGCCAGACACCAGCAGACATTGCAGCCCTAGGGCTCATGACTAGCCCTGTTGTAGGTTTTCGGTATCAGGAATATATTCCCTCCCATGGAGTGGGCCTCCAGTCAAATTAGAGGGCAGTTGGTTTCCACCATGACAGACATGCCACTATTGCACCCATTGGCTCATTTGGCCTGGTTGGCCAAATACAAGGCTTGCACTGTCCACTGTTGGGTATCTTCACTGCTGATTTCTCTCTCTCCCATTGAGCTGCATGCAGTATGGCTTTTTCCAGCTTTCTGTCAGATGGTCTACATGGAAGAGGATTTCAGCTCAGTTCCAGCAGGGTTTCTCAGTGACCTTGTAGCCCAAGTATGTGAAGTCTTCAGCAATAGGGTCTTACCATTTATTGCTGGTGGGAAACCAAGGGCCTTGGCAATGGCCTGTAATGTTTTGGGGGTATCAGGGACCTCCCTGGCCAATAATAACTCACTGGAAGGTATCCCAAAGGTATCTTTAAAAGAAAAAAGAAAGAAAACTCAGTGGTTCATCAAGGTAGCGTTTGATTGTTTATCAATTTATCAATGCTCTGAAATACTAAGAACTGGACAAAAAGAAAAACCATGAAGTAGACTTAAATGTACTTAAATCCAAATATATCTGTAATAAATAGTACCTTGGTGTATGCCTATAATCCTAAAACTCCTGTAATCTTAGCACTTGGAAAGCTGAGATGGGAGAATATATAGCTGGAGGTCAGCCTAGGTCACATATCAAGGTCAGCCAGCCTAGGCTATATGTTAAGATCCTGTTTAAAAAAAAAAAAAAAATTGGAGAGATGGCTTGGTGATTAAGGCACTGGACTGCAAAGCCACAGGACCCTGATTCTCCAGGATCCATGTAAACCAGATGCACAAGGTGGTGCATATATCTGGAGTTTATTTGCAGTGGCTGGAGGCCCTGGTGGATTCCCTCCCCCGTCTCTCTGTCTGCCTCTTTCTCTCTGACCCTCACTCAAATAAATAAAATAAAATAATTTTAAAAATAATAAAGTTCCGGGCTGGAGAGATGGCTTAGAGGTTAAGCGCTTGCCTGTGAAGCCTAAGGACCCCGGTTCGAGGCTCGGTTCCCCAGGTCCCACGTTAGCCAGATGCACAAGGGGGCACACGTGTCTGGAGTTCGTTTGCAGAGGCTGGAAGCCCTGGTGCGCCCATTCTCTCTCTCTCTCCCTCTATCTGTCTTTCTCTCTGTGTCTGTCGCTCTCAAATAAATAAAAATTAAAAAAAAAAAAAAGCACAGCTGGGCATGGTGCTGCACACTTAAAAAATAATAATAATAATAAAGTTCCAAAAGAATACAGACTAGGGTCAAGGTAGTTTACTCGTTGTATATTTATCATTTGAAATATATTAAACTTTTAAAATAACAATAGTTGAGGGGCTGGAGAGATGGCTTAGTGGTTAAGGCATTTGCCTGTGAAGCCAAAGGATCCAGGTTCAGTTCCCCAGGACCCACATTGTCCAGATCACAAGGTGGCGCATGCATCTGGAGTTTGTATGCAGCAGCTGAAAGCCCGGGTGCATTCTCTCTCTCCCTCTCTTCCTCTCCCCCTCCCTCCCTCTCTCTCTCTCTCTCTCTCTCTCTTTCTCTCTTTCTGAAATAAAGTTAATAATAATAGTAAAGTGAAAAATGATCAGCAGAATAAATGTAGGACAGACCTAGGCATAAATCATGGTTCCCCCTCTAGCAAGAACGTCCTTGACCTTGTGGAATCCCAGGTTATTCTTTTTATAGAGCTGTTGGAAAACCAAAAGCATTATTGAGGTCAGCCCATTCCCCCAAAAGTGGTTACAGCCAGATATAGTGGCTCACACCTATAATCCCAGTACTCTGGAGGCTATGGAGAACAAGTTCCAGCTTGATCTGGGCTAGAGTGAAGTCTTGCCCCCCCTAAAACCAGAATGGGGCTGGAGAGATTGCTTAGCAGTTAGGGTGCTGGCCTGAGGCCTAAGGACCCAGGTTCAATTCCCCAGTACCCATGTAAGCCAGGTGCTCAAGGAGGTGCATGCATCTGGAGTTTGTTTGCAGTGGCTGAAGGCCCTGGCAGCCCATTCTCTCTCTCAAATAAATATATATATATATATATTTTTTTTTTTTTTTAAAGAACAAACAAGAAAGGTTTCACTCATAAAGTTGATTTGGCTCTTCTGTTTGTTTTTATTTCATTTTTGGTTTTTCAAGGTAGGGTCTTGTGCTAGCCCAAGCTGACCTGGAATTTACTATGTAGCTCAGGGTGGCTTTGATCTCATGGTGATAGTCCTACCTCTGCCTCCCACGTGCTGGGATTAAAGGCCTGTGCCACCATGCCTTGCTGATTTGGCTCTTCTGAAAAAGAATATTCTCTGTTTTAAAAGTGACACTTTGGGCTGGAGAGATGGCTTAGCGGTTAAGCGCTTGCCTGTGAAGCCTAAGGACCCCGGTTCGAGGCTCGGTTCCCCAGGTCCCACGTTAGCCAGATGCACAAGGGGGCGCACGCGTCTGGAGTTCGTTTGCAGAGGCTGGAAGCCCTGGCACGCCCATTCTCTCTCTCTCCCTCTATCTGTCTTTCTCTCTGTGTCTGTCGCTCTCAAATAAATAAATAAATAAATAAATTTTTTTAAAAATCTGTTTTAAAAGTGACACTTTGTCATATGTATTACACATATTTTCCCTAGTTGGTCCTTGTTCTCTTGGAAGTTTCTAATTTTTATTTGGCCAAAATGAATCTTTTTGTTAATGTCATTAAATTTTTAGTTCTGAGGGAGTTTGAAAGAATGAACAAGCCAGGGCCTCTTGCCCCTGCAAACAAACTTCAGACACATGTGCTACTTTGTGCATCTGGCTTTATGTGGGTACTGGGGAATTGATCCAGAGTTGACAAGCTTAACAAGCAAGCACTTTTAACCACTGAGCCATCTCCCAAACCCAAGATAGGTCTTTTCCTAATACTTCCTGGGTTTGATTGCTGACTCCTTAACACACATGCTAGGCACATACGCTTTTGCCAAGTATTGTGTTATGCACTAGAAATCTGAACACATGCCAGACAGGCCACCCCTGGCCTATGGGCTTACAGTCCAGTGTAGAGCCAGACATGAATCCCATCTACACTGACCACGTAAAAATTCACGTACACTACTACTAGTAACTAACTCCTGCCATCGTGTCCATCTGATTCTGTGCCTTTCTCTGTCGGTCCTCTGCCTGCAGGTGTCCTGGTAAAGGTGGTGGAGGTATACTTCTGTGAGCGCTGTGAACAGAGCTTTTCAGAGCCTACCCTGCTGTCGCTGCACCAGTGCACTGAGACCCATATGCAGCCTGTGCAGGACCTCTCTAGCCCCCTGTGCTCTGCAGAGCTGCCCCCCAGCAACTCCACCCTCCATGGCACTCTACAGGAACCCAGCTTGCCAGATAGTCCCCTGCCATGTCCTGTGTGTAGACAAGAGTTTGTCCAACCCCAGGCCCTGAAGAGCCACTTCAAGATTCACCGGGCCATTCCCAGTACATTCTCCTGCCCAGAATCTGACTGTGTGTTCTCTGCTGAAGATCGCAAGGGTCTGCAGCACCACCTGAGGCAGACCCACAAAGCAGTGCCCGTCCCCTGTTCATTCCGGGGCTGCTCCCTGCTTTTTGGGAGCCAGCAGGGAATGGAGCTGCACCGGCAGGCCCATTACCCTTTCCACTGCAGCCACTGCAGCTTCATGGGCTCCAACGTCAAACTCTTCCGGCAGCATCAGCGGACCCATGGGGCAAGGACACAGGGAGAACTTTCTGCTGTTCAGGGCTTTCCATCCCAGGAGCTGCTGCCAGGTAGGGTGCTAGGGGCCCAGCAGTCCCCTGCCTGGAATATAGCCACAGTCAGTCTCTTAAAGGAGAAACATTTGTTTCCATTATGAATGTGTCTTGAGCATAAGGGAATCTAGACAGTGGCTCATAAGGATGGAATTACAAGATGACATGGGAATGCAATTAGAAAATTCAAACGGGTCCAAACATACATGGAACAAAAGAGAAGCTTTTGTCTGTGACACCAAGTGACATTTGGTGTAGGCAACATGTGATCTGAAGTTATTGTAGCACTATCCTGTACTGATCCGTTGCAGAGCGTACTTTCTGAGGGCAAGGGTGAAAGTGACTGTCGGTGGCTATGGCCACTGGTGGAATGCCTAAGAGATTGCCTTTATAACGAGTGAGACTGGAGCTGGTTGTGGTGGTTTGCTTGGAAGATGGAGTTAGAAGAATCAGGAATTGAAGGTCATTCTCAGTTACATAGTGAGTTTGAGGCCAGCCTGGGTTATAAGAGATGCGGTCAAATAAATACATAAAATGCGTGAGGTTGGGCAAGAGTTTCAGAAAGGAAGGGAGGGGAAGAAGAAGAAAGAAAACCATCAAGAAGAGCCAGGTAATTGCTGGGCATAGTGGCACATGCTTTTAATCCCAGCACTTGGGAGGCAGAGGTAGGAGGATCATAGAGAGTTAGAGGCCACTCTGAGACTACATAGTGAATTCTAGGTTAGCCTGAGCTAGTGAGGCCCTACCTCGGGGGAAATAAAAAAAAAGCCAGGCATGGTGGCATACACCTTTAGTCCCAGCAGCCTGGAGGCTGAGGTGGGAGGATCTCTGTGAGTTTGAGGCCACTCTGACACTAATTCTAGATCACTCTGGGCCACAGTAAAACTCTACCTTGGGAAAGAAAAGAAAAAAAAAAAAAGATGGTGCTTTATCAGATCCTCCTCGTAGTCAAAAACAAAAATCAAAATGGAATGAAGAGAACAGGAAAAATAGGCCAGGAGAAGATAGGATTGTGATATGAGAACTTGGATTGCTAAGACCCCCTTTTAGCACTAATGCCTAAAGAAGACTTCTGAGGGGCAACGTGTGTCCCTGAATCACCAAGTTGAGCTTCTAAATAGAAGAGTTGAAAAGTTAGTATGGGTCTGGAGAGATAGCTTAGTGGTTAAGGCACTTGCCTGTGAAGCCTAAGGACCTAGGTTCAATTCCCCAGTATGCACATTAGCCAGATGCACAAGGTAGTGCCTAAGTCTGGAGTTCGTTTGCAGTGGCTGGAGGCTCTGGAGCATCCATTCTCTCTCTAAAAGGGAAGGGAGAGAGAGGGGAAATTAGTACATTTACCAACCTTGAACCACATCAACTATTAGCTCTGAGGACTTGGGCCAAGGAAGTACAGTCTCCTGTTCTCTACACCCAAGCCTCTGCCCTATCCTTAGAGAATTAAAAGTGGTCTGGATCTGGTATTACCTAAGATTTGATTTCTTTAGACTAGATTTTTACTGATAGCGTACCCCTATCTTGAGTGGGGATATGTGTATCTAACTAGCACCTAGAGTACTAAGTGAAAGCAGTTTTTACTTTTTGCTCAAAGGAATGTAACCGATTCTGTTAGCTAGTCAGGGAGAAGTACAAGTATTCAGTCCTGTCATTGATCCCTTTGGAATACAAATTTTATGTGTCTGTACAGCTGCCCAAGTGCCTCCAGGAGAAGATCCTTCCAAGAAAGCAGGCACACCTTTGGCTCAACAGGAATCAGCTCAGGAGGAAGATGTGGAAGAGGAGAGCGGCAGCCGGCAAGCTGTCCAGAAAGCTCCGGGCGAAGGCCAGCAGGACCAGCAGTTAGAAGGTAATAGACTCACTAGGCTTGGAGCGTTTGGTGGTGGACAGTGGATGGTTCCAATATTTATTCTTTAAAAAAAAAAAAAAAATTATTTGAGAAAGAGAGAATGGGCATGCCAGGGCCTCCAGCCACTGCAAAGAAATTCCAGGTGCATGTGTGTCCTTGTGCATCTGGCTTACGTGGGTCGTGGGGAATCGAATCGAGGTCCTTAGGCTTCACAGGCAAACACCTTAACTGCCAAGCCATTTCCTCAGCGCTGTTCACATTCTTTATCTTCCACTTAAGTCAAGGTCTAGAACTAGTTCAGTGGTAGAGGACTTGCCTGGCACATGTAAGTGCTTGGGTTTAACCCCAGGAGTGAAAAAAAGCCAAAAGAAAGTCCAGGTCTAGTGGGCAGTGATAAGCAGGACAGGGATAAACATAATTGACGCTTATGGGCTGTATCTTCTCAGCCAGAATGCTCTTGTGGGGAAAGAGGGTGTGTTAGCATACAGATGACAGAGACTGTTGATGATCAGCCTGTTTTGCCTAGCTCCCTAAGACTTTCCTGAATCTTTGCTTCCCAGTTTTCTAACTTAGGAGTATACTTGAAATTCATTTCACAAAGAGCATATTGACTGTTAGGTGAATAAGAAAGGTTTGATTTTATGTATTACCAGCTCACATTTATCTGGAGCTCAGTGAGCTGCACTTCATTAAGAGCCCATTACCTTCTTCCCTTTGGTTCACTCCTTTTGTGGCTCTTTTTCTTTCTTTTCTGTGGAGGAAGGGGAGGGTTGCTCTGGCCCAGGCTGACCTGGAATTCACTGTGTAGTCTCAGGGTGGCCTTGAACTCATGGCAATCCTCCTACTTCTACCTCCCAAGTGTTGGAATTAAAGTCACGTGCCAACACACCTGGCTTCTTTTCTTTCTGATCA
Source organism: Jaculus jaculus (assembly GCF_020740685.1). NCBI lineage: Eukaryota > Metazoa > Chordata > Mammalia > Rodentia > Dipodidae > Jaculus > Jaculus jaculus. The sequence continues at coordinate 14,491,943 of NC_059105.1, forward strand.
ACCCTGCTGATCCTTTTGCCTGTCTTGTAGAACAAGGGCAGCAAGAATATGAAGGTTCTGAAGAGGATCACCATGAGTTCAAGGCCACTCTGAGACTACATAGTGAATTCCTCATCAGTCTGGGCTAGAGCAAGACCCTACATTGAAAATAATAATAATAATAATAGCTGGGCATTGTGGCATACGCCTTCAATTCCAGCACTCAGGAGGCAAAGGTAGGAGGATCGCCATGAGTTTGAGGCCACCCTGAAACTACATAGTGAATTCCAGGTCAGCCTGAGCTAGAGTGAGACCCTATCTTGAAAAACCAAAAAAAAAAAAAATAAAAAAAAAATAAATAAATAGGGCTGGAGAGATGGCTTAGTGGTTAAGGTGCTTGCCTGCAAAGTCTAAGGATCCATGTTCAACTCTCCAGGTCTCACATAAGCCAGACACACAAGGTGACACAGCACAAGGTCACATATGTGCACAAGATGGCGCACACATCTAGGGTTCATATGAGTGGCTGGAGGCCCTGTTGTACCAATTCTTTCTCTCTCACTCTCATAAAACACAGAGAGAGACTAATTGGAAAGGGGAGGGGATTCAGTGGAGGATGGGTTTGAGAGGGAGAGAATGGGAGTAGAGGGAGGGAAATATCATGGTTTGTTGTCTATACTTATGGAAGCTGCTGAGGTAGGAGAATCACTGTGAGTTCAAGCCAGCCTGAGAGTACATAGTGAATTCCAAGTCAGCCTGAGCTAGAGGGAGACTCTACCTCAAAACAAAACAATAACAAAAAAAAAAAAAAATGAGGTGGCACACCCCTTTAATCCCAGGATTGGGAGGCAGAGGTAAGAGGATCACCAAAAGTTCCACACCACCCTGAGACTACATAGTGAATTCCAGGTCAGCTGAGCTAGAGTGAGACCCTACCTTGAAAAACCATAAAAATAAAAAATAAAAAAATCAGGAATAGAGCAGTAGCTCAGCAGGACAGGTCTTGTCTAACAAAGCTAAGGACCCAGGTTTTATTCCCCAGGACTCATGCAAGCCAGATGTACAAGGTGGCGTATGTGTCTGGAGTTTCTTTGCAGTGGCTGGAGGCCCTGGCACATCCATTCTCTTCGCCATCTTATCTGCCTCTTTCTGTCTCTTGTCTCTCAAATAAATAAAAAGAAAAAAATCATAAAAATGAAAAGAATATGAAGTTCTGTCCAGATTGTTCTGAGTAGGTCTAAACTTAAAAACAGCACTAAACTTAAAACTGGCCATTATAAGGACTGGGTTTTTCTTTTCTTTTTTTTTTTTTTTTTAATATTTTTATTTATTTGAGAGTGACAGACAGAGAGAGAAAGGCAGAGAGAGAGAGACAGAGAATGGACGTGCCAGGGCCTCCAGCCTCTGCAAACGAACTCCAGATGCGTGCACCCCCTTGTGCATCTGGCTAACGTGGGTCCTGGGGAGTTGAGTCTCGAACCGGAGTCCTTAGGCTTCACAGGCGAGCGCTTAACCGCTAAGCCATCTCTCCAGCCCAGGACTGGGTTTTTCTTTTCGTTTCATTTCTTTTCTTTCCTCCCTCCCTCCCTCCTTCCCTCCCTCCCTCCCTCCCTCCCTCCCTTCCTTCCTTCCTTTTTTTTTTTTTTAATTTTTTTTTATTTTTATTTTTTATTTATTTATTTGAGAGTGACAGACAGAGAGAGAAAGACAGATAGAGGGAGAGAGAGAGAATGGGCGTGCCAGAGCTTCCAGCCTCTGCAAACGAACTCCAGATGCGTGCGCCCCCTTGTGCATCTGGCTAACGTGGGACCTGGGGAACCGAGCCTCGAACCGGGCTCCTTAGGCTTCACAGGCAAGCGCTTAACCGCTAAGCCATCTCTCCAGCCCCCTTCCTTTCTTTTTTTGACCACTTTCTTCTTTTTTTAAAAATTTATTTTGAGAGAGAAAGAGGCAGGGAGAGAAGTGGTGTGCCAGGGCCTTCAGCTACTGCAAAGAAAGTATAGACGCATGTGCCCCCTTGTGCACATGTGTGACATTACATGCTTGTATCACTGTGCATCTGGGACTGGGAGAGTGGAACATGAGTCCTTAGGCTGTGCAGGCAATCACTTAACTGCTAAGCCATCTCTCCAGCTTTCATCTTTTTTAAAAAATTTATTTTGAAAAAGGGGTTTTTCTTAATACTCGAGTTTCTTCCTCCTATAAGACAATATTTGTGTCTGGACAAACTGTGACTCTTCTGTTAACTGATCAGCCACTGAGCTACTAAAGAATCTCCGAATCCTTTGCATTCCCTCCCACAGGGGATGTGACATCTAGCACTGAGTCCTTCTTCAAGACACACATGTGCCCAGAGTGTAAGCGCTGCTTTAAGAAGCGGACCCATCTAGTAGAGCACCTCCACCTCCACTTCCCAGACCCGAGCCTCCAGTGTCCCAACTGCCAGAAGTTCTTCACCAGCAAGAGCAAACTGAAGACCCATCTGCTGCGGGAGCTAGGCGAGAAGGCCCACCGCTGCCCCCTGTGTCACTACAGTGCCGTGGAGAAGAATGCCCTCAACCGCCACATGGCCAGTATGCATGAGGACATTTCCAACTTCTACTCAGACACGTATGCCTGTCCCGTCTGCCGGGAGGAGTTCCGCCTCAGCCAGGCCCTCAAGGAGCACCTCAAGAGCCACGCAGCAGCAGCTGCCGCAGAGCCCTTGTCCCTACACTGCTTTCAGGAGGGCTGCAGTTACGCAGCCCCTGACCGCAAGGCCTTCGTAAAGCACCTCAAGGAGACCCACGGGGTGCGGGCTGTGGAGTGCCGCCATCATTCGTGCCCCATGCTCTTTGCCACAACTGAAGCCATGGAGGCCCACCACAAGAGCCACTATGCCTTCCACTGTCCCCACTGTGACTTTGCCTGCTCCAACAAACACTTGTTCCGCAAACATAAGAAGCAAGGCCACCCAGGCAGTGAGGAGCTCCGGTGCACCTTCTGCCCCTTTGCCACCTTCAACCCTGTTGCCTACCAGGACCACGTGGGCAAGATGCACGCGCATGAGAAGATCCACCAGTGCCCCGAGTGCAACTTTGCCACCGCCCACAAGAGGGTGCTTATCCGACACATGCTATTGCATACTGGTGAGATGGCTTCCATCCTTATGATAACGTATTATTAATCATGGTGCCGGGCATGGTGGCGCACACCTTTAATCCCAGCACTTGGGAGGCAGAGGTAGGAGGATCGCCATGAGTTCGAGGCCACCCAGAGACTCAGCCTGGGCTAGAGTGAGACCCTACCTCGAAAAACCAAAAAAGTGATCACGGTAACAATAATGGCTGTGTAATAATACATAGTGATTTCATATGCATTCTCCCATTTTACTCTTCTCAGTCTTACAGGCAAGGCAGAGATGAGAAGAGACAAACTCTGTGGGTTAAGTTAGGCCAGGTTTGGTGAGCACACACACACCTGGTAGCATGTGAAGCTTTGCTTCTACCTGACATCTTGGCAAGGTTGCTGGAGGAGATGGTCTGGCCATTCACTCAGTATGCATCTGACTTGTGTCTTTCCTCTACCCCCAATATAAGGTGAGAAACCTCACAAGTGTGAACTGTGTGACTTCACGTGCCGAGATGTGAGCTACCTATCCAAGCACATGCTGACCCACTCCAACACCAAGGATTACATGTGCACTGAGTGTGGCTATGTCACCAAGTGGAAGCACTACCTGAGTGTGCACATGCGAAAACACGCAGGGGACCTCAGGTACGAGTACACATGTGTCTCTGTCCCTGTCCCAAGAACCTCAGGCCAAGTTAGCCACTTGTTGGATGCAGCTTTTGGCCCCATGGATATCTCCTGATTGCTAGACAGTCCATCTAACACTCTTTTCTGCTTCTACCATGTCAGCTCCATTACCTGCAGTTGGGCCCTGTGCCTGTGGTCTAGTCTGTATAGCGAGAGCACTCTGGGCCAGTAGAGAGGACAGCACTAGAGATTAAAGTATCACTTGAGTCCTCAGAGTCTGTCTTGGGAAAATGGATAGTATCTACTCTTTGTCACCAAATGGCCACTTGGAGATTTCAGGATAGTTCTCTAATATGTGGGCAAACTGCCTAGGAGCTTCCTCTACACCTTTTATGTCTCTGTTGGGGAATGGGAACAAGGTACAGAAGCCTGCCCTGTGGGGCCATAGCCATGTTAAAAGTTAGGTGGATAGTGCTAACATACGATTAGCTTTAGAAAGTAGCATAGGGGCTGGAGATGCAGCTTGATGGTAGAGCATTTGTCTAACATGCACAAGACCCTGGATTCAATCCCCAAAACATCACAAGGGAGAAAAAGGAAGCTATGTAGAATAGCAGTTAGAATATTATCTCTAAATCAGGGCCATCTCTGCCTGTCACTTTAGAACCAACCTTCAGTATTTGGTCTCCTTGCCTGTAACATAGGAAAACATGTTTTAGGGGCTGGAGAGATGGCTCAGTCAGTAAAGCACTTGCTGGCAAGCATGATGGCATGCACCTGTAATCTACATGCTTGGGAGGCAGAGACAGTAATTCCTCAGGGCAAGCTAGCTTGCTGGACAAGCTGAATCAGTGAACTTTGGGTGCGTTGAGAGTCCTTATCTCAATAAATGAGGTGGAGAGGGCTGGAGAGATGGTTCAGCAATTAAAGGTGCTTGCTTGGAAAGCCCAACAGCCTGGGTTCAATTCCCCAGTACTCATGTAAAGCCATATGCACAAAGTGGCGCATACATCTATAGTTTGTTTGCAGTGGCAAGAAGCCCTGGTGCTTCCATTCTATTTCAGTCTCTCTCTTCCCCTTTCTACTTAGAAATTAGTAAATAAAATATCATTTGCCGGGCGTGGTGGCACACGCCTTTAATCCCAGCACTCGGGAGGCAGAGGTAGGAGGATCGCCATGGGTTCAAGGCCACCCTGAGAGTACAGAGTTAATTCCAGGTCAGCCTGGACCAGAGTGAAACCCTACCTCGAAAAACAAAACAAAACAAAACAAAATATCATTAAACAGATGAAGGGCTGGAGAGCTGGCTCAGCAGTTTAAGGCGCTTTCTTGCGAAGCCTGATGGCCAGAAACACAGGTGACATGGGAGTCTGGAGTTCATTTTCAGTGGCATGCCGATTCTCTCTATCTCTTGGTCTGCTGCTTTCTTTCTACCTCTCTTAAATACAATATTTTTTTGAAAGATGGAGAGCAATAAGGCCAGGCATGGTGGTGCACACCTTTAATCCCAGCACTTGGGAGGCAGAGGTAGGAGGATCGCTGTGAGTTCAGGCCACCCTGAGACTACATAGTGAATTCCAGGTAAGCCTGGGCTAGAGTGATACCCTCCCTCGAAAAAAAAAAAAAAAAAAAGATGGTCTGCAATAGAGGGAAACAGTCATATGCATGTGCACACATGTGCATGCACACACACACTACAGACACAAAAGAAAGAAATGCCTGATTGATAGGGTAGTAAAAAAGTAGTTAGCAGGCTGGAGAGATGGCTTAGCCGTTAAGGCACTTGCCTGCAAAGCCAAAGGACCCTGGTTCGATTCCCCAGTACCCATGTAGGCCAGCTGCACAAGGTTGCGCATGCATCTGAAGTTCGTTTGCAGTGGCTGGAAGCCCTGGCGTGCCCATTCTCTCTCTCTGCTTCTTATAAATAAATTAAGTCTTTTAAAAAGGTAGTTAAGTTAGATGACGTATGTACATGCGCAGTACTGAGTGCAAACTCTGGTCCATAGCATTTATTCAGTGGCTCTTAACCATTATGATCAGTTGATTACTGTGATTGCCTCTTCTCCCCTTGCCAGATACCAGTGCAACCAGTGCTCCTATCGCTGCCATCGGGCTGATCAGCTAAGCAGCCATAAGCTGCGACACCAGGGCAAGTCCCTGATGTGTGAGGTGTGTGCCTTTGCCTGCAAGCGGAAGTATGAGCTGCAGAAACACATGGCTTCTCAGCACCACCCGGGCACACCTGCCCCACTGTACCCTTGCCGCTACTGCAGCTATCAGAGCCGCCACAAGCAGGCTCTGCTGAGCCACGAGAACTGCAAGCACACCCATCTCCGTGAGTTCCATTGCGCCCTCTGTGACTACCGTGCCTTCAGCAACACCACGCTCTTCTTCCATAAGCGAAAGGCCCATGGCTACATGCCTGGGGACCAAGTCTGGCAATTCCGTCATGCCAGCCAAGAGCCAGAGGGGGTCAGGGAATGCTTGGTACCTCCACCAGACCCAGAGCCTTCAGGCCAGCAGCCAGCCCAGCTTGAGGGACCAGACCATGAGCATGGGATTGTGGCAAATGCAAGTTTGGACCAGGCCCCGCCAGAGGCAAGTGACAAGGTCAGCACTGGAAGACAGGATGAAAGCAAGGCTCCTCATGGGGATGACTCAGTTGGCAACCCCAGCCCAATGGAAGTGGAAGAAGGTGGGTGCACACTCCACTTAGAGGCTCTGGGAGTAGAGCTGGAACCTGTGGCTGAACCACCCCTTGGGGGGCTCACTGAAACAGCTGTGGAGTTCAGGCCTCTGGATCCCTCAGGACAACTGGGACTAGAAGGGACAGATGGGTTGGAAGAGCCAGAATTGACCAGTTTTGAAGGTGTTGGGACTTCTGGCTTGGATGCTGAAGAAGAGCCCATCCTGGAGAAGCCAGTTCCCGAGACCCCCAGAAATCCTCCATCAGAAGAGGCCCCTAACACCTTCAAGGCGACTCTGGCTGCTGAGACAGTCCCCCTGCCCCAGTTCCCTGAGTCAGAGTCATTACTCAAGGCCCTAAGGAGGCAGGACAAAGAACAGGCAGAGGCACTGGTGCTAGAGGGGCGAGTGCAAATGGTAGTGATCCAGGCGGAAGGGCAAGCCTTCCGTTGCCCACACTGCCCTTTTATCACTCGCCGGGAGAAGGCCCTGAATCTGCATTCTAAATCGGGGTGCCAGGTCCGCAGAGAACCTCTGCTATGTCCTGAGTGTGGAGCTTGCTTTAAACAACAACGTGGCCTCAGCACCCATCTGCTGAAGAAGTGCCCTGTCCTGTCCCGAAAGAACAAGGGCTTGCCCAGACCAGCTTCCCCCGCCTCTCTCAGTCCTCAGCTCCCAGGTCGTCAGGCCTCAGAGGATGCTCAACATGGGAAGCTTCCACCCGTACCTTCGGAAGGAGAGCAGCTGTTGCCAAAAGACAGGGAACCAGGAGAAATAGAGGAGCCTCTGGCCACACCCTCTGGTTCCCCATCCCCTCCTACAGGAAGCTCATCACCCACAGAGACCCCTGAGAAGTTCCACTTTAAGCTGGGCAAGTTTCATTGCAATTCGTGCACATTCCTTTGTTCTCGGCTCTCCTCGATTACCTCTCATGTGGCTGAAGGCTGCCGAGGGGGTCGTGCCCGAGGAGGAAAGCGAGGACCCCACCAGACCCAGCCTGGTGTGTCTCCCATAAGCAGTGGGGACGCTGCTCCCTTGAGTGAAGGGAGGACAGAGTCCAGCCCTGGTGATGGGGATACTGTGGCTCAGAAGCCTAAGCGGGCCCTTTTCTCCTGCCCCAGGTGCCCTTTCAGCTGTCAGCAGGAACGGGCCCTGAGGACTCACCAGGCCCAGGGCTGCCCCCTGCGGAAGTCTGGGGAGCTGCGCTGTGGTCTCTGCCCTTTTACTGCTCCTGCTGCTGCAGCTCTGAGGCTCCATCAGAAGCGCAGGCATCCCAGTGCGGCCCCCAGCCCCCGGCCCCCTCTGCAGTGTGGGGACTGTGGATTTACCTGCAAGCAAAGCCGGTGCCTACAGCAGCACCGGCGGCTCAAGCATGAGGGGGTGAAGCCGCATCAGTGCCCTTTCTGTGACTTTTCTACCACTAGACGGTACCGGTTAGAGGCGCACCAGTCCCGACACACAGGTGTTGGGCGCATCCCTTGCAGCTCCTGTTCCCAGACATTTGGTACCAACTCAAAACTGCGTTTGCACAGACTGCGGGTGCATGACAAAACACCCACCCATTTCTGTCCACTCTGTGACTATAGTGGCTATCTTCGCCATGATATCACTCGCCATGTCAACAGCTGCCACCAGGGCACTGCATCCTTTTCTTGCTCTCAGTGTGAGGCCCAGTTCAGCTCAGAAACAGCACTTAAGCAACATGCTCTGCGCAGACACCCTGAGCCCACACATCCTACCTCTGGCTCTCCTCCAGAGGCCACCAGCAGCCCCCTCCACTGCCCCCACTGTGGCCTACTGTGTCCCAGCCCTGCCAGCCTGCGAGGACACACCCGCAAACAGCACCCCCGGCTGGAGTGTGGGGCCTGCCAGGAGGCGTTCTCCAGCCGGCCGGCGCTGGATGAGCACCGGAGGCAGCAGCATTTCAGCCACCGCTGCGAACTCTGTGATTTTGCTGCTCGGGAGCGGGTGGGCCTGGTGAAGCACTACCTGGAACAGCATGAGGAGCCTTCAGCAGCAGCCTCAGGTGGGGATGGAGGGGCTGCACAGCCCCCTCTGCACTGCCCTTTCTGTGACTTCACATGTCGCCATCAGCTGGTGCTGGATCACCACGTGAAGGGACATGGGGGCACCCGGCTCTACAAATGTACTGACTGTGCTTACAGCACCAAGAACCGGCAGAAGATCACCTGGCACAGCCGCATTCACACCGGGGAAAAGCCTTACCACTGTCACCTCTGCTCCTATGCCTGTGCTGACCCTTCCCGCCTCAAGGTAAGGTTAAGAGCCATGTGGTAGGAAGAAAAGGAGTGTAGGTTTGGGATTCTGTAATCTTTTGGTTTTTCAAGATAGGATCTCACTCTGGCTTAGGCTGATCTAGAATTCACAGTGTAGTCTCAGGGTGGCCTTGAACTCATGGCAATTCTCCTACCTCTGCTTCCCAAGTGCTGGGATTAAAGGTGTGTGCCACCATGTCCAGCAGAGTCTGTAATCTTTTTTTGTTTCTTTCACATTATTTATTTATTTATTTGAGGGTGGGGGGAGAGGCAGGTAGAGAGAGAGAATGGGTAAGCCAGGGCCTCCAGCCACTGCAAACGAACTTCAGACACATGCACCTCCTTATGCATCTGGCTTATGTGGGTCCTGGGAATCGACCTGAGGTCCTTAGCCTTCTCAGGCAAATGCCTTAACCACTAAGTCATTTCCCCAGCCCAGATTCTGTAATCTTAACTCTTATACCTATTAGCTCTGTGGCTGTGAACCAGTTCGTTAGCTTCTCCCAGACTCAGATTCCTCATCTGTAAAAAAAAGTCACTACAGTGTCAGAAGCCTTCTGTAAATATAAATTTTTCATAATCCATGCTTGCCATATGATAAAATCTTGTAAGTTTGAAGAAAATCTGGGTAATAATAGTTAACATTTTGTTATTTATTTATTTGGATTTTTTGAGGTAGGTCCTCACTCTAGGTAGGCTGACCTGGAACTTTGTAGTCCCAGACTGGTATTGAACTCACAGAAATCCTCCCACCTCTGCCTCCAGAGTACTAGGATTAGAGCCATGAACCACTACATTTTATTGAGCAATTAGTATAATGTCCATCACTCTATTTTTCTTGCTTGTCTGTTGTTGTGTTGAGGTAGAGTCTTACTCCAGCCCAAGCTGACCTGGAATTCACTGTGTAGTCTCAGAGTGGCCTCGAACTCTTGGAGATCCTCCTACCTCTGCCTCCCTAGTACTGGGATTAAAGGCATGTACCAACACACCCCTGATTTCTAATTTTTTTTTATGTTTTATTTTCTTTGATTTTTCAAGATAGGGTCTCACTCTAGCCCAGGCTGACCTGGAAATCACTATGTAGTCTCAAACTGGTCTTGAACTCACAGTTGTCCTCCTACATTTGCCTCCCCAGTGCTGGGATTAAAGGCATGTGCCATCACACCCAACTTTTTAAAAAAATATAGTTATTTATTAATTTGAAAGAGAGAGAGATACATAAATAGACAGGTAGAAAGAGAGAGAATGGGCGCACCAGGGCCTCCAGCCACTGCAAATTAACTCCAGACATGTGTGCCCCCTTGTGCATCTGGCTTACGTGCATCCTAGGGAGTCAAATCTGGGTCCTTTAGCTTTGCAGACAGGTGCCTAAACCACTAAGCCATCTCTCCAGCCCCCAACTTTTAAAAATATTTTTATTTATTTATTTGAAAGCAGAGATAGAAGAGGAACAGACAGAAAAAAAATGGTGTGCCAGGGCCTCTAGCAGCTGCAGATGAACTCCAGATACATGTCCCACTTTGTTCATCTGGCCTTACATGGGTAGTAGGGAATTGAACCTGGGTCATTAGGCTTTGCAGGCAAGTGACTTTACTGCTGAGACATCTCTCCAGCCCCAACCACTATAATCTTTTCAAAATAAGGCTGAGTATGGGACTCCATGGTAGAGCGCTTGCCTAATGTAAACAAGGCCCTGGGTTTAATTCCCCACACCAAGGGTGGGGAGAGCAATATTTTTACTATTCTGCATGTTACAGGTTAGGAAATTTGGAATTAGGGGTTAGCTCACCCAAGAGCACAGCTAGTAAGAAGCAGAGGTGAGAGCAGAAATAGGGAAAGGCTAAATATTAGGTCAAGTTGGTGTTGCAGTCAGGTCTGCATTGCTGGTAGAACTCGCCCAACCAAGAGCAGCTTGTGGGAAAAAAGAGGTTTATTTTGGCTCAAGGAGGAAGCTCCACAATGGCAGGGAAAATGACGAATGAACATAAGGTGAACCATAGCAACAGGAGACTGTGCCAAACACTGGCATGGGGAAACTGGCTATGACACCCATAAACCTGCCCCCAACAATACACTGCCTCCAGGAAGCGTCAATTCACAAATCTCCATCAGCTGGGAACCTAGCACTCAGAACACCTAAGTTTATGGGCAACACCTGAATCAAACCACCACAATTGGTATCTTTCTGAGGGACCCTGCTAGTAAGGGGAATGTGGATAGGATGGAAACAAAAGTTTCCCTGCTTACATCCAGTACCAAGGGGTACACATGTTCTGCATCTGGCTCTTCCTCCTTCCAGTACCACATGCGGATCCACAAGGAGGAACGGAAGTACCTGTGCCCTGAGTGTGGCTACAAGTGCAAATGGGTGAATCAGCTCAAGTACCACATGACCAAGCACACAGGTGAGGCTGATTTTGCTTAAACCTCTCTGGATGGTGGGTGTCCTCGGCTCAGATTCAGGGCCTATATCAGTTTTCACAGCTTGGGGAGGGGCTAGCTGAAGAGTATATGTCAGAGTGTATCCCCAGCATTCTGAAGACAGGGTAAACCTGAGAGCTTCAGCATATACTTCACAAAAGCTTCCCAACAGATTGTTGTCTAAGTCAACACATATACATATGCCCACTGGAAACCTCCAACCCTAATGTCAGTGACTGAAGGTATATGTTTGATTTTCTTTGTATATGTAATAGAATTATCATGAGTAAGAAGCAGAAAGTTAAAGTTTCCCTATTCTAACTTGATCTTTTCCTGTCCTGTGTATAAAGTCTACCAACTATGGTTCTTCTGAAGAGGATGATTGATTGCGTACCTTTAGTTACTCTTGTAGTTCACCCATATGTGGAGAAAGTGGTCAGATGTATTTAAACCTGCTTCTATCTATGAATGCTTTTGTTTTTGTTTTTTGGGTAGGGTTTCACTCTTCACTCAAGCTTAGGCTGACCTGGAATTCACTGTGTAGTCTCAGGGTGGCCTTGACCTCATGGCACTCCTCCTACCTGTCTCCCAAGTGCTGGGATTAAAGGCATGCACCACCATGCCCAACCAATGCTACATTTTTTGAGTTCAATAAGTAATTGTGTTTAAATGGATTATTGAATTGGGAAGATGGCTTAATGGTTAGATGCACTTGTTTGCAAAGCCTTTTGGACAGGGTTTTATTTCCCAAGCTGCCATAAGTCAAACACAAAAAGTGGTGCAAGCATCTGGTGAAGGTTTTTTTTTTTCCCCCCTCATGAGAAAGAGAGCTAATTGGCACCCAGGGCCTGTAGCCACTGCAATATCTCCAGCCCATGGCAAAGTTTTTTTCTTTTTTTTCTTTTTTTTAAAAGGGCAGGGTGGCCTCGAACTCATGGTGATCCACCTACTTTTGCCTCCCAAGTGCTTGGATTAAAGGCGTGCGCCACCACATCTAGCTGTTTCTTTCTGTCTCTCTCTGTGTCTCACAAATGAAAAATAATATTTTTTAAAAGGATTATTTATTTGAGAGAGAGAAAGGGGCAGATATAAAGAGAGAACGGGCACACCAGTGGCCGCTAGCCACTGCAAACAAATGCCAGACACATGTGCCACCTCGCTCATCTGGCTTTAATGTGGATACTAGGAAATTGAACTTGGGTACTTAGGCTTTGCAGGCAAGCACCGTAACTGTTGAGCCATCTCTCCTGCCCCACCCCCATCCCATTTATTTTTTATTATTTATTTATTTATTTGAGAGCGACAGACACAGAGAAAAAGACAGATAGAGGGAGAGAGAGAGAATGGGCACGCCAGGGCTTCCAGCCTCTGCAAACGAACTCCAGACGCGTGCGCCCCCTTGTGCATCTGGCTAACATGGGACCTGGGGAACCGAGCCTCAAACCGGGGTCCTTAGGCTTCACAGGCAAGCGCTTAACCACTAAGCCATCTCTCCAGCCCACCCCCATCCCATTTTTGAGACATGATCTTTTGTATCCTTGAACTCACTGTGTAGGAAAGGATTACCTTGGACTTTTGGTCCTCCTGCCTGTACCTCCTAAATGTTAGGATTATAGGCATAAAATACTACAGACACCCGCTTTGTGTGATACTGGGGATTAAACCCAAGGCCTTGTACATGCTAAGCAGGCACTCTACCAACTGAGTTATACTCCCAGTCCCTTGATTCTTAAATTCTATAGTATCACATGACCAAAAGATTGTTGAAATGGGATATTTTTTATAATCCTGGAAGTTGTTAATAAAAAAAAATTTGAAAAGAAAAAGATTGTTGAAATTTCCCATTTAAAACCCTACTATTCATTACTACAAGTGGCCAATTGGTTAGAAGTCCAGTTATTCAGTAGCACTCACTGGGCACTTTTGTATACAAGGACCATGTTGAAAGAAGGGTATTGAATGTTAGACATGACTGGAATATAAAGATATGGTGATTAGCTTAGTGCTTATGTTCTTTTTCTGTATTTATATATTTATGAGAAGAAGAGATAGGAAGATGCAGATAGAAAGAGAATAGGTGCACCAGGGCCTCTAACTACTGCAGATTAACTCCAGACCCTTTATGTGGTACTGGGGAACCAAACCCAGTCCTTAGGCTTTGCAGGCAAGCACCTTAACTGCTGAGCCACCTCTCCAGCCCCGTTGTTTGTGTTCTTTATACCCCAGTGTAACAGTGAGTGTATGGCCCACTAAACCTTGTTCTCCTTCTTTTCCATGGTGATTGGTTCCTTGTCCTATAGGACTGAAGCCATACCAGTGCCCTGAGTGTGAGTACTGCACCAACCGGGCTGATGCACTTCGTGTGCACCGTGAGACACGGCACCGGGAGGCACGGGCTTTCATGTGTGAGCAGTGCGGCAAGGCCTTCAAGACGCGCTTCTTGCTGCGCACGCACCTGCGCAAGCACAGTGAGGCCAAACCCTACGTTTGCAATGTGTGCCACCGCGCTTTCCGCTGGGCTGCCGGCCTGCGCCATCATGCCCTCACCCACACTGACCGGCACCCATTCTTCTGCCGCCTCTGCAGCTACAAGGCCAAGCAGAAGTTTCAGGTGGTCAAGCATGTACGCAGACACCACCCTGACCAGACTGACCCCAACCAGGGTGTGGGCAAAGACCCCACCACGCCCACAGTGCACCTGCATGATGTGAAGCTGGAAGATCCTGGCCCTCCTGCTCCTGCCATTCCCCTTACGGGACCTGAGGGCTGAGCTCCTGCCCCACCTCCCAGACAGGAAGAACACTGTTCCAAGATGTGCCAATGGACTTGAGCTAGTCTAAAGAAGGACTGGCTTTGTGGTGTCATAGTTCTTTGAAATTGACAGCTATATAAAAGACATGAATCAAACATTGATTTCTTCTTGAGGAGCACTGTGTTTTTTTTTAATCTGTGAGTCAATTTCCTTAACATTATCGCCCCAATCCCCAGCTATAAGATCTTGGCTTTATTCACTACTCCTCTTGCTGTATCAAGTCTTACTTTCAACATCATCAAAACAGTTGTATCTAACTGCATGTGCTATTGTACTTAATTCTGTATAAAGCATGTTGAACAGAATGATTATCAGTGAACAGACTTGTTCAAATCCCTATCGTAACATTACCAAGCTGTTACCTATTCTCCTCTTAGACCTCTGCTCTGCTTGTCCTTTGGCTTTTCCACTTTCACTCAGCTTCTAAAACAACCCAAGTCTAACTTCTCTCTGTCCTTGAGGCTGTCCTGGCCCTTGCCTTACTCTACATACAAACTCCTTTGCCAGTAGAAGAGGATTGCCACCCATTCAGTCCTCCTGGGAGCAGCTTTAATCGTCAGTCTTCAGACTGGCTCAGCAGCTACGCTAAGAAGTATAAGCATTGGGGCAGGTGTAAGGCAGGTAGAAGACCAGGGGAGACGATCTCAATTCAGAATATTTCAGTCAAACTTAAGGGCTGAGACCTACAAACCTCTCTGCTTTTGCCTCACCTCTGTGAAACCTCTCAAGATGTGTGTCCGGCCAGTGTAGTGTATTCAAGGCCCCTGAGAAACCTTGTTTCTCTGCCTTTTTCCTGTCCCATCTGGCTACCTAAATGTCCCCATCCCTCATACTCCCCTTCTTGCCCAACAGACCATACAGGAGCCAAATTGGAGAGAGAAACTCTGTTGACACTAAGGAAGAGCAGTCCAGTAGGTACTACGTGCTGTGCAGTGGTCTCTGGAGAGTCATAACAGTCCTGGGAGCAAGAATCCTTCCCCAACCTTTGCCTGAGGAGCCTTGAACCTTGGTTTATTCTTCTCTTGGCTGTAGGTTTTTGAGGAAGTTAGGGTTGGAAAAGATAATGCTTCTGTAGGTTTCTTTGCTCCAAGCCCCACTCTGGGTGTCTAGTTGCAATCTGCCTTTGCCCCAGAGTTGATGGGAGAGATCAGTAGTAGATCTGAGTATGAAGTTGAGCCTATGCCAAGAGGAAGAAGAGAACACCAGTGTACAGTACACAAAAGAAAGGGGCAGTACAGATGCACAAGGGGGTGCACGCGTCTGGAGTTCATCTGCAGTGGCTGGAGGCCCTGGCGTGCCTATTCTCTCTCTATATATATCTGTCTCTTTCTCTCTGTCTGTTGTTCTCAAATAAATAAAAAATTTTTTAAAAAAAGAAAGGGGCAGTAAAGATAACAAAGGCTTATGGAAAAGGAAGGGACCAGAAAGGTGAAAAATAAGATCCCAGATTTTCTTGTGAGGAAGGGTTAGCTAACTTTGTGCCTAGGAATGCTGAGTCCAAATCTTGGTTTTCACCACCTCCCTTTGTTTCCCCTGGTTTTGCTGACCATCTAAAGCCAGCATATGCATCCTTGCTATGAAGTACCCACCTCAGGATTCATCATCCATGTCTTTCCGGATACAGATATACACAAAGATGGAAGCTGGGTGGAGGCTGGTGCCATCCCTGGAGAGCAAGTGTACGTGGCGGTAACCTGGAAAGGGGCAGAAGGGTTGTATTCAGAAGACAACCAGAGCTGAGGAATTGGCCAGGGGTCCAAAGATTCTCTCACCTTGTTTCATGCAGGTCAGAGGCAGAGTGTACTGACCAATAAAGTCATTTCGGGATTTCCAGTCATAATCCTTTACCACAAAACGCAGTATAGCGAGTTCAGGTACCAGGACCCGGAAGCATAGTGTCTTTCCCCAGTGTGGATTAAAACCTGAAGTAGGGATAGGCAGGAATAAAGGAATAAACATTATTGACTATCTTTAGGCATGTACAGAGTTGCTTTCGTTGTATTCTTTTTGTTTTGTTTTCTTTGAGATAGGGTTTTGCTCTACCCCAGGCTGACCTGGAATTCACTACGTAGTCTCAGGGTGGCCTCAAATTCATGGCAATCCTTCTGCCTCCCAAGTGCTGGGATTAAAGGCGTGCACCACCATGCCTGGCTAGAAAACCTTTTTACAGATTGTGGTGAATACCAGGGTGACCCAAAACTCATCAAAATGACAAGAAGCTCAGGGTTTAGCACAGGGTGTGTTATCTTTATCACACCTGCCAGGGCGTAGGGAACAGTACACTCAGGAGGCAGAGATAGAAGGGTCACTGAGTACAAGGCCAGCCTGGGCTAGTGTGAGACCCTACCTTGAAAATAATTTTTTAAAAAAAGCCAAAACTCATTTTATCTAAATGGCAATCAGCATTTTACAGGTGAAATGAGTACAAAATATGTAAGTGATTTTTCTCTTGCTGGAACCTGGAAGTGGGGGCCTTCCATAGGATGGATGGACGGAACCCGCACTCATGCTTCTGCGCCTCTCTCCTCACTTCCCAGTCTCACCATTGTTCTCCACATAGTTGGTCTCTTGCTGTGCTGTATCTGCAGGAATACCGAAGATCTGTACTTTAACCAGTGGGTCCACAATGGACTTCTCTTTGGTGTCATCCACTTTGGGGAGTTGCTGACCACTGATCACCTGCAATCAGAGCCTTGGAACTTAATGAGTTCCTGCTCAGCCCAGCCCCAGCCCTCATACCCCAGACACAGGGCTTTGCTCTATTAGAGATTCTTTTATTTATTTATTTTTTATTAGAGATACTTAATTGGGCTGAGTGTGGTGGTACATGCCTTTAATCCCAGCATTTGGGAGGCAGAGGTAGGAGGATTGCCATGAGTTCAAGGCCACCCTGTGACTACATTTTGAATTCCAGGTTAGCTTGGGCTAAAGTGAGGTTCCACCTGGAAAAACCTAAATGAATAGATTCTTAATTTGCACTAATCTTCTATGAGTAATATTTTTTTTTATTTTTATTAGCATTTTCCATGATTATAAAAAAAAATCCCATGTTAATTCCCTCCCGAGTAATATTTTTTTATTTTGGTATTCTACCCACAAGTTTAAGTGGATCAACATGAAAATGTAAAGTCTGAAAGTAGTTTGGATCCTCAGTACCCATGTAAACCTGGGTGCAAAGTGGCACATGCCTGTGTAATCAATCCCAACATGTCAGCAGTGGGAGGCAGAATCAGGAGAACCCTGAAGCTGGCAGGCCAGCTACTTTGGCCTTCCAAGCAGCAAACAAGAGAAGAGGCCATCTCAAACAAGGTAGAAGGAAGCCACCAACACCCCAAGGTTGTCCTTGTACCTCCACATGCACACTGTGTCATGTACATGCCCATACATACACATGAACTTTAAAAAGAAGGTAGGCTTGCCAATGACAGCAGCCTCTTAAAAATATATATATATATTCATTTGCAAGCAGAGAGAGAAGAAAGGCAAACAGGGAATGGGCATGCCAGAGCCACCAGCTCTGCAAATGAACTCCAGATGCATGCACCACATTGTTCATCTGGCTTTATGTGAGTACTGAGGAATTGAACCTGGGTTGTTAAGCTTTGTAGGCAAAGGCCTTAACTGCTGACCCATCTCTCTGCCCCCGCCCCCTTTTTGTGTTTCTTTTCAAGATAGGGTCTCGCTCTAGCCCAGGCTGACCTAGAATTCCCTATGGAGTCTCAGGGTGCCTTCAAACTCACAGTGATCCTCCTACCTCTGCCTCCCGAGTGCTAGGATTAAAGGTGTGCACCACCACACCCATCTATTATTATTTATTTATTTATTGGTGGTAGGATCTCACTGTAGCCCAGGCTGACCTGGAATTGACTATGTAGTCTTAGGCTGCCCTGGGACTCAGTGATCCTCTTACCTTACCCTCCCAAGGACTGGGATTAAAGGCATGCACCACCACACCTGGCTTTGTGGGGGGGGGGTGGGGGGGGCTAGGGTCTTGCTGTAGCCCAGACTGACCTGGAATTCACTCTCTAGTCTCAGAGTGGCCTCAAACTCACTGAGATCCTCCTACCTCAGGCTCCTAAATGCTGGAATTAAAGGGGTGCGCCACCATGCCCATCAACAGCAGCCTCTTTACTATATGTCAGGAGTTGTAAGTACTTGTTCTTAACTGTGAGGTAGGTGGTAGTAGTACTCCCATTTTGCAAATGAGCATTGAGGTCTAGAGAGTTTAAGGAACTTGTCCAAAGTTACACAGCTAGGACTGTCAGGCCAACCCAGCTTTTCCCTCACTTTCCTCTAGCTAGTCCAGGTTCTTCCCAACAGTTTCCATCATACCTGTACTAAGAGGATTTGAGCCTTGTGAGGATTGATGGGCCTCTCAGGGTGGAAGGAACTCTGGATATCACGCAGGAATTCTGGCTTCAGCACATAGCCACAACCTCCATTCTGGCGGAAGAGCCCATCGTAGATGTCCATGGCGTGTCCTGCAGTCTGCATGTTCATAGCCACTGAAGGTCCCGGAGAGAAAGAAGGAAAAGTTTCACCCTGGGAGCTGGGTGGAGTGGTGCCTGCTTGTAATCCCATGCAGAGGCAGGAGGACTGCTGTAATTTTGAGGCCATCCTGGTCTAAGTGGGTTCCAGGCTACATAACAAGGCCCTGTCACAAAAAAAAAAAAAAAAAAAAAAAAACAAAGAAAAGAAAAAAGAAAAAAAAAAGAGAGACAAGGGGAAGGGATGAGGGAGAAAAGGAAAGAAGGGAAGAAAAAAAGAAAGTAGCTAGGCATGGTGGTACACACCTTTAATCTACTAAGGTAGTAGGATCACTGTGAGTTCAAGGCTAGCCTGGGCCTACAGTGACTCCTAGCTCAGTCTGAGCTAGAGTGAGAACTTACCTGGTGGGGAGTGGAAAAAATAAGTAAATAAAAAAGAAAGAAAGAGGGCTGGAGGGATGGCTTAGCAGTTAAGGCATTTGCATCAAAGCCAAAGGACCCATGTTAGCCAGATGCACAAGGGGGCGCATGCGTCTGGAGTTTGTTTGCAGTGACTAGAGGCCCTGGTGAGCCCATTCTCTCTCTCTCTCTCTCTGTCAAATAAATAAAATGAAATAGTTTTTAAAAAAGAAAGAAAGAGCCAGGTGTGGTGGTACATTAATCTCAGCACTTGGGAGGCAAAAGTTGAAGGATTACTGTGAGTTCAAGGTCAGCCTGAGCTAGAGTGACACCCTACTTGAAACCCCACCCCCTCAAAAAAAGTGAAGAGCAGTCATTGAAAGAAAGGAAGAAGGGAGGGAGGAAAAAAAGATAGATTCTCCCTAGAGGCCTCTTTAAGGATTAAGAAAAGAGAGTCTTTTGGAAACATCTCAATAAATAACATCACTTTTCTCACCCTAACATTCCTTCCAGCATTCCCTGGCCCTACTTTTAGGGACTTAATGCCCATCAGCTTCTTGCTGCTCCACTGCCCCCTCCTGTCCCTACTGCCTCCTCACCCATCTGGCAGCCTGCATTCCAGAGTTCCTGGGGGTTGTAGTTGGACGAGTCTGTCCTCAGACCACTGGGATACACACGGCTTAACTGCCAGGCATTGTGCTGCACAAACTCATTGCCTGTAAGGGACAGGGAGGGAGACAGAAATCCCATCTGTTGAAGGTAGGTCCTTCCACTTTCCTGATCCCAAGAACCCATCCACTCACTTCACTCTTCAGAAAACCTGAGGCTGGCTCCAGAAGACTTCAATATGCTTGTCCACTACGCTATTCAAACCATCTCCCCCATTTTTCTCCTTGTAGCCTTATGCTGGCTACTCCTCTTTTCTCCCTTTGCCTACTCTAAAGAGTTTCTTAGCTCCTTAATCTTTCCCTTGCTTCCTTGGCCTGCTTCTGGAGACTTACCTGCTCATCAAACCTACACCTACCCATGCCATGTCCCTCCCTGTTCTCCCATCTTGGTCCTGACCCGCCTCCTTGATGAGGCTCTTGGCTTTGGCCTCGGAGAAGGACGACACCTCATAGAAGTGGTAGTTATTCTTGGAGTGAAGGAAGCTGTAGAAGGAGACAGACTTCAAGTACACAACCAGGGAAGACAGGGCCGGACACAGGATGATCTTGGATTTCTGGAGGAGAACGTGGAGAGGAAGATGGAATTGAATCCCGAGTGGATTGAAGGGAAGAAGCTAATGGCCACCCACTCTAAGCCTCTGCCCACTGCCTCCCCCACTGCATTCTCCCTCCTGCCTCACCTGCTTGGGCAAGAGAAGGGACCCAGAAACGGAACTAGGAACCTGGGCCATAACCTGACAACAGACAGGCAGAGAAAACAGCAGGCGCTTCACAACCTGGGGGTGGGGATGGGATCAGTTTTAGCTCTGGGTGTGGAGGGGTCTCTGTGTTACATCTTGGGTACCAGGTCTTTACTACTTTTAAACAGAGGGACAACAGCCTCCCTATCTCTTAAAAAAAAAAAAAAAAAAAAAAGGAGGCCAGTCTGAGACTACATAGTGAATTCCAGGGCTAGAGTGAAACCCTAACTCGAAAAACCAAAAATAAGGGAACAGCTGGGCTTGGTGGTACACGCCTTTAATCCAAGTACTCAGGAGGCAGAGGTAAGAGGATCGCTGTAAATTCGAGGCCAGTTTGGAAATACAGAGTGTACAGAGTGAGTTCTAGGTCAGCCTGAACTAGAGTGAGACCCTGCCTTGAAAAAATGAATAAAAAAGGGCTGGAGAGATGGCTTAGCAGTTAAGCGCTTGCCTGTGAAGCTAAGGACCCTGGTTCGAAGCTCGATTCCCCAGGACCCACGTTAGCCAGATGCACAAGGGGGCACGCACATCTGGAGTTCGTTTGCAGTGGCTAGAAGCCCTGGCGTGCCCATTCTCTCTCTCTCTCTACCTGTCTACCCCCCCTCTCTCTGTCACTCTCAATAAATAAAAAATGAACAAAAAAATTAAAAAATAAATAAATAAAAATAAATAAATAAATAAGTGAACAGGCCAGGTCTGGTGGCACACTCATTTAATCCCAGCACTCAGGAGGCAGAGGTAGGAGGATGGCTGTGAGTCTGAGGCCAGCCTGAGACTACATAGTGAATTTCAGGTCAGCATGGATTAGAGTGAACCCCTATCTTGAAAAAAAGTGAAGAGCACTCATTGATCAAAATGTACCTGAGGCCTACACATATGGCTAAGCAGTTAAGATGCTTGCTTGTGAAACCTAAGGACTGATGTTCAACTCTCCAGATCCCACATACACCAGATGACAAAAATGTGCAAAAATGTACAAGGTTGCACATGGATTGCAGTGGCTGGAGACTTCCCCTCCAAAAAAGAAAATGTATATGAATCCAGACAAATATATCAAGTTGTGCAAATGGTCATGGAATTCACACTTGTCATGACCTGAGGGTCCCGGAGTAGTCTTTGGATTTATCTCTTTAATTCCCATTCCCATCCCCAGACAAGGCAGGAGGCTAAACACCACAACCTCAGAGACAACAGGGTAAGCTAGGAGTCAGCTGGGTAAGCCAAGCAAGTGCACGAGAGAGAGAAATGCACACTTCGAAACCAGATATTGGAGTCCCACCAATGGAACCTTCTCCCTTTGCCCTCCCCTTCTTCATGGGAGGACTGAGCACTTTCCTCACCTCATATTTCTCTCCCTTTCTTTCAGATACTTCTTGTCCCTCCTTAAGCTTTACCTTTTTGAAATTTTCTCTAACAAACTCCACTGTAGCAGAGATCATAGCAATCATTCTAGCAACCTCTATTTAGCCAATAAAATACCCTCACACATACCAGTGTTTTTCTCACTTTAAGGAATCTGAGAACAAAGATGTGTTGGGTCATATAGCTCCTTCCCCTTTTCCCTAGCTCCGTTGCCTTACTTCTTCTGACTTATCTGACCACCCATCAAGTCTGAAACTCCCTATGCCATTTGTACCCAGGAGAGCCAAATGAGGACTTGAATTGGGATGATTCTATATTTATTTATTTATTTAAGGTAGGGTCTCACTCTAGTCCAGGCTAACCTGGAACTCACTCTGCAGTCCTAGGCTGGCCTCAAACTCACACCCAGCTTGCATTTATCTTTTTGTTTTGTTTTGTTTTTCGAGGTAAGGTCTTGCTCTAGCCCAGGCTGACCTAAAATTCGCTATGTAATCTCAGGCTGGCCTCAAACTCATGGGGATCCTCCAACTTCTGCCTGCTGAATACTGGGAGTAAAGGTGTGTGCCACCATGCCCAGCTTATATTTATCTATTTTGAATACTAGCCTTTCATTTAAGATTTCATTTCAGCCAAGTGTGGTGGCACACACCTTTAATTCTAGCATTCTGGAGCAGAGGTAAGAAGATCCCCATGAGTTCAAGGCCACCCTGAGACTACATAGTGAATTTCAGGTCAGCCTGGGCTAGAGCGAGACCCTACCTTGAAAAAAAAAAAAAAGGAAAGAAAATATTTCAGGCTGGAGAGAGCTCAGGGGATAAAGTGCTTGCACTTAAGCCTAGGTACCTGAATTTTATCCCCAGATCCCATGTAAAAAGCCAGAAGCTAACCAGGCATGGTGGTGCATGCTTTTAATCCCAGCACTTGGGTGGCAGAGCTAGGACAATTGCTGTGAGTTCAAGGCCACCCTGAGACTATATAGTGAGTTCCAGGTCAGCCTGGGCTAGACTGAGACCCCACCTCAGAAAAAAAAAAAAAAAAGCCAGAAGCTTTGGTGGGCTTCGATATCCCAATACACTGATAGCAAGATGGGAGGCAGAGATGAGAATTTCCCAGAAGCTCATGGCAAGTACGTCACAGAACAGCTAAGCAAGACCCAGAGAAAGAAATCCGCCTTGAAGTTGAAAGGCAAGGACCGAGGACTGATCCTTAAGTTGTCCTCTGACTTCCACACTCTACTCCATGACATGTGTGCACTGTGGCATGTGCCTGTACTCACACACCCACAACTTTTAAAAACATGAATTAGAGCCAGGAGTGGTAGTGCACTCCTTTAATCTCTGTATTTGGGAGGCAGAGGAAGGAGGGCTGCCATGAGTCTGAGGCCACCCTGAGACTACATAGTGAATTCCAGGTCACTAGAGTAAAACCCTACCTCAAAAAAAAAAAAAAAACAAAACACCCAACACATCTTTAATCCCAGCATTTGGGAGGCAGAGGCAGGAGGATTGCCATGAGTTCGAAGCTACCCTGAGACTACATAGTGAATTCCAGGTCAGCCTAGGCTACAGTGAGACCCTACCTCGAAAAACCAAAAGAAAAAAAAGGTAAATTAGGGCTGGAGAGATTGCTCAGTAGTTAAGGTTGTTTTTTTTTAATATTTATTTATTTATTTATTTGAGAGCGACAGACACAGAGAGAAAGACAAATAGAGGGAGAGAGAGAGAATGGGCGCGCCAGGGCTTCCAGCCTCTGCAAACGAACTCCAGATGCGTGCGCCCCCTTGTGCATCTGGCTAACGTGGGACCTGGGGAACCGAGCCTCAAACCGGGGTCCTTAGGCTTCACAGGCAAGCGCTTAACTGCTAAGCCATCTCTCCAGCCCAGTAGTTAAGGTTTTGCCTGCAAAGTCTAACGACCCTGGTTGGATTACCTAGTATCCATGTAAAGCCAGATGTACAAAGTGCATTTGCAGTGGCCACTTTGCTCTGGCTTGCCCATTTTCTCTCTGCCTGTCTCCCACTTTTTCTGTGTTTGCAAATAAATAAATAATTTAAAAAGAAAAAGAAAAGAAAAGAAAGAAGTTGGGTGAGGTGGTGAATGCCTTGAGTTCCAGCACTTGGTAGGCTGACATAATAGGATCACCATCAGTTCAAAGCCAGCCTGAGCTACAGAGTGATTCTAAGTCAGCCTAGGCTATAGTGAATAGTAAAACCCTGCTTAAAAAATAAAAATAAGGGGCTGGAGAGATGGCTTAGCAGTTAAGCACTTGCCTGTGAAGCCTAAGGACCTCGGTTTGAAGCTCAATTCCCCAGGGCCCATGTTAGCCAGATGTACAAGGGGGCACACACATCTGGAGTTCGTTTGCAGTGGCTGGAGGCCCTGGTGTGCCCATTCTCTCTATCTGCCTCCTTCTCTCTGTGCCTGTTGCTCTCAAATAAATCAGTAAAAACAAACAAAAAATAAATAAAAATAAAAACAATAAAAAATGAGCAGCTGGGCATGGTGGTGCATGCCTTTAATCCCTGCACTGGATTGATATGAGTTCAAGGCCACCCTGAGACTACATAGTGAATTCCAGGTCAGCCTGGGCTAAAGCAAGACCCTACCTTGAAAAAACCAAAAGGAAAAAGAAGAAAAGGTTTCATGGCCCAAAGAAGTTGGAAAGTCACTTCAATATATGTATCTGTGTCACTATATCACACATAGAGATGCCATATATACATTCTGATGCCTCTCTTATTGGAAAGAAGGGTCTTTTTTAACCATGGCTTTCCACCCTAGTTGGCTCTAGTCTCTTCAGAAAAGGGCCCTCAGCTTGTGACACAGGCTGATCAAATGCCATAGCAGAAAGACAAGTACTAGAATACCTTCCTGTCTTTGTCCTTGTTTCCGGGGATCAGCTCTTGAGGCTGGATCTCACAGCAGGACTCTAGCTCCAGGACTGACCCCTGCTCTTTCATCATCTCCAAATCTGGGTCCTCTTCCTCTTCATCATCAGAATCCTCGACAAGTGTTCTTAACTTCTTCCCCTTCACCAAGATCTTCCCTTGAAGTTGCTAAAGGACAAAAATGAAGAGACCTATCTACTTGTCTGCTCTGGCTCCCTCCTGGTAGAGCAGGGCCCATTGTGCTCAAAGGCAGAAGAAAGTGGTCAAAAGTCCCCCCAGGGCTGGAGAGATGGCTCAGCAGTTAATGCGCTTGCCTGTGAAGTCTAAGGACTAAAGTTCAACTCTCTAGATCCCATGTAAGCCAGATGTACAAAGGTGAGGCAAGTGCAAGGTCTCATATGCCCACTAAGGGATGCAAGTGTCTGGAGCTTGATTGCAGTGGCTGAGGCCCTGGCATGCTAATTCTCTCTCTCTCTCTCTCTCTCTTTTTCTCTCGTTCAAAAAAAAAAAAAAAGTTCTCCCAGGGCTAGAGTCATGGCCTAGTGGATAAGGCACTTGTCTGCAAAGCTGAAGGACTCAGGTTTGAGTCCCCAGGACCCACATAAGCCAGATGCACAAGGTGGCACATGCATCTGGAGTTCATTTGCAGAGGCTAGATGCCCTGGTGTGCCCATTCTCTCTCTCTTTCTTTCCCTCTGTATCTCTCTCTGAAATAAATAAAAATAAAATTTAAAAAAATTTTATCCAGGAGTGGTACCTCTGCCTCACAAGCATCTTAACCATTAAACCATCTCTCCCACCCAATTCACTTCTTTTTAAGCAAACTTGTAATATTTCTATTCACAGGGGAAAAATAAATTTAGGCCCTCACATATTATATACAAAACTCCTTCAGGTTAAAGATTTACATATGTAAAAAATAAGAGCCTGACATGATGGTGCACACCTTTAATTCCAGCACTTGGGAGGCAGAGGATCACCGTGAATTTGAGGCCATCTTGGGACTAGAGTGAATTCCAAGTCAGCCTGGGCTAGTGGGCTAAAGTGAGACCCTACCTCAAAACAAACTACAAATAAAAATAAAAATAAAGCCATATGTGGTTGCCTTTTATCCCAGCACTTAGGAGGCAGAGGTAGGAGGATTGCTGTGAGTTTGAGGCCACACTGAGACTACATGGTAAATTCCAGGTCAGCCTGGCCTAGAGTGAAACCCTACCTCAAAAAACCAAAAATGAATAAATAAAAGTATGAGGCCTGTATTCAAAAGTGATCATGGGGGCTGGAGAGATGGCTTGGCGGTTAAGCGCTTGCCTGTGAAGCCTAAGGACCCCGGTTCGAGGCTCGGTTCCCCAGGTCCCACGTTAGCCAGATGCACAAGGGGGCGCACGCATCTGGAGTTCGTTTGCAGAGGCTGGAAGCCCTGGCGCGCCCATTCTCTCTCTCTCTCCCTCTATCTGCCTTTCTCTCTGTGTCTGTCGCTCTCAAATAAATAAACAAAAATTTAATAAAACAAAATAAAATAAAAGGTATGTTAAAAAATTATTAAAAAAAAAAAAGTGATCATGAGCTCCCCATGCCCTGTTCAATGACAGTGTAGGGAGAGCATATGAAAAGTCTTTCCCACGTTTGAAAGGTCCACGCCTGGTGCTTCCCTATGCCACCTCCTGGCCTGCTTGATGCCTCCTGCTAACTTACGTCCTCCATTCCTGGTGGAAGTCTGAGCCTGACCTCTAGGAGGACATGGATTAGGTGTGGAGCTTGGGGTAGTGACCACCCCCTCCTTACAGAAGCCTTCCCTGCTTCCATGCACCTCTCAGCCACCCACCTGGCACTAATCAGACCCTGTGGAAACCACCGCACTGCTCGACTTAGTGCTCTCAACCTCTCTGTGGCACTTTTGTGTGCAGTGGCATCCTCATGTGTCTCGTTGTGTGCTGTCTACCAGAGGGTCAGGATTCTACCTCTGGGACAAATGAAAAAGAAGACAGTCCCTTTGCTGTAAGGCTATGGGACTCACTGCCCTGTGCGGTATTGGGGTACATACTGAGTGAGCAGTTTGCAAGGGGGCTTTTGCTATTTCTATCAAACAGCCCACTTCTTTTGGTCTGGGCCCTGGGTGGCCTCTGGGGATGGGTTTTCCTTCCAGCCTGAGGCAAGGACTGAGGCAAGAGAACACAGAATATATAAGCAGCTTTTACATCGGCTCCCAATGCTTCTTCCCCTCCCCTAGGAAAAGAAAGAATCAGCCTGGAGCAGGGCATGGTGGTACACGCCTTTAATCCCAGCACTTGGGAGCAGAGGTAGGAGGATGGCTATGAAATTCAAAGCCACCATGAGAATACATAGTGAATTCCAGGTCAGCCAGGGCTCCAGTAAGATCCTACTTCAAAAAAGTCGTCAGCTGGGTGTGGTGGTGCACACCTTTAATCCCACCACTTGAGAGGCAGAGGTAGGAGGATCACCGTGAGTTCAAGGCCACCCTGAAACTATATAGTGAATTCCAGGTCAGCTCTGAGTTAGAGTGAGACCATACCTCGAAAAACAAACAAACAAAAATCATCAGAATAGATTTGGAGAGGGAGCTCAACAATTAAGGCTTGCAAAGCCTAAGGACCGAGGTTTGATTCCCCAGAACCCACATAAACCAGATTCACATGGTAGCACATGTGTCTGAAGTTCATTTGCAGTGGCTAGAGGCTCTAGTGTGCCCATTTTCTCATTCTCTGTCTCTAATAAATAAGTAAGATATAAAGAATATGGAATGAGCTAAGGAGATGCTCAGTGAGTAACATGTTTGCCATGCAAGCATGAGGTTCTAAGTTCAGATCCCAGAACCCACATAAAATGCCAGGTGTGGTGGTGTGTACCTGTAATCCCAGCACTAGGGAGGCAGAAACAGTAATCCCTTGGGACCACTGGCTAGCTAGCATAGCCCAGTTGGTGAGCTCTTGGTTAAGCAGGAGGCATTGTCTCTAAGAATAAGGTTTAGAATAATTGAGGAAGATATCTGATCTCAACCTCTCCATTTGCACACACACACACACACACACACACACACACACGTATAGGCCCCCGTACACACACGTGAACCCACACACATACAAACATAAAAACAGGAACACATATACATATGCGCATCAGACACGCATACACATGCAAAATAAAAAGAAACGTGAAGCTGGGTGTGGTTGTGCATGCCTTTAATCCCAGCACTTGGGAGGCAGAGGTAGGAGGATTGTTCTAAGTTCAACCTCAGGCCACCCTGAGACTACATAGAGAATTCCAGGTCAGCCTAGGCTAGAGTGAGACCCTACCCTGAAAAAACAAAAAATAAAATAAAATAATAATAATAATAATAATACAAAAAAAAGAGAGAGAAGGCCGAGCATGGTAGTATATAGTTTTAGTCACAGCACTCATACCTTGGAAAAAAAAAACAACTTAGAGATAGAAACAAGTTCTGTGTTCAAGTGAATTTCAGGCATGTTAATCAGCAATATCAAGAGGGATATGGAAAAAGGAGCCACAGGGAGAGGGTGCCGAAGCCACAGTAGAGCCTGACTGGTGCTTGCCCTTACCTCTGGTGAGGGCAGCCGATTGGGCAGCAGCCCATCCAAGGTGGTGCTCAGCAGCTGATCTCCCAAGATCTCGGTCAGGTACCGTGCCATGGTGAGCTGCTGCTCCCAGCTGCAGTGGTTCTCCAAGGACAGGATGACTGGGTAGTTTGATGTCTGGTGGGGGCGCTGCAGTTAGAATTCTAAAACCTCACACCCTTCTTCTTTAGATACTTGGTTCCCAGGTCCCTATTTATGAACCCAAACGAGTACACTTACTGCTAAACTCCTCCAACTCCGCTACAGGGACCCATGAGAATTAGACAGGTTTGTGATTCATTCTTGGGAAACTATCTACATCAAAAGGCCAAATTTGTGATCCCCAAAATCATACCTAAGCCAAGTCTCTCTGAGACCTTTGTTCAAACTCAGAATGGAGGCCATGCCATTCCCCAAGGTATGAGCTCATGTAGTACTCTTATAGTTTCTTTCTTTTTAAAAATATTTTATTTATTTATTTGAGCCGGGTGTGGTGGCACATACCTTTAATGCCAGCACTCAGGAGGCAGAGGTAGGAGGATCACCGTGAGTTCAAGGCCACCATAAGAATACAGAGTGAATTATGGGTCAGCCTGGACTAGAAAAACACAACAAAACAAAACAAAAAATATTTTATTTATTTAAGAACAAGAGAAAGAGGCCGATAGAAGGAGAGGAGAGTGGACGTGCCAGAGCCTCTAGCCACTGCAAACAGATGCATGCACCACCTTGTGCATCTGGCTTTATGTGGGCTCTGGGGAATCAAACCTGGGTCCTTTGGCTTTGCTGGCAAGTGCCTTAACTGCTAGGCCATCTCTCCAGCCCTGTACTCTCATGTTTTCATCTCTAGATTCCTATTGTCCCCCAGCCCAACTCACCATTGTTTCTGTTTCCTATCCATTTCCTCCCACATAGGTAATAGAAATTTTTACTAGTAGTAGTTACTAACAACTAGTTGTCTGTTACGTTAGAGTTAAAACCCCTTTTACACACAACATGCCACTTAAATAACCTGCCCTGTACTTCCCCACCCTCCCCAGTCAGTCACACTTCCCCCAGACCATCTTGCCTTAGTTATTGGTCTTTCCAACCTGGGGCTACTACCTGGAAGGCATATTGTGCTACTGCTGCCACGACATCTTTGAACAGGATACGGGTAGTCAGAGTGTATCCGTGGTAAACAATAGGTTCCCCATTAGGTCCATCCCATACATCCATCTCCACACAGCGGCACCCCCGCTTCAGGACCCTGCAAGAACCCCAAATCCCAAAGGCAGAATTCAAAGTCTGATCTTCCACCTAAGGACCTTCCCCATCACTCTGAAGAGAACAGTGTTGACTAGCACTTACTCATCAGACCCCTTCAAGCTACAACTCCACAGAAGCTTCTTGGTCCCTTGGGACACTGCTGTAGCTCACACCGATCTCCACCCAACCCCACTTTCCTGCACCCAACCCAGAATCCTCCCTAGCAATCCACTGTACATTGCCTTATAATGCTTCTGTTTTGGATGCATATCTCTATATGACATTGTGTCCTTCAAACTCTTAGTAAGTCAGTCTCTTTCCTGTTTCTTCTCTCTCTTTGTTTTTTGGTGGTTTTTTGTTTTTTTTTTTTTTTTTGGTTTTCCAAGGTAGGGTCTCACTCTAGCTCAGGCTGCCCTGGAATTCACTAGGTAGTCTCAGGGTGGCCTCGAACTCACAGCAATCCTCCTACTTCTGCCTCCCGAATGCTGGGATTAAAGGCATGTGCCACCACACTCAGCTTTTAAAAAAATATTTTGTTTATCTGCAAGCAGAGAGAGAGGGGTAGAGAATGGGTGTGCCAGGGTCTCTAGCCACCGTGGCATGACACCTGACTGACACAAAGTGCATCTGGCTTTGTGGGTACTGGGGAATGGAATGGAACCCGGGTCATTAGGTATTGCAGGCATGTGCCTTAACCATTGTTGCAATTCTCCAACACGTTTTTCATGGTTTTTAAAATAATATTTTTTATTTATTTGAGGGAGAGGCAGATAGAGAGAGAGGATGGGCACCTCAGGGCCTTCAGTCACTGCAAACAAACTCCAAATGCATATGTCACTGTGGCTTACATGGGTACTGGGGTATCAAACCTGGGTCCTTAGTTTTCCCATGCAAGTGCCTTAACTGCTAAGCCATTATTCCCGCCCCTATTTTTGTGTTTTGAGACAGGGTCTCAGCTATGTAGCTCAGGCTAGAATGAAATTTGCAATCCTCCTCCCTCAGCCTCTTGAATGCTTACAGTACAAATATATGCCAA
The DNA here is from genome assembly GCF_020740685.1 of Jaculus jaculus. Classification (NCBI taxonomy): domain Eukaryota; kingdom Metazoa; phylum Chordata; class Mammalia; order Rodentia; family Dipodidae; genus Jaculus; species Jaculus jaculus. The sequence continues at coordinate 14,522,274 of NC_059105.1, forward strand.
CATGGTCAGTTTGCCCCATTCCTCACCCCTTCCCCAACTGGGATTAAACCCAGGAACTTGCACAAACTTTATCACTGAGCTATACTTCCAGGCCCTAGTGTTACAACTAGACTTTTGAAGGTGAGAACCTGTATATTTCACTTCCTTTGGAATAAAAATTCTGCTCAGTTATAAAATCAGGTTTGTTAGGCTGCTAGCACTCTATCACGATATTGACTATTCAGTCTAACCCACGTGTCACAATAAAAGCAGCTGCCACTTATTAGCTATTAAAACATGGATTACCTAATTTAATCTTTACAAGCCTGAGAAAATCGGTGCTGTTACCATCCTGTTTCACAGACAGGAAAGCCACAGGGCACTCAGCAGCCCCAGCATACTAAAGGAGCTAGGGTTTGACCTCAAGTGGACTGACTCCAGAATCCTTTTTCTCTTTTGGTTTTCGAAGTAGAGTCTCACTCTAGTCCAGGCTGACCTGGAATTCACTATGTAGTTTTAGAGCGGCCTCAAACTCACAGCGATCCTCCTACCTCTGCCTCCTAAATGCTGGGATTAAAGGCATGCACCACCATGCTGGGCCAGGATCCCTATTTTTAACCTCTATACTCTATTGCCTTTCCTTCAAAACATTCCACTCAGCTGGGTGTGGTGGCCCAGCATTTAGGAGGCAGAGGTAAAAGGATTACCAGCCTGAGACGACATAGTAAATTCCAGGTCAGCTTGGACTATAGTGAGAGTTTACCTCACAAAGGGAGAAGGCCATGGTGGCATACACCTTTAATCTCAGCACTTGAAAGGCAGAAGTAGGAGAATCACCATGAGTTCAAGGACCACCTTGAGACTACATAGTGAATTCCAGACCAGCCTGGGCTAGAATGAAACCCTACCTCGAAAAAAAAAAAAAAATGTGGAGGGGTTGGGGGTGTGTGGCTGGAGGTATGACTCAGTGGTTAAGGTGCCTGCTTGCAAAACCTAACGGACCCAGGTTCGCTTCCCCTGTACCCATGTACAGCCAGATGCACAAAGTGGCACATAATCTGGAGTTTGTTTGCAGTGGCTGGAGGCCCTGGTGCACCCATTCTGTCTATCTCTCTCGCTTGCAAATAAATATTAAAGCCGGGCATAGTGGCACACACCTTTAATCCCAGCACTTGGGAGGCAGAAGTAGGAGGATCACCATGAGTTCAAGGCCACCCTGAGATTACATAGTGAATTCTAGGTCAGCCTGGGCTAGGGTGAAACCCTACCTCAAAAAAGCAAAAGCAAGAAAAAAATAAAATAAATAAGCAAATAAATATTAAAAACAACAAAAATAAACATTCAGCCCAAACCAAATATGTCAGAACCTCAGAGTTCAGAGAATTTCACAGCTTATGAAAGAAGTTCCATTTATCCATAGGATTTCATTCCAATCATCAATATGTTCTCCAAGTGTCTCCAGTATCCAGACATCCACCTCCTCTAACCTCCCTCTACACCTGCGCCAATCCCTACTATCCACCCTTAGCTTCCCATTTTGTGAGCTGGACCCCTTGTCTACCAGCACTGTACCGTATGTATCCTTCCACACTGCTCTGGCCACAAATCTGGTCCCCCAGTAGGTAGGTGTTGTGTGAGGAGTTAATGAAGTAGTGGTTCAAAGGCTGAGTCATATCCTGGTAGATAGGGAGGCAGGCTGGGTTGAAGATGTCTCCGTCCTTCGAGCAGAGGTACCTGAGGAAGCCGTCCATGCTCAGCACATGCCGCAGTTTGCCTGCAGTGTGGAGTGGACATGCCAGGGTGAGAACCTCGAAGGAGGTCTGTGCTTCTTTCACCGTGCTGTGCAGCCCTGTGACCTATGACCTGAGGATTTCTTCTTCCCGTCAATGCGTCCACTTGGTGTTTGGGAAACATTCGTCAATATTTTCTTTGACTACACTCTTGTGGAGGAAAGGGCCCTTTGACTCCTTCCATAACCCTGACCCTTCTCGGCATGGGCTTCGTATTATAACAACAGTGACTAACAGTTATTAAGCTTGTGTTCCATGCCAAGGACATTCTGTGCAGCATTTTACGAACACGGTGAGGTGGATATCATAGATATTATACAATCTGCCAGGACAAGTTAGATACCTTGCCCCCGATCACACAGCCAGTAAGTGGAGGAGCTGAGATTTGAACCCAGGCAGTCAAGTATTGGAGCCACGCTCTGCACAGCTGGGTTGTACAGTCTCACTGAGGACACTGTTGCTGCAGAGAAGTTTGGTGGAGAGTTAGGGAAACTTGACTCTCGTACTCAGTACCCTTGCAAGTTTAACAAATCCTGGAGACAGTGGGGAATGGCAGGAATTTGCACAGGAAGTTTCACTCTAAGGTCCTGCTTCTCAACACTATTGCATGGGAATTAAGTTCCCACACACATATTCTGGGAGACACATTAAAATGATAACAAATATAGTTGAGATACTTTGAAGCCTATGCTGAGAACAGAAGATCCTCCTTCTTTTTTTTAATTTTTTAATTTTTTTTTAATTTTTTTTTTGTTCATTTTTTATTTATTTATTTGAGAGCGACAGACACAGGGAGAAAGACAGATAGAGGGAGAGAGATAGAATAGGCGCGCCAGGGCTTCCAGCCACTGCAAACGAACTCCAGACGTGTGCGCCCCCTTGTGCATCTGGCTAACGTGGGACCTGGGGAACCGAGCCTTGAACCGGGGTCCTTAGGCTTCAAAGGCAAGCGCTTAACCGCTAAGCCATCTCTCCAGCCCAAGATCCTCCTTCTTACCTTCTGAAAATTTTCACAGATTTTATTTTCTGGTCAGGCATGGTGGTGCACACCTGTAATCCTAGCACTTGGAAGACTGAGATAGGAATGACTATTGCAAATTCAGGGCCAACCAGGGTTACATAATAAGATCCTGCCCCCTACCCACCCGACAAAAAATCTAGCCAGGTATGATGGCATATACCTATAATCCCAACACTTGGGAGGCTTAAGGAAGAGGATCAGTATTTCAAGGCCAGCCTGAATTATATGGGGTCCTATCTCAAAAAGGAAGATGAAGCCGGGCATGGTGGTGCACACCTTTAATCCCAGCATTCAGGAGGCACAGTTGAGAGGCTCACCTTGAGTTCAAGGCCACCCTGAGACTACATAGTGACTTCCAGATCAGCCTGGGCTAGAGTAAAACCCTAGCTTGGAAGACTAAAAAAAGGAAAAAGGAAGAGGGACTGCAGAGATTGCTCAGAGATTAAAGGTGCTTGCTTGCAAAGCCTAACAGGCCTAGGTTCGAGTTCCCCAGTACCCATAAAGCCAGATGGACAAAAGTACATGTGGAGTTCATTTGCACTGTCAGGAAGCTCTGGTGCACCCATACTCTCTCTCTGTTGCTATTTCTCCCCCCAAAATGAATAAAAGGTAGTAGAGAAGGAAAGAATGTAGAAAGGAAAGAAAGGAGGGAGAGAGGAGAAGGGAAGAAAGAAAGGGATGGTTGGAAGAGGACAGGAAGGAGAAAGGAAGTGAAGAAGGCTTGTGTCCTGGTACACACCTTTGATCCCAGCACTCAGGAGGTGGAAGTAGAAGGATCGTTGTAAGTTTGAAGCCAGCCTGAGACTACATAGTGAATTCCAGTTCAGCCTGGGCTAGAGAGAGACCTTCCCTCAAAAATAAATAAATAAATAAATAAATAAATAAATAAATAAATAAATAAAAATACATTGTGTTTTGTTTTTCAAGATAGGGTCTTACTCTAGCCCAGGCTGACTGGGGATTCTCAGGGTGGCCTCCAATTCACAGCTAGTGATTCTCCTACCTGTGCCTCCTGAGTACTGAGATTAAAGGCATAAACCACCACACCCTGTTTAAAAATAAAATTTAAAGAATTTTTTTAAACCTCAATTTCTTAAAATCCATTTAACAGGAAGTCTTAAACAAGAAAACTAGAAATGTGAACACATTATGGAATACTCAGCAAAAGCCCAACAGATAGTTGTTGCTGACTTACAAAATTATAATAAAGACTAAATTAAGTGAAAAATGTGAAAGAGCCTTGTAAATAATTTGCTATTAATGTCAATTTCTCACACGTTGAAGGGATGAAGGATGGAAATGAATCTACCGAAGAAGCAAAGCAGAGGAAAGTCTGACAATTCAGAAGACATATTTTAGCTGCACTTGTTAAATAACCGAATAATTGTCCTTATCATTTTGACCAGGCCCAGAATGACTAGATTCCTGATTCAGGAATTTACATACTTAAAAACAACTCGTAAAAATTTGGAGAAATCCCAGGAAGGATCAGAAAGCCAGCATTTAGAGGGAGAACAAACAAGAAATATGGGGCAAAGATTCATTTTCATTAGGAAAGGGGCCAGAGGAAGAGGACCAAGGGTCTTTTGTTTCTACTGAGGGACACAGTTTGCATCAGGAAAACATTTGTGAGTAAAGAATATGAGGGCCAGACAGGTCAGCCTGGGCTAAAGTGAGACCCTGCCTCAAAAAATAAAAAATAAAAGAGAGAGAGAGATGAGAGATGACTTAGCAGTTAAGGCACTTGCCTGCGTAGCCTAAGGACTGGGTTCGATTCCCTAGTGCCCATGTAAGCCAGATGTACAAGGTGGTGCATGTGTCTGGAATTCATTTGCAAGTGGCTAGAGGCCCTGGTGTGCCCATTCTCTCTCTCTCTCTCTCTCAAATAAATAATCTCCTTAAAATATTGTATTTATTTATTAAGTTGACAAAGAGGGAGAGAGAAAGAATGGGTGCACAGGGCCTCCAGCCACTGCAAACAAGCCCCCTTGTGGATCCTGGGGAATCAAACCTGGGTCCTTTGGCTTTGCAGGCAAATGCCTTAACCACTAAGCCATCCCTCCAGCCCTCAAATACATAATTTTTTTAAAAAAGAATATGAGCCAGGCATGGTGGCACATGCCTTTAATCGCAGCACTTAGGAAGCAGAGGTAGGAGCATTGCTGTGAGTTCAAGGCCACTGTGAGACTGCATAATGATTTCCAGGTCAGCCTGTACTAGAGCAAGACCCTACCTTGAAAAAAGCAAAGGAAAGAGAGAAAGAGAGAGAGAGAGAGAGAGAATGAATGTCAGCACAATGAAGGAAAGGGGGCTGTTCCTCCCAAGAGATGAGCTGTCCATGTTGTCTGGGCAGGGAATGGCTGCCCTTTGAGAGAACGGGTTAAATGAGACATTTGGGAAGGAGGCTGGGGTAGGAGAAGTTTGCTTGTCTCTGCATCCTTTCATGGCCCCTGCTTGTGCCCCACCCCACATGCCTAGCGCCCATCTACCCAGTTCCCCTTACCGCTGTCTGAAGGCTCATAGAGGTCAATGAATTCCAGAGCGAGGTCAGAGGTACAGTCTCTTTCTTTCTGTTCTTCTCGAAGGAAATCCACAAATTCCAGCAGAGTTAGCTTCTGCCCATCAGATGAGAAGTTTTGAAACAGTTCCTCAACTTCAGTGCGCTTAGTCAATGCTTTATAGAACTGCACAAATTCTTCTCCTTCCAGAGTTTTAGAGTGAGACACATCTGCTGCCTATAAGAGAGGGCTTCATTGAGGGATGGATTTTATGATCGCCCTTTGTTTTTCGTTTACTTAGAGCAGGGAACAGGAAGGGGAGCAAGAGAGAGAGAGTATGCTGGACACTTTGTGCATGAACTTGGGGCCATCAGGCTTTGCAAAGCAAACATCTTTAACCACTGAGCAATCTTCCCAACCCCTGCAAAGGGAATCTTACCATCTTCCATAAAACTCCCATGGAACTCCTGACATTTCATTTTCATAAAAGCCTCTCCAGGGCTGGAGAGTTGGCTTAGCAGTTAAGGTGCTTGCCTGCAAAGCCAAAGGACCTCAGTTCAATTCCCCAGTACCCACGTCAGTCAGATGCACAAGGTGGCGCATACATCTGGAGTTCGTTTGCAGTAGCTGGAAGCCCTAGCACGCCCATTTTTCTTTTTCTCTCTCTCCCTCTTCCCTTCTCTCAAATAAATAAATAAAAATAAAATATTAAAACAAACACCTCTCCAGTAAGTAAAACACAAAATTTTAGTCATATCATTTGCTATTAAGAATATATAGATATATGAATATACATATATATATTGGTTTTTTGAGGTAGGGTCTCACTATAGTTCAGACTTAATCACTACGTAGTCTCAGGGTGTTCTTGAACTCACGGAGACCCTCCTACCTCTGCCTCCTGAGTGCTGGGATTAAAGGCGTGCACCACCATGCCAGATTTAGAGAATATTTTCAACCAGAAAGATTTGAATATCCCAGAGTTCTTTAAAATGGTCAGAGAGAGTAGGTCATGCCTGTAATTCCAGCTTTTAGGAGGTGGAGGGCAAGAGGATCAGGAGTTTGAACTTATCCTTAGCTATATAGTACATTTGAGAGCATTAAACTTCCTGGGGAGATGGCTCAGCAGTTAAAGGTGCTTGTTTGCAAAGTCTACTAGGATGGGTTCATTTCTCCAGTACCCACACAAAGCCAGATGCACAAAGTAGCACATAAATCTGGAGTTTGTGATGTCAAGAGGCTTTGTTGTTGCCTGGCATGGTGGCACACACCTTTAATCCCAGCACTCAGGAGGCAGAGGTAGGAGGGTCTCTGTGAGTTCGAGGATATCTGAGACTGCATAGTGAGTAAGCCTGAGCTAGAGTGAGACCCTACCTCGAAAAACCAATATCTATATATTCTTAGTAGCAAATGATATGACTAAAATTTTGCCTTTTACTTACTGGAGAGGAGTTTATTTTAATATTTTATTTTTATTTATTTATTTGAGAGAAGGAGAGAGAGAGAGAGAGAATGGGCATGCCAGCACTCAAGAGGCAGAAGTAGGAGGATTGCTGTGAGTCTGAGGCCACTCTAAGACTACAGAGTGATTCCAGGTCAGCCTGGGCTAAAGCAAGACCCTACCTCAAAAGAAAAAGAAAAGAATCCCTGGTACACACACACACACACACACACACAGCCTTTCTTTCTACAAAGAAAAATACACAAGAAAAAAGAAAAACCCTTCCTCTTATTTACTCACATTCCATTGAAGTTTTGTACTAGGCACCTGAGAAATTCTGACCATGAACAGCGAGGTCCAACATAATAACATCATTTCCCTGTCATAGGATTATAACTCATACTTCCAACAACATTGAACAGTAAGAATCATTCTGTACACTCCCCATGGAGCTTCTTATGGTGATGGAGTACACAGAGAAGTCAACACATGAGTGCTGCTGTACGGCGTCAGAGGCTGTTGTAGTCATCTTCTCGTGGCTGGGACAAACACCTGACCAAAAGCAGCTTGTGGGAGAAAAAGGTTTATTTTGGCTCACAGACTCGAGGGGCAACTCCACGGTAGCAGGGGAAAATTGGCATGAACAAAGTATAGACATCACTTCTGCCACAGCAGATGGAACCCCACAGCCTGAGAGTGAGCCAAATCCTGGCAAAGGGAAGCTGGCTGTAGCAACCATAAGCCCACACCCCAAAACACACCTCCTTCAGCCAGACTCCCATTCCCAAACTGCCACCAGCTGGGGACCTAGCGTTTAAAACACATGAGTTTATGGGGATACCTAATTCAAATTACCACAGAGGCCTTTTGGACAAATGAAAATAGTCTGTCTAGCTACTGAAAAACCTTCCTCTGCTGACTCACCTGAAAAAGACTGAGAGCATATTCTTGGTCCATTTTCACATTCATCAGGTGTAGTAACCGCTGAACTTCTTGGAAAGTCATTCGGCCATCCTGGTTTTTGTCTCCACGTTGGAACCAATCTCTCAGCCATCCAGGTCTGAGTTAAGGCAAAAGCACTGTGTGTTTGAGTGTCCATCCATTGGCCGTTCTCCCTGTCTTTGCTCCCAGTTTCACTCTCATGCCATTACCTTCTCAAAGAACCTCTCTGAAGCACCATCTACTTGGTCACTGCATAGCTCAAGTGCCTTCAGGGACCTGCCTGTTTCCAGCAGAAATAAACCCCAAATCCTTAACACAGAAGTTGATCTTCTTTGACATTATAATCTGGGCCTGTCTTGCCTTTGCAAGGTATCTCTGTCCTCATGCTTTTGCCAGACAAGGCAACTTCCTACTCTGAGGTTCCCCTGACCCTACTCTTCAGTCTCCTCCTTTTTCATGCTGTTCTCTCACTCAGGAGTGCTTTTTCTTTTTCCTCTATTCACATTCAAATTGTACTCATTTTTTTTTAAACCAGTCCTGGGCTGGTTTCAAACTAGCTATGTAGCTGAGCATGGCCTTGAACTTCTGCTCTTCCTCTCAAGTGCTGGAATAACAGGATGCATCACCACCCAGTTTATGCCATTCTGTGATCAAACCTCAGAGCTTTGTGCATGTTAAGGCAAGTACTTCTCAAATGAGCTACATTTCTAACCCAAATGGTACCCATTTTAAAGATACAGCTCACATCCTATTTCTTCCCTGAAGCTTTCTCGGAAGACTCTTGGGTAGAATTATCATGCCTAATCCTTCTTTTGAACACATACAAGTAATCGGCTTCTTTGGTACTTAGACTATTTATGCAGATTGTTCCTCTCCACTAACTAAAGCAATATATGTATCTCATTAACTTTGGTGCCCCTAAAATTTGGCATAGTGGCTGACACATTTGTCTTAACAGATGGTGAAAGGGTACGTCTGTGCAGGAAGTGATACAGTATGGGAATGTTGAAGTGAACATAAATCTATTTCTTGCTTCTATGGTAGCTAATGCCACTGGGGTCTTCAGCTTTCAGGAGCAGCAACTTGCTTGTTCTCTACCTGGAGGTCGTCCCTCTGATCTCAGAATTCTGACTCATGCTTAAACTCTGCCTGGCCAACATCCATCCTCCTTCAGAATCCTCAGCTCTGCATCGGCCTCTCTCTCTGCCCACACTAATTAAATCCTTTGGTCTTAATATCCCTGCATGCCTTCCCACCTTCTCTGGTTCTGCAGCATCTGATTCCTTCAGTAACCCCACCCTGACTTCATCTGGTTGATACTGGTCCAGTCGCTCCTGCTGGTCCATGCTGGTGACAAGGTCTACCAGCAGCTGGAGTCCTCGAATCCAGTTCTGGGCCTCTTCAACAGTGTTGGCCACCAGGTCCAGATTGGGACGGCGGCCATGAAAGACAATGGTGAAGCCCTTCTCCAAGGGGAATTCTTCTGCCAAGCTGCGCAGTAACTCAGAATCATGGCCATTACGTATGGTCTCCACATCAGAGATTGAGACTGCCAGAGAAGAAGTAGGTAGGAGCACTAAGGAAAGGAGTCTGGCAAAGTGCAGGAGCTAAGGGACAGGACTAGGACCCCCTTTTCCATGAAGACATAGAGAGGAGGAACCTGAGTTTCCATAGGCTGAATCCCAAAGGTCATGAGTACAGGGAGATGCAGACCCCAGGGATTCAGGAGTCCACATGAATCATTATTTTTTTCATAGACAGCCTAGCATGGGGCCTGGGCTAAAAGTGGCAAGTCCTGGCTTCAGCCACCAGCTCACTGTGTGAAGCTAAAACTTAACCCCTTGATGTCCTCATCTTAAATAATGGATGGTTCCTGCTGCATTCATGTTGCTGGGAGAAACATCCAACCAGACACAGCTTATGGGAGGAAAGGGTTTATTTCAGGCTTACAGAGTACAGGGGACATACTGTCAATGGTAAAAGAAACTGGCTCACTTTCATAGATCCAAACAGGGAGAAACCAACAGTCAGCACCACAAAACCTCCAGAGCTCAAATTACTCTTCACATACCTTAGGACTAGACACAAGATCCACCCCCAAACACACCTTAATGCTGGACTTCAAGATCTGCCCCCAGTGACATGCCCCTAAGCAGGGATCTGCCTGCTGGGGGCTCAAGTAAGGAGTTGGGTTTTAATAAAATACCCAAATATATGGGGCTGTGCATTCAAACTACCACAGCCCCTTTCAATGGCCACTCCCAACAATGAACACAGAACCAGTGGGGATGACAAATGAAAACAAATCTGAAGTGGAGAAATAGTTACACCAAAACAGTATACATCCATGTCTGGCATGGTGGCACATGCCTTTAATCCCAGCACGTGGTGCAGACATAGGAGGACTGCCGGGAGTTCGAGGCCACCCTGAGACAACATAGTGAACTTCAGGTCAGCCTGGACCAGAGTGAAACCCTACCTCAAACAAACAAACAAACAACTACAAAAAAACAAGTATATGTCCATGTTATAGGTTTGAAGGTTTCCTTTTCTCCAGGAGTCTTGAAGGGAGCCAGAGAAATTCTACTCCCTTCCCTCTGCTGGGGGTGGTGTGGATATTGAGCTTTGATTATACCTTTAAAGGTGATATATCCTGTGGTCAAATGTTTAGAAGTATCATAAAAAGTCTGGCCAATAGGATTCATACTATTATGATGCTTTTTTTATTTTATTTTTTATTATTGCTTTTTTTTTTTTTTTTTTTTTTTTTTTGGTTTTTTGAAGTTGGGGTTGGGTCTCACTCTAGCCCAGGCTGACCTCGAATTCAGTATGGAGTCTCAGGGTGGCTTTGAACTCACGGTGATCCTCCTACCTCTGCTTCCCAAGTGTTGGGATTAAAGGCGTGTGCCATCACACCTGGCTTTTTGGTTTTTCAATGTAGGGTCTTGATCTAGTCCAGGCTGACCTGGAACTCACTCTGTAGTCTCAGGCTGACCTCAAACTCACAGCGATCCTCCTACCTCTGCCTCCTGAGTGTTGGGATTACAGGCATGCACCACCATGCCTGGAGACTAATTTAATCCTCACTAAGTCCTACACAAGCAAATACTAGTTGTGAACTCCTTGTAGAGACTTAGAGAGAGCCACCAAAAAGACCCAATCTGGGCTGGAGAGATGGCTTAGCGGCTAAGGCACTTGCCTGCAAAACCTAAGGACGCAGGTTTGATTTCCCACAACCCACATAAGCCAGATGCACATGGTAGCACATGCGTCTGGAGTTTGTTTGCAGTGGCTAGAGGTCCTGACATGCTCACTCTTTCTCTCTCTCTAATAAATAAATAAAAATTTAAAAAAATTTAAAGAACCTACCAGGTGTGGTGGCACACGCTTTTAGTCCCAGCACTTGGGAAACAGAGGTAAGAAGATCACCATGAGTTTGAGGCTACCCTGAGACTACATAGTAAATCCCAGGTCAGCCTGGGCTAGTGAGACACTACCTCAAAAAAAGAAAAAAAAAAAAAAAAAAAAAAGGACCCAGTCTTTCCTATGTTTTCAAACTACTGGGTTCCTCAGAGACCTGTCCACCCATGTACTATGTACCCACTCATAGCTATCCAGGTCACTCACAGGTGGGCTTGGCCTTGCCCTCGGCCTGACGTGCATGCCTGACCATCATGCCATCGTTCTGGAGTCTGAAGTATCTTAGCTTCTTCCAGTTCTTCGTCTTCACCTTGCGCATCAACATGCCTTCTTGCATCAGCAGCAGGTCCTGATCAGTGGTCAGCCCTGAGCCAGGAAAATCAGGGACTAAGTGGCCAGAGAGGAAGGTAGGTTTAGAGGAGCTCTGGGGCCAGTGCCACCCTTATTCCCTTCCCTGGGATTTCACCCAAGTCCCCATCCTCTGTAGGAGTACTCACGGTCTTGAATCTGGGATGCCATCGCCCACTGCTCCGCCAACTGATGCCAGAGTCACCTAAAGGAACAAAGGCAGCAAAGGACTTTGGGCGGTTCCTGGAGATCAAGGGAGCAAAGAGCCAAAAACCTAGCCTTTCTGAGTGCTCACTATCCACCAGGTAATTCATTTATAGCCTGCAGCTACTTTACTTTCTAATTTGAATGTGTGACTGAGCTTTAACTGCTAAGCCATCTCTCCAGCCCAGTTCATATTCTTCAAAAAATATTTTTGCCAGGCATGGTGGCGCATACCTTTAATCCCAGCACTTGGGAGGTAGAGGTAGGAGGATCACCATGAGTTCAAGGCCACCCTGAGATACATAGTGAATTCCAGGACAGCCTGGGCCAGAGTGAGACCCTACCTCGAAAAAAACAAAAAAAAATTTTTTGGGAATGGGCATGGTGGCGCATATCTCTAATCCCACTGTGAGTTCGAGACCACCCTGAGACTACACAGTGAACTCCAGGTCAGCCCTGGCTAGAGCAAGACCCTACCTCAAAAAAAAAAAAAAAAAAAGTCTGAAGCTGGGCCTGGTGGCACATGCCTTTAATCCCAGCTCTCAGGAGGCAGAGGCAGAAGGGTCACCATGAGTTCCAGGCCACCCTGAGAATACATAGTGAATTGTAGGTCAGCCTGGGCTAGAGCAAGACCCTACCTCTAAAGCCAATATGTATATATATGTAGTTATTGGCAATGAGAGAGTGGGGAGGGCAAGAACAGAGGGAGAAAGATTGGGCATGCCAGAGCCTCTTGCCACTGCAAACATATTCCAGATGTATGTGTCATTTTGTGCATCTGGCTTACATGGGTACTGGGAAAGTTTTACTTTTTCAAGGTAGGGTCTCACACTAACCCAGGCTGACCTGGAATTCACTATGTAGTCTCAGGGTGGCCTCGAACTCATGGTAATCCTCCTACCTCTGCCTTCCGAGTGCTGGGATTAAAGGCGTGAGCCATCACACTTGGCTCCATCTAACAGTTTTTGTTTTGTTTTGTTTTATTTTTTTTAAGGTAGGGTTTCACTCTGGTCCAGGCTGACCTGTAATTATGTAGTCTCAGGGTGTCCTCGAACTCATGGTGATCCTCTACCTCTGCCTCAGGAGTGCTGGGATTAAAAGCGTGCGTCACCATGTCCAGCTCATTTAACAGTTTTTAATAGACCAAATAAGTTACACAAGTTTCAAAATTGCACTGAACCTGGCATGGTGATACATACCTACAGTCTCAAGTACTTTCAAGGCTAACACAGGATCAGAAGTTCAAGACCAACCTCAGCTACACAGCAGAGTTCAAGGCCAGTCTGGGCTATATGATACACTGTCTCAAAAAAAAAAGCTCACTCCTCTCTCTCCTCCCAGTTTGCTTTACTATTTCCTTACTCAGGTCAGGCTCTTTGTGCTCTTCTCATCCTTCTCTTCATCCTTTTTCTCCATCACTTTTTTCTGCTGCTTCCTTCCTTTGTCTCCACTAATTGCCAATAGCTCTGATTCTCAACCCCATTAAGAATTTTGAGGCTACAGTCCGGGAGAAAGGACACTTGGCATTGGACATTCAGCAACATGTTCCTCTTCTCAGCCTCACTTTTCCCGGTATCCTAGGAGATTGACTAAACAAAGTACCCAGAGAATGTATAGTAGAACCCAAGTGTTCTAGGTCTTGGTGTTTCTTCTGGTGTCTGAAAGGAAGGAAGTGAGAGAAGATGCAGGTACAGTGGGGAGAAAGGAACACAGGGTTTGGGACACGGATTATATCAAGGACACAGAGGATCGAAGAGTAAGAGATTGGGTCAGCCCGGCACAGTGGTACATGCTTGTAATTCGAACTTGAGAAGTGGAGGAAAGATGATCAAGAGTTCAAGGCCATCCTTGGCTACACAAAAATTTTGAGGTAAGCCTAGGCTACATGTGACCCTATCTCAACACAAAGAGAGAGAGGAGACATGGGGTCTTAAATATTAACTCCCACATACATATGGAGATCTTCAAGGATACAGATAATTACTTGCATCATATGTGCCAAGACAAGCATGGTGGTACACACCTTTAATCCCAACACTCGGGAGGCAGAGGGAGTAAGACTGCCGTGAGTTCAAGGCCACCCTGAGACTACATAGTGAATTCCAGGTCAGCCTGGGCTAGAGTGAGATCCTACCTCAATAACCCTCCCCTTCAAAAAACAAACCTAAAGGTGTGCCACCATACCCAAGTAGCTGGACCTCTGGAATGTCAAGGTTGGTGCCAATGACATTACAGTAGAATTCAGGGTGTCCCAAAATGCTGAGGAACAGGAAGAGAAACATTTTGTCTATTCCCTTGCTTCTGAAAAGTACTATGGCTAACTTGTTTTAAAATATTACTTATTTATTTATTTGACAGAGAGAAAGAAGGAGGGAGGGAGGGAGAGAGAGAATGGGTGCTCCAGGGCTTCCAGCCACTGCAAATGAACTCTGGACGCATGTGCCCTCTTGTGCATCTGGCTAACATGGGTCCTGGGGGATCAGACCTGGGTCCTTTGGCTTTGGAGGCAAACGCCTTAACCACTAAGCCATCCCTCCAGCCCTAACCTGTTTTATATAGAGTACAGAACGGTTTTGTCATAGCCCTCAGAATATGAGAGCTTGAAGGATTTTTACAGCACTTACAATTTAATGATTCAAGGATAAACTAGTATGTCCTGAAGAGTGTCTTAAACTAGATACCTTAGCCCACCCCAAAACCTATCAGATCAAAATTTCCAGTGATGGGGCTTGAGAATGTTTACTAGGCATGCTAATACACACAAAACTGTGAGAAATCCTAAACTCCTATTACACATCAAGAAGTTGTCATTGAAAGTCCCATAGCACAGCATGCTGGTGTACTAAGAAACTGCCCTGGCTCATTAAACAGGCAACAAACAAGACACAGAACACAACTCTGACTCTTTTCAATGAAGTCTTATAACTTTCTCCTATTATAAGGAATTCCTGACTGGGTCTTGGGTAACCTTCATTTGATAATAACCTTCAATAGTCTATTAATGAATCTCTGCTGAAGCTTGTCTACTCTAATTTGTGGGGTTTTTTTTGTTGGTTTGTTTTTATTTGTTTATTTGAGAGCTAGAGAGCGAGAGCGAGAGCGAGAGAGAGAGAGAGAGAGAGAGAGAGAGAGAGAGAAGCAGATAGATAGAGAATGGGTGCACCAGGGCCTCCAGCCACTACAAACGAACTCCAGATACATGCGCCACCTTGTGCATCTGGCTAACGTGGGTCCTGGGGAATCGAGCCTTGAACCGGGGTTCTTAGGCTTCACAGGCAAGTGCTTAACTGCTAAGCCACGTGTACAGCCCTAATTTGTCTTTTTATGGGTTGGACTTATGTCTGAGGAATGGCTAGGGGTCAGCACTCCTGGCTCTGGACAGCTAAGAAGTTCTTCTGTAAAAGAGTGATTGACATAGACAAGAGGAAAACTGTAAGAATTTAAAAAATAAAATAAACTGAAGAGAACCAGGAGGAGGGAGCCCTGTGTAGTCACCTGGGTAGGGTCCAACCTAATCAGAGTAGGTGTGCATCTGGAGGGCAGATTAGGGATTCAGGCAGGACTTGGGCAGGGGCTGGCTAGAGATGCCAGGCTCTTACCGTGCGCAGAATAGCAAGCAGTGCTGGGTCTGTGAGCTATTCCTGCCGAGCTTTGTGGTGCTTCCTTGCAGGATAAGGAACACCCCGGCTCCTTTTCTCCTCTGTTCTCACTTGCTTCCACTCTTCTTCTACCGCAGTTGTCTGCTGCGACTGGCAGTTACAGCCAGAAGGAAGGAGTAGGGTGGGGAGAAGTGTGAGCGCTCTCTTCAGTCCAGCCCATCCAACTCTTAAAGGCCCAGGACGTTGGTCAGTGTGAAGGAACAGTGGGGGCGGGGTGGCAGCATAGGGTTAAGGCAGCCGTTTGAGATTGACGGGCAGCACATCTCCAGGGAGGGAGAAGCCTGATTGTGCTGCCTCCTCCCCTCCCCAGCGCTGACCCCAATCCTGCAGTAGCTCTCAAGGGAAAGCCAAGGAGCCTGTGAATTGCAGTGCTTTGTGAATCACTGGTTTTCATTCCGGTAGGTCTCACGGCTGACACTGCCCTCATTTCATCTGGCTGTTTTCCATAGTGTCTGTTTCCACCAGTTTGCTCCTGTGTTTGTGCATTTTGCCTTGCAGGGCACTCAACATAGTTCTGTAGAAATAGGAGTGTAAGAGAGAAGATGAGGAAAAAGGAAGGGGAGGATTGATCAGTTAGTATACATACATATTTAAGGCCTCTGTTAAATCCTTGTTATATATTGAAGAAATACCCATATGTATGGATGAAACAATTCATTTGGTATACCTCCCACCCCTCCCCCACATTTTCCAGACAATGACCCAGGTTGGCCTCCAACTCACTATGTAGCTGAGGATGACCTTGAACTTTTTAGAAAATATATTTTTTATTTTTATTTATTTATTTGACAGAGAAAGAGGGAGAAAGAGAGAGAGAGAATGGGTACATCAGGGCTTCCAGCCACTGCAAACGAACTCCAGATGCTTGAGTCCCCTTGTGCATCTGACTAACGTGGGTCCTGGGAAATGGAACCTGGGTCCTTTGGCTTTGCAGGCAAATGCCTTAACTGCTAAGCCATCCCTCCAGCCCATATTTTTATTTTTTAAATCTCTTTATTCATTTATTTGAGAGAGAAAGAGGAAGAGAGAATGTTTTTGTTTTTAGGTAGAGTTTCACTCTAGCCCAGGCTGACCTGGAATTCACTATGTAGTCTTAGGGTGGCCTCAAACTCACAGTGATCCTCCTACCTCTGCCTACTGAGTGCTGGGATTAAAGGCATGTGCCACCATGTCTGGCTAAGAGAGTTATTTTTAAATTTTTTTGTTTATTTTTATTTATTTATTTGAGAGCAACAGAAAGAGAGAAAGAGATAGATAGATAGATAGATAGATAGATAGATAGATAGATAGACAGACAGATAGACAGATAGATAAAGAATGGGCATGCCAGGGCCTCCGGCCACTGCAGAGGAACTCCAGATATGTGCGCCCCCTTGTGCATCTGGCTTATGTGGGTCCTGGGGAATTGAGCCTTGAACCAGGGTCCTTAGGCTTCACAGGCAAGTGCTTAACCACTACACCATCTCTCCAGCCCATCTTTTAAATAATTTTAAAAATTTATTTATTTATTTGAGAGAGTGAGGGAGAAAGAGGCAGAGAAAGAGAGAGAGAGAGAATGGGCATGCCATGGCCTTAAACAGCTGCAAAGGAACTCCAAACACAGATGCCACTTTGTGCATCTGGGGAATTTGACCTGGGTCCTTTGGCTTTATAGGCAAGCATCTTAATCACTTAGCCATCTTTCTAGCCCCCAAATGCATTTTCAGCTGGGAGTGGTGCACATACCTTTGATCCCAGCACTCAGGAAGCAGAGGTAGGAGGATTGCTGTGAGTTGAAGGTCAGCCTGGGACTACAGAGTGACATCGAGAATTCCAACCTAGGCTAGAGTAAGACACGACATTGAAAAACCAAAAAGACTGCTGGGTGTGGTGGTGCACTCTTTTAATCCCAGCACTCAGGAGGCAGAGGTAGGAGGATTGCCCGGAGTTTGAGGCCACCCTGAGACTACATAGCAAATTCCAGGTCAGCCTGGGCTAGAGTGAGACCCTACCTTGAAACACCAAAAAAAGAAAAAAAAAACCAAAAAGAGAAAAAAAAAAATCTATCTAGTATCTGTCTATAAATTTATTTGAAGGAGAGAGAAAATGGGTGTGTCAGGCCTCTTGCTGTTATAAATGAGCTTCGGGTACATTTGGCTCTCTCTCTCTTTATCTGTGTGTGTCTGTGTTTACATACTGGGGATGGACCTGGGCTGACAGGCTTTGCAAGAAAGCATCGTTAACCACCGAGCAATCTCCTCAGCCCAAACTTGAACTTCTAATCCTCCTCCTTCTACCTCTTGAGTGCTGTAATTCCTAAGAGCACCACTATGCCCAGTTTATACAGTACTGAGGATTGAACACAGGTCATCATGCATGCCAGGCAAGTACTTTACCAAAAGAAATACATCGCCAGACGCTTTGTTTGTTTGTTTCTTTTGTTTTTCGAGGTAGGTTCTCGCTTTAGCCCAGGCTGACCTGGAATTCACTATGGAGTCTCAGGGTGGCCTCAAACTCACAGCAATCCTCTACTTCTGCCTCCCAAGTGCTGGGATTAAAGGCGTATGCCACCTTGCCCAGCCATCTTCAGACTCTTTATTAATTCATTCCTTCTACAAGCATTTGTACAGTGCAAGGATATGTTTTTGAGTCAGGAGCTTGCTACAAAGCCCAGGCTGGCCTTGAACTCACAACCCTCATGCCTGAGCCTCCTGAGCACTGGGATTAGAGGCGTGCTCCTCCATGTCTGGCCATTCATGTTGACAAAAAGGAGTGGGTAAAGATGGAGGAGTCTCTTGATGTGTAAGAACTCACAGCAAAGAAGAACAGACTGGAAAGACACTAGAGGAGGGTAATGAGCGTCTTATGAAGGTGAATGAAAAGGTAGCTGACATAGAAACCAAGACTGAGGAAAGGGAACCAAATTAGAGGAGGAGAAAGGAACTGTAAAGTGTTAAGACTTTATACTTCACAAATAAAAACTAAGGTCCAGGGAAATTGGTCTTGGCAGTGGAGACCACCATCCCTTGCATACTCACAAGTGCTGGCAGCTAGAGTCAGCTTTTTCTTTGCCTTGAGAAGACTGTGAAAACAGCCTTTTAAATTAAATTAAATTAATTTTTTTTTTTTTGCTTTTCTAGTCTAGGGTCTCACACCAGCCCAGGCTGACCTGGAATTCACCATGTAGTCTTAGGCTGGCCTCACTGGCGATCCTCCTACATCTGCCTCTTGAGCGCTGGGATTAAAGACATGCACCACCACACCTGGCTTTGAAAATGGCCTTTTCTGAAGCAGTGGAAGACTCTAAGGGCATTGGGCACAGACATTAAACTTCTGTAAGATTCTTTGTCCAGTGAGGTGTACTTTAGTCACAGGCACACAGGGAGCCCTGTAAAATGCTTTTAACTGTGCTGAGTTCTGGCTGCCTCTCATGGTTCTTTCAAACATTTAATAGTTTTCCTTCCATTGCTTAATGGTCCACCATTAGTGGTTATTTATAGCTAGACTTTTAGTCTCATTAAAGTAAAACCCTCCTAAGTGATGATCATAGATGTCATAGTAGTGATTTGTTCAGGAAGGAGTTGCGATGGGCTAGGGCTCAGAGTTAGGCAATTTCTATTTCTAGTCCTGATTGCTAAAGAGTGGATCTTCATTATTACTAAGCCATGCATCTTTGGCTTTCTGTTTTCTATATTTTACAATAAAAGAAATTAAAACTTTTCAATTATTTTTTTTAAGAGAGTGGACTTCTTAATGTTTCCCAGAATGGTCTTAAGGTTGTGGGCACAAATGATACTCCATCTCAGCCTCCTGAGAAGTTGGAACTATGGGCACCTGCCACCATGCCTGCCTGCAATTCTTGGAGCCTTTGTAGTTTTACATAATTTATATCTAGGGTGGGTTGACCACACCCTTTACTGAAAAAAGTGGTTTGGTTTTGCTTCACAGTGAGAGAATTCCTTGATGAGGGTAACATTGAACTCACGATCTGCCTTAACCAGTGCTAGGATTACAAGTGTGTACTACCACACCTGACTTGAGATCAGGTTTTTAAAATGTTTTATTTATTTGAGAAAGAGGGAGACAGAGAGAGTGAATATGGGTGCTCCAGGGCCTCCAGCCACTGCAAACAAACTCCAGATGCATGTGCCACCTTGTACATATGGCTTGTGTGGGTCCTGGGAAATCAGACCTGGGTCCTTTGGCTTTGCAGGCAAGTGCCTCAACCGCTAAGCCATCTCTCCAGCCTGAGATCAAGTCTGGATAGAGGAAGAGGAGTATAAAGGGAACGTAGGCATTAAAAGGGAAGCGATTCATGGGCAGTAGAAAGAATAGGGGAAATCAGAAGGAAAACTACCAATTTCAGATTTGACTGAGAGGTCCCATGCTCTTCTTGCTCTCCCATTTCTACTTGCCTGACATCATCTTTTCTTTTTACTGAGTTTCATCTCTCATTCCTCCTCTTCTGCATCAGTCCTCATCTTACGTCTTTGCCTGTTGCTGACTCACTGCCACCCCACCTCAACACTACCCAACTGTGTTTCTTTCTGGGAGAGCACAGACCTCAGATGTTCTGTTCCAGTATTCTCAGTAGCACACCAGCATTTCTCAGTCCATACGTATCTGATTCAGGGTGGGGGGAAGACTTGGAGATTTTGAAAATGTCAGTATGGCGGCCAAGAATGCTGAGAAGACACGTTCTCAGAACATAGGACTGACTAGATCCAGAGAGCAGCAGACAGCCTTGGGCACAGGAACTGTCCATCTGCTTTGGTAATTCCTATTTCTGCACAGATCTGAGCCCTTCCTCCACCCCTGTCTATTATTAACAGACCCAGAAACCTGATCAGGGCAGCAGTGGCAGGGATTTTCTGGGAACCATGCCCAGGAAAGGCCTAGAAGCCTTAAGGTGAAACATAGTAGCAGCTGGCAGAGGGAGACCCAAACATGGTACTCTCACTTTGCCACCGAGTCCCACCGAGACTCTCCTCTTCACATCCAGGGCCAAAGCCACCACATCTAAACATCTCTGCTTCTTAGAACATTCAGCCATATCCATCCAAGCTACTCAGACTTCTGAAATAAAGCATCTTCTGGGTACCAGAAAAACCAACTCAAAATTTTAGATTGCATTTTAATTTTTTTTTTTTTATTTATTTGAGAGCGAAAGACACAGAGAGAAAGACAGAGGGAGAGAGAGACTGGGCACGCCAGGGCTTCTAGCCTCTGCAAACGAACTCCAGACACGTGAACCCCCTTGTGCATCTGACTAACGTGGGACCTGGGGAACCGAGCCTCGAACCGGGGTCCTTAGGCTTCACAGGCAAGTGCTTAACCACTAAGCCATCTCTCCAGCCCTGCATTTTAATTTTTTATAAATATATAAATATAAATCTATCTATCTATCTATCTATCTATCTATCTATCTACCTATCTATCTATCTATCTATCTATCTATCTATCTATCTATCATCTATCTATCTAGAGAGAGACAGGGTCTCGCTCTAGCCCAGGCTGACCTGGAATTCACTAAGTAGTCTCACAGTGGTCTTGAACTCACAATGATCCTCCTACCTCTGACTCCCCAGTGCTGCGATTAAAGGCATGCACCACCACGCTCAGCTATTACAAATATTTTTATTTATTTGCAAGCAGAGAGGGAGAAGACAGACAGAGAATAGGTGTGCCAGGGCTTCTAGTTGCTGCAAGAAGACTACAGATGCATGTGTCATTTTGTGCATCTGGATTTAGTTGGGGACTGGGCAATCAAACTTGGGTTGCTGAGCTTTGCAGGCAAGTGCAATTGCTGAGCCATCTCTCGAGCCCTCACATTTTATTATTTTAAATTTATATGTGTGCGTGTGTGTGACACAGAAAGGGGGGGGGGCAAAGAGAGAGAGAGAGAGAATCTCTTGTTCCTGCAAGCAAATGCTTTTCCAGCTTTACATGGTTGATTGGGGAATTGAACCCAGGGTGCCAGGTTTTGCAAAGCAAGCGCCTGTAACTGCTGAACCATTCCCTAGGCCATAGATTGCATTCCCACTGCCACTCCCAAGGTAAGGTCTTACTCTAGTACAGTCCAGGGTGACCTGGAATTTACTCTAGTCCCAGCTGACCTTGAATTTACAACGATCTTCCTACCTCTGCCTCCCAAGTGCTGAGATTAAAGGCATGGATACTGGGGAAATCAAACCTGAGCCATCAATCTTTGCAAGCAAGTGCTTTCAACTGCTGAGCCATCTCCCCAGTCCCTCTTCTCAATTACCACACTGGCTAGGAAATAATCAATGGAGGTCAAAAGTAGACATTTTATTTGAGAAAGAGGCAGAAAGAGGGAGAGGAAGAGAATGGGTGCACCAGGACCTTTAGCCACTGTAAACAAACTCCAGACACATGTGCCACCTTGTGCATCTGGCTTACATGGGTCCTTGGGAATTGAACCTGGGTCCTTTGGCTTTGCAGGCAAATGCCTTAACAGCTAAGTTTTCTCTCCATCCCCAAAGTGGACATCTTGTTTCCTTCCTCATCACATGGAGAGTGACCTTTTCAGAGGGCTCTGAACTCCTGCTCTTCCTACCATTACCTCCCAAGTGCTGGGACTACAGGCCCATGTTAAGTCACCTGGTTTATGGAGAATTTCAGTATTTTATTGAGATGATGACTGTAAGGTTTTTGTTGGATTTCTTATTAGATAAAGAACTTACCTTTCTATTCCATTTTCAAACTTGTTTCTTCTTCCTCTCTTCCTCCTTCTTCTCTTTGCAGTGCTGTGGATAGAACCCAAGGCTAAACATATGCTCTACCACTGAGCATATCCCAATATACATACATACATATATATATGTATATATATAATATATGTAAATTTTGGATAGGTCTCATTGCAGCCCAGGCAGACCTCAAACTTGCTACGTATACAAGGCTGATCTTTTTTTTTTTAATTTTTATTTATTTATTTGAGAGTGACAGATAGAAAGAGGCAGAGAGAGAGAGAGAGAGAGAGAACAGGCGAGCCAGAGCCTCCAGCCACTGCAAACAAACTCCAGACGCGTGTGCCCCCTGTGCATCTGGCTAACATGGGTCCTGGGGAATTGTGCCTTGAACTGGGGTCCTTAGGCTTCACAGACAAGTGCTTAACCACTAAGTCATGTCTCCAGCCCACCAAGGCTGCTCTTAAGCTCCTGGTCCTTTCTGCTTTCCACCTCCTCAGTACTGGGATTACAGGTGGGCAACTTAGGTCTTTACCTTCATCTAGATAATTGCTTTTCTCTTTCTGTTGTCAACTGCATTGATTGGCTTTCAGGCACTGAACCAACCTTGAGTTATTTTTAATTTTATTTACTTTGAGAGGCAGAGAGAGAGGGGGAGAGAAAGAATGAATGAATATGGGTGTGCCAGGGCCTCCAGCCACTGCAAACAAACTCCAGATACATGTGCCACCATGTGCATCTGTCTTACATGGGTTCTGGGGAATTGAACCTGGGTCCTTAGGCTTCACAGGCAAGTGCCTTAACTGCTAAGCCATCTCTCAAGCCCTATTCTTTAAAAAAATTTTTAAGGCAGGGTTTTACACTAGTCTAGGCTGCCTTCAGACTCACAAGGGCTGGGATTTAAGGCATACACCAAAATGCCTGGCTTCAATCTTGTATTTTTGCAATGAAGCTGTTAATACTACATTAATAGCTTTTTAAAAATAAAATTTTATTTTTATTTATTTAACAGAAAGAGGGAGGGAGAGAGAGAATGAGTGGGCCAGGGCCTCCAGTCACTGCAAATGAACTCCAGACGCATGTGTCCCCTTGTGCATCTGGCTAACATGGGTCCTGTGGAATCGAACCTGGGTCCTTTGGCTTTGTAGGCAAGCACCTTAATCACTAAGCCATTCCTCCAGCCCAATAACTTTTTTTTAAACATTAAATTTTTTTATTTAGTTATTCATTTGACAGAGAGAGAGAAGGGGGTGGGGGAGAATGGGCACACCAGGGCCTCCAGCCACTGCAAACAAACTCCAGACATATGTGCTACCTTGTGCATCTGGCTAATGTGGGTCTTGGGTGTCAAACCTGGATCCTTTGGCTTTGCAGGCAAACCTCCAGCCCTCGTTTTTTTTTTTGTTGTTGTTGTTTGTTTTCAAGGTAGGGTCTCACTCTAGCTCTAGTTGACCTAGAATTCACTGTGTAGTCCCAGGGTGGCCTTGAATTCATGATCCTCCTACCTCAGCCTCCCATGTGCTGGAATTAAAGGCAAGCACCACCATGCCTGACCAAAAAACTACCCCCTCGCCGAGGCAGTGTCTCACTGTAGCAAAGCTGACCTAAAACTCATTCTATAGCCCAGGATGGCCCCAAATGGATGAAAATCCTACTACCTTAGCTTCCTGAGTGCTGGGATCAAAGATATGCACCACTGTACCCAGCCTGATATCTTTTTTTTGTTTTTCAAGATAGTTTCACTCTAGTCCAGGCTGGCCTTGAACTCACAGTAATCCTATTACCTCTGCTTCTTGAGCACTAGGATTAAAGGTGTGTTCTATCAATGGCCAGCATATCATTTTTGTTATTGCTAGATTTGCTTGTCTGAGATTTTTTTTTTCCTGTGTGCTGGCGCATGAACCCAGGGCTTTGAGCATATGCTTTACCTCTGAGCTATATCCATTGATCCCTTATGTTTTAATTTTTGGCAGGGTCTCAATCTGTAGCTCAGTCTATCATAAAACTATGTACACAAGGCTGGCCCTGAATTTGAGCCAATTCTCCCATGCCAGTTTCCCAAGTGCTTGGATTAAATGTGAGTCACCACAAACCCAGCTTCCTTATTAAGAGGCTGGAGAGATGGTTCAGTGGTTAAGGTACTTGTTTACAAAAGCCTAATGACTTGGGTTTAATTCACCAGTACCCACATAAAGCCAGATGCACAAAGTGATACATGTGTCTGGAGTTCATTTGCAATGGCTAGAGGCCCTGAGGCATATGTTCTTTTTCTCAAATAAAAAAATATTTTTTGAGACAGATAGGACGTTTTTGTTATAAGCCTAGGCTGGCCTGGAACTTGGGGTTCTCCAGCCTTAGTTGTTTTGTAGTTTTTTGTTTTGTTTTGTTTTTTGACTAAGAATCACACTCTAGCCCAGGCTGACCTGGAATTCACTATATTGTCTCAAGGGTGGCCTCGAACTCATGGTGATCCTCCTACCCGTCTCCTGAGTGCTGGGATTAAAGGTGTGTGCCACCATGCCCAGCCAGTAAAATATTTTTTAAAGAGAGACTGGGTCTCCCTGCCAGGCAAAGGAAAAACAGAAAAAAAAAAAAAAAGATGCCTGTAACCCTAGCACTTGAGAGGCTAGAGCAGGAAGATCACAATTTGATCACCACCATGGGCTACAGTGATCTTTCTGCCTCAGCTTTTTTTTTTTCTTCTCAATTTTTTTTTTTTTTTTTTTTCCGAGGTAGGGTCTCACTCTGGTCCAGGCTGACCTGGAATTAACTCTGCATCTCAGGGTGGCCTTGAACTCATGGCAATCCTCCTACCTCTGCCTCCTGAGTGCTGGGTATAAAGGTGTGCGCCACCACACCCGGCTTTTCAATTTTTTTATTAACGACTTCCATGATTATAAAAAATACCCCAAGGTAATGCCCCCCCCCCCTTTTCCTTTGAAACTCCACTCTCCATCATATCCCCTCCCCCTCTCAGTCAGTCTCTTTTATTTGGATGTCATGATCTTTTCCTCCTATTACGATAGGTCGTGTCAGGCACTGTGAGGTCACAGATATCCCTGCCTCAGCTTTTAAAGTATTTTGTTTATATTCATGGCCACGGTGGTTGGGTGGCTAGGTGCTGGTGTTTCAAAAGTGAATTAGGGGCTGGAGAGATGGCTTAGCGGTTAAGGTGTTTGCCTGTAAAGCCAAAGGACCTTAGTTTGATTCTTCAGGACCCACGTAAGCCAGTCGCACAAGGTGACACATGCATCTGGAATCCGTTTGTAGTAGCTGGAGGACCTGGCATGCCCATTCTCTGCCTCTTTCCCTCTCTCAAATAAATAAAAAGTGAATTGGGTGGGGCATCACTTTAGCTATATACCACAGGTTCCAATAAATTTCATTATCTTAAAAAATATATATGTATATAAAATGTTTTGGTTTTACAAGGTAGGGCCTTATTCTAGCCCAGCCTGACCTGGAATTCACTCTGTAGTCCTAGACTGGCCTCGAATTCACAGCTCCTACCTCTGCCTCAGCTGGGATTAAAGGTGTGTGCCACCATGACCAGCTCCCAGCCACCAACTTTTAAAATATTAATTTTAATCTGTGTGGCACGTGCTCATGCGTGTGGGTGCAGGAGTGTGTCCGACATCTTCTGCTGTCAGTTTTTGTCTTTCACCTTGTTCAGCAGGCTAGCTTGCCCAGGAGTTTATTCTCCTGTTTCTGCCTCTCTTCTCACTTTAGGGCCATTAGAATTATAGATGCTCATGGGATCTGGTGATCTAAACAAGACTCATGCTCACACTGAGTTATCTCTCCAGCTCCATTTTTTTAAAACTTTATTTTTTTAAAGGTAGGGTCTCACTCTAGCCCAGGCTGACCTGAAATTCATTCTGTATTCACAGGCTGGCCTTGAACCCACAGCAATCCTACCACCTCTGCTTCTCTAGTGTTATGTTTAAAGGTGTGTGCCACCACACCTGGCTTAAGTTTTCTTGGGCTGGGTGTGGTGGTGCACACCTTTTAATCCCAGCACTTGGGAGGCTGAGGTAGAAGAGTTCGAGGCCACCTTGAAACTACATAGTGAATTCCAGGTCAGCCTGGGCTACAGCAAAACCCTACCTTGAAAAACAAAAACAAAACTCTTGATGGTGCAGTTGTGATCAATTCTGTTAGGTGGATGCAATTAGAATATATAGGGACTGGGGAGATGGCTCAGCAGCATGAGGAGTAGAATCCCATCTCCAGCACCCGTGTAAAATACCAAGCATGGCCACATGTCTGTAATACCACACCAACATTATGGGACAGAGACAGGAAGGTTACTGGGGCTCCCTGCTCAGCCAGTCTAACTGAAAAAATGGGGAGTTACAGGTTCAGTGAGGGAAAGAAGACATTCAGTATTCCTCTGACCCACACAGAAATCTATGCATACATACTACACATACCAAATGTGTGTGTGTGTGTGGGGGGAAGAGAGTATGACTACTGTTGCTTTATGCATAATAGGTATGTACTCTGCCATTGAGCTACTCCTCCAGACTCCATTTGCTTTTTGTTTTGGGGTAGGGTCTCACTCTACCCCAGGCTAGTCTGGAACTCACAGTGATCCTCTTACCTCAGCCTCCCAAGTGCTGGGATTAAAGGCATGCAGCACCGTACCTGGCCCCACTTTGGGGCAACAACTTTGTTCTCGTTTTCTTAGCCTTTGAGTAACAGGAATGCTGAGCAGAGAGATCCAAGTAGACAGTGTAAAAAGAACCCTCCGACAGAGATGGATGCCTTTCCTTGTCTTGTCCCACCACTAGGATAGTCACAGATCCTCTACAGCTCTTGAAAAAAGCAGCTGGGAATGGGTTAGCTGTGTCCTACTGAGAACCAGGCATGGAACAATTCTAAAGATGTGCTCCAAGCCCTGAGCCTCCGGGATAAAATTTAAAGTTCAGAATAAAATGTTTTAAGCACGACTTCTTCACTTACAGAAATCTCTTCCAGTTATTAACATGAAAGCTGGGAGTGAGGTTCTGTCTCTGCAAGCCTAGCAGGCTAAAGACCACCTCCCAAACAGCTCTTCTGTATCAGCTGCAGCCTGCGGGACTCCTAACAAGCCTGTCCACAGACCATCACTGCCTTCTCAGTCGTGCAGTCATGTGTGTTCAGGGGTGCAGGCAGGTGTAACAAGGACCTCCTGACCAGAGCGCCCAGTTATCTCTATGCTAACAAAATAGCATTGTCAATTGAAAGGAAAAATTATTTTTACAAAACCAGAAGCATGTTTTATTTCAATCCTGTCGAGGAAGCGGGATGGAAAACACAAAATATGGGGAGGGGTTTTTATATAATACACACATCAGGACCAACCACAAGGAATAAGACCCATCCCACCCTTCCCCACCCCCACCAACTCTATGCGGGTTCCAAGGCCAGCTGAGAATAGATGGGACAAGAATTAAGACACTATTGGCACAGTAACATGGCCAATGCACCGAAAGATGGAGAGAAAACTTCCCAGGGAGCAAGGCCCTGGGCCTCAGCTGCTTCCTCAGTGGAGGGAGAATGAGAAACTTTGGCTCAGCAGGAAGGCGGTTATCAAAAATCAGGGTTACCCTAGTTGGACTTTCCAGATCACAGGCTGTGGACTGAAAGGAGTCAAGACATCTATGTATTCAGGTGATGCTGTTCTGCTTTCTCCACGATGATCTCTCCTCAGGCTCGAGATCTGCTCCCCCTTTTCAGAAGGCAGGGAAGTAAGTGCTTACTTTTCACTTCCTACACCTAGGCTACTTAATTACTACTTTCTTGGCTTTAGAGACAGAAGCCAACTAACAAGGCCGACTCTCATTGTGAAAGTCGGCATAAAAGAGCCCTTGGGTTGGCAAAACTGCCTCTGCAAAAGTTTCAATGACCTTGGCCTTAATATAATCTCATCAAACTTGTTAAGAGACAGCTTTAATTGTGTGAAATGTGGACCAAAGTCTTGGTCTCTCATTCTAGAGTTGGACCAGTAATCTCATCTTTGGAGGTGGGAATGAGAGAAAAAAAAGTGCTAACCATGGAAGGATTGAGGAAAGCAAGGCAGTTTGTATTAGGCTATAGATTAAAGAGATGGAGCAAGAATTTTAACAGAATATGAACAAGTGGCAACCCTGTAATTTCCATAGACCAAAGAGAATGTGTCAAAAGGGAGGAAAAAGAGTGAGTGACCAAGCAGAGTCCAGCCCTCCATTTTAAATCTGAACTAATTCAGCTAATATTGTTTCAAGTATAATCATGATGAGAAATGGCACTGCCTATCACCTTAATTCCACATGCCTCCCTTTCAAAAGTCCTCTTAGAAATTATCTTTGAAGACTTGGATCTGGAGACTGCCACCCCTCCTGCTCCAATACAATATCCTTTTAGGATAGCTGGATGAATTAAGACATCTGCTTTGAGTTTGATAGGTGGGAAGTGAAAAAAAGGAAAAAGCATTGAGATTTAGGAAAGCTAGCAGCTAAAGCCAGAAATAAGGTTAAAGGCAGCCAGAACTTGGAGTGAAGAATGGAAGGGGGGAAATATGGTGAGTTCCTGCTGTCCTTTGGCTTTACATCTTTCCCCTGTCCCCCATTTTGCCCAACAGCCTGATGCAGCTACTGGCCTGCCAGAGGGGATGTAATGCCCAAACCAACATTTTATTGAGCTTATGCAGCTAACAGACTTGTAAACAATGCCAATTGACAAAGTTTTGCTGAAAACTACAGCTTGTGTCCATTAAACACACCTCTCTCTGAGATTAAAACCAAAAAACCAAAGTAAACAAATACTGAGAGAGAGAATTAAAAGACACATCTTGAGTCTTCCAGGAAGGCAAAGTAAAAAAAAAAAAAAAAAGCCACATGGCTTGGTCCCGGGCGTTCATCATGCCTAGAGTGTAGCTATCACCACCGTCTCCCCTCTCTGCCAGTGGCTAGTCGAGGTAGGGGAGCAGGGTCATCTTGGACATGCTGCAGATACAGCATTTGCTGGTGTTGAGCCCTCCTGGGGCTGTGGTGGTAGACTGCTGTGTCAGGAGCCCATTTCCTGGGAGCAGCAGAGGAAGCCCAGGTCCACAGGGCAGCCTGATGGCAGCCCACACATCTCAGCAGGGGTACTTTGCCCCTTCTCTCCAGTGCGGTTCAACAATGAGGTTGTCTATTCCTGGTCGGCAATAAAACCTGAGCTGTTTTCCTTGTAGGTGCCACCTCCTGTCCCCAACTTGGGGGAGTAGTGGGAGGGGACAAGGGAAGATCACTGAGGGGGCAGAGGGATACCCCGGGGATCGGTGACCTGGCCCTCTTGCAGGTTCTTCACCAGTTGTGCAAGCCAGCGTTTTGTGGTGGTGTCATCTTTTAGCACCTGGGCAAAGGTTGTATCCTTCAGCTGGTCAGGGAGGCACTGCCTGAGTGCTTCACGCGCCCTACATTAGAAACAAACAAACCAACCAGGGAGACAACAAATAAACCCACATTTTGGGTCTAAGGAAGAGCCCCTGCCTTAGACTTAAACATACACTATCCTGGCAATCTATAGCTCTGTCAGCTTAAATTAAGAAGTCATTAAAATTCTTAGTTTATATTAGGCATAGGTTCAGAGATTCCCTAGAATGTATAGTTCACAATCAGAATCATGCCCCCATGTATAATTTCATGCAAAAGCAAATGGAATAAAATGGTTCAATAGTTTACTTCACTTTAAACTTCTATTTATTATAGTAAATATTGTCAAACTATTCATATTAGACATAGATGGGTTATAGTAGACAAAATTTTAAAAAATCAGTAAAAAGCAGATATGATCTCACTTGTATATGAAAAACAGTGATTTTAATTCTGTAACTTTCCAACTTACATTTTTACAGAAATTGCTTCAACCTTGTAATTAAGTGCTTCAACTTTTATTTTAAAACCTTCCTAGGACATGAATGGTAAAAAGTAAAGTTATGGTAGCATTATTATTATTTTGTTTTTTTGAGGTAGGGTCTCGCTGTAGCCCAGGCTGATCTGGAATTCACTCTGTAATCTCAGGCTGGCCTCAAACTCACTGCAATCCTTCTACCTCTGCCTCCCAAGTGCTGGGATTAAAGGCGTGCGCCACCACACCCGGCTCAGATGGACTTGTAAAGGTTTAATTTTCTTTGAAATGAACAGCAGAAAATCAAGTCTGAAACTATAAAATGGTGAATGTTAACTATGTAGAGGCTGTTCTAAACAGTTATGGCTTCTCACTCAGGTAGGATTTTAAATAAACACATTTCAAACTTTGGTGAGAGCAGAAACCACTGGAAAACAGGACAAAATGATCAAATGAATCAATAGGGCTTGAATAACCCCAGTGGCAGGAGATAAACCAAGTAACCCCCATTTCTAGGAGCACAGAAATCCTTCCATTATGTGGCTTGGCAGAATCTGAGCAAATAGCTTTCAGCATAAATTATGGATTTATAAGCAAAAGGTCAAACATTTCTAAAATGCATTATACCTACAATGTATGATTTCTGGCAGAAAGATTATGAACATAAAGAGATAAAGTAATTAGATCAAGGACCTTACAGGAATCAGACCTGAAAGCACAATTTGAAAAGCCCTCTGGGTTATGAAACTTTCTAAGAGAGCTTTGAAAGTAGACTTGTCTTTCTGGTCACTTGGATTAAACCACAGGAGTGATGCACTGTAAGTCTTCCCCTGGAACTGTCTGGACTTTCTTGACTTTCGGACTAGGACAGAGAGTTACAGTGGGAAGATACAACTCATGAAATTCCCCCCCCCCCAAGGAAAGGTCTCATTTTAGCCAAGGCTGACCTCAAACTAACAGCTGAGTACTGAGATTAAAGACATGCACCAACACACCGGGCTTCTCATGGACTTTTAAATCCTGAGCTTTAGATTTTAATAGGAATTTAAGTCTTGTCCTAGATAAAAGTAAACACAGTTGTATCTCTTCTTTAGCCTCAAGATGCTGTGAGATTGGAAATCCATTTAAGAGAGTATTTCCTTAAACTCCTGTAAATTTTTTCTAAATGGCCAGGCGTGGTAGTACATGCCTTTAATCCCAGCACTTGGGAGACAGAGGTAGGGGGACTGTTTTGAGTTCGAGGCCACCCTGAAACTACGTGAATTCCAGATCAGCCTGAGCTAGACTGAGACCCTGCCTTGAAAAACAAAAAAAATTTTTTTGGTCAATGTTTACCTGGGATTATCTGAGAGCCGAAGATAACATCTTACTACATGCTTCAGCAGACGAGCAGAGGGTTCTTTGGATAGCTGCAGGACCATTTTACCCTGTTTTATCCCCAAATAAGGGGAGGGATAGGAAAAAACACAAAAGCACAAAAAATCTAATTGCCATCAGAGATCAGATCATCCAAGTAAGAATTATTATAGAAGGTTTCAGGATTACTTTGTCAGAACTATTATTTCTAGTTAGAAGACTATAAATATGTAGGGACAGTTACAAAGGGACAAATCAAAGAACTCACCAAGATCATAGCAACATGGGAAAAACGCTCATATGTCTGACATATGTAGGCCAAACCAGTGTCATCTAAGAGGATCTTCTGAAGGATGAATGTGGCAACCTGGAGTAAGATAAAATTAGTAAGTCTCAAGAGCTACTCAGAGCTGTCACCCCATTTCCCAAGCATGAACATCAATCAGTGAGAAAACAGCAAGCAGCAGCAGAAAAAAGTATTTTTTAGCAATTAGCAACAATTTTCTCAAAAGAGAAAAACATGTTCATGGAAGGTCTTTAGGCTGAAGAAAGGCAAAACATGATGACAGGCCCCAAAACCAGCAGACAACCTAAGAACCAAACAATGATGATTCTTAGTTAAAAGCACATACTGTTTTGGAAAGTTCACTTCCAGATTCCATAATACGCAAACACAAAGGGATAATTTCTGTTGTCAATAAAAAGTTGATCACTTCTTGCTCATCTGTTTTCACCAAGGCCCCTACAAAAAATATGGACAAGTAAAAGATTATTTTTTATTTTATTTAGTTAATTTCTTTATTTTGGGTTTTTAGAGGTAGGGTCTCATTCTAGCCCAGGCTGACCTGAAATTCACTCCATATTCTCAGGATGGCCTTGAACTCACAGCAATCCTCCTACCTCTGCATCCTAAGGGCTGGGATTAAAGGAGTGTACCACCATGCCTGGCCCCACCAAGGTAAGGGTATTGCTTTAGTCTAGGCTGATCCTCCTACCTCAGCCTCCCAAATGCTGGGATTAAAGGTGTTCACCACCATGCCAGGTTCATGTAAAATTTTAGAGTAAGAGGGTGGAATGTGGTGGCAGCATTTGGGAGCAGAGGTAGGAGGAGTGCCATGAATTCAAGGCCACCTTGAGACTACACAGTGAATTTCAGGTCAGCCCTGGGCTAGAGTAAGACCATACCTCAAAAAACCAACCACACAAACAAACAAAAAATTTAGAGTAAGAATCTCTAGCTAAAAGGAAGAGCCAAGGATGGTGGTGTGCACCCGTCATGTAATCTGGGAGATGGCTCAGTAGTTACAGACTGTTAGCTGTGGTTTAATTCTCAGTATCCAAGTATAACTGGATGCAAAGAGTTGCATTTTTCTAGAGTTCATTTGCAGCAGCAGGAGACTCTGGTGTGTCTCCAAAATAGACAGACAGACAGACACACAAAGCATTGCCATTAAGTTCAAGGCTTATGTTCAAGCTTGGTCAACACAGTGTTCCAGGCCAGCCTGGGGTATAGCAAGACCCTGTTTCAGAAGTAAAGAAAGAGAAGGAATGGAAGAAAAGCAAAGGAAGAAATCCCAGGCTGGCTTTAATCTAATAGTATTGAAAGATCCTGAATGTGGTTTATCATACAGTCAGTAGGAGGTTAGCCATTTAAACAATTTTTATCATGTAGCCAGGGCTAGTCTTGAATTCACTACTTAGCCAAGGATGAAGCTGGACTTCTGATCCTCTTGCCTTCTGCTGGGACTGCATAAATGCCATCATGCCCAATTAAACATTTTTTTTTTAAAACTTATTTGTGTGAGAGAGAAACGGGGGTGGGGAGGAGAAGGGAGAATGAATGAGAATGGGCATGCCAGGGCCTCCAGCCACTGCAAATAAACTCCAGACGCATGCACCACCTTGTCCATCTGGCTTACATGGATATTAAGGAATCGAACCTGGGCCCTTTGGCTTTGCAGGCAAGTGCCTTAACCACTAAGCCATCTCTCCAGCCCTATGCCCAGTTTTCTTTGGTGCTTTGAATCAGGTTTCATGCATACTAGACAAGTGCTCTATCTAATGAACTATACCCCCAGATCCTATTTCAACAATTCTTGTTGTATAATCTATAAGAATACTATTACTAGTCTACTCTCCACTGATTTTAAGTAAGGGTAAATGCTGTATCTATATTAAAGCATATTCACAGGTAGCAAAGACACTGTGCCCACATTAATACTACTTTACAGTAAGCAGAAGCAAATATTACTCCCTGGGGTCACATGGTCTCTTTACCCAAATAGCAAAACCACTCTTGTGTACAGCAAAAATTTATTAAGAAAAACTAAACACACAACTCGATTCTAATCTTCATTATATAACTACTTTATCTGCTTGAGAAAGTTACTTTCCCTTTGTAGGTATGTTTTATATGTATAAAGAGTTTGGACAGATAAACTCTAAAATTCACACAAATTCTATTAGTCTGTGAATTTCTACCCACTTATACAATCAAATGGTAATGCTGACCAGGTTATGGACACAATTCAGTGATCCCTTCACAGTGTGGGCAAGTCATATAAATGACTGATCCACAAACTGCCTAATCCATCAATAGCATTTTATTTATTTATTTACTTATTTATTTGGTTTTCCAAGGTAGGGTTTCACTCTAGCCCAGGCTGACCTGGAATTCACGATGTAATCTCAGGGTGGCCTCAAACTCATGGTGATCCTCCTACCTCTGCTTCCCAAGTGCTGGGATTCAAGGGGTGCACCACCACACCTGGCCCATCAATAGCTTTTTTCTTTTTAAACACTTTTATTTACTTGAGAGAGGGAGGGAGAGAGGAAGAGGCAGAGAGAGGGAGAGAATGGGCATGTTAGGGCTTCCAGCCACTGCAAACAAACTCCAGATGCATGTGCCCCCTTGTGCATCTGGCTTACGTGGGTCCTAAGGAATCGAACCGAGGTCCTTTGGCTTTGCAGGCAAACACCTTCACAGCTAAGCCATCTCACCAGCCTCATCAATAGCTTTTATAGGCAAGGCCTTAGTTGCTTGAACCTGTGATACCTAGAATTGGTTATTTTAGGAGAGAGCAGGGAATACTATCTGATTTAATCAGAACAGGATATAGAAAGGCTTACATGAAAAAGCCCAGACCAACTAACATAAACCTTAATTTACAACAGAGCACATGACAGATAAAGAATGACTACCCTTTCAGATTTCTTTCTTTTTTTTTTTTCCAAGGTAGGATCTCACTCTAGCTCAGGCTGACCTGTATTTCATTATGGCCTTGAACTCACGGCAATCCTAGCTCTCCTTCCCAAGTGCTGGGATGATTAAAGGTGTGTACCACCATGTCCAGCTCTTTCAGATGTTTTTCAAAAAATATTTTATTTATGAATGAATGAATGAGCTCATCAGGGCTTCCAGCCACTGCAAATGAACTCCAGATGTATGTGCCACTTTGTGCATCTGACTTTATGTGGGTTGTTACACTTTGCAGGCAAGGGCCTTAACTGCTAAGCCATCTATCCAGCCCTAAGAATTTTTTTTTTTTTTTTCCTGGAACTGGGGATTAAATCTAACCCTAGGGTCTTTAGCATTTTAGGCAAATGCTCTTCCACTGAACAACTCCCTCAGTCCTTGGTTTCATGAAACATATTCTTTTTAATGTAACCAAGTTGGCCTCAATTCCATGATCTTCCCACATCTGCCTCTCAGTGTTATGCTATGTCACCAGGTCTGGCTCTAATTTCCTTAGGCTTCTCAGGTAAGCACCATAAGTGGTAAGCCATCTCTCCAGACCCTCTTTTTGGTTTTTCAAGGCAGGGTTTCACTCTAGCCTACTATGACTTGGAATTCACTATGTAGTCTTAGACTGGCCTGGAACTCATGGCGACCCTCCTACCCCTGCCTCCTGTTCCCGAGTGTTGGGATAGAAGGGGTGCACCACAACACCTAGCTTTTTAAAGTTATTTCTATCCATAAAACCAACTTCCTCAGCTTACTAGAATATTTATTCTTTTACAAAATAAGCTACTGGCCCATTCTAGAATTACAAATAAAGCCAATTAAGATCTTTTAGGTGCAGGGAGTGGTGGCACATGCCTTTAATCCCAGCAAAGGTAGGAGGATCACTGAGAGTTCGAGGCCACCCTGAGAGACTACATGGTCAATTCCAGGTCAATCTGAGCTAGAGTGAGACCCTACCTTGGAAAAGAAAGAAAGATCTAAAGTACTTTGTTTTTGTCTTGATTTTAAATCTTTTTATTTGTTTACTGGCAAATAGAGATAAACAGAGAGAATGAGCATGTTAGGGCCTCCAGCCACTGCAAACGAACTCCAGGTGCATGCACCACTTTGTACATCTGGCTTTACTTGGGTACTAGGGAACTGAACTCAGAGCATTAGGCTTTGCAGGCAAATGCCTTAACCGCTAAGCATCTCTCCAGCCCTAAAGTTGTTAATTTGGTTCTAACACCATTAATACAAAAACCAGTATGAACTGGCTCCTGTTCTTGAGTATACCAACTATAAGAAGAGATCAATATACACAGATCAAAAGCATTTCATATATATATTGAGGGTTGGGAATATAGCTCAATGGCAGAGTGATTGCCTAGGATGCACCAATAACTGTATATAGAACTATTAACTTGAGCAGTGACCTTGTGATGATTTAGAAGGCATCAGGGTGCTGAGAAGAAGTTACAGAAGAGTGCTCAGCACTGCAATGTATCTATCACACCTTCCAAGGCTCAGGGTCCATTGCGAAAGAGGTGGTAGAAAGAATGTAAGAGCCAAAGGAAGGGTAGGACTCCTTATAATGTGCTCCTCCAGACACAAAATGGCCTGGATATCCATGCCTCACAGTGCCTGACACTACCTACACAAGACCATCATAATAGGAGGAAAAGATCATGACATCAAAATAAGAGAGAGACTGAGAGGGAGAGGGGATATGATGGACAGTGTAGTTTCAAAGGGGAAAGTCAGGGGAGGGAGGCCATTGCCATGGGATATTGTCTACAATCATGGAAACTGTTAATAAAATTTTTTTTAAAAAAGCAGGGGATGTGCCGGGCGTGGTGACACACGTCTTTAATCCCAGCACTGAGGAGGCAGAGGTAGGAGGATCACTGTGAGTTCAAGGCCCCCTGAGACTCCATAGTGAATTCCAGGTCAGCCGGGGCTAGAGTGAGACCCTACCTCAAAAAAACAAAACAAACAAACAAACAAACAAAAAGCAGGGGATGTGGAAGATGGCTCAGCAGTTAAGGCACTTGCTTGTAAAACCTAATGACCTGAGTTTGATTCCCCAGTACCCACGTAAAGCCAGATGCACAGAGTGGCATAAGCATTTGGAGTCCAATTGCAGTTGCTAGAGGCCCTGGTGTGCCCATATTCTCTCTCATTCTGCTTGCAAATAAATAAATATTAAAAAAAAAATTAAACAGGGCTACAGGGTGGGGGATGGATGTACGGGGGAGATGGCTCAGTGGTTAAAGCCTACCAGCCTGGGTTTGATTTACCACCACCAGCAAGATGCACAAAGTGGCATATGCATCTAGAGTTTATTTGCTGCAGCAACTCATATTCTCAAGTAAATAAATAAAAATTTTAAAGGTTTGTAGTTTAATTGCCAGTATAGTTAAAAACAAACACAAAATCAAGTTTTTAAGTCTTTTTCCCTATAATTTCATCCTAAAATTGAATCTTTAAAAAAAATTTTTTTTTGTTTATTTTTAATTATTTGAGAATCACAGACAGAGAGAGGAAGTGGGGCAGGGGGAGGAATTTGAGAATGAGTGCGCCAGGACCTCCAGCCACTGCAAACAAACTCCAGATGCATGCAGCTGGCTTATGTGGGTCCTGGGGAATTGAGCCTTGAACCAGGTCCTTAGGCTTCACAGGCAAGCATTTAACTACTAAGCCATCTCTCTAGCCCCTCGTTTTTTATTTTTTGAAGGAGGGTCTCAATCTAGCTCACACTGGCCTGGAAATCATGGAGATACTCCTACTTCAGCCTCTTAAGTGCTGGGATTATTAAAGGTGTGAGCCACTATGCCTGGCTTTAAAATTTAATCTTAAATATTGGTTCTCACACAGGTTTACTAACAATTTAGAATGGTGAGAATTACCAAGCATGTATTAGTACAAGAAATCACCTCAGAGGAGTGGAGAGATGGCTTAGTGGTTAAGACACCAGCCTGCAAAGCCAAAGGATCCAGGTATGACTCCCTAGGACCCATGTAAGCCAGATGCACAAGAGGGTACAAGCACCTGGAGTTCATGTACAGTGGCTGAAGTCCCTGCCATACCCATTCTCTCTCCCTCCCTCCCTATTTCTTTATCTCACTCTCAAGTAAATAAATAATAAAATTAAAAAATAGAAAAAAAGCTTAAAAAATGGAAACCTCAGACACAAAAATAAACAAACTGTAAGAAGTGAACAAAACATACAATTTAGACCATTATGAGTAAGAATTTTAGGCTTGCAAAACAACCCTAATAACTTACCAATAACACCAAGACTAGTAAGCCGAAGATATTCAAAAGGACGTGTTTTGCTGACTGTGTGCAAAAAGGGGTACAAAAAAAGTGGGATGTGTGCTGCAAGAAAAGCTGACCTGGAAGAGAAAATAAAATCACATTCAGAGTAGAGTTTACTTACAAGAATCTTAAGCATCACAACAACTTCTGAGGCCTATAAGTACCATAACATGTCAGAGTGAAGGATTCTTAGGATTTAGTCTTGACCAATGGTTCTGAAATGCATAGTCCTGTCCTTTAGGGGATGTATGTCAATGTATGGAGACATTAGTTGTTGACAGAAATGAGAAATGTTGAGGGCTACCAACACCAATGGAAAAATGCCAAAGATGCCTACAGTGCCTAGGAGAGAATAGCCCTCTGCTCTATTCTACTCACCATTAAGACTAATCCCATTCAAGAAGTCACTGGCATCAATGTGAAACAACACAAAGGTGGTTAAACATGTTTTCCCCCTCCCACCCTCCCAGTTTTGACAGGGTCTCACACTAGCCCAGGCTGACTTGGAACTCACTCTTGTAGTCCCAGGCAGGTCTTGAACTCACAAGCAAATTTCCTTATTCTGCCTCCCAAGTACTGGGATTAAAGGTGTGTGCCACCATGATTGGATTGATTTTCCTTTTAAAAAATATTTTTATTTGAGAGAGAGGGTGAGATAGAGAATGGGTACAACAGAGCATCAGGGTTACATGGGTCCTGAGGAATCGAACCTAGGTCCTTTGGCTTTGCAAGTACAAGCTTTAACCACTAAATTATCTCTTTAGTCTCGATTCTCCTTTTAATCAGCACTAAGTATATTAAACATTGATTAACTTAAATTTCCCAGAAGGGCTTAAAACCGAAACCAACCAACAACCAAACAAAAACCCCTAGTTCATAGAATGCTGCCAAGGCTAGATTTGTTTGTACATATCTGTATCCAATCCAGCACTTAGGAAGCTGAAGCAAAATGGAATTTCAGGCCAATCCCACTGGGCTGAAATGTAGTTCAGTTGGCAGAGTCGTAAAAGAGCATCTGTATGGCATGCAAGGGTCTCAATTTCTAGTCCAGGATGGCCTCAAACTCACAGTACTCCTCCTGCCTCAGCTTCCTGAGTGCTAGGACTAAAGATATGAGCCATTATGCCTGGTTTATAGCTCTGACTTTTACACAGGTTTATATCAGTGCCAGAAAACTTTTAATTTTTTTCCTTTGGTTTTTTGAGGTAGGTTCTCACTCTAGCCTAGGCTGACCTGGAATTCACTATGTAGTCTCAGGGTGGCCTTCAATTCATGGCAAATCTCCTACCTCAGCCTCCCAAGTACTGGGATTAAAGGTATGCACCACCACGCCTGGCCCAGAAAAATTTTTTGTTTTGTTGTTTTTCAAGGTAGTGTCTCACTCTAGCCCAGGCTGATCTGGAATTCACTATGTAGTCTAAGGGTCGTCTTGAACTCACAACCATCCTCCTACCCCGGCCTCTAGGATGAAAGGCATGCACCACCACACCTGCTCCAGAAAACATTTTTAAAATAACCAAGTATAACTATTTCCTCTTAGCTTATGAGTAAATCATTGCATTAGTTTGATCTGCTTCTGTTCAGAGTTTACTGATACTGTCAGTACCACTCCTATGATGTTTAAGTATGTAGCTATATTCTGCTTCATTTTCTTTTTTTTTAAATTAATTAGTTTTGTACTCAGTGAATACAGTCAATTGCTTCATTTTCAAAATACACTCCTTCATATCTGAAACCAGAAACTTTAAAAACTGGCTTGTAAATTTAAATAATATAGAAACAATGGCACACATTTGCAATCCCAGGACATGGGACGGAGAGGGCTCTGTCTCAAAAAATTATACAAGTAGTCTGGCATGGTGGTGCATATCTTTAATCCTAGCACTTGGGAGGCAGAGGCAGGAAGATCACCATGAGTTTGATGGTCAGCCTGAGCTAGATTGAGACCCTACTTTAGCAGGTAGGAG
Organism: Jaculus jaculus; assembly: GCF_020740685.1. NCBI lineage: Eukaryota > Metazoa > Chordata > Mammalia > Rodentia > Dipodidae > Jaculus > Jaculus jaculus. The sequence continues at coordinate 14,561,986 of NC_059105.1, forward strand.
GAGGAATTTCTACACACTGGAAGAGTCCTAAAGATTTATACATTGCAAGCTCCTTCTTTTATCACACCATACTCAATCAAACCATCCTCCATCAACTCACCCAAAGTACTCACCTGGTTTCTGGGTGTGAAGCCACACACTGCAATAATGCCAGAGCATTGCAAACTCTGTTAGACTGGTGTGCTGTCAAGGTGGGTGGGTTGATAGATGGATAGATATTTACTATTTCCTGAAAAATGGAAACCAACCTTAGATGAATAGAAGTGCTTAGCAATTAATTCCTATACTATAATGACCTTAAAAGACGTTTTTGTGGTTTTCATTTTTCTAAGGTAGGGCCTCACTCTTGCCCAGGTTGGCCTGGAACTCACTCTGCTGCTCCAGGATGGCAATTCTCATACCTCAGCCTCTTGAGTGCTGGGATTATAAAGGTAGGCACCACTATGCCTGGACTCATTTATACATACATACATACATACATACATACATACATACATACATACATATATATATATATATATTTTTTTTTTTTGGTTTTTTCAAGGTAGGGTCTCACTCTAGTCCAGGCTGACCTGGAATTCACTATGTAGTCTCAGGGTGGCCTTGATCTCACAATGATCCTCCTACTTCTGCCTCCCGAGTGCTGAGATTAAAGGTGTGCACTACCATGCCCAGCTCTTATTTGTATGTATGTATGTATCTATCTATCTATCTTTTTTTTTTTTTTTGAGAGAATAGAGATAAGGAGAATGGGCATGTCAGGGCTATCAGCCACTGCAAACAAACTCCAGATTCATATGCCCTCTTGTGCATCTGGCTTATGTGGGTCCTGAAGAGTCAAACTGGGATTCTTCAGCTTTGCAGGCAAATGCCTTAACCGCTAAGCCATCTCTCCAACCCGTCATTAATTTATTTTTTGAGTCAGGGTTTCACTCTAGCCCAGGCTGACCTGGAACTCACTCTGTAACCCATGCTGGCCTTGAATTTCATAGCAATCCTACCTCAGTTTTCTTAGTGCTGGAATTAAAGGCATGTCTACCACGTCTGGCTGGGAAGACATTTTAAAGGATAATCATTCCACTACCTTAGTGTTCTGGGATTGTTCCACTTTTAATTTATTCTCTACCAATCACCACCTTAACCTGACTCAAATTTCAGTTATTTATTCTTTAATGCATAAATGTAACGACTTTAATCCTACAGCCATTATATTTTTATCATACTTTCCCCAGATAATACCTATAGTCCTTACACCTAATTTCCACTTTCTTCCTCACTACATGTATTTATCCTTGTTGTACTCCTGAAGCTGTGTTTCTTGTCATAGTTCTTAGACTATACAAGCATCATTTGCTAAAATACAGATTTTTAGAGTCTATTTTCAAGACTGAAAGGTACCAATCGCTTGGGTAGAAAAAAAAAAAATCATAGGCTAGGGAGATTGCTCAGTGGTTAAAGGTGCTTGTTTGCAAAGCCTACAGGCCAGAATTCAATTCCATAGTACCCATGTAAAGCCAGATGAACAAAGTAGTTCATGCATCAAGAGTTCATCTATAGTGGCAAAAGGCCCTAGTGCACCTATACTCATTCTCTCTCATAAATAAATAAAGACTTTTCTAAAAAAGATTCTTAGCCGGGCGTGGTGGCATACACCTTTAATCCCAGCACTTGGGAGGCAGAGGTAGGAGAATTGCTGTAGTGAATTCCAAGTCAGCCTGAGCTAGGTAAGACCCTACCTTGAAAAACAAAAAACAAAACAAAAAAAAAAAAAGATTCTTGCAAAGGTAGAAAAAACTTAAGTGTAACAGACAAATATGTTCAAATTGCTTCTCATGAGTATATACCCACCTGTAAAAGTGCTGCAATAGTACCAAATGAATGCCACAGCATGGGTGCAAGGTCAGGGACAGATTCTCGCTTCTTGCTTAGCTCCAGTAAAGCATTTTCCCTTGTCTCAGGACTGGACAGCTCGTTGATCCACTGGTAGATCTTTTCTCTGTCCACTTGAGCCAGTGCAGTAGGCACAGGCTTCAGGGGAAAACAAGAAAAAAAAAAAGAATTTATTATATTGTTTGTTTATTTTGCTTAAGGTAATGTTTTACTCTAGTCCAGGCTGACCTGGAATTCACAACGCAGTCATTTCAGGGTGACCTCAAACTCATGGCAATCCTCCTACCTCTGTCTCCCCAAGTGTTGAGATTAAAGGTGTATACCACCATGCCTGGCCAAGTTTATTATAATCAAACCAACTCTTGCTCTGTAGTACTTGCCACTGCAAACAAAATCCAGACACATATGCCACCTTATGCATCTGGCTTATATGGGTACTAGGGAAGTGCTAAGCTATCTCTCCAGCACCTACTTTACTATTTTCAAAAACAATTATTTATTCGAGAGAGCACATGTGTGCATGGGTATGCCAGAGCTTCCTACTGCTGCAAATGAACTCCAGATACATGTACCACTTTGTGCATCTGGCTTTACATGTGTACTGGGGAAATTAAATGTTGTCCAGTAGGCTTTCTAAGCAAGCATCTTTAACTGTTGAGCTATCTCCCCAGCCCCTGTAGTGCTTTAGATGAAATATATTTTCATAAATATCAGGGTAGATTTTCTAAACGCATAAATTTGATGCAAAACAATTTAACTTGACAGTTAATGATTCAAAGGTGAGGGATTTATCATACAGGTTTCTTTGTGTTAAAGCAGAAAAAGGCTATCAATCAGATAGGTGTAAAAGATAGCCCTACATGTACTGATAGTAAATAAAATGTGCTAAAGACATGAAAAACAACATATATATGCTTCCATTTATATATATATACACACACATACATATGGCTGGAGAGATGGCTTAGCAGTTAAGGCACCTGCCTGCAAAGCTCAAGGGTCTCAGTTTGATTCCCCAGGACCCACATAAGCCAGATAGGTGCACAAGGTGGCATATGTAGCTGGAGTTCATTTGCAGTGGCTGGAGGCCCTGATGTACCCATTCTTTTTCTCTCTGTTTCTCTCAAATAAATAATAAATAAATAAGTAAATACTAGGAAAAAAAAGGTGCGCAGCATGCCTCCTGCATAGTAGATTCTTAAAAAAAGATATGCCATCTCTAAGAACATTCATTACTTATTCATATGGGAACTATTTAAAAAGATTTACAGAGGGCTGGAGAGATGCCTTAGCAGTTAATGTGCTTGCTGGCAAAGCTAAAAGACCCAGGTTCAACTCCCCAGTACTCACGTAAAGCCAGATGTACGAGGCTGTTTATGTGTCCACAGTTTGGATGCAGTGGCTAGAGGCCCTAACGTGCCCATTCTCTCTGCCTCCTTCTCAAATAGAATATTTTTTTCAAAAAGGTTTACAGAACATGTTTTCATTACTGTACTAAGAAACCAACATTCTTCCCTAAGCCTGAACATTTCTATAATTCTCCACACTCGTCAAATAGCCTGGTAATCTTGGTTTAGTTCCTTAATTATTATTTAAAAAATAAAATGGACTACAAAAATTATTACATTTGCTACAACCTTCTCACAAATTCTTGTCAGTTTCTGTCCATGGGTCCAAGATTTCCTCATTTAATTTTCTCTAAATCATGAGGACTAAAAGGGTGAGTAGATAGATAAAAAGGTGATCTGTATTTACAGATAAAATGACTACTGTGAAGATGAATTAACATGCTTAATTTACCCAGGCATGAAATTACACCCAATACTTGTCTGTTTTTTATTTTTTTAAGGTTTTTATTAGAGATGGGGGGAAGGGGGAGAGAATAGAGATAAGAGTGAGAATGGGCACGACAGGGCCTCTTGCCACTGCAAATGAACTCCAGATGCATGCGCCACCATATGCATCTGGCATCTTGGACCTTAGGATTCAAGGGCATGAGCCGTAACTGCTAAGCCATCTCTTCAGTCCTGTTTTATTTATTTATTTTTTGTATGTATGTGTATGCAGGTGCACATTCATACGACAGAGGTTGACATTTGGTGTATTACTCAATCTCCCTACCTTATTTGTGTGTGGAGGGGGCGGTGCACATGGTGGTAAGAGGACAATTTTCAGGTTAGTCCTTGCCTGTCTATCTTATTTCAGTTAGGGTTTGTTGCTCTGGATTCTTGCTCTGCTGTTTTTTGATGTACTTGCCATGAGATTCTGGAAAATTCTGTCTCTGCTCTCATCTTGCTGTTTAGTGTCAGTGTGCTGGGATTACAGAGGCCCACAGCAGATTCCAGTTTTTTATGTGAGGTCTAAGGATTGAGTTCCAGTACTCCAGTTTGTGCGGTGAGCACTTTATCACTGAGCTATCTCCACAGAATCTCTCAACCTTATTATTTTTTTTTTTTTGTTTTTTGAGGTAGGGTCTCACTGTAGCCCAGGCTGACCTGGAATTCACTATGGAGTCTCAGGGTGGCCTCGAACTCACGGCAGTCCTCCCACCTCTGCCTCCCGAGTGCTGGGATTAAAGGCGTGTGCCACCACGCCCGGCTCAACCTTATTTTTGAGGCAGTGTCTCTCAGTGAACTTGAAGTTCACTAATTCAGCTAGACTAGCCAGTGGTCCTTCTGTAGCTGTCTCCCCAGTGCTGGGATTATAGGCACAGGAGCTTCATGCCTGGTTTGTATATGGATGGCAGGGATCTAACTGGTACTCAAGCCTACCCAGCAGGAACTTTACCAACTAAGCCATCTTCCCACCATACCCTCAATGCTTTTTTGAACTGTACTATGACACAGATAGCATTTATAGATTCCTACCACACTTCAGGGTGACCAAATGACTATGTAGCCACTACATAGATGGAAAAGCAAGGAAATGAACTATCTTAGATGAAAAACAGAATAAAGTAAAAGACATACTCTGAAGTAGACTCAGATACTTGAATAATGGCTTCTATAAATGGAAGCTTGATTGTAAGTCTTTTGCTTGATGTCTATCATCTCACCAATGAACTACAAGTTGCCTGAATGGACTCAAATACAACCATGCAGCTTCAACTTTATTTGACAGCAATCTACTACAAGTTCTTTTGTAACTTGCAGGCTCCTAACCAACAGTATGATGGAACAGTTAAGTACTGTTTAAACATCTACACTTTCTGTGTAGTTTAGATAGGGCCTCAAGCTTTTTTAGCTACAAGATTTTTGAAAATGGTATTCCTATCAGAGAAAGGATATGTTTAGAAAAATACATCACCTTGAAAAAAAAAATCAGTGGAAACATGGGCTTTAACTCTACTACCCAATCTCCTGGGAAAAGCTCTATAATCTAATAACTTCAAGAGGTACCCTTTCCAGTCAACCATTCCCCAAAGTTGAGATAGGGTCTCACTCTAGGCCAGGCTGACCTGGAATTCATTATGTCATATCAGGTTGGCCTTGAATTTACAAGGATCCTCCTACCTTTGCCTCTCATGTGCTGGGATTAAAGCCATGTAGCATCACACCTGCTAAGTTTCACTTTTTGAACCTGGCTTTATGTGGATGGCTGGGGAATTGGATCCAGGCTGGCAGGCCTTACAAGCAAGTGCCTTTAACATCTTAGCCATCTTCCCAATTTGCATTATTAAACATTACTAAGCAAACATCATCTCACGACTTAGGTTATTGTCAGCATTGCTACACATTCTAGCTCTTCTCAATTCTAGCAAATGCTATGCTATGTTGTCCTTTCTCCTGGACGACAATAACATAAGCAGTTTGGTTATGACAAGGCAAAAGGGCTTGTGAAGGAGTTAGCTCAAATTTTTATGTTTCAGTAGACAATTACGAATAAGTGATATTGTGTGGTCTGAACAAGTTAAAGTGCATCAAAAGTTCAAATGTTTCATGTAATGCACTGTAAATTTAGTTGAAGAAGTGTGTTGAGAATTTATTATATGTATCATAGGGTTAAAAAAACACTTTTATTTATAATTTGGGAGGGGGTCGAGGAGGGGGAAAGGAGGGAGGGAGAGCAGAAAGAGAATAGGCACAGCAGGGCCTCTAGCCTCTGAACTCCAGATGCATGTGTCACTTTGTACATCTGACTTATGTGGGTACTGGAGACTTGAACTTGGGTTGTTAACCTTTGCAGACCAGTGCCTTAACTGCTGAGCCATCTCTCAAGCCCTGTATCACAGTTTGTTTTTTTTCAAGGTAGAGTCTCGCTCTAGCACAGGCTGACCTGGAATTCACTATGTAGCCCCAGGGTGGCCTCAAACTCATGGCAATTCTCCTACCTCTACCTCCCAAGTGCTGTGATTAAAGGCTTGTGCCACCACACCAAGTTTTTTTTTTCCTTTTGTTCTTTTTATTATTATTATTTTAAGCAAGCCCAACAGACTCACCTTTTTGTTTGTTTTCTGAAGTAGGGTCTTGCTCTCGCCCAGAATTTCACTATATATTCTCAGGTTGGCCTTGAACTCACGGCAATCTTACCTCTGCCTCCCGAGTGCTGGGATTAAAGGTGGTGCCATCACACCTGACTTTGGCCTTTTTTTTTTTTTAAGGGAGGGAGAATTGGCATGCCAGGGCCCCCACCCACTGCAATCCAACTCCAGATACTGTGCCTCCCTGTGCGCATGTGTGGTATTGTGCACACGTGTCACTGTGTGTCTGGCTTCTGTGGGACCTGAGTCCTTATGCTTTGCAGGCAAGCACCTTAACTGTTAAGCCATCTCTCCAGTCCTATTATTATTATTATTTTGTTTGTTTGTTTTTTCAAGGTAGGGTCTCACTGTATCCCAGGCTGACCTGGAATTCACTATGTAGTCTCAAGGTGGCCTTGAACTTACAGCGATCCTCCTACCTCTGCCTCCCCAGTGTTGGGATTAAATGGGTGTACCACCACACCCAGTCCTTTTTTTTTTTTTAAATGAGAAAGAGTGAGTTGCCATGCCAGGGCCTCTAGCCACTGCAATTGAACTCCAGACGCATGTGCAACCTTGTGTACTTGCATCACCTTGTGTGTCTGGCTTATGTGGATCTGGAAGAGTCAAACACAGGTCCTCAGGCTTTGCAGGCAAGTGCCTTAACTGCTAAGCCACCTCTCCATTCCTGTATCAGTTTTAATAGCTGCTCAAAAGATGCATTAGGGAACAACAGAAAATAAAAGGACATGGAGTAGGTGTGAAGCCTAGGAATGGGTTAGTATTAAGGGTACAAATGCTACAGAGGACATCATCAGATTTGAGAGATCAAACCTTGCTTAACCCACCTCTGCCCTAATAGCAATTGTTTTCCAACTTGTCGCCTCTAAAATGCCAGGCGTAACTTTGAAGGAGCAAAAGCTCGGGAAATTACAGCCATCTAATTCGGAGATATAAGATTCTTCTCCACCTTGAACAGTGACAAACATGGTGACATGATACAGAACCACTACTGGCTCTGTCGATGAAGAGACAGATCAAATTCTGTGAAGCAACTTTTTTTCTTCTTTCTCTCTTTCTTTATTTATTTGAGAGTGACAGACACAGAGAGAAAGACAGATAGAGGGAGAGAGAGAGAATGGGCGCGCCAGGGCTTCCAGCCTCTGCAAACGAACTCCAGACGTGTGCGCCCCCTTGTGCATCTGGCTAACGTGGGACCTGGGGAACCGAGCCTCGAACCGGGGTCCTTAGGCTTCACAGGCAAGCGCTTAACCGCTAAGCCATCTCTCCAGCCCTTCTTTCTCTCTTTTTGAGGTCAGGTTTCATTCTAGCCAAGTATGACCAGGAACTCATTCTATAGCCCCAGGCTGGCCACAAATCACAGCAATTCTCCTACTTCAGTCTCAGAGTAATGGAATTACAGGCAAGAGCCACTGCACCCTGCTCCACAAAGCAATGTCACACTCTGCTGGAATGTTTACCCCTGCCCTTTGGCAGTAATGAGGATTAAATCCAGGTATCATGTATTCTAGGCCAAGTGTTTTGTCACTGAGCTATATACAACCCTAATGCTCTTAAAAATGCATTTTGAGATAGGGTCTCACTAAGTTGTTCAGGCTGGCCTTAACAACTTTCAATTCTGGGGCTGGAGAGATGGGTTCAGTGGTTAAAGGCACATACTTAAGGTGGTGCATGAAGTCTGAAGTTTTTTTTTTTTTTTCCAGTGACAGAAAGCTCTGAGGTACCCATTGAATAAAAAGTTTTTTTTTTTTTAAAACAAAAACCTTTTCATTTCTGATCTTCCTACCTCAACTGAGATTATAGGTGTATGTTTCATTTTATACTTTACAGGCAATTTTTTGTACTCTAGTTAGTAACTGTCATTTTGCTGATAATGTAATTTCAGTATATTATTCTTAAATCATTTCCCCTGGTGAAACAAGCTGGAATTAGCCTTTAGAGAGCAGTGTTCTTAAATTACCCTTTTCTCCCCATACGGTTTTGAGAACCCATTGGCCACTTTCTTCACCTATGGTCTCTCAATACTCATGTACCAGTACTAGGGATCACTCTACCACTGGAGAAGCCATATAAATAGGATCCACAAGATCCTTGGTTCCTGACCTCAAGAAGGAAACAGACTACCAAGTAAAGAACTCCAATTACACACCTGACATCAGTTTAAAGGATCTTCTGAGAGAAAAGTTAGGGAATTACAAGGTATTACCAAAACAGGGGTAAGGAAAGGTTTCTGTGAGGGAGACTTAGGTGGCGATCTGAGAGAAAAGGCATGCCATGTGTGTGTGCATGGAAGGAGAGGTAAGAAGGGCATTCTAGGCATAGAGCCTACAGAGTGCTCCTTCAAGTTGGAAAAGTGCATGTTCTTTTAATTGAAACTCAAGAAGGTGACCAAAAAAAAAAAAAAAAAAAAAAATAGAGGCCACCCGGAGCTGAGGAGATGGCTCAGCGGTTAAAGGTACCTGTTTACAAGCCTGCCTGGCCAGGGTTCGGTACCTCTGTATCCCTTTATTTAATAAAGCTAGACTCACCAAGTGGCGCATGCACCTGGAGTTCGTTCGCAGTGGCAAGAGGCCCTGGTGCGTCCATACTCCCTCTGTCTCTTTAAGAAATGAATGAAGATATTTGGGGGGAAAAAAAGAGGTCGTAAACGTAGGTTATGCAGGGTTTTGTAATCCATGCCAAGGAAGCTAGAGTCTAATTCAGTGGAGACACGGTATTTCTTGTTCAAGAGAATTAGAAGTCAGATAGAAAAAGTGTGAACTTCTGCGAGCCTCGGGGCTTTTGCGATGCAAAGCAAGTGGCGTGAGGCAGAAGCCATTTCCTTCGCAGGCGATGTGCCTGGGCTGGCGAGGTTGCCGGAGCACGCGCCCCGACAGAATGGCCACGGAATCACCCCGCATCGCCGCCGGCGTCCCGAAACTGTCGCTCCACGCAATGAGGCAGTGAATGGCCCGCCGGGCCAGGGGGTGGGGGGCGGGGGAGGACGCGGGAGCAGGCCCCGGCGCCGCGGAGGAGCGCGAGATGCCGCCCGCGAGAGGACTCCGGCCCAGGGTACCGGCGTCAGCCACGGTCCAGGCGCGGAGGGCGGCGGGACCTCGCAGGCTGGGGGAGGGGAGACACAAGCAGCCGGGCTCGGCAGCTAGAGGACAGACACCCGCCAACCCCGAAACGCGGAGCCGAGAACGGCATCTAGGCCCGGCCACTCACCGCTGCCGTCGCCAGGCTGTGCATGTTGGGAGCGGCCACCGCGGTCCTCCTTCCTCCGGACGCGCCGGACCCGCGTCCCACTTTCAGCACCTCCGAGTCCCAGGATGATAAGCCGCCATCCGCCGCCGCCGCCGCCGCCTCGCTCCGCCCCCTTCGCAGCCCTCTGACCTCTCACCCCTGACCCCCGCCCACACGACGCTTTTTCGCGGCCCTCGGCCTAGCTCAACAGTCCCGGAAGGATGCTCTTGGACCTTTCAGATTCACGACCAAGAAGGACGCCCGCGACCTACTTGGTCTCGGTACCCGCCCGCATCGCCGGTAACCTCCGAGAAGCGTGAACTCTGACCTTTCCTCCGAAGTCCGGGGAAGGGCGGGAAAAGCCTGGGCAGGTTTAGGGAAAAGGACGAGAACCGCGCATGCCCAGTTGGGCTTGAGCGTGAGGCGCGGGGCGGGGAGGGCGGGGGGAATGGTGGGAGGTCGAGATTGGGTGAAGTGGAAAGTGCGCATGGGCACTACGGTGCGGGTGCGGCCGCGGCCGGGGGCGGGGCTGGCCGCGTGGGGGCGGGGCGTCGCTCGGCGGGGGCGGGGCCCGGGCCGGGGCGCGAGGGGGCGGGGCGTGCCGCTCCGCGCGCACGCGCCCGGGCTGGCGGCGTCGAGTGTGCGTGCGTGCGTACGTGTTTGCGTGTGATCACAGTTCCCGCCATCAGCCGCTCGCCCTGACTTAAGGGAGTAAGCGGCCTCGCTCGCTCTGCGGTCGGCTGTCCCTTCCTTGTCCGTCCCCCCCCTCCCCCGCCCATCCCCCTCTCCCGGCTCCTCGCTGTCCGCGCGAACTCTGGTGTCCGGCTGACCCGTCCCGAGGACTCCGGACCCCGAGGCACAGGTAAGGCGGCCCCGGGGCGGGGGTAGCCTGGGAAATTGAGCCGTTTTCCCTACCCGCCCCCACCCACCCCAGCCCGTGCGGTCCGCCCACTCGACGGCGGCCCCTCGTCGGGAGTTGGGCCTGACCCCCTTCAGGCTGCCCGGCCCTTCCAGGGGCCGCCGGTCCAGTGCTCTGCGTCTACTTGTCCTTTTCTCTGGACCCCGCTCCGTGTTGTCACTCGTCCCTCTGTCCACCCTGAGGCTCGGTCCCTTTCCACTGGACTTAGGGTGGTCGGCCGCTGCCCACCCCGTCCCCTCCCCCGCCCAGCCGGGCCTGCCGACGCTCCAGCTGACTCCGTTGCCACACCTCCTCTGTCGGGTCCTCCGGGACACCCGCTCGCTTTCTTCACCGGTCTTCACCTCCCTTCTCCTCTCAGCCATCCCTCGCTAAAAGGACACGAAGTGACTTCTTGTCGTGTCCATAGCTGCGCCCTGTATCTAGCTGTCGCGCCGCGGCTGTCAGGCTTACCAGTTTGATTTTCTGTCATGGTCTAGGAAAGAAAATGGGATTCATTGATAACAAAGTCCGTCCTTTTGGAGTGTTGCCCCTGTAGTGGATTGTGTGACATTCTTTTATAGTTAACAGCTCTGCGGAGTGCCTTTTGGGGGAGCTGTGGTGCCTGAAGAGGCTCTGGTTGGAAAAGGAGGCAGTTGGATATACTACTGGGTTAGAGATGAGGGGAAAGTTCTAGACCAGACTTATAGATACGTGTGTGTATGTAATGTATGTTGTTTGCCACCTCAGTAATATTTGCAACCATGGATATGAATGAAATTGCCTAAAGTGAGGGTAGTGCTAGAAAATCAGCAGACCAGAGATGAGCCTGGAAAGAACTGGACAGGGGGGGGATAAGTTTTGCAAGAAATGGAAGAAGTTATGCATACTATTGGTTCTGGCAAAAGGTGTTCTTGAAGGAGTGGAAACTCCAATGACAGGAGTAATCAGTTGTCTTAGTGAGATTTTAGTAAAATGCAATGATTTGGGTTCAGTCCTGTGTTACTGTCTTTTTCATTTCATGTTTGAAAATAAATTTACTCCTCTTAAAAGTATTTGAAGTATCTGAATAATGAAAGAGGGGGGACCTGTGTTTGGCTGATAGTTTGAGTCTAAGATGCTTGTTTTCAATAAGAATTTCTTGTCTTTTGCTCTTCCATTCCTCCCTCAGATTTAAATGCCACCTACAGATGATTTAAGAATTTTTATTTCCAGCCTATTCTGTTTGTTTTCAACTCCATATTCAAACTTATTTATTTATTTGAGAGGCCGGGCAGATAGAGAATGGGTGTGCCAGGGCCTCCAGCCACTGCAAATGATTTCCAGATGCATGCTCCAACTTGTGCATCTGTCTTATGTGGGTCCTGGGTAATTGAACTGGAGTCCTTTGGCTTTGCAGGCAAGCACTTTAACTGCTAAGCCATCCCTCCAGCCCTCAACTCCATATTGCTGACTCTGCATTAATTAATTACTTTCTAAATGCCTCAGTTTCCTCACCTGTAAAGTAGGAAATACTAATCCTATCTTTTAGGATTATTGTGAAAAATAATTAAAACAGCATACATCTGGCTTTTAGCTTAGTGCTTAGTAAATGCTGGGTAATACTTACTTGGTGGGGTGATGGCAAATTTAGTCTCAGGGAAATACCTTTGAAAAGATTGGAATGTTGGACAGGTGAGTGTGAGGTTAAAGCTGGTGCTAAGATTTCTTGCCTGAATTGTGATGGAGGTATGAAAGTTGGGAAGTCAGACAACATTAATGAGACCATGTGCTGTATCATCTTCATAATTCTGTCTCCTGTGTCTTCCAAGTGGAGTAACTCAGTATTTTACTAAATGCACAGGTGACTTAAAAGCTGATGTTGGAATGCTGTGAGCACATCTCAGTGGCAAAGTGCTCTCCTAGTATGCATCAATGCTAGGTTTGATCCCTAGCATGGAGTAATAGTAATAATAATAATGCAGGACATGGCAGTGTACACCTTTAATCCCAGCACTTGAGACGCTGAGGTAGGAGGATTGCCGTGAGTTTGAGGCCAGCCTGGGCTAGAGTGAGACCTTACCTCAAAAAACCAAATAAATAGTAACATCCAAAAGTTGATACTGTAGTATTTAAGTAGGCAACGAGAGATATTTAAGTATAATTTCAGAGAAAGCTTAGGTATTGGGAGATTGAAAACTGAGAAACAAGGTCCTTAATTCCAAAAGATGAGTATGGGGCTTAGTTTAGTGGCAGAGTACTTGCTTACCAAGTACCAGGCCCTGGGTTTGGTAAGCACCAACTTTTTCCATCTTTGGGAATTTGTATCAACACATCATAGAAAGAGTCCCTTAGGAGTTTATTATGTAACAACGTTCATAAGTCAACAAAGGGTATACTTCTTCTTTGACTTCTTAGTGTCAAAATCCAACAAGATTAAATAAACCAAGACACAAGTTGACTTCCAGGCTCCTGTAGTACCTTTTTTCTAGTGCACATATATTTTTATTCATTTATTTGCGAAAGAGAGAGAATGAATGAGCCCCCCTGGGCCTCTAGCCACTGCAGATGAACTCCAAACGCATGTACCACCTTGTACATCTGGCTTATGTGGGTCCTGGGGAATTGAACGGAGGTCCTTTAGCTTTGCAGGCAAATGCCTTAACCGCTAAGCCATTTCTCCACCCATACATATGTTCTTAAAGCTTGGTTCTTTTTGTGTATGTGTGTGCGTATGTATTATAGAAAGTGATTTGTGGGTTTTAAGTAATTGAGGGGTTAATCTTTGTTATATAAATGATTACTTTGTATTTTTTTAGGTTTTAATTCTGAGTGTTGCATCCTTTTATACAGGTACACATGCTTTTTCAGCTGAGTTGATGGGCTGTGAAAGACTAGCATAACTGCAGACTATGAGTAGTTTCTCAGGAAAAGTGCATTGTTTTGGGCACATGGACCAGATTAAAAGTGAATTGTTACTACATGAAGTTTTTCAGTAAAAGTCACTGAAAAGTAAGTAATATATATCTAAATTTTTTAATTGTTTATTATTGGTAGCTTCCATAATTATAGACAATAAACTGTGATAATTCCCTTTCCCATAAATAATATTTTTGTCTTGTGTTCAGGATTATGCCCTCAATTTAGCCCCTTAATTCATTAAATGAATGAACAATAACTGCTTTTGAACATTCATTACATTATCAGGGCTTGCCCCACTGGCTTAGAAAAATAAACTAAGTTTCTTTTACAGTTTTATGTATGATCTAGTAAATTAGCTTCTTAACCTTTTAAAAAATATTTATTTATTTATTTGTAAGCAAAGAGACAGAGAAAGAGAGTAAAGAGAATGGGCGCACCAAGGCCTTCTGCCACTGCAAACAAACTCCAGGTGCATGCACCACTTTGTGCATTAGGCTTTAAGTAGGTACTGGGGAAATGAACCCCAATCTCAAAAAAGAGAAAGAAAGGGAAAAAATGAGCCAGTTTTAGTCTGCACACCTTTTTTTTCAACTAGGATCTCTAGCCCAAATGTGTAGTCTCGGGGATCCTTAAACTCACAGTGATCCTCCTACCTCTGCCTCCCTAGTGCTGGGATTAAAGGCATGCACCACCATGCCTGGCTGCCGCACACCTTTAATTCTAGCACTCAGGAGGCAGAAGCAATCGATCACTGTTAGTTCAAGGCCAGAGCGAGTTCCAGGTTCATCTGGGCCAGAGTGAGACCCTACCTTGAAATCCTGCCCCCCCCAAAAAGAAAAATATAGAAGCATAGGGGTGGAGTCCCCACATAACCCAGATGCACGAAATGGTGAATATATCTGGTGTTACTTTGCAGTGACTCAAGATACCCTTGTGTGCCCATTTTCTCTCTCTCTGCTTATAAATGAATGAATGAATGAATGAAAAGAAAAATATAAAAGCATAGATAAGGTTTTTAAAAGCACTCAGGTGTCAGAGGCAGGAGGATCACCGTGATTTGGAGGCCACCCTGAAAATACAGAGTGAATTCCAGGTCAGCCTGGACTAGAGTGAAACCCTACCTTGAAAAATAAAACAAAAATAAATAAATGAGTTATGTGTAATACAGTGTATAGCAATACTTTTGTAAAGGGTTCTGTAAGTAGAGCTCTACATTAGCTACATACAGAAACTTATTTTTGTATCTTTCATGTATTTAATTTCATAGTGAATAAAGCAAAAAGTGCTAAGTTGGCTCATTATCCTTGAACAGTGGCTGTTTTTTGTATATCAGAATAAAGAGTATATTTCTTGTCTTTAACTGCTGAGTCATCTTCAAGCCCCTAAAATTTATCTGCACACGTATGTTTATACATGTTTGAGTCTGGCTTTTACATGGGTGGCTTGAGTATTGAAGCTGGGCTGGTAGGCTTTGCAAGCAAATGCCTTTAAAGAGGATGGTTTATTTTTATTTTTATTTATTTATATATATTTTTTGGTTGTTGAGGTAGGATCTTGCTATAACCCAGGCTGACCTGAAATCCACTATGTAGTCTCAGGGTGGCTTTGAACTCACAGCAGTCCTCTTACTTCTGCCTCCTGAGTCCTGGGATTAAAGGCATGCGTGACCACACCCAGCTGTTTTTAAATTTTTTTAACTTAAAAAATTTATATTTTATTTATTTGAGAGAGAGAGAATGACAGTGAATGGGCTTGCCAGGGCCTTCAGCCACTGCACATGAACTCCAGATGTATGCGCCCTCTTGTGCATCTAGCTTACGTGGGTCCTGGAATGTCTAACTGGGATCCTTTGGCTTTGCAGGCAAATGCCTTAGCCACTAAGCCATCTCTCCAGCCTGCTGTTTTTAATTTTTAAAAACTTTTTTTTTTGTTCAAGGTAGGGTCTCACTCTAGCTCAGGCTGACCTGGAATTCACTATGTAGTCTCAGGGCGGCCTCGAACTCATGGCAATCCTCCTACCTCTGCCTCCCCAGTGCTAGGATTAAAGGTGTGCACCACCACACCTGGCTTAAAAACTATTTTTATTTATTTGCAAGGAGAGAGAAAATGTGAAAATGGACATGCCAGGGCATCTATCCGCTGCAAACCAACTCCAGCTGCATATGCCACTTTGTCCATCTGGCTTTATGTGGGTCCTGGGAATTGAACTTAGGTTATTAGGTTTTGCAGGCAAGCAACCCTAAGTTGTCTTTTCAGCCCTAAAGATTCCTTTTTAAGCATGGTAATGTTGTGTTGGGAAATTGGCTCAGCAGTTAAAGTTGCTATCTTAGCAAAGCCTGGTGGCCTGGATTTGACTCAATTTCCCCACTACCCATGTAAAGCCAGATGTACAAAGTAGCATATGCATTGTAGGGGCAAGAGGCCCTGGCTTGCCCATATTCTCATTTTCTCTCTCTCAAATAAACAAGTATATACATGTATGTGTAAGCACATACACATATTAAAGAAAGGTAGTGTTAGGTGGCTTGTAGGAAGCATGGAGTTTTCTTTCTTTTTCTTTGTTTTGCTTAAAGTCTGATTTTCCCAAATAATATAATTCTGAAAGATGAACTAATTTGATTATCCTTAATTTTTTAAATTCATTTAATTTCTATCGTATATGTGGATATGCTTAGATTACTGACTGAATATTTTAGTGTTTGGGGGAGAAATTCCATTGTAAGACATGGAGTCAGATGACTGAAAATTTTTTTTACTTATAATTGGAGCTCAAGACCTAGATCAGAACTTTAATGATAAATGAATTTGTGAATAGAATCTCATGTTCTTAGTTGGCATGCCATGTGCCTTACAATTTATGAATGGTGCAAAATGTAGACTATGGGTATGAGACACATGACAAAGAAGGAGAAAACATATACAGAAGAATTTAAAGGTGATTAGATACAGGCTTTGAAGGTCAACTTCTGCCTTAGTGGCTGACTTATCTATGCTGTACAACTAATCAGGGTCTTTAAGGTTTCATCATAAGGTGAGTTTGTTGAAATGGAGAAAGAGATATAAAATGGTTCATTAATTAAGCATTCTCTTTAAAACTTTTTACTTTCAATCACATGTAATTTGTTTTATTTTTCTTCCTCAGAATCTGTCAGGTGAATGTATATTTTTTCTTGTGAATTTGGCTAGAAGCGATTTATTTTTAAAGAAAATATGTCTCCTCTGAAGATACATGGCCCTATTAGAATTCGAAGTATGCAGACTGGGATTACAAAGTGGAAAGAAGGATCCTTTGAAATTGTGGAAAAAGACAATAAAGTCAGCCTTGTAGTTCACTACAATACTGGAGGAATTCCGAGGACATTTCAGGTATAGCCACATTTGGATTTGGAATGGTTCTTTAATCCAGTCCTTCAGTAAATAACAGTACTGTGCCCTGATTGTATATAGTAGCCCTGTAAGGATTCTTACTTCCAGGACACTATACCTATTTTATAAATTATTCAGTGGCATCATTGGCTTTGTTTAATAAAGAATAGAGGGGCTAGAAAGATGGCTTAGCAGTAAAGGCCCTTCCTGCAAAGCCAAAGGACCCAGATTTGATTCCCCAGGATCCACATAAGTCAGATGCACAAGGTGGCACATGTGTCTAGAGTTTGTTTGGAGTGGTTAGAGGACCTGGCATGCCCATTTTCTCTCTACCTCTTTCTCTCAAATAAATATTAAAAAAAAAAGAAAAAAATCACATTAGGCCAGGCTTCATGGCACATACCTTTAATCCCAGCACTCAAGAGGCAGAGGTAGGAGGATCACTGTGAGTTCAAAGCCAGCCTGGGAATACAGAGTGAGTTCTGTGTCAGTCTGGGCTAGAGTGAGACCCTACCTTGGGATGGGGGGAAGTAACCAAGTGGATTTTCAACCATAAAAATAACTCAAGGAAGCGGGGTGTGGTGGCACACGCCTTTAATCCTAGCACTCGGGAGGCAAAGGTAGGAGGATGGCTATGAGTTCAAGGTCAGCCTGGACTAGAGCAAGACCATACCTTGATTTAAAAAAAAAAACCCTCAAAGATACTAACAGTACAAAGAAGAAAGAAGTGGTTTGTGCTTTGAGGATTTCGAGGATAAGTGGGAGTTTGCTAAACATAGTGGTGGTAAGGCAGAGGTGATTTCCATATTGGTTAGATGCATGTAATTTGTAGATCAATTCTTAGAAAACCAGGAACTTTAATAGAAACAGTGGGGTTGAGTGGCAGAAGTAAGGGACTGAAGAGCTAAGAACCACATTTTATTTTATTTTTTTTGGTTTTTCGAGGTAGAGTCTCACTCTGGTCCAGGCTGACCTGGAATTAACTCTGTCATCTCAGGGTGGCCTTGAACTCATGGCAATCCTCCTACCTCTGCCTCCCGAGTGCTGGGATTAAAGGCGTGCGCCACCACGCCCGGCTCATTTTTTTTCTTTTTTGTTTGAGTTTTTTATTTGTTTGTTTTTGTTTTTCAGGGTAGGGTTTCACTCTACTTCAGGCTGACCTGGAATTCATTATGTAGTCTCAGGGTGGCCTCAAACTCATGGCGATCCTCCTACTGCTGCCTCCCAAGTGCTGGGATGGAAGCTGTGCACCACAACACTGGGAGGGCTTTTTTTGTTTTGTTTTGTTTATTCGAGGTAGTGTCTCACTCTAGCTCAGGCTTACCTGGAATTCACTACGTAGTCTGAGAGTGGCCTCAAACTCCTACTTTTGCCTCCCTGGGATTAAAGGCACGCACCACCACACCTGGCTATTTGTTGTTTATTTGTTTATTTGAGAGAGATACAGAAATAGGCAGAGAAAGATAGAGAGGATGCACCAGGACTTCCAGCCACTGGAAACTAAGAACCATATTTTGATACTTCTTTTTAAAATATTTATTTGTTTATTTAAGAGAGAAAGAGGCAGAGGGAGGGAGAGAGAGAGGATATGAGAATGGATGTACCAGGGCATCCAGCCACTACAAACTCTAGACACATGTGCCATCTTGTGTTTCTGGCTTTACATGGGTACTAGGAAATGAAACCTGTGTCCTTAGGCTTCACAGGCAAGCACCAAGCTATCTCTCAAGCCCCAGATCTGGATATTTTTTGTTTGTTGTAAAGGGAGCTTAGATACTAAAGGACTAATAATCTTTGTTTTATTGGGGGGCCGTCATAGGAAATTATTGTGAGAGTAGGTGAGGAATGAAAGCTCTTAACACAGGAAAGGGTAGCAGTGGAAGAAGCAAGAGGATAGTTGAGAAGACATAACTTACTATGTTTGGAAGGTTAGAGAAAGGTGTGTAGGGGACTAATGTTTCTTAATGGGTGGCTGTCCCTTTCCTACATTCTGTGACTGAAAAAACAATAGCCTGGAGCTCCATCAGTAGGATCTGGCCTTCAGATAGGGAAAGAGTTGGGAGTCCTTACCATATGGATAGTTGCTGCACTTTGAAATTTCTTGGTGATGAAGTGACCAAGTACAACATCATGCTCATTGTTAGCTTGTCATCTTTGTGCTTGAATGAAAATTGAGTCTACTTAGTTAAAAAAAGATGCGGGCCGGGCGTGGTGGCGCACGCCTTTAATCCCAGCACTCGGGAGGCAGAGGTAGGAGGATCGCCGTGAGTTCAAGGCCACCCTGAGACTACAGAGTTAATTTCAGGTCAGCCTGGACCAGAGTAAGACCCTACCTCGGAAAACCAAAAAAAAAAAAAAAAGATGCGGGCTGGAGAGATGGCTTAGCGGTTAAGCACTTGCCTACGAAGCCTAAGGACCCCGGTTCGAGGCTCGGTTCCCCAGGTCCCACGTTAGCCAGATGCACAAGGGGGCGCACGCGTCTGGAGTTCGTTTGCAGAGGCTGGAAGCCCTGGCGCACCCATTCTCTCTCCCCCTCTATCTGTCTTTCTCTCCGTGTCTGTCACTCTCAAATAAATAAATAATTAAAAAATATATTTTAAAAAAAAGATGCTTTCTTGGTGTTGTAATGGTTTATTTTTTGGATTTTTTTTTTGAGGCAGTTTCTTGCTAGCCTGGGCTGACACTCAGTAGCCTTCACTGGCTGGAATTTATGGTAATCTTCCTACCTACATCTCCCAAGTGTGGGGATTAAAAGCATGCATCGTGATGCCATTGTAAAGGCTTATTTTAATGTGATTTTAAAAGTTTAAAATTCTTATGAGAATTATACCTTTGATTAATATATTCTTTTACCCTGCAGCTACTTAAACACCTTGCCACATAGCTTATAAACTTTTGCTTTTTTTTTTGTTTTGTTTTGTTTTTTCGAAGTAGGGTCTTGCTTTCTAGCTCAGGTTGATCTGGAATTTACTGTGTATTCTCAGGGTGGTCTTAAACTCACGGCAATCCACCTACCTCTGCCTCTCAAGTGCTGGAATTAAAGATGTGTGCCACCATGCCTGGCTAGCTTTTGCTTTTATTTTTATTTAATTACTGTTGTTGTTGTTATTTTAAAGTTTTTATTTATTCGAGAGCATCAGAGAGAGAATGGATGTGCCAGGGCCTCCAGCTACTGCAAACAACTCTAGACACATGCACCACCTTATGCATCTGGCTTACGTGGGTCCTGGGGAATCAAACCAAAATCTGTTGGCTTTGCAGGCAAATGCCTTAGCCACTAAGCCATCCCTCCATCCCTATTTAATTATTTTTATTTGAGATAGTCTTATGTAAGTTAAAAATAGCCCTAACTACTGATCCTTCTGCCTCTACTTTCTAAATCTGGCTCAGAAAGAGGGGGAGAGAAAAGGAAGAGAGAACGAATTAGTTTTTATCTTTTTTTTTTAAATTTTTTTATTTATTTATTTGAGAGCGACAGACACAGAGAGAAAGACAGATAGAGGGAGAGAGAGAGAATGGGCGCGCCAGGGCTTCCAGCCACTGCAAACGAACTCCAGACGCGTGCGCCCCCCTGTGCATCTGGCTAACGTGGGACCTGGGGAACCGAGCCTCGAACCGGGGTCCTTAGGCTTCACAGGCAAGCGCTTAACCGCTAAGCCATCTCTCCAGCCCAGTTTTTATCTTTTAAGTATGCCTGAAATTAGAAATTTTGTGAATTACTAGATTATTCTATAAAATAAATTGTCATGATATATATTTGTATGTTATAAAAAAGTTTGGCCAGGTGTGGTGGTGCATGGCTTTAATCCCAGCACTTGGGAGGAAGAGGTAGGATTGCCATGAGTTCAAGGCCACCCTGAGACTACATAGTGAATTTCAGGTCAGCCTGGGCTAAAGTGAGACTCTGCCTTGAAAAAAAAAACAGCAAAAATCTTATGTAAGTCTTTGAGTTAAATATTTCAAGAACTGTTTTGGCTGAAAATAAATTAAATTTCTATAGGGAAAAGTGAGAAAGGTAACTTGGAATGCATAAAGTTTAATATTTTTATCCAACTTTATTGTTTATTTTGGGTGATAAAGATGATTATTTCCTCTTTTTTTTTCCAGCTAAGTCATAACATTAAAAATGTGGTACTTCGACCCAGTGGAACAAAACAAAGCCGCTTAATGTTGACTCTGCAAGATAACAGTTTCTTGTCTATTGACAAAGTACCTAGAAAGGATGCAGAGGAAATGAGGTTGTTTCTAGATGCAGTCCATCAAAACAGACTTCATGCAGGTGAGCACTAATCATTCCATTAGGTTGATATTAGCATTTTTGTAAAAGAATACAATGACTCGGGGGCTGCAGAGATGGCTTAGCTGTTAAGGCATTTGCCTGTAAAGCCAAAGGATCCCCGTTCAACTCTAGGACCCATGTAAGCCAGATGTACAAGGTGGCACATGCATCTTGAGTTAGTTTGCAGTGGCTGGAGACCCTGGTGTGCCCATTCTCTTTCTTTTTTTAAATTTTTTTTGTTTGTTTGTTTGTTTTTCGATGTAGAGTCTCACTCAAGGCCAGGCTGACCTGGAATTCACTCTGTATTCTCAGGTTGGCCTCAAACTCACGGTGATCCTCCTACCTTTGCCTTGTGAGTGCTGGGATTAAAGGCATGTGCCACCATGCTGGGCTCTTTTTCTCAAATAAATAAATAAATAAAATATTTTTTAAAAAAGAATACAATGGGGCTGGAGAGATGGCTTAGCGGTTAAGCGCTTGCCTGTGAAGCCTAAGGACCCCGGTTCGAGGCTCAGTTCCCCAGGTCCCACATTAGCCAGATGCACAAGGGGGCGCACGCGTCTGGAGTTCGTTTGCAGTGGCTGGAGGCCCTGGCATTCTCTCCCTCCCCCCCTCCTCCCCCCCCCTCTCTCTGCCCCTCTCTCTGTGTCTGTTGCTCTCAAATAAATAAAAAAATTAAAAAGAATACAATGACTGAGGCTCCAGATAACGTTCCTAGCATGCACCCCATAAAACCAGAAATGGTTATGTACAACTGTAATCCTAGCACTTAGGAGGTAGAGGCAAGAGGGTTAGGAGTTCTAGGTTCTTTAGGATACATAGAAAGTAGCCTGGGCTACATGAGACTCAAAAAAGCAAGAATATGATGGCTATGAACCAATGTTCCTGGTGAACCCTGGTACATAAATCTTCAACAAAATGCAATGACTTGAGGGCTGGAGAGATGGCTTAGTGGTTAAGGCGTTTATATGCAAAGCCTAAGAACCCAGGTTTGATTTCCCAGTACCCATGTAAGCCACATGCACAAGTAGGCTTCTGGAGGTATTTGCAGTGGCCCTGATGCACCCATTTTCTCACTCACTGTCACTCTCTCAAGTAAATAAAATAAAAATTTTGAAAAATAAGGCTGGTATGGGCTGGAGAGATGACTTAGTGGTTTAGGCACTTGCTTGCAAAGCCTAAGGACCCAGGTTTGATTCCTCAGAACCCACAGAAAGCAGATGAACAAGGTGATGCATACACACAAGGTCATGCATGTGTACAAGGTGGCACATGTGTCTAGAGTTTGATTGTAGTGGCTAGAGGCACTGGCATGCCAATTTTCTCTCTAATAATATGAAAAAAGTTTTAAAATGCTGGTAAACTGAATTGGATGGCACATTACAAGATTTCTATACTCATGACCAAGAAGAATTATTAATTCCTAAAATGTAAGAATGGTTCACCATAAGACAATCTATACAATACATTAATATATTAGCAGAATGAAAGACAAAAACCACACGAACATCTCAATTGATGCAATAAATAAATAAATAAACAAGGGGGCTGGAGGGAGGGCTTAGCTGTTAAGGTACTTGCCTGCAAAGCCTAGGGACCTATGTTCAATTTCTCAGGACCCATGTAAGGCAGATGTTCATGTTAGCACATCCATCTGGAGTTTGTTTGCAGTGACTAGAGGCCCTGGCGTGCCCATTCTCTTTCTGTCTCTCAAATAAACATATTAAAAATAAATAAATAAGCTGAGCATGGTGGTGCACTCCTTTAATCCCAACACTCAGGTGGCAGAGGTAGAAGGATCGCCATGAGTTCGAGGCCACCCTGAGACTACAGAGTGAATTCTAGGTCAGCTCTGAGCTAGAGCGAGACCCTACCTCAGAACCCCCCCTCCAAAAATAATATAAATAAATAATAAACAAGGGACTGAGAAGATAGCATATTTGGTAAAGTGCTTAATTTTAAGCATGAGGACCTAAATTTGATTCTTAGTAAACAACTGTAAAAATAAAAATACTGGGCTTAGTGGCTTGTACATGTAGTCCTAGTCCTAGAGAGGTGGAGATAGGAAGAACCCTGGGCTTGCTGGCCAGCTACACCAACCTAATTGGTAAATTCTAGGCAAGTAAGAGACTTAAGGAATGATATCAAGGATTTTCCTATGTCCTCCACATGCATGTGTACTCATGTGCCCACACACATACAAGCATAGACATATGTGCACACCACACAGTCAAAAATTAACCGAATTTGGGACTGGAGAGATGGGTCAGTGATTAAGATGCTTGCCTGCAAAACCTAATGACTGAAGTTCACTTTTCCAGCACCCATATAAAGCCAGATGCACAAAACGGCATACATCTGGGGTTTGTTTGCAGTGGCCAGAGGTCTTGGCATGCCCATTCTCTCTCTCTCTCTTTCTCTTTGTTTCTCAAGGTGGGGTCTCGCTCTAGCCCAGGCTGACCTGGAATTCACTATGTAGTTTCAGGGTGGCCTCAAACTCACAGCAACCCTTCTACCTCTGCTTCCTATGTGCTGAGATTAAAGGCATACACCACCATACCCGGCTTCTGTCTCTCTTTCTCTGCCCTTCTCTCTCTGCTTGCAAATAAAAATATTTTTAAAATGGGCTGAAGGGATGGCTTAGTGGTTATGGCATTTGCCTGCAAAGCCAAAGGACTCATGTTCAGTTCCCCAGGACCCACATAAAGCCAGATGCACAGGGTGGTACATGCATCTGGAATTCATTTGCAGTGGCTAGATGCCCTGGCACACCCATTCTCTCTCTCTCTCTCTCTCTCTCTCTCTCTGCTTGCAAATAAATAATAAGAAGTTTTGTAACTTAGCTTTAAAAATATTTAAAAATTAGCAGAATTTAATACATTTTTATAACAACAACACTAAGTAGTAGTAGAAGGAAAATACTTCAACATAGTAAGAGCAGTGTATAGCTAGCATAACTAGAAGATAAAAAACTAGGAATGTTTTTCATAAGATCAGTAACGAAGTAGGGATGCCTGCCCTTGCATTTCTGGTCACTGAAACTTGAAATCTTTGCCAGAGCAGTTGGGTATCAAAAAGAAACACAAAGTATCCACATTGAAAAGAAGAGGAGCTAGGAAATGGCTCAACAGTTAAAGGTACTTGCTTACAAATTGAAAAGGAGGAAGCAAAATGATCTTGGTTCACAGATACCTGATTTTATGTGGATAAAATCCTAAGGAGGGCTGGAGACGTGCCTGCAAAGCCAAAGGACCCAGATTCGATTCCCAGGGCCCACATAAGCCAGATGCACAAGATGGTGCATGCATCTGGACTTTCTTTGCAGTAGCTGGAAGTTTGGGTGCGCCCATTATCTGTCTCTCTCTCTCAAATGAATAAAAAAAATATATAAAAAATAAAATCCTAAAGATTACACATGCACACCCAAAAAGGAAGAAGACAACTTAAGATATAGTTGAAAAAAGTTTTAAAAACGAAAAAGGCTACTTTGTCTTAAGTAAGACAAAAAGTTATATAAGTCTTAAGAATTTGCCTATCTACATGAAATTAATTTTTTAAAATTTATTTGCAGTCAGTGAAAGAAAGAAAGAATGGGCACATCAAAGCAGCCTGAAACTGCAATTAAACTAAACTCATGTGCCACTTTGTGTGTTTAGCTTTATGTGGACACTTGGGCATTGAACCCTAATTGGCAGGCTTTCCAATCAAGTGCCTTTAACTAGTGAGCCATCTTTCCTCCTCCAAAAATTTCTTTTGTATAAAATGAATATTCTGCTTTAATTGTTAGCTGCCAACTATATGTCATTTATTATTACCAATATTATGTATGTGTGTGTGTGTGTATTTTGTTTGTTTTGTTTTTTGTTTTTCAAGGTAGGGTTTCACTCTAGCCCAGGCTGACCTGGAATTTACTACAGACTCTCAGGGTGGCCTTGAACTCACAGCGATCCTCCTACCTCTGCCTCCCGAGTGCTGGGATTAAAGACATGTGCCACTACGTCCAGCTAATATTTTATATTTTAATTTTGTGTACGTGTTTGGTGGTGTTCTGCTGCTGCAAATGAGTGCCAGATACATGCTTCACTTTGGGATCTGGCCTTATGTGAGGGCTGGAAAATTTAACCTGGGCCAGTAGACTATGCAAGAAAGTACTTTTAACCACTAAGCCATCTCCTAGCCCTTATCTGAGTATTTTCAAATTAAATATAAAACATTCAAGAGAAACTAAGTGTATAGCTCTATAATAAAGGCCCTGTCCCAATGAGTCTCCCCTCCTCCAAACTGAATGCTTAGAGAATGAAAAAGTAACTGTACTACTTTGCTTATATTTAGTAGTATATTGGTATGCCATTCTTAGTTCTTTGTGGTGGTTGCCATTTTTAATATCTATATATGAATGTGTTTATGTAACCAAATCTGAACTATGCTAATTTACTGAACAGTTTGAGTATCAGGCAATTGAATACAAGCAGGGCACAATAATAAATACCAGTTACCCTAGCACTCAGGAGGCCAAAGCTGAAGAACTGACTTTCAGTCCAACTTGGGTTACTTAGTGAGTTCAGACCTGCTAGGCAAAGGAGGAAGAGAAAGGATGAGAAGGGAGGGGGTAGGACACAGTAATGGCATACACCTGTAAGCTCAGTACGCAGGAGGCTGATGCCAAAGGAATGTGAGTTTGAAGCCAGTCTGGGCTATGTAGCAAAACTGTACATAGCTCCAGCTTCAGTGAGAGTCTCTGTCTGAGGGAAATAGGGAAAAAGAAAAAAAAAAAATAGAGGACACCAAATGTTTTCCTTTGACTTCTACACATGTACAGTGCACTTCTACAGACTGCATTTTCATGTACACACATGCATGCTGACACCACAGAAAGTCTTTCACCATGAGGACAAAAAGTAGTACTTCAGTAACAAAGTGATTCTAACAATCTGCATGGAAAACATCTTCCTAAACGTTACATAAAAACTAGAATCAGCCAGGTGTAGTGACCCATGCCCTTAGTTCCAGTACTCCTGAGGCTGAGGAGGTAGTAGGATCGCCATGAGTTCATGGCCAGGCTGGAACTACAAAGTGAATTTCAGGTCAGCCTGAGCTACAGTGAGACCCTACCTCAAAATCAGGGCTGGAGAGATGGCTCAGTGGTTTCAAATGCATATGTGCAAGCCCGGCGTGGTGGTGCATGCCTTTAATCTCAGCGCTGACATAGGCTGACGTAGGAGGATTGCTCTGAGTTTGAGGCCAGCCTGAGACTACAAACTGTAATTTCCAAGCCAACCTGGGCTAGAGTGAGACCTCACCTCTGAAAACTAAAACAGTCATATTTTGCAAAGCCTAACAGCCTGGGCTCAGTTCCCCAGTACCAGCATAAAAAGCCAGATGTACAAAGTGTCACATGCATTTGGAGTTTGTTTACAGAGACAAGAGGCCATGGCATGCTCATGTTCACTCATATATCCTCTCTCTCTCAAATAATATAAAAATAAAACCTTAAAGAAAGCTATAATCAATAGAAGGAAAGTATTGATAGACTATAAGCAAGAGAAAGAGGCAGAGAGAATGGGCATGCCAGGTGGCACGTGAGTCTGCAGTTTGTTTGCAGAGGCTAGAGGCCCTGGGACGCCCATTCTCTCTGCCTCTTTATCTTGCTAACACACACATACACACAAAGCAGGGAATTCCTGGTCACCCTGGGCTAGAGTGAGACCCTATCTCAAAACAATAAAGAAATAAAAGTAAAAGGCTGGGGATATGGCTCACTGGTTGTGTGAAACTATTTGCTATGCAAATAGTTCAGATCAACAGAGCTAGGCTTAAGAGAAGCATCTGTAATCCTTGCCCTCCAACAAGATGGGGGCAGAGACAGAACAATCCTCTAAAGCTCCTGGTCCAACTAGCAGTAGAGAACAAGAAACCTTAAGGTGGGGCTGGACAGATAGCTTAGCTTAGTGGTTAAGGTGCTTGCCTGCGACGACAAAGGACCCAGGTTTGATTCCCCAGGACCCACGTAGGCCAGATGCACAAGGTGATGCATGCTTCTTCTGCAGTTTGTTGGCAGCGCCTGAAGGCCCTGGCATGCCCATTTTCTCTCTGATCCTCTCAAGCAAATAAAAAGTTTTTAAAAAAGAAAAAAACAGAAGGAAAAAGACACCTTAAAAGATGGCAGATGAAGAACCAACATCCAAGAATGCCCTCTGACCTCTACGTAAGAAAACACACACACACACACACACACACACACACACGCACGCACACACACGGGACCTGGGGAATTGAACCTGGGTCCTTTGGCTTTGTAGGCATGCACCTTAACCACCAAACCATCTTTCCAACCCTGATTTTATTTTTATTTTTTGAGGAGCTAGTGATGGAATCCAGGATCTCACATGTGACACATATGCTTTACACTGTGTCTTTCTAAGTTGCCCAGCTATTCTGGAACTTGTTGTTTCCTACCTAACATAATGTTAGTACATTATGTGCAAATTGCTAAGAGAAATACTACCTAGTAAAGAAATGGACAAAATTGCACATAAGAGAATTCAGGGAGAAACTAGATGACCCTTAATCATGAAAAAATTCCCAATTCAGTAATTAAACTCAAAATCTTATTGTCACTTTGTCAGCTATATAAGAGGAAGCAAAATAGCAAGGATATACAAGTTCATATTGTAGGGTATTAGGAACATTGTATTATTTTGGTTTTTTGAGGAAGGGTCTCACTCTAGCTCAGGCTGACCTGGAATTCACTGTGTTATCTCAAGCTGTCCTTGAACTCAACAATTTCCCTACCTCTGCCTCCCAAGTTCTGAGATTAAAGGCATGTGTTAATGCCTGGCTTATTATTTTTATTTTATTTTATTTATTTATTGATTGATTGACTGATTGATTGATTGGTATTTCAAGGTAGGGTCTCACTCTAGCCTAGGCTGACCTGGAATTCACTCTCAATTCTCAGGGTGGCCTTGAACTCACAGCAGTCCTTCTACTTCTGTCTCCCTAGTGCTGGGATTAAAGGTGTGTACCACCACACCCAGCTTATTATTTTTATTTTGAGAGAGAGGGAGAAAGAAAGAGAATAGGTTTTTCAGGACCTTCAGTCTGCTCTGAAAAACTCCAAGTATGTGCGTCTCCTTATGTGCATGTGACACACTAAGTTGTGTCACTGTGAGTCTGGCTGTGTGGGACCTGGAAATTGGAACATGAATTCTTAGGCTTTGTAGGCAAGTGCCTTAACTGCTAAGCCATCTCTCCAGCCCTACTTTTATGTTTTGGGGCTGGAGAGATGGCTTAGCAGTTAAAAGAGCTTGCTTGCAAGTCCAAAAGAACCAGGTTTGATTTCCCTAGGACACACGTAAGCCAGATACACAAGGTGGCATATATATCTGGAGATCATTTGTAGTGGCTTGAGGCCCTGGTGTGTGCATTGTCCATCTCTCAGTCTGCCTGTAACTCCTCCTCTCTCTCAAATAATAATAGGGCTGGAGAGATGGCTTAGTGGTTCAGGCACATGCCTGGGAAGCCTAATGACTCAGGTTCAATTCTCCAGGTCCTACATAAGTCAGATGCACATGGTGGTGCATACATCTGGAGTTTGTTTGCAGTGGCTAGAGGCCCTGGTGCACCCATTCTCTCTCTTTCCTCCTCTTTGTCTCTAATAAATGAAAAAAAAAATTTATTTATTTATTTATTTTGAGAAAGAGAGAGTGGGAATGGGTGCATCCTTTGCTGCAAACTAATTCCAGATGTGTGTGCCACCTTGTGCATCAGGCTTTATGTGGGTACTGGGAAATTGAATTTGGATCCTTAGGCTTTGCGGGTAAAACACCTTAACTGCTAAGCCATCTATCTCGCCAGCCTTGTTGAACTTTTTTTTTTTTTCCGAGGTAGGGACTCACTCTAGCCCAGGCTGACCTAGATAGAATTCATTCACTCTGTAGTCTCAGGATGGCCTCGAACTCACAGCTATCCTCCTACCTCTGCATTCCAAGTGCTGGGATTAAAGGCATGTGCCACCACCCCCAGCTCCTTTTGAACATTTTTGATTGAGCATGGATTATTTTGGAGTAGAAGCTTATTCTGAATGGTAAATTTTTAATTTAATTTTTAAAAATTTATTTAAGAGAGAAGAGGGAGATAGAATGGGTTCACCACACCTTTTAGCGTCTGTAAACAAACTCCAGATGCATGTGCCACTTTATACATCTGGCTTACATAGGTTCTGTGGAATCAAACCTGGGTCCTTAGGCCTCATAGGCAAGTGCCTTAACTGCCAAACCATCTCTCCAGCCCTAAGTTTAAGTTTCTAAGTAATGCATAAGATAATTTTATAACTATAAAGTACCATATAGTGTTTCAATATGTATATCTATTATAATTGACAAACTTTTTATTTATAGAGAATGCTTTAGAATATATGTTATGGAGAATATATATTCTCAGACATGTTTCCTTTACATTAGTGTTAATGTTCATGTCCTAAATACACAATGACTAACCCTTCCCTAGTATTACTTATAAATTATTGTAGTAATTTTTTTTTTTTTTTTTTTTGAGGTAGGGTCTCAACTGTAGCTCAGACTGATCTGGAATCCACTATGTAGTCTCAGGGTGGCCTCTAACTCATGGTGATCCTCCTACGTCTGCCTCCTAAATGCTGGATAAAGACGTGTGCCACCATGCCCAGCTCATAGAATTTTTTTTAAAAAAAAATACTTTCATTGGCTCAGGGAGTTTTTTGGAAGAGGGGCAGAAAGATTGTTAGAGCCACATTTTGCACACATTGCATTTCCTCCATAACTGACTGCTGCCCCCATAATGCATGACCCACAATCCCCATGGGGTTGACATGCATTCTTAATGAGGGCCTCTTCAGAAAAGGAGCAGGAAGGAGGGTAAGGATAGCACCATGTGATGTTTACATACAAAATATGTCCATATCTAATGATTAAATTTTTTTAAATTTATTTTTGAGCAGAGAGAGAGAGAAGAGAGACAGGGAGATAGAAAGAATGGGTTAATGTTAGTTTTGTAGCAGACAGCTTCAGGTTTGCTGAGATGAACTTCCGGACCAGGCACAGTTATGGAGGAAGGGTTTTATTGAAGCCTACAGATCCAGGGGAAGTTCCATAGTGGCAAAAGAAGCTGGCCTGCTTTCACAGGACCAAGCTGAGAGAGAGAGAGAGAGAGAGAGGGAGGGAGGGAGGGAGAGAGAGAGAGAGAGAGAGAGAGAGAAGAAGCACAAGCCAAAAGCCACACAGCACGCTTTACATATCTTTAGGTTGAAATCTGAAACCCACCACCACACCTTAAGATCCACCCAGTGACACTGCCTCCAGCCAGGTGGCTGCAGATGCAAACTACAAACTTAAAAAAACTGAATATATTGGGGGCCATCTATTCAAACCACCACAGTTAGGGTTAGGTGCCAGGGCCTTGAGCTACTTCAGAGGAGCTCCAGATGCATATGCCACTGTGCTTCTGGCTTTATGTGGGTACTGGGGAATCACACTCAAGGTCTTTAGCTTTTCAGGCAAATATCTTAGTCACTTGAGCCATCTGTTCAGCCCTTTATTATTTTTTATTTTTTAAATATTTATTTAATTTAATTTATTTCATTAAGGTAGGGTCTTGCTCTAGTTCAACAAGCCTTTTTTTTTTTTTTTTTTTTTTTTTTTGGTTTTTGGAAGTAGGGCCTCACTCTGGCTCAGGCTGACCTGGAATTTACTATGTAGTCTCAGGGTGGCCGTGAATTCATGGCACTGTCTTTGCCTCCTGAGTGCTGGTATTGAAGGTGTGTGCCACCACACCTGGCTTGTTTTTGTTTTTCAAGGTAGCATTTTCACTCTAGCTCAGGGTGACCTAGAATTCACTATGTAGTCTCAGGGCGATCCTCTTAGCTCTGCCTCCCAAATGCTGGGATTAACGGCATGTGCCACTATGCCTGGCTTTTTTGTTTTTGTTTTTGTTTTTTGGGGTAAGGTCTCACTGTAGCTCACAACCAGCCCTAAAAAAAAAAAAAAAAATAATAATAATAATAATAATAATCTTATTTTCAAGGAGAGAGAAATAGAAGAGAGAGAGGGAGATAGAGAAAATAGGTGTGCCAAGGGCTCTAGCCACTACAAACAATCCCCAGATGCATGTGCCACCTTGTGCATCTGTCCTACATGAGTACTAGGGAATCAAACCTGGGGCCTTTGGCTTTTCCGGCAGGTGCCTTAACCACTAAGCCATCTCTCCAGTTCTGTATTAGAATTGCATTTTCTTTTTGCCTTGTAACATTTATCCTTCTATTACGTGGTCTTGTGTTTTTGTGTTAACTTATTTTGCTGGAGATAGTAGCCTTAGATCTTAATTACTATATATCTCAGATATATATTCTGTCAGAAAGAACTTGTTGTTTTATCTTTTCTGCTTTGTCTTCCATGTCCTTGCTATTATATAATAGAAATGTTTTTATTCAAGTAAGTGGATTAACTATTTTATTTCTTGTCTGCCAGCCATGAAATCTTCTCAAGGTTCTGGTAGTTTTGGAGCCATTTTGGGCAGCAGAGCCTCTCAGCAGGAAACCAATAGACAGCTTTCTTACTCAGACAATCAGGTATATTCATTTGAATCTTTTTATCTTTTTAAAATTTTTTTGCTTATTTTTATTTATTTGAGAGTGACAGAGAAAGAGGCAGAGAGAGAGAGAGAGAATGGGTGCGCCAGGGCCTCCAGTCACTGCAAATGAACTCCAGATGCATGTACCCCCTTTGTGCATTTGGCTTATGTGGGTCCTGGGGAATCGAGCCTCGAACTGGGGTCCTTAGGCTTCAGAGGCAAGCACTTAACTGCTAAACCATCTCTCCAGCCTTTATTTTTAAGTTTAAGAGATTAGATATAATTTAAGTGACAGAAGGAGAACCAAGCACGTCTCTGGGGTTTCTAGAAATGGGGACACCCAGAGCTTAAGAATGAGTAGGCAGAATT
The DNA here is from genome assembly GCF_020740685.1 of Jaculus jaculus. Lineage (NCBI taxonomy): Eukaryota > Metazoa > Chordata > Mammalia > Rodentia > Dipodidae > Jaculus > Jaculus jaculus. Next base: position 14,593,996 of record NC_059105.1, read on the forward strand.
GGGGTAAGGCCCACCTAGAGATCAAAATTGGGGTCATTTATAGGTTCTGAATGGAAACTGAGCAACAATGTAAGGTTCAGGTTTAATCCTTCCAGGAATCTTAATTCTGGGACAGGGGAATTCTTCCCTATGTAGGGACTCAGGTTTATGGAAAAACAACTACAAAGAACTTATTTAGGCAGCAAGAAATACAGAATTGCCATATCCTTCTACTGCTAGCAAAATGAGAACTGTAAGGGCAGGCTCAGGGGAGTTCCTAGCTTTAACTTTTGGGACCCGGTCACTCTAAACTACCTTAATCTCCCCACTGAAGAAGCCATCCTAACAACTGTTAGAGATTTATCTTTTTTAAAATTTAAGATGAAGCGCTGGAATGGCTTAGCAATTAAGGCATTTGCCTGCGAAGCCAAGGACCTTGGTTTGATTCCCCAGGACCCACAGCCAAATGCACAAGGGGGCGCACGTGTCTGGAGTTCATTTGCAGTGGCTGGAGGCCCTGACATACCCGTTCACCTTCCCTCCCTCCCCCCCCCCCCGTCAAATGAATGAATAAATAAAAATAAAAAATTAAATATGATAATCCCAGCACTCGGGAGGCAGAGGTAGGAGGATTGCCATGAGTTCAAGGCCACACTGTAACTACATAGTGAATCCCAGGTCAGCCTGGGCCAGAGTAAGACCCTACCTCGAAAAACCAAAAAAAAAAAAATTAAAGATGAAGCCAGACGTGGTGGTGCACACCTTTAATCCCTGCACTTCAGAGGCAGAGGTAGAAGGATTGCCATGAGTTTGAGGCCCGCCTGAGACTACATAGTGAATTCCTGATCAGCCTGAGCTAGAGTGAAACCCTACCTCAAAATAAATAAATAAACAAACAAACAAACAAAATACAGTACACAATTGGGGCTAGAGAGATGACCAAGTGTTTTAAGGGCACTTGCTTGAAGAGCCTGCTGGTGTGTAGGTTTGATTCCCTAGTACCCATTATAAAGCTAGATGCACAAAGTGACACATATATCTTGTGTTCATTTGCAGTGGCAGGAGGCCCTAGCATGCCCATTCTCTTTCTCTCTTTCTCGCAAAGTAATAACATATTTTTTATTTATTTATTAGAGAGAGAAAAAATGGGCACGTTAGGGCTTCCAGCCACTGCAAACGAACTCCAGATGCATGTGCCCCCTTGTGCATCTGGCTTACATGGGTACTGGAGAATCGAGCTGGGATCCTTTGGCTTTGCAGGCAAACACCTTAACTGCTAAGCCCTCTCTCCAGCCATAAATAAAAATATTTTTGAAAAAAGTCTCCAATGAGCTGGGCGTGGTGCCCTTTAATCCCAGCTCTCGGGAGGCAGAGGTAGGAGGATCGCCGAGAGTTCCAGGCCACCCTGAAACTACATAGTGAATTCCAGGTCAGCCTGAGCCAGAGTGAGACCATACCTCGAAAAACCAAAAAAAAAAAAAAAAAAAAAGTCTCCAATTAGAGTGGGAATATATAGCTCAGCTGATGTGCTTTTCCTAGCATGTATGAAACTCTGGGCTTGATTCTCCAGCAGAACAGAAAATTAGATGTGATGGTATATGCCTGGAATCCCAGCACTGCAGAGGTGAAAAGCAGGATCAGAAGTTCTAGGTCATTCTCACTATTATAGCAAGTTTAAAGCCAGCTTGTGCTATATAAAACCTGGTCTCCCAAAAAGGAGGAAAAATAAAGTTTGCAATTAATTCTAAGATTTAATTGTCTTCAACTTTATTCTTACAGACCCCTTCAAAAAGAGGAAGTTTGGAAATGAAGGATGATACTCCATTTCGAAAAGTTCTTGGTACTCCAAGTCGAGGATCAATTAAAACTGTAGCAGGAAGTGGAATGGCTGTTACTTGGACGAGTCCTTCTTTAACTGCTACATCAACACCTCTTCGATCAGGATTATTAGAAAACCGGTAGGAAAGATTCTGCTTACTTGGTATTTTTCTACAAATATCTTCTGTAACTTTTAGCAATCCAAGGATAACTAGCGGTATGTGGTGGTGCACACCTTTAATCCCAGCACTTGGGAGGCAGAGGGAAGAGGATTGTTGTGAGTTGGAGGCCAGCCTGAGATTGCACAGTAAATTCCAGGTCAACCTGGGCTAGAGTGAAACCCTAGCTCATAAAAACCAACAAAAAGAAATGAAATTGAAGGAAAAAAAGACAATTTGAAACACATTTTTTATAGCTAACTAAGTATTTGTCTTCAGTTTATGTCAGTGATTTATATTGAGTATGTAGACAATATATTAATCTAAATATATGAAGAATTAGGAAGAAGGGCTAGAGAGATGGTTCAGCAGTTAAAGCACTTGTCTGCAAAGTCAAAGGCTTCAGGTTCAATTCCCCAGTACCCATGTAAAGCCAGGTGCACTTGGTGGCGCATGTGTCTGGAATTTGTTTGCAGTGGCTGCAGGCCCTGTTGTGCTAGCTCTCTACCTCCCTCCCTCCCTCTCTTTCTGTGCCTGGTTTATTTGTTTATTTGAGAGAGAGAGAATGGGCGCGCCAGGGCCTCCAGTCACTGCAAACGAACTCCAGACACATGAGCCCCCTTGTGCATCTGGCTTGCATGGGTCCTGGAGATTCAAACTGGTATCCTTTGACTTTGCAGACAAACACTTTAACCGCTAAGCCATCTCTCCAGCCCTCTGCCTGGTTGTTTTAATTTTATTTTTATTTTTTGGTTTTTTTGAGGTAGGGCCTCATTCTAGCCCAGGCTGACCTGGATTTCACTATGGAGTCTCAGGGTGGTCCCGAACTCACAGCGATCCTCCTACCTCTGCTTCCCAGGATTAAAGGCATGTGCCACCATGCCCGGCTAATTTTTTTTTTAGAAAATATTTGTTTATTGAGAGAAAGAGAGGGAGGGAGAGAATGGGTGTGCCTTGGCTTCTAGCCACTGCAAACGAACTCCAGATGTATGTGCCATCATGTGCATTTGGCTTACATGGCTTTGGGGAATTGAATCTGGGTTCTTAGACTTCATAGACAAATGCCTTAACTGCTAAGGCATCTCTTCAGCTCCCTGCCTATTTGAGAAAACTTTAAAAAAAGAAAAAAAAAGTGGGGCATGGTAGCACACACCTTTAATCCTAGCACTTGGGAGGCAGAGGTAGGATTGTTGTGTGTTCAAGGCCAGCCTGAGACTACATAGTGAATTCCAGGTCAGCCTAGGCTAGAGTGAAACCCTACTTTAATCACCCTCCCAACCAAATAATTAGATAACAATCACATTTCCCGTCTTGGGGTATGTTGACATGTATATTTTTTAATTTTTATTTTTGTGCATGTGTGTGTGGTCATGCCTCTTCAAGTGAACACCACTTTTTTGAGTCTGCCTTATGTAGATGGCCTTGGAAATTAAATTGGATTAGCAGGCTTTGCAAGGAAGTGCCTTTAACTGCTAAGGCATCTTCCCAGCCCCTGTGTTGGCTTATAATTTTTGTTATTTAATATATTTTTATTTTTTATTTGAGAGAATGGGTGTGCCAGGGCATCTAGCTACCACAGACAAACTCCTGACAAACTCCTGACGCATGCACCACAATGTGCATTCGTTTTATGTGAGTTCTGAGGACTTGAGCCTGAGTCCTTTGGCTTTGCAAGCAAGTGCCTTAACCGCTAAGCCATCTCGCTAGCCCCTGGCTTATAATTTTTGATGGTATGAATTATGACTTATAAAAGTATCTTTTTTTCTTCTGTTCTCCATAGCCCTGAAAAGAGGAAAAGAATGTTATCACCTGGAACAGAGTTGTCTGAAGATTATCCCAAGGAAAATGATTCATCATCGTAAGTTGCTCTGAGAATCTTCATGGCTCTTGATCAGTGTTTCTTATATGTAATAAATATGACCACTAGGGAAGAGTTGCAAGAATGTTTAGTTAGTGAGAATTCCAATGATGCAAGAATTTTAAGCTGTCTTGGTGATGATAGATTATAGCATTGATAGAGAGAATTTGGCCATTGCAGTGCTTTTGTCATGTCATTGCACTGCTCCTTTCTTGCTTTGAAAAGATTATTTATTAATTAACATATGTATGAGTGCATGCATGCACAGGTTCTCTTGCCACTACAAATGAACACCAAACACATACACCACCTATGTCTAGCTTTGTGTGGTTGCTGAGGAATTGAACCTGGGCTGGCAGGCTTTGCAAGCAAGCACTTTAGGTGCTAAATCATCTTCCCCAGCCCCTGCTTTCTTTCATTTGTTTGTTTGTTTGCTGTGTGTGTGGAGACCAGAGGACAACTTCCTTTTTTTTTTTTTTAATTTTTTTTATTTTTATTTATTTGAAAGCGACTGACAGAGAAAGAAAGAGGCAGAGAGAGAGAGAGAATGGGCACACCAGGGCCTCCAGCCACTGCAAACGAACTCCAGATGTGTGCGCCCCCTTGTGCATCTGGCTAATGTGGGTCCTGGAGAATCGAGCCTCGAACCAGGGTCCTTAGGCTTCACAGGCAAGCGCTTAACCGCTAAGCCATCTCTCCAGCCCAAGAGGAGGACAACTTTCATGTTGGTCCTCACTTTCCACTTTGTTTGAGGTAGAATCTTTTGGCTTCGTGTTCACTGCTCCATCTTCTGGGAAATTCTCCTGCCTCTGCCTCCCATTTCCCTATAGGCACATGGAATTACAGAAACCTAACAGAGCTGTGGCCTTTATATAGGATTTAGGGATCTGAAGTCAGATAATTAAGAGTTGCACAGCAAACACTTTATTTATTGTGCCATCTCCCCAGCCCCTCCTCTTTTCCTTTTCTCCCCCTTTTTTTCCTTTTCTTTCTTCCTTCCTTCCTTCCTTTCTTTCGTTTTGTTTTTCCAGGTAGGGTATCGCTCTAGTCCAGGCTGACCTGGAATTCACTGTGTAATCTCAGGGTGGCCTCAAACTCATGGTGATCCACCTACCTCTGTTTCACAGGGATCCTGGGATTAAAGGTGTGTGCCACTGCTTTCTTTTATCTGCACTATTAAGAGGAAGAATAGAGCTGAAAAACATAAAATAAAATTTCTTTGTTCTTTTAATGTATGCATCATGTTTGTTTATGAGCATGCCTGCAAGTGCACATGTGCCCATGCATGTGGACTCCAGGTGGAGATTGGGTGCCTTCCTCAACTGATCACCTTATTTAGAGAGCACAGCCTCTCACTTCTCATAGCTCACTGGTTTGGCTAGTCTAGCCAATTTACCCTTTGGATTCCCTGTCTTCCCCTCCCCAGTGCTGGATTAGAGCTAGTTGCTACACCCGCTCAGCATTTACTTGGATGCTAGGGATTCAAATTGTGGTCTTTATGCTTACAAGCAAGTGCTTTGTCTACTGAGTTATCTCCCTGCCCCAGGGGTCCACCAGCTCATAATCTTCTTTCTAATGTGAAGTTTTTTTTTGCTTTTTCTTTTTTTCTGAGGTAGTGTCTCCCACTAGCTGACCTGGAATTCACTATGTAATCTCAGGCAGGCCTTGAACTCACTGCAATCCTTCTACCTCTGCCTCCCAAGTGCTGGGATTAAAAGCATGTGCTGCCACACCCAGCTTTTCTTGCTATTTTATTTTTCTTTTTGTCTTTGGAGGGAGAAAACTTCTAAGTAGTTATTAATCAGTAGTCTCAATACCTTACCAGAAATACTCCAGCAGTTAGCTATTATTTCAGATTACGGTATCAACAAGAACAGTTAAGAAGCCACAGAAACTCTGTAAATTTATGCTGCTGCTGTGACAGCTGTGAAAGTCTATAGGTGATGTCACTGAAATCTGAAACTGTAATAACCCAAGAGTCCTAGATTCCTTCTGATGTGTTCATCTACCAGCCTTAACAAATAAGACCTTGTTGAAAGTAGTAAGAAGCACTAACACAGACAGTTGTTCTGTATAGATTCAAGGAGTAAGAGGTCTATGTTTCTAAGCATTATAGATGAGAGAGTATATTTGTGCACGTGTTCATGTGTGTGGGGGTACACATGTGTAAGTGTTTGGGCAGAGGCAACAGACAGCCTCAGGTATCATTCCTCATGTGCCATTCACCTTTTTAATTTTTATTTATTTTATTTTATTTTTCTTGAGATAGGGTTTCACTCTAGCCCAGGCTGACCTGATGATTAAATACAATTTCAGAGTGCTGGGATTAAAGGTGTGCACCACCATGCCCAGCTCCCATCCTTCTGTTTTGATGCAAGGTCTCTCAATGACCTAATTAGGCTAGACTGGTGAGCCCAGGTTATCCACCTGTCTCCACCTCCCCAGTACTGGGATTACAAGGATGTTTCACAATGCCCAGCTTTTTTCCCCAGGGGTTCTGGGGATCATGCACTTTACCAACTGAGCTGTCTCCATACTCCGAAATGAAAGCTCTGTTGAATATTTGTTGCTGCATAGCAGTAATCACTAGTTTTTCATTCTATAATATCCATGTCTTTATCCTCTCATACAAAATCAGTACCACATATTTTTAAATCTTAATGTGTGTGAGTGAGTGTGTGTGTGTGTGTGTGTGTGTGTGTGTCTCAGGCACAGGGTGCACCAGGACCTTTTGCCAGAGCAAACAAATGTCACTTTCTGCCTCTGATTTATGTGGATAGCTTAGGAATTGAACCTCAATGCAGCAGGCTTTGCAACCAAGTGCTTCTAACTGCTAAGCCATAGTCCCAGCCCCAATACCACTTATTTTTGGCTTTTGCAAGTAACACTAAATTTTTAGAAGCCTGAGGATATATGTTCAACTCTCCAGATCCCACATAAGCCAGATGCACAAAGGTGAGGCAAGCACAGGGTCACACATACCCACTAGGTGGCACAAGCTTGTGGAGTTCTATTGCAGTGGCTTGAGGCCCTGGCACACCAATCTCTCTCTCTCTCTCTCTCTCTAAAAAAAAAAAGAAAAAGAAAATAATGGTGAGTGGGAATCACTCCTCTTCCCTTGGCTGGAACTCATATATTCTCTGTAAACCTAATGATTTGTTCATTTAAGACATAGTTTGGGGCTGGAGAGATGGTTTAATGGTTAAGGCACTTGCCTGCAAAGCCTAAGGACCCAGGTTCGACTCCACAGAACCCTTCTAAGTCAAATGCCCAAGGTAGCACGTGCATCTAGAATTTATTTGCAGTGGCTGGAACGTGCTCATTCTCTTTCTGCTCCCCTTTCTCTCTTTCACCCTCTCTTTCTCTTCCTCCTTAATGAATAAAGTAAACTTTTTATTTTTTTCAAGGTAGGGTTTCACTCTTGTGCAAGCTGACCTGGAATTCACTATGTAGTCTCAGGGTGGCCTTGAACTCACAGCAATCCTCCTACCTCTGCCTCCTGAGTGGTGGGATTAAAGGAGTGCACCACCACGCCCAGCAAATATACTTTTCCTTTTCAAAGGTAGGGTTTCAGTCTAGTCAAGGCTGACCTGGAGTCCACTTTGCAGTCTCAGGGTAGTCTTGAACTCATGGTGATTGTCCTACCTCTGCCTCCCGAGGGCTGGGATTAAAGGCGTGCACCTCCACACCCAGCCCAAGTGTACTTTTTAAAAAAGATATAGTTTGAGCATCCTTACTCCAAAATTCTGAAATTAGAAATGGTACAAAATATGAAACTTTCTGAGTCCCAGTATAAGCCACAGATGGAAACTAACACATTGAACCTCATGAAAGATCACAACCAAGCCACAAAGGTTTAAAAAATATATAAAGGTTTAAATATATATATAATTGTATTTAGTGTATGTGCATAAGGTATATCTGAAACCTGAATGAATTTTTTACTTAGATATGGTTCCTATCCCAAAGAGATATCATTACATATGTATGTTAATATTCAAACATTAATAAAACTCCAATATCTGAAACCCTTTTGGTCCCAAGACAAGATCTTGAATTCCTGATCCTTCTGTCTATGCTTCCCAAGTGCTGGAATTACAAGCAAGCACCACTCTGCCCAGTTTTATGTATTGTGCGGAATTGAGCCCAGAGCTTCATGAATGCTAGGCAAGCACTCTACCAACTGAGCTACATCCCCAGTAAGATTTCTTTTTTTTTTTTTTTTTTGGTTTTCGAGGTAGGGTCTCACTGTAGCCCAGGCTGACCTGGAATTCACCATGGAGTCTCAGGGTGGCCTCAAACTCACAGCAATCCTCCTACCTCTGCCTCCCGAGTGCTGGGATTAAAGGCATGCACCACCATGCCCAGAAACTTCTTTTTTTTTTTTTTTTTTAAAAAATATATTCTATTTATTTATTTGAGAGAGAGAGAGAATAGGCATGCCAGGGCTTCTAACCACTGCAAACGAACTCCAGATGCGTGCGCCTCCTTGTGCATCTGGCTTACATGAGTCCTGGAGAGTCGAACTGGGATCCTTTGGCTTTGCAGGCAAACGCCTTAACTGCTAAGCCATCTCTCCAGCCTCTAAGATTGCTTCTTAATTGATTCTTTTGGTCTTAGATGAAACATCTCATCAAATCGTGCTTTTTAACCAAGAAAAATCTACATTTTCTTGCTCTCTCTGATTTAACTTTACAAAGGAAAACCAAAAACTTGGCCAGGCTTGGTGGCATACACCTTTAATTTCAGCACTTGGGGAAGTCAGAGGTAGGAGTATCACCTTGAATTCAAGGGTACCCTGAGACTACATAGTGATTTCCAGGTCAGCATGGACTAGAGTGAATAGAGTGAAACCCTGCCTTTGGGGGAGGGGGACAAAAACAACTTTATTTACTTTGCCTATTTACCTACCTACTTATTTATGTGGACGTGGGCAAACCAGGGTCTCCTTTTGCTGTAATTTAGCACCATATGCTTGCATCAGTTTTTGTGTCTGGATTGATGTATGTGGCTGAAGAATTGAGCTCAATCTGGCAGTCTTTGGAAGCAAGCTCCTGGTTTGACCTCTGTTTAAAGAAAAAACTTCTGGGCTGGAGAGATGGCTTAGCAGATAAGTGCTTGCCTGTGAAGCCTCAGGACCTTGGTTCGAGGCTTGATTCCCCAGTACCCACATAAGCTAGATGCACAAGGTGCCGCATGTATCTGGAGTTCTGGTGCACCCATTCTTTCTATATTTGTGTCTGTCACTCTGAAATAAATAAAGAAAAAATTCTTTAAGTTTACTTAGTAGTCAAATGTCTTATTAGTTGTTGGCTTGGTAATGAAAGATTATTTTTATAATTCTTTTTAAAAATATTTTTTATTTATTTGAGAGGGAGAGAGAGAGGCAGATAGAGAATGGGTGCACCATGGCCTCCAGCCACTGCAAACAAACTCCAGACACATGCACCACCTTGTGCATCTGGTTTATGTGGGTACTGGGAAATTGAACCTAGGTCCTTTGGCTTTTCAGGCAAGCTCCTTAACCGCTAGGCCAATTCTCCAGCCCGTTTTTATAATTGTTAACAATTCACTGACCTCATGACACTTCAAATATAAATTTTTAATGATAGCTGTTTAAAATAAAAAAATCAATATACTCATACTATATTAATGGACAATTATTAATTGTAGGAACAACAAGGCTATGACAGATCCATCAAGAAAGTACTTAACCAGCAGTAGAGAAAAGCAGCTGAGCCTGAAACAGTCAGAAGAAAATCGGACATCAGGTAAATTTTGGTCCTTAAGTTTTAATGGATGTGCTGTACTGAACCGGGAATACAAATGTACACTGGGGTCTGTTTGTGTACATTATTCAGGAATAGTGCATAATTTAATAGGACTTAATGGTTACTACCTTGTACCGAGTAATTGACCAAAATATTTTCATTATAAAGGTGCACACTTGTAATCCTAGCACTAAAAAGGTGCAGGAGGATCAGGAGATCAAAGCCAGCCTGGGACTTATAACACCTTATTTCAAAACAACAAAATATAAAGACACTTCTATATTTGAAACAATTCAGGCTTTACCTTCTTTTTCCTCTATTTGGCTCCATAGAATCAAACTTTTGGGACTAGGAGGATGGCTTACCAGTTAAGGAACTTGGCTGCATAGCAAAAATTCCTGGGTTCGATTCCCCAGGACCCATGTGAACCAGATGCACTAGGTGGTGGCACATGTGTCTCGAGTTCTTTTGTAGCAGCTGGAAGCTCTGGTATACACATTCTCTTTCTTCTTCAACCCCCCCCCCCCACTTTTTCTTACATAAATAAAAATTAAACTTTTATTGCCAAAAGTTCCTCAACCAGGGCTGGAGGGATGGTTTAGCACTTAAGGTCTTTGCCTACAAGGCCAAAGGACCCAGGTTCAGTTCCTCAGGGCCCACGTTAGCCAGATGCATAAGGGGGTGCATGTGTCTGGAGTGAGTTTGTAGTGGCTGGAGGCCCTGGCGTGCCATTCTCTCACTCCCTCTCCCTCTTTATCTGTCAAATAAGTAAATAAAATATTTAAAAGGAAAAAGAAGTTCCTGAATCATTGACTGAGCCAGAGGAATTAAAATGGTTGAAATTAAACTTCATCAGATTAATGGGTATGGTGGCGCATGCCTTTGATCCTAGTACCTGGGAGGCAAAGGTAGGAGGATTGCCATGAGTTCAAGGCCACCATGAGACTACATAGTGAATTCCAGGTCAACCTGTACTAGAGCAAGACTGCACCTTCAAAAACAAAACAAAAGTTCAGGGCTGGAGAGATGGTTTAGCAGTTAAGGTACTTGCCTGCAAAGGCAAAGAAGCCATGTTCGATTCTCCAGGGCCCACATATGCTAGATGCACCCAGTGAGTGGCACATGCATCTGGAGTTCGTTTGCAGTGGCTGAAGGCCCTGGCGTGCCCATTCTCTATTTCCCTTTGTCTCTCTCAAAATAAAATAATGAAATATCTAAAAATAATTCATCAGTATTATTACTTCTTAGAAAATACTGTTTAGACAGTCTTAAAGTTATGGCATAAACCACTTATTTATGCTTGCCTTATAACCTTTTTTTTTTTTTTTACAAAAAATAAAGTCTGTCCATGAATTTTTGTGTCATGTGTTTCTATTCTTACAACAGTTTTATCATCAGAGATCAATATCATATCCAATACTTATTTGAATATTATCTCAACTTATAGCAAGCTAACATTGTGATTTCTATAAACTGATACTCTACAAAAATTCAGTCAGTTCAACTTCAAAGGTCCCCATAATTACTTGTCTCAGGACTGTCTATGAAATCCAAAAATCTGTACTAAGACTTGAAGCAGTCAGTTATCTGTGAGCCCTTTGAATCAAAACCACAGGTTTTTATGTACTTCTAATATATAATGCCACTAAGTAAATTTTCCCATTTCAGAAAGGAGAAATGGGGCATAATAAAGAAAGACTGGACCAAACAAGACTGAATTCTAGCAGTGTAAACATATCTTACAATTGCATATTATGTCTCTGGGACATGTGGTAGCGTATCAGAACTTCAGTATACATGTATGGGCTCTCTTGTGTGTCTGCAGCTCTCACTGGCAGATACTGTAGATTCTTGACATCTCTACCATCCTGGGGTCTCCTTTGCAACTTAGGCTTCACCCTTAAAGCTTCACATTTTGGCCTCTTGGGATCTCCTTACCAGGACTCTCATCCTACTATGTTGCCTTGCTTCCTTGTCCTTTTTCCTGGAACCTTGGTCTAAGACTCCTTGATCCCATCACTCTTATTTATTTATTTATTTGCAAGCAGAAGAGACAGGATAGGCATCCCAGGGCCTACAACCTCTGCAAATGAACTCCAGATGCATGTGCCAATTTTTTTTTAACTTATTTGAGAGTGACAGAGAGGGAAAGAGGCAAAGTGAGAGAGAATGGGCATGCCAGGGCCTCCAACCACTGCAAATGAACTCTAAATGCAGGTGCCACCTTGTGCATCTGACTTACATGGGTCCTGAAGAATCAAACTGAGGTCCTTTGTCTTTGCAGGCAAACTGCCTTAACTGCTAAGGCCCTTGTATTTTTAAAAAAATTTTTTTGTTCATTTTTATTTATTTATTTGAGAGCAACAGACAGAAAGAGGCAAACAGAGAGAGAGAGAGAGAGAGAGAGAGAGAGAGAGAGAGAGAGAGAATGGGCATGCCTGGGCCTCCTGCCACTGCAAACAAACTTTAGATGCATGTGATCCCTTGTGCATCTGGCTAACATGGGTCCTGGGGAATCAAGCCTCAAACTTGGGTCCTTAGGCTGAACAGGCAAGCGCTTAACCACTAAGCCATCTCTCAGTCCTCCCCCTCCCCCCCCCCCTTTTTTTTTAAGGTTAGAGTCTTGCCTGGGCTGTCCTGGAATTCACTGTGTAGTCTCATGCTCGCTTCATACTCGTACTAATCCTACCATAGCCTCCTGAGTGCTGGGATTAAAGGTGTGTGCCACCATACCTGGCCCATTCCATTTAAAATATATATATTTGTTTATTTACAAGCCAATGGATGGATGGATGTTATGGATGGATGGAGTATGTGGCTTACGTAGGTTCTTGATGATAATCAAGCATGGGTTGTTAGACTTTGTAGGTAAGAACCTTAAGCACTGAGCCACCTTTTGAGCCCTCTGTTCCTTTTTTTTTTTATTTGCAAGCAGAGCTATAGATGATTGATTGATTGATTGATAGTTGATTGATATTATAGCGTACTAGGATGTTTGATTTTAAAACTTATTTTTAAATTTATTTACTTTGTTTGCAAAAGAGAGAGAAGCAGGTAGAGAGACAGATTGGGTGCACCAGGGCCTTCAGCTGCTGCAAACAAACTTTAAATGTATGCACCACCTTGTGCATCTGCCTTATGTGGGCCTCACTCACTGCAATTGGACGCCAGATATTTTTACCACTTAGTGGACGTGTGTGGCCTTGTGCTTGCTTCACGTTTTGTGAGTCTGGCTTACATGGGATCTGGAGAGTCAAACACGGGTTTGACTTTGCAGGTGCTTACCTTAACCACTGAGCCATCTCTTTAGCCCAGAAAATCCTTTTCATTCATTTGCTTATTTATTTACTTAAGAGTGACAAAGAGGTAGAGAGAGGGAGTGAAAATGGATGCACCATGTCCTCCAGCCACTGCAGATGAACTCCAGATGCATGTGCCACCTTGTGCATCTTGCTTATGTGGGGTACTGGAGAATCGAGCCTCAAACCAGGGTCCTTAGGCTTCACAAGCAAGCACTTAATTGCTAAGCCATCTCTCCAGCCCTCTTTTTCTTTTTTTTGAGATAGGGTCTCATACTAGCCCAGACTGACCTGGAGTTCATTATGTAATTTCAGGCTGGCCTCAACCCATAACAATCCTCTTACCTCTGCCTCCCAAGTACTGGGGTTAATGGTGTGCACCACACATCTGCAGAAATACTTGTTTTTAAATAAATTTATGATTTATTATCAGTAAATATTTGATTTGTATGCCTGTGTTATATACCTGGAGTCATGTAAAGATTTCTCAGGTGAAAAGGTGCCATCAGTGGAAAAAGTTGAACAATTTCAGGTATAGAAGTCCGTAAAACTAACTCCCTCCCCCGCCCCCCGAGGTAGGGTCTCACTCTAGCTCAGGTTGACCTGGAAATCATTATATAGTCTCAGGGTGGCCTCAAACTCACAGCGATCCTCCTCTCTCTGCCTCCCAAGTGCTGGGATTAAAGGCAAGGGTCACAATATAGTAGGGTGTCACTGTAGCCCAGGCTGAGGTGGAACTCACTCTTTGTGGTCCCAGGCTGGCCTTGAACTCCCAATGATTCTTCTACCTTTGCCTCCTGAGTTCTGGGATTAAAGGTATGCTCCACCCAGCTAGAACATCTACATTTTTTGTTTGTTCATTTGTTGTTTTGTTTTGCTTTTTTATAGATTTTTGATATAGAGTCTTGTGCTAGGCCAGACTGATCAGGAATTCACTAGCTGGCCTCAACAGAACCGATCCTCCTACCTCTGCCTCCTGAGGTTGTGCACCACTATGCCCAGCTGGAAAACTAAGTTTTAAATGTGATTAGAAACTAGAAGAGGAAATTGTATAGTTTGGTAGGAGGGAAATGATAAAGGGGAAAAAAGCTCAATATTAAACAGGCCCAATTGTATAATGTTTTTATTAGATGAACTTGAATAGTTGAATTTGGTGTTAAAGCTTCCTTTGTTCATGTGTTTGCAGGGCCTTTACCTTTGCAGTCCTCATCATTTTATAGTAGTCGAGCTGGACCCAAGGACTACTCTTCTGGTGGTACTAACCTAGACAGGTACGAGTTGCTTTATATGCCTATTTCAGGAGTTCTTTCTTTTCTCATTATTGAATGATAAAACAAGCTAAGCCTTGTATTTTGTTTGTTTGTTTTTGAGTTAGAGTCTCATTCTAGCCCAGGCTGACCCAGACCTCACATGTGTAGTCCCAGGCTAGCCTTGAACTCACAGTGTTCTTCCTACCTCTCCTTGTCAAGTGCCTGGATTAAAGGCATGTATGTATGCTTAATTTTACTTATTTTGTAGGTAGGGTCTCACTCTAGCCCGGGCTGACCTGGAATTGATACAGTCTCAGGGTGGCCTCGAACTCAGGGTGATCCTCCTACCTCTGCCTTCCGAGTGCTGGGATTAAAGGCGTGCAACATCACGCCTGGCATAAAGACATATATTCTTAATTTATTTATTTGCAAGCAGAAAATGAGAGGAGGGTGAAGGATGGAATGAGCATGCCAGGGTCTCTTGTCTTGCTGAAAACAAACTCCAGACACATGTGCCACTTTATGCATCTGGCACTATGTGGGTAATGGGGAATTGTACTCCAGGCTCTCAGGCTTTTTTTTTTTTTTTCTTTTAGAGGTAGGGTTGCACTCTAGCCCAGGCTCTCTGGGGATTCACTATGTACTCTCAGGCTGGACTCGAACTCATGGTGATCCTCCTACCTCAGCCACCCGAGTGCTGAGATTAAAGGCGTGTGCCACCACATCTGGTCCATATTCAGTCATGTGTCTTAAACCATGGTGCCATCCCTCTAGCTATTATAGAAGTATTTTAGTTTTATCTGTGCTTAAGATTTATCAAGAACCAATAAAAGGTCTACATAGATTTGTACTGAAGCTGATGGTTGTGACTGGCAATGTTACCAACTCTACATCACTAGATTCTTCATCTCCCAAATCATTCCTCATTCATATGTATGTACTTTGCTGACTTGGAATTCACTCTGTAGTCCTCTGCTGGCCTGGAACTCACAGTGATCCTCCTGCCTCACCTTTCTGAGAGCTGAAATAAAAGGTGTATGCTACCATGCCTGTCCCAATAAAGATATTTTATTGTGCTTGCTTCAGTTGTACATGTACTAAAATTGGAATGATAGAGATTAGCATGGCTCCTGTGCAAGGATGACATGCAAATTCAGGAAGCGTTTCATAGGATCTCCTTATAGCCCAGACTGTCCTGGAAGTCACTCTGTAGTCCCAGGCTGGTCTCAAACTAACAGCAATCCTCCTACCTCTGCCTCCTGACTTCTGGTATTAAAGATGTGGGCTACCACGCCTGGCCAATGAAAACTTTTTTGGTGGTCGGGGTGTTTCAGGTAGGGTCTTCCTCTTGTCCAGGCTGATCTGGAATTCACTATGTGGTCAGAGGGTGGCCTCAAACTCACAGTAATCATCCTGGTGCAGGATTTTTTGGGTTTTGGAGGGATCCTCAAGTTTATGAACCCCAATTTGGGGTCCTGTCTTCTCTTTAATAAAGAATTAATAAAGATGGACTTTAAAAGGATAAATTATGAATTATTAAGTTTAGTTAGGGAGAAATTACAAATTGTGGTATTTATTTAAGGAAAATTGGGGTCTAGAAAGAAAGCTAGAACAGAGTCATAAGCACATGGGAGGCAGGAGAGACACACTTGTGGAAACACAGCATAATATGTGAGATTCATTTAAGAAAAATTGAGCTTTTTAGAAAATAAATATGTGGAAGAGAGAATTTAGTTGTTTATGTAGGGAGCTTTAGAAGGAACACCCATAACATCCATGGAAAAAAGTTAAGAGTGCAAATGATGATGGCTTAAGGAAGACTAGCAGAGAAAATATCAAAGGAGAGACCAAGAAATTTAGAGGAGAAATAAGTAGTAAAGGGAGTTACACCCATGATTATCTCAAGTTTAGAGAAATTGGGCAGGTATTAGGCCTAGAATTAGATGAAGCACCCACGTGGTAGATTTGCAATGTAAGGGAAATATGCATGTGGTAAATTCAGAGACCAGAGAAGATAATAAATGTAATTAAAGTAAGTTACTCCAAACTGTAGTGCAGAGGCAAGAATAAAACCACCCAGGCAAAGAAGCAGTAGTCTGCTGTGCCCTGCCCGGCTTGCCTAGGTTGGGGGAACCATACTCATATTTAACCCTGTGACCAGAGTGAGAAGAGTCAGGGAGAGCAAAAGAAGGCTGAAAGCAGCCTTTATAGTCAATTGAAATGTATTCTTTTGCTGGGCATGGTGGAGTACACCTTTCACCCCAGCACTCAGGAGACAGAGGTAGGAGGATTGCCATGAGTTCAAAGCCACCCTGAGACTACATAGTTAATTCCAGGTCAGCCTGGGCCAGAGTGAGACCCTACCTCGAAAAAAAAATTTTTTAATGTATTCTTTTGTCATCAGGTATATAAAGGAGAAGACCTGATTGGTTTGTAGATTTAAAGGAATAGGCTTCAGAACCTGCCCACTTGTGTAGTGAAGGCTGCCTGTCTAAGTAGCATGCTAGACTATGGGCAGTAGGGGGCACTGTAGCTGTTGTGGATCAGACATGAGTTTCATTCATGCTAGGGCAAGGTGGCATCAGATTTCTCTGGGCTTCAATTCCTAACTAAAACTGCCTAAGAGAACCTAGCTTATCCTCTTTCTCCTTTAGTCTTACCTCTACTTCGCTAGTGCTTGGATTATAGGCATGCACCGCCATGCCCAGACATTAAAAATATTTTTAAAAATAGAATGATGGGAGCCAGGCATGGTGGCACATGCCTTTAATCCCAGTACTCTGTGGAGGCAGAGGTAGAAGGATTGCTGTGAATTTGAAGCCACACTGAGACTACATAGTGAATTCCAGGTCAGCCTGGACTAGAGTGAAACCTTACCTCAAAAAAAACCAAAACAGCAACAGCAATACACACACACACACACACACACACACACACACACACAGAGAGAGAGAGAGAGAGAAAGAGAGAGAGAGAGAATAATGGGGCTGGAGAGAGATGGCTTAGTAGCTAAGGCACTTGCCTACAAAGCCTAAGGACCAATGCTCTACTCTCCAGATCCCACATTATCCAGATGCACAAAGGTGAGGCAAGGTTACACATGCTCACTAGGTGGTGCAAGCATCTGGAGCTTGATTGCAGTGGCTGAGGCCCTGGTGCACCAATTCTTTCTGTTTCTCTTTCTTCTCAAAAGAATGAAAAGAAAAGGATAGACTGATGGTTGGTCATGGTGGTACACACTTTTAATCTCAGCACTCTGGAAGCAGAGGTAGGGAGGATCACCATGAGTTTGAAGCCAGCCTGGGACTACAGGTCAGCCTGGACTAGAGTGAAACCCTCCCTCAATAAAAGAAAAGGGAGAGGGGAAACGACTGGCGAGATTGCTTAGCAGTTAAGGTGCATGCCTGGGAAGCCTAAGGACCCAGATTCAATTCTCCAGGTCCTATGTAAGCCAGATGCACATAGAGACACATGTGTCTGGAGTTCATTTGCCAGTGGCTAGAGGCCCTGGAATGCCTATTCTCCCTCTCTCTATCTCTAATAAATAAATAAAAAATAAAAATAAAAAAGCACATTCATTCCATATGAAAATGTTAGGTAGCCAGGCATGGTAGTGCACACCTTTAATCCCAGCACTCACTCAGGAGGCAGAGGTAAGAGGATTGCCATGAGTTCAAGGCCACCCTGAAACTACATAGTGAATTCCAGGTCAGCCAGGGCTAGAGCAAGACTGCATCTCAAAAAACCAAAAAAAAAAAAAAAAAAATTTAAAAATTAGGGCTGGATGTGGTTAAGGAGTTTGCCTGCAAAGCCAAAGGACCCAGGTTCCATTTCCCAGGACCTGTGTAAGCTAGATGCACAAGGTGGCACATATGTCTGGAGTTAAGTTGCAGCAGCTGGAGGCCCTGGCATGTCCATATTCATATTTTGTCTTTCTCTCACCCCTGCTCAAATAAATAAACAAAAATAAAATGTCTTTTTTTAATGTTAGAAAGAGGCTAGTCAACCCTTGGGAGGCCAATGTAGGAAGATTGCTATGAAGTCTCAGGCTACTCCAAGACTACGGAGTGAACTTAGCCTGTGCTAGAGCAAGACTACCTCAAAAAACAGAAAAAATAAAACAAACAAACAAAAAAAGAATACTGAAGAATTGTAAAATATGATAATATCCAGATTGATACAAAAATATTATTTGACAAAGGCTAAACCTAGAAACCACATGGAAAATACAGGCTAGAATCAAGTGTCAAGCTGGGGTTCAAAACTGAGATGAGATGAGATTGGGAACATAATAGGCGATATAAAGCTTTGTATCTAGAAGAGCTCTCTAAACTAGGACTCAGGACACAGCATTCCTGTATAAATTCCTGTGGTCGGAACTATTCATGTGCTAGTGTTAGATGCTCCCTGAGAAGAGCCAGCATACAAAAATGAGACTTGTAGGAATTAGTGTCTGGTTTTGTGTTAATTGCATTGTATCAAGAGTTATGTACCTCCAAGATAAAGGCTGTACAGGACAGCGATAACCAGTCACCACTTGGCAGCAAGGCATAGTTGTGGAATACAATGAAGAGATTTAAGTTGGGCTTCTTAGTAGATGATATTGATAAGACACCTCATGTTGGAAAACCTCAACAAATACCAAGTAATAAGTATTAAATAAATTCACTTTGTAGAGGAGAATGGGTAAAAGGAAAAAAAATAGTAGGCTACCAGAAAGAAAATAAATCCTTAGTAAGAAACAAATTGGAGCTGAGTTGATGGCTGGGTGTAAAAAGCACTTACCATGCAAATATAGAGACTGAGTTCAGATCCCTAGCACACACATAAAAATGCTGCATGTGATAATACCCTTCTATCATTCAGCATTAGGGAGGCTAAGACAGGTGGATCTCTAAGGCCTGCTGACTAGCTACTCTAGCCAAATTAGTGAGTTCCAGATTCAGTTAGAGACCCTGTCTAAAAAGTAAACAGGGCTAGAGAGATGGTTCAGTGGTTAAGGTGCTTGGCTGCCCATTTAAAACCAGATAGATAGAGAAGCTCAGCCATCGGGTGTCTGTTTGCAAAAGCTGGAGGCCCTGGTATGCCCATTCTCTCTATAGTGAGGGTGTGGTGGCACACGCCTTTAATCCCAGGAGGCAGAGGTAAGAGGACCTCTGTGAGTTCAAGGCCACCCTAAGACTGCATAGTTAATTCCATATCATTTTGGGCTAGAGTGAGACCCTACCTTGGAAAACCAAAAACTAAAGTAATAATAATAATAATTGAATTGAATTGAAAATAAATAAAAGTGAAACTATATAGCTTTTTTCAAGTAATTATTTGGACTGTTTAGATTGTAAACCTCTTTACCTCTTTATCCAGACTTATTAATTTAACATTTTTGAGTTTTTCTCCCAGTGTCTATTGTTACCATTTCTTTCCTAAGTTTGAGAGCTTTCTATTAGATAATGACTTCTCTGAATCTATAAAGGAAAAATGGTTATGAAAACAATTTTTTTGCCCTTTGTTTTTTTTCTTTTAGGAGTAATATTTCAAGTCAAACTCCCTCTGCCAAAAGAAGTTTGGGATTTCTTCCTCAGCCATCTCCTCTTTCTGTTAAGAAACTCCAGTGTAACCAGGACTACACTGGCTGGAACAAACCAAGAGTGCCCTTTATCTCTCATCAACAGCAACAACTACAGGGGTTGGTAAATTCTGTCTTCTTCTCTTCCTTTTTCTTTTCTCTTGAAATAATTCTATTCATTTATGCTTATTGAAAATAATAATGAAAGGGAATTAAATCCAGGTTGTCAAGTTTTTCAAGTAAGTGTGTTTAACCACTAAGCCATCTCTCCAGACCCACATTTTTGTTTTGTTTTGTTTTGGTTTTTGCTTTGAGTTAGAGTCTCACTCTAGTCCAGGAACTCACTCTGTAGTAGCAGACTATCCTCGAACTCACAGCAACCTTCCTACCTCTGCTTCCCAAATGCTGGGATTAAAGACATGTGCCACCATGCCTAGCTTTTTTCTTTTTTAAAAATAATTTAAGCCCCACTTTTTTTTTTTTTTTTTTTTTTTTTTTTGGTTTTTCGAGGTAGGGTCTCACTCTGGTCCAGGCTGACCTGGAATTAACTCTCATCTCAGGGTAGCCTTGAACTCATGGCAATCCTCCTACCTCTGCCTCCCGAGTGCTGGGATTAAAGGCAAAACAGACATGTAGATCAGTGGAACAGAATAGAGGACCCAGATGTAAGCCCAAGTAGCTATAGCCACCTGATATTCGATAAAAATGCCAAAAATACTCATTGGAGAAGAGACAGCCTCTTCAACAAATGGTGTTTTGAAAACTGGATAAATATCTGCAGAAGGATGAAAATAGATTCTTCTCTCTCGCCATGCACAAGAATTAAGTCCAAATGGATTAAAGACCTTAACATCAGACCGGAAACTTTGAAACTGCTAGAGGAAAAAGTAGGGGAAACCCTCCAACATATTGGTCTTGGCAAAGACTTTCTAAATACAACCCCAATTGCTCAGGCAATAAAACCACAGATTAACCACTGGGACCTAATGAAATTACAAAGATTTTGCACCGCAAAGGACACAGTGAAAAAAGCAAAGAGGCAACCTACAGAATGGGAAAAAATCTTCGCCAGCTATATATCTGATAAAGGATTAATATCTAGGATATACAAAGAACTCAAAAAGTTAACTAATAAGGAATCAAACAGGCCAATCAAAAAATGGGCTAAGGAGCTAAATAGAGAGTTCTCAAAGGAAGAAATACGAATGGCATATAAGCACCTAAAAAAATGTTCTACGTCACTAGTCATCAGGGAAATGCAGATTAAAACTACATTGAGATTCCATCTCACTCCTGTCAGATTGGC